>NW_024429208.1:2264869-2954869 GCF_017639785.1 Mesocricetus auratus | reverse complement strand
ATAGGATTTCTTTCTTGGGATTAAGTTCGAGTCCAGTCTCTCTCTGGAGGTAGGAAACCAACCTCCTAATGTCTTCCCTCCAGAGGCATAAGGTCTTTGGGTGGGATCCTAGTCTTTACACCCCTGCCCCTTAGGACCCCACGGAACAAAAGCCAGCCAACATCCCCCACCTGTCCCCCGGAAACAGGAGCCCAAACCTAATTACCTTTGCCTGTGGGCACGGGAATTTCCCCATCTGGGAATTCCAAATACCTACTGGGAAAGTACTGAGCTCTTTCCGGCAGTGGTGGCTCCCGTGGAGCTGGGGCGGAGCCACATTCTCAGGTGCCTGAATCACAGCCAACACAGCCGAGGAAGTTCCAGAGCTTCAGGTGTCTCTAACTGTGCTCCCCGAACCACTCGGCCTCCCCCTGCACAGACACAGAGCGGGCTCGGTCTATAAGGGAAGAGCTGACCTTCATCTGTGCCCCATTCCTGGCTGGGCAGGGCAGGCTCAGCCAACTCTGCCTTCCTCCCAGCCATCAGCTGCCTTGTTCCTTCCATCCTCGGAGGATGAGAGAGAAGTGGTTTTTTTTTTTAAAGACATACGGCCTAAAGTTCGGTTCTGCAGTATGGGGGGGGGACACACATATACTTAGTGTATGGGATGCCATAAATTCAAACCCAAGACAGCAACAACAAAGAAAGGGGTACTTCGTGGGTGAGGCGGCCACCGCCAGCTTTGGTTTCACCAGTGTTTTTGACAAATGGTGACTACGTGAGGTGGGTGGATAAGAAAGGGAAAAACACCTTGTTTTTTTTTTTAATTACTTAATCACACATGCAGGGCCTTGGATTTGATCCCAACACCAATAATAATAATAACAATAATAATTTTTATTGTTGTTGTTGTTATTCAATAGTACTTGCCGAAGCATGTAAGACCGACTTTAGTCGGAATTACAGTTATTGGGGCAGAGACTCGCTGAAGAGCGTGCAGTGAGAGCGAGGGGGTCTGTAGAGACAGCTGGGTGGGCGTTGGGGAACAGCAAATGACTAAGAGGAGAGAAAAATCGGGTGGGGGGGACTCTGTCTAAACAGATCAGGCAAGACGCCTGTTGAGACAGGCCAGGTGACCAGACATCACCCCAGGGCTGTGGAGGATGACTGAGGGGGATCAAATATGGGAGAGGGAGCTTGCTAAACCAACTTAATGGGGTTTTTCACTAAAACTAGGTTTTACAAGGGAAGCAATGACTAGGTGTAGGAGACACAGAAGCCTGAACGCTTAGGCAGTTTGTCACCCTCTCACCCCAATGGAAGGCAGGCGAAGACAAACAGGGATCGGGTTCATAGCCACGCCTTGAATCCCAGTGCTCGGGAGACACAAGAAGGGAAATCTCTGTGAGTTCAAGGCCAGTCTGGTCTATACAGAAAGTTCCAGGCTAGCCAGAGCTATATAGTGAGACCCTATCAAAAAAAAGAAAGGAAGCCGGGCGTTGGTGGCACACACCTTTAGTCCCAGCGCTTGGGAGGCAGAGACAGGCGGATCTCTGTGAGTTCCAGGCCAGCCTGGTCTACAGAGCAAGTGCCAGGACAGCCTCCAAAACAATACAGAGAAACCCTGTCTCAAAAAACAAAAAATAAAAATAAAAAAAAAGAAAGGAAGTGATGAAGGGAGGAAGAAGGAAAGGAAGGAAGGAAGGAAGACAGACAAACAGACAAAGAAAGATAATAAACTTAAAAGTGGAACCCCAGAGAGTGGCAGCCTAATTGGGCTCACAGCTGGTTGGGCCTTCCTTCGCCCCAGTAGCCAGAGAGGGGAAAACCAAGCATGTGGTATGGTGCCGGGTGTGGGGTGACCCACTCGGGTGACCTACATAGAGCCTTGGGTTCCCCTCTGCCTCCTCCAGCCATGGCGTGGGGGTGGGGGGGCTGCTGTTACTCATCTTAGGGGCCCCACAATTGCCCAACGTTGACGGGTGGGAGCCTCAAGTGTGAACTCGGGGTGAGGACTTTCCGTGTCTAGAAAGGACTCCAGGGCATCAGTTTCCTCCGCACACTCCTCCTCAGGCACCAGCCTCCGCCCACTCCTTCCCAGTCTTCATTTCTTCAGTCCTCCCCCTAAACATGCCTGGGACTGACCTGACCCCCTAAAGAACCGCACACCTTTAATCCTGGCACTCCAGAGGCAGAGGCCGGTGGATCCCTGTGAATCTGAGGCCAGCCCGGTCTACACAGGGGAGCCAGAGCCACGTGTGAGACCTCATCTCAAAACAAAACTATCAAATAAATAAAAAGCCGGCGGGCTGGCAGCAGCGGGAAGCTAATGGGCCCAGCGCGCTTTGTTCTTCAATCTTGGGAGCTTTTCTCTCTGGGAAGGAATACTGTCTCCTTCCCCTGTGTTGATTCCTCTCACAGTGAGGCAGGAGCTAAGAGAAAGGGGGCGTGTGGAGGGGTCTCGTGGGGGCCAGGTGTCCCTGGCGATCAGGATGCTGCTGGAAATCCCGGGGCTCAACTGTCCCTGCTTCCCTCCACCTGGACCCTTGGCGTCAGAGCCAGGGGGCTGGGTACAACCGGTGCCCGCCGTTCAAAGCGAGGCCACCCACCCCTGCACCGCCACCGGAGTCAAAACACGTCTGCATTTCCACGAGGACTCTGGCTGGCGCAAGCCGGCATAGTTTGCATTCTTTATTTCCAAAATCCATGTCCTTACAATCCGTCCCTCCCCTCCCCCGATCACGGGGTCCCAGGCTCCCCGAGTCTCGGGACGTCACGATCGACACATTCGCATCGTCAGTCCATCCTCCCTGGGATGCAGACGGCTGTCACCCCACCATCACCGCCCCGAAGAAGGTCTTCCCTCTCCTGCAGTCCACCATGTCCGGGTGACTGATGTTGACATACACCCTCTCGCCGCTCCGCAGCTGCACCAGGCCGCCGAACCCCACGCTCGTGTACCACAAGGACCGGTACCCGACGGGGTCCACGACGGGGGTCACGGTCTCTGCGCCCTCTAGCAGCAGCTCGGGGGAGCCCCGCCCGTAGGCGCCCCCGGCGCGGTACAGGGCGCTGCGCAGTGTGAGCGAGCGAGCGCGGCCTCGGCTGGCAGGGGGCGCCCTGCCCCGGTACCCGACGTGGCAGTAGAGGTAATAGACGCCGTCCAGCGGCAGCGCCAGCCCGTCCGTGCGGGAGAACCGCGCTCCGCTCCTCAGAAACGCTTCTTCTTGGCTCGCCTCCCAGCCGAGCTCTTGCCCGCTCATCCAAGCGCCTGCAGAGAGGGACACGCGTGGGCCCTCGGGCCGTGATCTCTAGGATGGGGACCCTCTCCCTACCACTCCCCCCACGTAGGGTGAGCCGGACCCCGAGCGAGCAAAGGGGCGGGGTCTTTTTCACTCCGCGGTACTCGGAGGGGAGGGGTAGGGTAGGTGAAGGAGGCTAACCCCCCCAAGGGGATTGGCGCTCTCCGGGTCTACCAGATGTTTACCAATTAGGTGAGCAGCGGGAAGCTCGGGGCTGAGCTCCGTTTCTGGCTCCCCCTTCGGCCGCCGCTGAACCCCTGGATCTGGTGAAGAATTCACGGCTGGAGGCTGGGTGGCCACCCGCGCAGATGCCTCCTGAGAGGACTGTGCAACAGGCCCCTGGGATGGGGAGCCTAGATTCTTGGAAGAAGAGGGCATCTCGGGACTCAGACGGGGGTCAGGAGCCCCTGAGACGCTGGAGGGTGAGGGCAGGAGGCAAGATGGCTTGTGGTCATCCAGTCTCTTTTGAGCCTGTGCTCCCGAGCCAGTGATCTTCTCAACCTGGAGGGTAGGGGTCACCGCGCCCAGAGTTCAGATGCGGCTGATGGCAGCTCCACCCCTCCCAGCGGAGAGCCCGGCCTAGGCTACTCCAGCACCCCTGCCTAGCAAGCATCCTGCAAACACAGCAAATGCCTTTGGGCAGAAAGACAGGAGCCGGGTATCAGGAAGGGGCTTGCAACTTCAGGGTAGGACCGCGTGGAGAACAGGCAGACACAGAGCAGACGCGCCCTCTGGGGAAGCCCCCAGCTGAGCTAGGGAGGCAAAAGCACAGCCAGAGGTAGCCACTCACCCGACGTCCCTGATCCTGGGGCACCAAGGCCAGCACAGCCAGGACAGTGATGGGCACTGCCAACAGCAGGGTCACCAGGGAAGCAGCTCCAGCCACGGCCAGCAAGAGGCAGCCCCTCCCCTGGGGCCTCCCACCCTGGCCCTGCAGTCCCCGTGTCCCCATCCAGACTCAGCACCACGCCCGGGGGGCAGGGGCTTTCATACCTTAGGGGTAGGGCCACCCCCTCCCTGCAGACCCACACACCTGCCTGGGACTTTCCAACACCCCTGCTCCCCTCACACAGCTTCCTGTTTACCCAGAGCTGGGGCTAGGGCGGGGGAGCTGGATGCCTAGGTTCTCTGAACTGGGGAAGGAGATGGGGCAGAGAGAGGTTTTCAAGGAAAGGGTGAAGGGGGGCTTAGCAGAGAGGGGGAAATGAAGCCCAGGGAAGGAAGGAAGCTTGCAGAAGGCCAGGCAATGGAGACTGTGATGGGCAGACAGGATCCCAGGTGTTTCATGTGGTCAGCACGCTCTGGACCTCACAGGCCAGTGCTGGAGGGAGGGCTACACTCACACGCACACACGCACACACTCACACGCGCACGCACACACTCACACACACGCATGCACACACTCACACACACGCATGCACACGCACGCGCGCACACACACACACACACCAGAGGTTAAGGAGATCGAGTAGGAGGCTAAGAAAATGGGCAGCTGCGTGTCTGCATCCCTGAGACTCCCCTGCCCTCAAACTGGCCTCTTCTCTTCTGTTGGTGTCCCCTAAAACTAAGTAGCAAACGCAGAAATCAATCGATCCACTCCACAGCGATGTGGCTTCATGAAGGGACCTCAGCCTGGCCCTCTCTGAGGTAATGGCCCAATGATAGAACTGTGCGGGGGCGCGCACTCCACCTCAAGGGACACAGTCTAGAGCGAGCAGCCTCCTCTGTCAGGAAGCGTTGGCTAAAGTTCATTAAGCGAATGTCAGGGTGAGTGAATGAGCAGTTCGTTGAGTTTCATGAGCAGCAAGAACTGAATTACCGTGATCGGTGGCAGCTGATTGGAGCCTAAGGAGGACCAGGTGTGAGAAAATTGGACCAAGATCTCAGGTCATCTCCCACTTCCTGGTGGCCCCCGCAGTGTCCCAGCCCAGACTTCCTGTGGGGATGCTAACGCCAGCACAGACACTAATAGAATTTAACTGACAGACAAATAGCACTGAGCACCTGCTGGCCGCCTACCTGTGCATCTAATCTCCATGCAGGGGCTCAGAGAGATTAAGAGGCTGTGGCAGGAGGGGAACTCGTTGACAGAATGTCTGTCTACTGGGCTTCATTTTTTTTGACTAGTAAAACAGTACTAATTTCAGAGTTTTACATTTTACTGTATGTAAATTTTATCTTCCTGTGGCAAGGAGGAAAAATGAGGAAACAAAATACCGAACTTGAGCGGCTCAGAGTTAACATGCAGCAATGCTTGCAACTTGGTAAGATAGGAGAAGTAGCCTGGGGATTGGCCACTGGGTCAAGCGCTTGCCCAGCGTGCACAGAGCCCTGGGTTTGAGTCCCCCTCACTGAATAAAGCAAGTGTGGCACAGCAGGGCTACAGTCTCTGCAGGGTGACCCTGACTGAAGGTGTGAGGCCAGGCTGGGATGCAAGGGAAAGAGCCGGGCGTTGGTGGCACACGCCCTTAATCCCAGCACTCGGGACGCAGAGGCAGGTGGATCTCTGTGAGTTGGAGGCCAGCCTGGTCTACAGAGTGAGTTCTTGAACAACCAGGGCTACACAGAGAAACACTGCCTAGAAAAACCAAAGAACAACAACAACAAAAATTTTTTAATGAGATAGGTATGTGATTCAGCAAACAAAATGTTTGCAAATCTAGGTCAGTGGCTCTCAGCCTTCCTAGTGCTGCAACACTTTAGTACAGTTCCCCATGTTGTGGTGACCCGCAACCATCAAATTCTTTTGTTGCTACTTTATAGCTGTAATCTTGCTACAGTTATGAATCATAATGTAAGCATCTGATATTCAGGGCATCTGATATGTGACCTTCCAAAGAGGATCACACCCCTCAGGTTGAGAAGAGCCTAGATCTGGCTGATAAGATTAGCTGGTGGGGGCTGGAGAGACAGCTCAGTGGTTAAGAGCTCTTTCGGGGGACCTGGGTTCAGTCTCTAGGACCCAGGTTAGGGGACTCACAGCCACAGAACTCCAGCTCCAAAGGATCCAATGTTCTCTTCTAGCTTCTGATGACAGCAACACTCATGTTTGTACACAGACATGGGACATAATTAAATATAATTAAATAAATTAATTAAAATATAATTAAATTTAAAAAATAATAAAAAGAAATCTTTGAACATATATATTTATTTGCTGTTAAGGTTCTGTTTTTCTAGATGCTTGAACTTTGGAAGTGTGTGTGTGTTGTGTGTGTGTGGTGTGTATATGTATATGTGTGTTGTGTGTATGTGTAAGTGTGTGTGTATGGTGTACGTGTGTGTATGTATGTGTGTGTGGTGTATATATGTGTATGTAGGGTGTGTGTATGTGTGTGTGGTGTGTGTATATGTCTATGTATGTGTGTGTAGTATGTATGTGTGTATGTGTGTGTGGTGTGTGTATATGTCTGTGTATGTGTGTGTAGTATGTATGTGTGTATATGTCTATGTATATGTGTGTGGTATGTATGTGTGTATTCTTGCGTGTGAGTGCATACAGGACTTCGGGTGTCAGTCCTGGCCTCCCATCTTGTTTGAGACAGGGTCTGGTGTTGTGTGTTCTGCAAATCCCGGGCCGGGCACTCCCTATGTTCTTGCAGGGATTCCCCTTCTCCTCTCCTTGTCACACCAGCAACATGGAGTTTCAGAAGTGGCTGCTACACCCGTCTTTATGTGGTTTCTGGGAATAAACTCAGGTCTTCAAGCTTTTGTGGAAAGTGTTTTCACCAGTGGTCTTTCTCTTCACCCAGTTTTAGAAATTTTTAATAAAAAATAAGGTGTGATAATAAAGTGATAATAAAATATAAAAAAGAAGAAAATCATTTAAATTGTGCTCCACACCAAACTTTGGGGGTGTGGTAGAGGAAATAAGTACCATAAAATCCCTGGATCTGGTCGACAAAACATGCGTAGGGACCCAGGCACCAGGCTCGCTCACCCTCTGCCTCCGTTTTAGCTAGCAGCCTCCGCTCTGTCCAAAGACTTGGGGCGCAGCCCTTGAGCACCCCCATCCCTCTCAGTCACAGCTGAAGGGCCTTTACCGGGGTCACTACTGCCCTTAGTTCTCTGCTCAATGTCAGAACGCTCCATCCGGCACTAGAAGTGCTGGCTAGACCTGCGTTCATCGTGGAAGCTCCCGGGAGGAGGTGGACATTCATTCAGAGGGTGACTTGGAAGGCTGGACCTGAGGGGTCAACCACACTGGGGGTAGCTAGGCATCTAAAGGGAAGATGTAGCAACCATCTCCCATGGTTTTACTTCCTCTCCTAGATGCGGGGAGGTACAGAGGCAGGGGGAAGAAGTTAGAGCCGGGGGAAGGGCACAGATGCCCGGGGAGGGGATGCTTCTTTCCACTCAGGTGCCCCTGAACAGCTGACTGAGTAGCCTCTAAACCAGAGTCTGGGAAGCTACCAGTGCGTGTTGGTCCTGCACTGGAGGGAAGTGCACCGTGGATTTGGGGTTTCTGGAGCCCCAGGGAACCTTCTGAATTCAGATCCTATCCTTGGAGCCCCTGTGGTGTCTCCCCTTTCCAGATGTTAAAAGGATATATAGCTGAAAGTGGTGGCGCAACCTGTCCGCGCACTCTGTGGGCCGAGGCAGGAAGAGGCAGAGTTCCCGGCCAGCCCGGGCTACACAGAAAACCCCCGACAATAATAATTAGTTAATCAATCAACCAATCAATCATTTTCAGCACAGTTCCTTGGCTCCCCTCCCCCCATGCCTGTTCACGGCATTCCTCTTAAAACTAGGAGGCTCTTGGTTCCGAACTGTCATCCCTGCACCTGGTTCTTGGGTTATGTTTTAGGGGCCTCTTTCTGCCCTCAGGCAGGAACCAGATTCAATGGCAGGAAGTGCCCGAGGGAAGTTAAAGTCCCCAGATCATCCTTTGTAGCCTTTTCCTCCACACCAGCCAGATAAAGCTTTCCTTGGGTGGGCACCGTGTCTCTGTTTTCCCAGTGGTCCCATACCTAATCCAGACCCCACCTCCCTCACCCTCTCCGCAGCACCCAGGATCCTGCTCTTCTGGCCCCCAAGTCCTCTGAGCCCTCCACCCCATCAGCCTAGGGCAGAGGAAACCCAGGGGGCCTGGGAACAGTTAAGCACCCTCTCTATTACTCCTGCGCTTTTTGTTTGCTTTTGAGACAGGCTCTCACTCTGTAGCCCTGGCTGTCCTGGAACTCATTGTGTAGACCGGGCTGGCCTCGAACTCACAGAGATCCGCCTGCCCAGGCTCAGGGCTGGATTTTCCTTGTTAAAGTCTCAGGCCCCCGGCCGGGAAACATATGATGACAAACAATACAGCCTGTCAAAGGACAAGGATTGCAATGGGGCCCCTTGCCTCAGATGGGGAACTTGGGGGCCACGTGACTCGTCCAGGCCATTAAGCCCAGCAGAACAAGGGTTAGTTTAGTCTTGACCTTCAGGCCTGTTCTCAGTCCCTGGCTATGTTACAGGACGAACAAAGTAAGTAGGGGACCCCTCTGTTCTACAGGGGAAGGGCCCGGAGTGCCAGAGAGTGGGGAGGGGTGAAGAGTGGTGTTCGTGGTTAGGAGAGGCGGTCAGAGTGCCCCCAGAACTAACCAGTGCAGGTATGAGTGGGACTTCCAGAGGCCCAGCGACACCAGGGTGTGGGTGAGAAGTCAGGAGGTGACAGGTCTCAGATACCAAGAAAGGTAGCCGGAAGGCTGTGAATCTCTAGAGGAAGTGAGAAGTTGAAGTCTTGGTAGAGAAAGTGCCCTGGGCTGGGGAGCACTCCTGAGCAGACATGAAACCCTGGGTGACAGCCCCAGGGCTCAAACTGGGCATGGGAGGGCCTCCTGCCTGCCCAGTGCCCGAGAGGTGGGGTGGCAGGACAGGAGGTCAGGCTCATGTGCTCTCTGCATAGAGACTTCTGGGAGTTTGAAAACAGCCTGGACTATAGAAGAGACTACAAAAAAAAAAATCTAAAGCTGGGGGTGGTAACACACACCTTTAATCCCAGCACTCAGGAGGCAGAGGCAGGAGGATCTCTGTGAGTTCGAGGACAGTCTGTTTTACAGAGTGAGCTCCCCAGGACAGCCAAGGCTACACAGAGAAACCCTGTCTGGAAAAACAGAAATCTCCTAGAGTATATCTCCTGCATCTAAAACTGTTAGAGAGTGGTAGAGCCCTGCTTTAACCCCAGAACCACGTAAACATTCGCGGCGGTCAGCGCACACTTAATCAGCCTAGCGTTCGAGCGCTGGAGGCAGGAGGGTCAGAAGTCCAAGCGTGCTTGGCTGTGCAGCGAATCTGAGGCCTCCAGGGAGGCGTTGGGACTCTGTGGGCAGGAAAGAGTCAGGACTTTGGAAGAAGCACTGGAGGGTAGGGGGAGAGGGAGGAGAGGGTAGGGGAGAGGGAAGAGAGAGCTAGGGGTGGATATGATCGAGAGACTTTGCATATGTGTATGAAATTGTCAAAGAATAGAAAGTGGAGGGGAAAGAAAGAAAAAGACTGTGAAACTTACATTTAACCAGAGGATTGGGAAACCAGTGAAAGAAAGACTCTCTCGTGTGCCCTTTTCTGCCCTATAGAACTGCTGGTCTTTGGGAGCTTGGGGCTGGGAGGGCTCCTTCTCCTGCTTGTCACCATCCTGTCCGTCTGCCTGTGCCGGATCCATCAGAGAGGTGAGCCCTGCTGTCACCTCCGCAGCCATCCCCAGCCTGCCCGCGCACCCTGCCTTCTGTGGGGGCGGATGTCCCATCATCAGTCCTGTTAAGTAGGACGGATGAGAGGAGAATCCGAAAGGCCCAGCTGCCACTGGGGGCCCCAGAGCAGTCAGCGAGTGAGCAGTGTGCGAGCTGCTGTGCCAGCAACAGGCCTGTGCTGGAGATGGAGAGCCGGGGAGGGGCGCTGTTCTAGGCAGCAGAGCCAGTGCCAGCCGCTGGCCTCGGGTGGATGAGCCCGTCTAGGGTGCCATTCTGGGGTGTGGAGCTGGGGAGGGTCTTGCTGAGTGTCCCCCCCTTTTTTCTTTCAGTTAAGAGACTGGAAAGGAATAAGGTAAGTCAGGGTTGAAGGGGTGAAGGGAAGCCCAAGTAGGGAGTGGGGCTGGGAAAGAGAAAAGGGAAGAGGAAGTAGGAGCAAAGGAGAAAATGAGACACGCAGAAAGAGAAACGAGGCGACGGGAAGGGAGGAAGTGGTGTGTTTACAAGAGTATAAACAAGTCCAGAACAGGCCGGGCGGTGGTGACGCACGCCTTTAATCCCAGCACTTGGGAGGCAGAGGCAGGTGGATCTCTGTCAGTTCGAGGCCAGCCTGGTCTACAGAGCGAGTTCCAGGACAGCCTCCAAAACCATACAGAGAAACCCTGTCTCGAAAAACAAAAAACAAAAAAACAAAAAGCAAAAAAGCCAAGTCCAGAACAATGGCCAAGAAAGGAGGAGGTTAGAGAGAGAGAGATCCCAGGACAATCAGGGCCACATAGAGAGACCCTGTCTCGAAACAACAAAAGCTGAGAGAGAGAGAGAGGGAGAGGGAGAGAGAGAGAGAGAGAGAGAGAGAGAGAGAGAGAGAGAAGCGGGCGCGGGGGGGGGGGAGTGGCTAGCAGTGTGGTTTAGTTAGTAGTGTCTGTCTAGCATGTTCAGAATCATAGGTTTAATTCAAAGCACAGCCTAAAACCAGAGCAGTGGTACATGCCTGAACTCCCAGGTAGAGACAGGAGGCCATCCTCAACTACATACCCAGGTGAAGGCCAGCCTGAGCTACATGAGACCCTGTCTCCAAAAGGAGGGGGGGGGTTCTAAGACAAGTGCTTGCTGCAACCTGCTGTGGTGGCCTGTACCAGAATCCCAGCACTGTAGGGTGCAGACAGGCAGGTCCTAGGGGTTCTCTGGTCAGCCAGCCTAGTGGGAATAGCAAATTCCAGTTTTTAGGGAGAGACTCTGTCACTACTACTACTACTATTACTACTAATGTGTAGAAACAATTGGAAAGGCATCCAAGCATTCTTCTGGCCTACACAAGCACAGGCAGGCAGACAGACAGACAGACACACACACACACACACACACACACACACATACACACACACACACAAAAGACGGAAGGAGAGAGAAAAAGCAAGAGACTGAGAGTCAAAGAGAAACACCTAGGAACACGGGTGGACAAGCGGAGTTTCAGAAAAGAAAAACCAGGAGACGGAGGCAGCAGAGAGAGAGAAAGATGGGATCTGGAGCAGGGCTCAGGGAAGGATGTCAGGACGGCACCCTGGGCCTTCATCATAGTCCTCGGCCCCACCAGGCCCAGTACCTAGGGCAGGAGCTCCACTACGCGTCTCTGCAGAAGCTGCCAGTGTCCAGCAGTAATGGCACCGAGAGAGAGGAAGGAGAAGGCGGGAAGGAGGACCCCAGCAATGACTACGCCTGCATTGCCAGCAAGAGACCCACCTGAGCACCCCCAAGTGCCTCCCTTGACCTGGGTGGGTGGGCAAAGTCACCCTGTGTTCGCCTAGTAAAGACTGGTCCCCGCTTCCATGTCAGGCTTCTCTAAGTCTCCGGTCCACGGCTAACGCTCCCACCCACCTGGGGTCAGGTGTCACTGAGTGTGGAAAGCCAGGAAACAGCTTGCGGGTCCCTAAGGCACAGTTGACAGGGGGCCTAATCGGCTCTGATAGTCTGTCTCTCAGTTGCTGCAGTCACAGCCTCAGGGCCCAGGACAGGTGGGTGTGGTGGTGTCCCTGGAGAGCTAATGGGGGGTGGGTGGAGAGAAGCATAGAGGGGTGTCTGGATAGTAACAAAATACACAAGAGCCGTAAGTAGGAGTGAGGAGCTGATACCGATTTATTGTTGGTCTCTGAGGGTTAGAATCACTCCTCACAGGCTGTGGGAGGGGTGCCGAGGGTTCCCGTGTGACAGGAGCCTGGAGAGAAATGGGGGGGGGGTTGTGCTGCTCAGAGCTACAGCCCTGAAGCTGTCTTCTTGCGGTCTCTTCCTCCCATTTTCTGCCCCTTGCCCACCCCCCGCCCCCATCCCCCCACCCACCACCCCCGCCCCCGCTCAGCAACTCACGTTGGCCCTGATAATAGAGGGCGCTGCCTATGACCACCGAGAGAAAGCCGAGAGCATAGAATCCAGCCCGGAGGAGGAGGCTTGTGTGGGGCATCTGTTCTGAACTGGAGGCTTGCTGAGATTCTGCAACAGGACATGGAGAGGAAGGAGCTGGGGGGTCTCAGAGCTGGGGGCAGTCCTTAACTCCCAGGGACATCGAGTCTGGGGTGTCCCACCAACTCACCTTTCCCCACCACCAGCCGAGTCCCGTTCCCTGTCCCGATGCCCTGGCCTAGCACCTCCACGCTGCACACGTAGGTTCCGGTGTCACGGCTTTGGGCGTCCTGTATGAGCAGCTCTGCCTTGTGGTCCCTGATGAACTGGGGGATGGCAGCAAAAGAGGCCACACGGCCTCTGAACTCGGGGGTCACGTTGCTCACCTCCATCCCCGGGGTCACTTTGTCTTTGTACCATGTGACGGAGCCGATGGCCGCTGTCCCTCGGCTGGCATTGAAGGTGCAGGGCAGGAGAGCAGGGGTGCCCTCTTGGACACGTATCTCAAGGGGCTGAGACACCCAGAGAACACAGGACCCTGGGAAGAAATTAAACATCCAGGGAAGAGCTGCCCAGCTACTCCAAAGAAAAAGGCATTTGGAGGACACCCCAGCTTTCCTCATGGGCGTGTGTCGGGACAAGCACCCTGGGTTGTCTCGTTAAGCCCTTTCCTCTTCACTAACTTAATTTCTCTAGTTTTCAAATTCTTTCACACACCAACTGCAGCCCATTTACAGCCAGCCTTCTCTGGAAACCCATTTTGCCCAACTCGATCTGCACCGTATACTTGAAGCTCAGGAATGCATGTAGCTGCCTAGTTGAGTAACTCCGTGGTGACATCACTCTAGATATTATTATTGCGATGGGAGCTGTTTTTGCTTTATGCTTGCTGGGGTTTGTTTTGTCTTGATTTTGTTTTCTGTATCCCTGAACACCCGGCACACAAACATAGAGGCAAGCAAAACGCCAATTTTTTTTTTTTTTTTGGTTTTTCGAGACAAGGTTTCTCTGTGGCTTTGGAGGCTGTCCTGGATCTCGCTCTGTAGACCAGGCTGGCCTCGAACTCACAGAGATCCGCCTGCCTCTGCCTCCTGAGTGCTGGGATTAAAGGCGTACGCCACAAACACCTGGCATTTGTTTAACTTAAAAGTATTTTATGAGCATGCGTGTTTTGCCTACATACACATCGGTGTGCACATGCCTGCCTACTGCCTGTGGAGACCATAAGAGGGTGCCAGATACCCCAGAACTGGAGTTATAGGTGGTGTCTGGCCACCATTTGGGTCCTGGGAGTTGAACCTGGCCCTATGGAAGAGCAGGCAGAGCTTTTAACCGCCAAGTCATCTTTCTAGCCCCTACATATTAATTTTGAAACTAGACTGGGCTATTGGAGATCCTGTCACCAGAATAAACATTAAATTAAAAAATAACTGTGAAGCCGGGCATTGGTGGCACACGCCTTTAATCCCAGCACTCGGGAGGCAAAGGCAGGCGGATCTCTGTGAGTTCAAGACCAGCCTGGTCTACAGAGCGAGTTCCAGGACAGCCTCCAAAGCCACAGGGCAACCCTGTCTCAAAAAACCAAAACAAATGAACAAACCAAAAAACAAAACAAAAAAACAAATAACTAGCTGGGTGGTGGTGGCACACGCCTTTAATCCCAGCACTCGGGAGGCAGAGGCAGGCAGATCTCTGTGAGTTCGAGGCCAGCCTGGTCTATAGAGTGAGTTCCCGGACAGCCCCCAAAACAATACAGAGAAATCCTGTCTCGAAAAACCAAAAAACAACAACAACAACAACAACAAATAACTGTGAGGTGAGGATGATGACATAGGCCTTGTCACCCAGCACTCTGGAGCCGGAGCCAGGAGAACCTCCACAAGTTCAAAGGTCAGCTCAACTACACTACCTAGAGAGTTGCAGGTCATCCAGGGAAAGAGAGAGACCCTACTTCAAAACAGAAATAGCCCGATCAATCAGTGGGTAGAGCATTACCACCGGCAGGCTCGCTAGACATCTGCAGAGGAGCCTGAGACTTTGCCTGACAGTCCCAGTCCCAGCATTGATGATTTTGGATCTGCAATCTACAGTTTGAAAGGCACTGTTTGTACTCAACAAACATAACTTTTCATGTTCTCTTTGTTAATTAAAATCTGTTTCAGTAAAAAAAAATATCCTAGCCATAAGTCTCTAAAACTCCTAATTATACATGTGTGCCCTATCTAACTAATAACTTAGTAATCTAATCGACCTCAGACATCAAGTTGAGCAGCCCTCAGGGATGAAATTCAGAGTGGCTAGATGGCGTAGCTGATGACCGAGCCTGATGACCTGAGTTCAAGTCCCCGGAGCCATGCACGAGAAGGCTATTCTGTGACCTGTGTGAGCCTTGACAGGTGCGTGCTCGCCTCCAAAATAAGTTGATGTACTTTTAAGAATTAAAAACATCAAAGAAAGAAAGCCGGCTGAGTCTGTTAGAACGAGCCGTAATCTCAGCACTCAGGAGGAGGCTAAGGGCCAGGGCCAGGCTGGGCTACACAGTCAGGGCCAGGGGATTAACTCATTCGGTGGTCATGTGCCCCAAGGCCTGGCTTTGATCCCTGATGCACCACCCTAGCGCCTCGGACAAGTTCAAAGTCATCCTTCGCTATATATGCCGGAGATGGCCTAGGCTTCTGGGACCCTGTCTCAAAAACAAACAAGCAACAATAACACGGATAGCCAAAGTCAGAGTGTCATCCCCTCCTCTCCACCTGTTTTCCCCTGGGGCCTTTCAGGGCTATCTTTCTTGAGAGGAGGCTGAGAAGAAAAAGAAGTCTCTGGAATGGATGCTAGAAATGACCCTTCGGATGGAGGCGACCTCACAGGTCTGCCTCCCGAGTCCACAGACGGTAGCTTTCCGAAGTGCTCTCGGCATCCCTCCGAGGGGGCGACACAGTGCTCAGCCCCCTCCAGGCACCCTCTGGAGCATCCACATCCTCCCCCGCACCCACGCCCTGGGTCCCCGAGCGAACTCCGGGTCACCTGGATAAACCGTGATGCAGATAAACAGCAGCGCCTTGGCCATGTCTCCAGCCGTGGGTGAGGTGACGCTGACCTCGGCCTTGAGGTCTAAGCAGAGGAAGGGTGGACCTGAAGCCTAGGGCAAGCAGGGCTCACGTGTGACTCGCCAAGGACCTCCCCCCCACTGCTTGGGGCTTGGAGAATCAGACGCATGCCCTGTTGAGGAGGGAGATGGGGATGAGGGAGATGCCTGGGGCTCTCTGGAAGCAGCTGGTGGTCAGGTAGTTCACTAGGACAGGATGTCCTCACAGTCTGGTTTTACCAGAGGGGGTGGGTGAGACCAGGATGTGGTTCTCTCACCTCCTGAGGTTCAAGACCAGACCTTCTCCCAGAACAAAACTCCAGCCGAGAAGCTAGCCCTCCTTTCCCTCCGGCTTGTTCAACCGTGCCCAGGCCCACTGCCTCCCCAGGCTGGCTTTCCCTCTGGGCTGCCCGAGGAAGTCTATAAACAGTGGGATTAGGGGAGCCAGCTGATTGGTGGTGGTGGTGGACCTGAGGTTACCCAGGACTGCGTCTGGAAGCTTCATTTGTACAGGTTGGGCCTATGCCCAGCCGTGTTGGCAGGGGAGTGAGTGTTATTAACGGATATAGTTTGGCTCGTTCGTTTTCACGTTTCCTGGAAAGGGCCATTCCCTGTCGGTGCTTTATTGTGCCTGCTGCACAGACGTGGTGACCCCTGAGACACCCATTCATTTGTTATTTCATTGACGTTCGTAGGGAATCTGCAAAGGGCCCATCATCTGTTTTCAACAGGCACAATGGCAGACGTCTTGTTCCCTATAACTACAGGTCACCCCTGGTATGTACTTCACAGACCCACCCACAGGAGACGACACAGCGCCTGGAGGAGAGGCCTTAGTGCAGTGTGCAAGCATGGCCCAACCTCACCATCCACTCTCTAGCTCCTTTTAGTGTGTGTGTGTGTGCACAGGAGTGTGTGTGCACAGGAGTGTGTGTGCACAGGAGTGTGTGCAAGGAGCGTGTGTGCAAGGAGTGTGTGTGCACAGGAGTGTATGTGTGCACAGGAGTGTGTGCACGTGTGTGCGCACAGGAGTGTGTGCAAGGAGTGTGTGTGCACAGGAGTGTGTGTGCACAGGAGTGTGTGCGCACAGGAGTGTGTGTGCGCACAGGAGTGTGTGCGCACAGGAGTGTGTGTGCACAGGAGTGTGTGTGCGTGCACAGGAGTGTGTGCCCCAGCAAGTGTGTAGAAATCAGAAGACAAGCTGTGGGAGTGGATTCTTGCTTCCTTCCATGTGGGTCCTAAGGATAGAAGTCAGGTTGGTTGTCCGTCTTGGCAATAAGAGCCTTTACCTATAATCTCACTATCCTCATCTTCTGCATGTTTAGTTTTTTCAAAAAACAATTTTTAGGCCGGGCGTTGATGGCACATGCCTTTAATCCCAGCACTCAGGAGGCAGAGGCAGGTGGATCTCTGTGAGTTCGAGGCTGGGCTGGACCGACATCCTCCAAACAGTTTATGAGAAACTCTGTCTCATAAAAACCAAAAAAAAAAAAAAAAAAAAAGACTGACTTAGCCCAGCAGTGGTGGTACACGCCTTTAATTCTGGCACTCTGGAAGCAGAGGCAGGTGGACCTCTGAGTTTGAGGCCAGCATGGTATACAGAGTGAGTTCCAAGACAGCCAGAGCTACGGAGAAACCCTGTCTTGAAAAACCAAACGAAAAAGAATGGCTTGGAGCACTTCCAGTGCTCGCTGTCTCCCAAACTACTCTCTGCCACCTGATAACCACAGGTGCCACTCACTGGGAAGGACTCACTTGGCCATCTGGCCACCAGTGAGCCTTGGAGAAGCCTGCCCACTAAGGTGACTAAGCGAAGGGTGCCGTGGGTGGTTATGTGCTGCCCCCTGCTGGCGATGGAGCCTGGGACGAGACATTTAGGCTCTTCTCCACTGAACCTCAATTCCCAGCCCAGAGTCAGTGTGGAGAATACTGTCTTTCTTCTTCACCATAAGCCCCTGGTTTGGGAAGGGAGGGGAGGGACAATGGCCTTCTGGCTTTCTCTTGTTGGTTTGTTTGTTTGTTTGTTTTGGTTTTTTGAGACAGGGTTTCTCTGTGTCTTTGGAGGCTGTCCTGGAACTAGCTCTCGTAGACCAGGCTGGCCTCGAACTCACAGAGATCCGCCTGCCTCTGCCTCCCGAGTGCTGGGAGGCCTTCTGGCTTTCTTATCTTTTCTCTTAAGCTTCATCTTTATGTGTAAGGGCTTTGTCTGGATGTATGTCAGGCTACCACGAGTATGCCAGACGCCCAGAGAGACCAGAAGAGGGCACAGGACGCCCTGGCATTGGAGTTACTAGTCGCCACATGGGTTCTGGGAATCAAGTCTGGGGCCCCTGGAAAAGCAGCAGGCACTCCTAAGTGCTGAGCTGCCTGTCCAGCCCCCAAGCTATTTCTTCACAGTGAACACTCAGACTCCATGACTGGAGGAATAAGGGTTTACAGGTCATCCTGAACTGCACTCTGCAAGCATTGACTACTTGTGTGTGCAGAACCCACAGCTATAAACTCCCAGACACCCCCGTGCTAGCTACTCAGCGTGTATAGGTCTCTTCCTCCCTCATGGGCTGGGTTGACCCGGGAGACGGCTGGACCTAAACATAAACTTCACGTGGGCTCTGTGGAGTTTTGCGGTTCGTGTTTTATCACCCACAGCTGCAGCAAACAACAACACTCTGCTCTCCCCTTGTCTTTTTGCCGCCCAAGACTTCCGACCCTCCTGTCATAGCTGCGGGTTCTGGAGACATCCCTTGCATGTTTTCCTCATTGGTCCACGTCTTAGTCAGGGTGACGACTGCTGTGATGAGTCACCATGATGCGTTTCCGTTGAAACCCGGGCAGGAAGAGTTTATCTGGTTCACACTTCCACATCACTGTTCATCATTCACAGAAGTCAGGACAGGAACCCCCACAGGGCAGGAACCTGGAGGCAGGAGCTGATGCAGAGGCCATGGAGGGTGCTGCTCACTGGCTGCTCAGCCTGCTTTCTTATAGAACCCAGGACCAGCAGCCCAGGGATGGCCCCACCCACCATGGGCTGGGCTCCCCCATCAATCACTAATTAAGAAACTGCCCCCCCAAAAAAGCCGGGCGGTGGTGGCGCACACCTTTAATCCCAGCACTCGGGAGGCAGAGGCAGGCGGATCTCTGTGAGTTCAAGGTCGGGCTGGACCGACAGCCTCCAAAACAATACAGAGAAACCCTGTCTCGTAAAAACCAAAAAAAAAAAAAAAAAAAAAAAAAAAGAGAAAGAAAAGAAAGAAAGAAAAGAAAAATCCCTAGAGGCTTGCCTGCCTACAGACTGAGCTGCAGGTGTTTTCTAAGCTGAGATTCCCTTCTTTCAGACGAGTTTTACTTCTGTCAAGCTGACATAAAACTCTCCAGGGCAGTCCATCCAGAGTAAACCGTGGTGTGTGCATGTTCAGGAACAACTTTCACTACCTCTGAGACTTTCTAAGGACTTTGGCAGTTTTATTTATTTAAGGGCTCTGTTAGTTCTATTATTTACTTGTTTGTTTGTTGATTTATTTGAGACAGGGCCATACCTATGTAGTTCTTGGCTGGCCTAGAACTCTCTCTGTAGACCATGGTGGCCTTGAGCTCACAGAGATCCTCCTGCCTCTGCTATGATTAAAGATGTGAGCCACCACACCCAGCCTTCGATTTGATTTGTTTGCTTGATTGCTTTGTTTTTAGAGACAGGGTTTCTTTGGTAGCCTTGGCTGTCCTGGAATTCATTCTGTAGACCACACTAGCCTTGAACTCATAGGGATCACAGAGCTCTGCCTGCCTGTGCCTCTGCCTCCAGAGGCCTGAGATTAAAGGCCTGTGCCACCACAACACAACTTTCAATTGAAATCTTTTTGTTTTATGAGACAATTTCTCTGTGTAGCGCGGGCTGTCCTGGAACTAACTCTGTAGACGAGGCTGGCCTTGAAGAGATCCACCTGCCTCTTCCTCCTGAGTGCTGGGAATAAAGGTGTGCGCCACCATTGCCCAGCTCAATTTGAAATTTTTTTTTTTTTTTTTGGTTTTTCGAGACAGGGTTTCTCTGTATTGTTTTGGAGGCTGTCCTGGAACTCACTCTGTAGACCAGGCTGGTCTCGAACTCACAGAGATCCGCCTGTCTCTGCCTCCCAAGTGCTGGGATTAAAGGCGTGCGCCACCAACGCCCGGCAATTTGAAATTTTAATGAATAAACTTAGACACACTTGAAACATGAGTATGTAGATCAGGCTAGCCTCAAATTTCCAGCAACATCTTGAATTGAAAAAAGAGTTCTTGAGCTGGGCGGAGGTGGCACATGCCTTTAATCCCAGCACTCAGGAGGCAGAGGCAGGTGATTGTCTGTGAGTTGGAGTTCAGCCTGGTCTACAAGAGCTAGTTCCAGGACAGCCTCCAAAGCCACAGAGAGGCCCTGTCTCGAAAAACAAACAAACAAAAAGAAGAAGAAGAAAAAGAAAAGAAAAGAAAAAAGAGTTCTTGGGGTTAGAAACACAGCTCAGTCACTAAGTGCACCAGCTGCTCTCCCAAAGGACCTGCATGGTCCAGGGCAGCTCCCACGTCCTGTGACTCCTGACTCAGGCGGCTGACATCCTCAGCTGGGCTGCGGAACAGAAGTGGTACATGGACATATGTGCAGTCAAAGACTCCACACACACTTAAAACATGTACTATTCAAACCGAGCAACGGTCTGCACCGTGCGTCTTCATGAAAATTGACCTTCGGAGTCAGATGGGTCAGCACTGGTTTCCAGTCACAGGCGTAGGGGCCTGAGGCAGGAAGACCGTTGCTCAAGGCAGCTTCCGGGCCAGGTTGAGCTACACGAGTCCTGTCTCAAGATGAGAAAAGGAAAAGGCTGTCCAACTTTCTTATCACAGGTCACTTGAGATCTAGCCACTGGCTACAGAAACTTAAAAGAAATCTTGGTAGAGCAGGTGCCTGAGGATGAGTGCTGGCCTTAGGAGAGGTTTGGACCACTGTGGAAATGCAGCCATGGTGACAGACGCCTCAGTGTCCTCCATCCAGCTGCCAGGAGCTCCTCCATAGCCCCAAACAGCTGCAAGCCAGACACACCCTCTGATGTGGTCTGCACAGGTCAGTCTCCTGGGCAAGGGGCAGTTAGAGAGGGAGAATGAAGGGTAACAGAAGACTCTGAGTGCACACACACACACACACACACACACACACACACACAAAGGGTCCTCCCTACAGGTAGAGCGGGGGACTGGTGGGCGTGGCAGACAGGAGCTACTCTGTAGGATGCCTATCAGCTCCCTCGCAGAACTGGATAACTGCTGTGAACTGGATAACTGCTGTGGGAAGAACCTTGCCGTGCGGTGCAGTAACTGGGGAACTGTTGGATCCAACTCCTGCAGGTTGTCCTTTGCACTCCATCCAGGTCCTGTGGCATGCATGCAAGCACACATGGACACAGTGAATACTTAGAACCAAACTAAAAGAAACAGTGTATCTTTCCCTTTTTACCCAAGCATCTCTTGTATCCGTTTCTCAGGCCATCTCTCCTGACCGGGACATCCAGAGTTGCCCTCTAAGCACAGACCTGCTCTCTACGCCAAGAGGTCTGCTGCAGACCGGAGACTTTTCATTTGCTGGTTCACCAGGCCTACCAGTGCTGCATGGCATGGCTGGAGAATTGTCCCCACTAGACACTGAGAGTGCCTGGAGGGCAGGGCTGCATCGCTCTCTGCAGGGGGGAGGCAGGCAAGAGGCTGGCGTCTTCTGCTAGACTCTCCCCACCGCCCGCCCGGGGGGGGGGGGAGCAGCAGAGTGGATATTGCCCTCAGTGGAAGGGGCACAGCCTGGGGAGGGAGAGCAGGGGGGAAGGGGCCAGAGAGGTGGGATTCACAGCCCCGGGCTCCCCTGCTGACCCAGTGACTGAGGAAGGCTATTCCTGGGGAGGTCATTTGCATGAGGTCAGAGTCTTGCTCAGCCCACAGCAGAGCGAGCGGAGCGGGAAGTGGCTCGCTCGGTCTGCTGCCCCCCAGTCTCACTTTCTGTTCCCTCAAAGCCTCTCCGGTTCTCAAGCACCCGTGTAGATTCTACTACGGATTTCAAAGTAGCCGACACAGGACGGCAGTGGCGCTGCAGGCCCTGACGCCAACAAACCAAGGTCCCTTGGGAACAGGCTTCCCTGTGTCCACTGCCCCTCTGGGTCCCAGAGAAGCCAGGTCCTTCCCTTTCAATGCCCTGGCCTCAGCTCACCCCACTCCTGGACTGCAGACTTCAGCTTCCACAGTGGGGAAAGTCAGCCAGGCCCCCTCAGCTGCCTGTCTTAACCTGCCTCATGAAGTCAGAGGAAATCTCTGGGGAAAGCCACCATTCCTCACTTCTTTGGCTCTGGTATTTCTTTGAGACAGGTTTTTATTGTGGAGACCTGACTGGTCTCCAGCTCCCAGGGTCCTCCAGCCTCAACCTCTTCCAGGTGTTGGGGTTGCGGGCCTGAGCGCCATGCTGGCCCCCTCAGATCCTGGGTCCCTTCTACACCTCCAGGGTCTGACTGGTCCTTCTCTCACACAGTCTGCTTTCTTGGAGGAACTGTGTAGAGCTAGGAAAGGTTCAGTCCCAGCCATTTGCGAGGCTGAGGCAGGACGCCGCTTGAACTCAGGCATCTGGACAATATAATGAGACCCTGCCGGAAAAAAAAAAAGCGATGTATCGGAACGTTATTTGTTCGTCTCCCTTAAACCTTCTCTGCCTTCTTCATGGGGTACTGGTGTCAGCAGAAACGATGGGGAAGTGGTGCCTGGGAGTTAACGAGAGAGGGGATGAGCAGAAAGGGAAGTACGAGACAGGTCCCAGAGGAGACCGGTGGAGAGCCAGCAGACAGCGAGACCCAGAGAGACCACCAGGCTGGCCATCTGCCCCGGCATCTGCTCAGCTATGAGCCAAAGCAGGGATTTGCAGGGTAGGGTAGGTGGCCCGCAGCATCAGGAGCCAGGAGGAGTCAGGCCTGCCTGGGTTGGGGAGCCAGGAGGGCAGGGCTTGGGTAACCCTCGGTTGGGCTGGGCATGGGGAGCAGGAAAGGGGGTTAAGCCTCTGCGTCCCTCAGGGGGAAAAGCCTTTGGACTGCTCAAGGCCCAGCAGGAGGAGGGGCTGGATGAGATCAACAAGGTAAGAGAAATAATCAAGGGGGTAGAGTCTGGAGGCTCCCCAGGCAGAGAGGGGTGACCCTGGCTCTGACCTGCCCCCAACAGCAATTCCTGGATAATCCCAAGTACAGCAGTGATGAGGACCTGCCCTCCAAACTGGAAGCCTTCAAGAGTGAGAAGTGTGGATGGGGAGGGAAGCCGGGACTGGTGGGCGGGCGTTGGGGGACGCAGGGGTTCGCAGGATCACAGCGAGGCCAGCAGAAACAGTTGCTTTTGGTGGTGGAAGAGGAAGGCGGCCTTTGTGCCTTTCCTTCCCATTCGTGGTCCTTTTCTCTGCCCTACTCATCTTCCACCCCTTACAGGCTTCCTCTGCATCTGCAGCCTCGAGACCCACCACCCCCACTTCCTCTGCCTGCCCCTCCCCTCCTCCCACGTTCCTGAAACCCCGTAACCAGCAACTACACTCTGCTCTTATTTTCCCCCCTAGAGAAGTACATGGAGTTTGATCTGAATGGAAATGGAGATATCGGTGAGAAAAAGGGGGGCCCAGGGGGACTGTGCAGACCTACGCAAACAGGGGTCTCCTCTACTGGTGCTGCCCCCCCCCCGTGGACAGGCAAAGGTCCAGCCACAGCTGATAATACAAGGGCCGGGATGGGTGCGTGGGGGTACAGGGTGGCAGAGAGAGCGGACCCTCCTCTCCCACCTTCAGATATTATGTCCTTGAAGCGGATGCTGGAGAAACTCGGGGCTCCCAAGACCCACCTAGAGCTAAAGAAACTAATCAGAGAGGTGTCCAGTGGCTCTGAGGAGACGTTCAGCTACTCTGACTTTCTCAGAATGATGCTGGGCAAGGGATCGGCCATCTTGAGAATGTGAGTGTCCAGTTCTAACCTCCCTGGGATTCCCTGTCTTCTCCACCGCTGGCCCTAACCTTGTCCCCGGGAACCACCCTTCCGCCCGTCCACAGCTCTGGTCTCCCCCAGTCTTCCCTCCCCTCATTCCTCCTCCCCATCGGGACTCCTGCAGCAGCCTAAGATCTGCTCCCTTGAGAGACGCGCCCCCGATGCTTGTGTCTCTTGCAGGATTCTGATGTATGAGGAAAAAAACAAAGAACACCAGAAACCAACTGGTCCCCCAGCCAAGAAAGCTATTTCTGAGTTGCCCTAACGAGGTGGATGTACACATGGGGGGAGGGGGCATTCAGTGGCAGCAACCTGGGAAAGAGAAGTGGCTGTGAGTCAGAGTCAAACTAAATAAATAATGCTCCCCTACCTCGTCAAGGCAGCTTCCATTGTATCGGGGGACACCTGACCTGGGCCTGGGGAGGAAGGAAGCATCTTAGCCCCAATAATCCATCTGTCCAATATTGAATGGGTTTGCTGTAGCGGATAGCTCTTTGTGCCGAGGGGAGATTCCAGAATTCCAAGACAACTTTGACCTACAGAATAGAGAGGTGTGTGCCTGGTAGTGGTGGCGCACACCTTTAATCTCAGCGCTCGGGAGGCAGAGGCAGGTGGATCTCTGGGGCCAGCCTGGTCTACAGAGCGAGTTCCAAGAGAAACCCTGTCTCAACAAACAAACAAACCCAAATAATAAATAAACAAAACAAGAAGTTAACCTCCACCGAGTCTTCATCTCCACCTTTGTGACCTCAACAAATCACACAGTCTGTCAGGTTTTACTTTGAAGAATCAGAATGAATGAGAGCTAAGCTGTTTGTTTTTCGAGACAGGGTTTCTCTGTATTGTTCTGGAGGCTGGCCTGGAACTCGCTCTGTAGACCAGGCTGGCCTGGAACTCTCAGAGATCCGCCTGCCTCTGCCTCCCGAGTGCTGGGATTAAAGGAGTGTGCCACCACTGCCTGACTGACAGCTAACTACTGTGCCTGGCCACCAGAAGACCTCAGTACTGTTAGAAACTGTGCGAACAGACACACGCATCAAAGGGCCGGTGTCCCTGGGTGGAGTAATGGTCTCATGACACCACAGAGTTGAACGAGTCACTGGGACCCTTATGAGGAAAAACTACGAACGTCCAGTCCAGAGGTGGGGCTAAAGGTCAGTGGTGGAATGCTGGCCTAGCCCTAGGTTCATTTCCTGGTACTGCCAAAAACAAAGCCTGTCTGCTAAGGAAGGGAAGAGGGGATGTGTCAGGAGTGAGCAGTGGCAGACACAGTATTCAGCAGCTCCGAGTGGCAGGCAGTGTGGAACAGCCAAGCAAACCAGGAAAGTCAGGAACCCAAGGACTGAAAGCCGACCTTTCCTTTCCCAAGGGATCCAGGTAAGCAACTCTGGCCATCGGTTCAGGGCTGTCCGTTCTTTGTTCCTTCCTTCACCAATGCTGGCCTGAACCCAGGGCTTCCCACGTACTGAGAGAACACTCCATCACTGAAATATGTCCCCAGCTTGGGCTGTAGAAATGGCTTAGAGGTTAAGAGCACTGACTTCTCTTCCAGAGATTCTGAGTTCAATCCCCAGCAACCACATGGTGGCTCACAACCATCTATAGTGAGATTCAGCGCCCTCTTCTGGCAAGCAGGCATGCATGCAGGCAGAATACTGTATACACAAATATATACATCTTTTTTTTCAATTTTTATCTATTTTTTATTATTTGTTACTGCTAATTTTATTAAAGCATGATAAATAATTCTTAAAAAATAAATATATCCCCAGCTCATATTTCTTTACTCCCTGAGAAAGCATTTCACATCCAGCAGTCCCAACACACACGGCCTCCCAGTGGCAAAGCGAGGGAGATGTCCTTTCCAGTAGTTTCCATAGAGATCCAGAAACTGTAAAACTACAGGTGGGGGGGCTACAAAGAGGGCCAGCAGTAAGAGCACACACTGCCCTTGAAGAGGACCCCAGGGATGGAAACGGAGCTCAGAGGCTGAGCTCACACAGCCAGAAACAAAACCAAACCAGATTTTGGCTCCCCAAACTGTGGAGCTCAGTGACTCTAGTTCCAGAGGTTCTGGTGCCCTCTTCTGCTGTCTGTGGGCACTGCACCCACATACACATAATTAAAACTAAAGGAATAAGCCAGGCAAGTGGGGTGCATGCCTTTAATCTCAACCCTCAGGAGGCAGGGGGAGGGAGGTGTATCTTCTGTGGGCTTGAGGTTAATCTGGTCTATAGAGGGAGTTCCAGGCCAGTCAGGACGACAAAGTAGCTCAAACATAGATACACCACACACACACACTTTATTCGCTGCTGGGAACTGAACTAAAGGACACCAACTTTTAATTGTGTACATGTACGTGCACATGAGTGCCTAGGACGCCAAGGCAGAGTCCCCTGGGGCTGCAGGATGCTTCTGAGCCACCTGGTTGGTGCTTTGCAACATCAGTCACACTCAGTAGGGCGTCATCTCTCCAGCGCCCAAATCCTCTCCTCCTCCTCCTCTCTCTCTCTCTCTCTCCAAGGTTTCACTTTGTAATTTTTTTTAAAGATTTATTTATTGTGTACACAGTGTTCTGCTTGCATGCCTGCCTACATGACAGAAGAGGGCACCAGATCTCATTACAGATGGTTGTGAGCCATCATGTGGTTGCTGGGAATTGAACTCAGGACCTCTGAAAAAACAGACAGTGCTCTTAACCGCTGAGCCATCTCTCCAGCCCCTCACTTTGTAATTTATGAGGGCCCAAACTCACTATGTAGCATGGGCTGGCCTCAAACTCATGATCCTTCTACTTCAGCTCAGAATGACTGGGATCATGGTATCAACCAGCAGTGCCTTTGTTCTACCTAGGTAATTATTAGCAACAAGAAGCTCTTTAAATGCAGGTTTGGAGCCGGGCATTGGTGGCACATGCCTTTAATCCCAGCACTCGGAAGGCAGAGGCGGGCGGATCTCTGAGAGTTCCAGGCCAGCCTGGTCTACAGAGCGAGTTCCAGGACAGCCTCCAGAACAATGCAGAGAAACCCTGTCTCGAAAAACCAAAAAAACAAAACAAAACAAACAAAACAAAACAAAACAAAAAAAACAACGCAGGTTTGGGCTAGCTTTGTCTTACTCCTTGTTTGTTAGCAAGTGGCGCCCTCTAGTGTGAAGCTCTCGTGTAGGTAGGGATAGGAACCAGGATTCTTTAACTCTTCCCAACACCTGGAATTAACTGCAGCTTCCTGGCAGATGAGCCTGGGATCCTTCAGCCTTTGAGACCAGGCAGTGTTACAGCTGTTGGCAAGGAGGAGATCCAGGACCCGTCCTGAAAACTCTGGAACTCTTACAGTGACTGGGGCCTGCAATTTCTCCTTTCTGGTTATTTATTTATTTATTATTATTTTTTTTTTGAGGCAAGGCTTCTCTGTGTAGCCCTGGTTGTCCTGGAACTTGCTCTGTAGACCGGGTTGGCGTGGAACTCACTGAGATCCCCCTGACCCTGCCTCCCGAGTGCTGGGATTAAAGGCGTGCACTACACCACCTAGCCTTTTTAAAATTATCACTTTACACACGCCATGCTTTGCCTCCTTGTGAGTCTATACACCACCTGTGTGCCTGGCACCTGCGGGCCAGCAGAGGGCGTCAGATCCCCGAGACTGGCGTTAGACTGCGGTGACCACCATAGAGTGCTGGGAGTTGAACCCTGTCCTCCACAGGAATGTGACGGGTGTTCTTAACCTCGGAGCCATCTCTCCAGGGTTTTTGTTTGTTTTGAGGCAGCATCTTACTATGTAGACCAGGCTAGCCCGGAACTCACAAAGATTAGCCCGTTTCTGCTGGGAACCGTGGGGTGTGTCAGCAGCTCCTCTGACTCGCTATGGTTTTCTATTCTCCGGCCTCACCTCTCCATCCTTCATACTACTCTTCTCCCCCAACCCTTGCTCCTGCCCACACGCTCGCTCTCTCAAACTGAGGCGGCCTCCTCTTCTTGCCTTTGCCCAGCCCTCACTGCTGGAAGCAGGCGCGAGACCACCAGAGAGGAGTCTGACTGGGCCCTGTGTTCTAACACCAAGGGAGGCGGCACGGAAGCCCTGCCCAGGCAGGCGACTTCCCGGTGAGCCAGCGTCTTTGCTTACTTCCCCTGGGAAGGGGTAGCACCAACCACAGCCAAGCTCTCATGGAAACCACTTACGCCACAAGCTGCACAAACTCCCAGCAGTCACAGTAACACCCCTTCCAGGCCGCCAAATGTACACTGCTCTCTCTGGCCTCCATGAAGACGGCAGAGAATCACCTAGTATTCATGGATGCCTGCAAGAGCAGAGTGTTCCGTACAAACTATTGGAAACGGCTCTGACGGGGGCTGTTCCTTCAGGGGCTGGAGCAACCAGCTGCATCGCGGGGTCTGGCAAGCTTGACTGACAGGCCTTCCTCTCAAGGAAGCCAGGGGAGGCAGGAAGGGAGAACCCAATAGGTGCCAACTGGGGAGGCATACTGCCCCGGGCTCCAGTGTCCTTGCTTGGGTACAGGGAAGTGGTCAGAAGGGTGCTAGTACCTAGTAACAATTTAAACAGTGCTTAGCTTAGCACCCAGTGCTCCAAGTAGGGTGCTTCAAGATTACAAGCACATGCTAATTCTTTTTTTTCTATTTTCCAGACAGGGTTTCTCTGTGTAGCTTTGGAGCCTGTCCTGGAACTCACTCTGTAGACCAGGCTGGGCTCGAACTCACAGAGATCTGCCTGCCTCTGCCTCCCGAGTGCTGGGGTTACAGGCGTGCACCACCAACACCTGGTGGTAATTCTTAACTGCGTCCTGCTAACTTTTGATCTTCATAGTCTGTTCTGGGCAAGTGATTCCTTCATTTACCTACATTAGCCGGGCACAGGCCTGCAAACCTCTGCTTCTACTCACTTCCTTCCATACCTGAACTGTATGTGTCCTCTCAAGACTAAGATTTGCACCACGTTTCAGTGTATGTGTGTGTGAGAGAGGAGAGGAGGGAGAGAGGGAGAGAGGGAGGGAGGGAGGGGGCAGGTGCATACGGAGGCCAGAGGACAACCGCGGCTGTCATGCCTCAGATGATGCCACCTGGCTAGGCTGGCAGGCAGCGCGTCCTAGGCGAGCCACCTGTCCCTGCCTCCGCAGCACTAGGATCACAAGCGGGTGCCTCTGCTCTCTCCTCGTGTTTCCTGAGGGTACCCTTCACCCTGCATTCACCAGCACAGTCAGATGGCCCCTTCTTTACCTCGGCAATATCCCACACGTCTCCGGTGTTGCCGGCCGCTGGAGAGACGGCTCGGCAGACAACAGCACTTGCTGTGCATTCAGAGAGCCCGGATTGGATTCCTAGCACCTACATCTGGGAGCTCACAACCACCTGTAACTCCAGTTCGGGGGGGGGGGGGGGGGGGGGTCCGACATCCTTTCCTGAGATCCATCAGGAACCCACACGGTACTTATGCATACAAGCAGATATCCAAAAACGGAAAACAAAAATAATTAAAATAAAACAAAAAAAAGCTATTTCTGGGGTTGGGGAAATGGCTCAGTCGATGAAGTCCTTGCTACGGCAACCACGAGGCTGGGCGGGACACCGGCGTCTGCAACGCCGACGCTAGGCTGGCAAGAGACAAGGACATCCCTGGGAACTCGTTGGCCAGTCCATCTGGGACCCCCGCTCCCCCACCCAACTATCCAGATTCACTGAAAGTTATGTTTCAAAAAAAAAAAAATGAAGTGTCTGCGAGAGACCTCCGGATGTCAACTCCTCGCTTGCACAACCACCCGTAGAGGCCAGCGCACCCCTCATAGACATAAAATTAACGCGAAAACGTTGAGTAGGTAGGCTTGGTGAGGGGCAAAGGGTTTTACAGCCAAGAGCTAAGCAACGAAGAGGGGAAAGAGTACTACCTTGAAATTCACGGTTGGAAGCACACAAAATTGCCAACAACACTAACTTAAAAAAAAAAAAACCTTTTTTGAAAATTACAGGGCATAAAACCAGACGTCCACCTGAGCTCGTCGCCGCTGTGACGCCGAAGGGTAAGGTCATTCCCACTCTTTGTTCAAGCGGCCTGCATATATTATGCAGATACCCAAGAACCCCTCGACGAGCGCCCACCCGGAGGACGTGCACGGCGGCCCCCTCCCGGCCCTCCCATTGGCTGGCCCACCCACCTCCTCCGCATGACGCGATCTACCAGCGGGAAAGAGCCCGCCCCCCGGACGCCTTTCCCTCTCCCCTTCCCCGGCCCGAGCCTCTCCCAGGGTCTGCGTTCACCCCGCCCTCCACTAAGTCATCCCCTTCCGCTGTCGCCGCGGTCCTTCCTTCCCGTCCCCGCCGACTGGAAGCGCGCCGCGGGGGCCGCGCCCCAAGCATCGCTCCCCGGCGGCGCCTCTCCGCGGCCATCCTTCCGCGGGCGCACCACGCATGCGCCGCCGCTCCTCCTTTTCCCACCGTCCCGTCGTGTAAATTCTGCGCCCCAACGGCCCGGCGTTCCGCCCGGTCTGCGCGTCTCAACTGCCGACGCCGGGGGCGCCTCGCTAGCCAACCGGCGTCCTAGCGCCCGTAAGTCCCTCCCCTTTATGCAAATAGCCTCCGCGCACACACTCACACTCACCACACGGCCTTCATTTTATTTTATTTCATTTTTTTTAAAGAAGCAGGTGGGGGGGGGCCGCAGCCCCGAAGCGCGGAGGGGGGGCCGGATAGGAAGGTGGGGGGCCCGCCCCGCCCTCTATGCAAATAAGGTGGGCGTGCCCAAGCCGCGGAGGGAGGCGGGAGGTAGGGGGGCGCTCCCGGGGGCGGCGGTTGCCCGGATGGGCCGTTAGTCGGAGCCCAGCCGCGGAGTGAGCGAGGGAGACGGGAGGAGCCGAGCGCGGCGCCATCCGCCGCCATCCGCCCCCGCCCCGCCGCCATCCGCCCCGGGGAGCCTCTAAGCCCGGGTCCCGGACCTCCGCGCACCCGGCCAGGTGAGTCTGGGCGAGCCGGGTGCTGACGCCCTTTCCGGCGCGGGGCGGCGGCGGCGGCGACGGCGGCGCCGGGCCGGGGGAGAAGCTGCCATCAGCCGCCGCCATCTTGTCCTCCTGCCGCCGGCCCGCCCCTCCCCCTCGGCCTGCGCCGGCCGCTCCCAGGCCGCTGTGCGGGGGCCCGGGGAGGGGGTCGCGGGTGTGTGTGTGTGTGTGCGTGCGGGGAACCCGACCGCAGCCCGGCAGCCGTCCCCTCCGGGCGTGCCACCCCGCTGCAGGCCGCACTTCCTGCCCGCGTCGCGGCCCCGGTCCCCCGCGGCCCCTCCGCCGGCCGCAGGCAGACGTGCGCCCTTCCGAGGGTCGCCTCGCACTGCCGGACCCCGTCCCGTGCCACCCGGCGCAGTGGTTCCCCCTCCTCCTCCTCCCTCGGTCTCTGCGTCCCGGTCACTCGCATCCTGGAGCCCGGCTTCCACGCAGCATCTCTGCTTCCTGCATCCCCCCAAAGCCTCGGCTTTTCTCGTTTTCCCCGCGGCCCCTCCTCTCTCCCCTTTTCCTTCCTGGCTGGCTGTCTTGACACTGGGCCCCCTCCCCCGCCGCCCCCCGGCCGTTCTTACTTCCATATAGTGTGTGTCCCTCCTTCCTTTCTCGCCGATTCTCTCTCTTCTCTGTCTCTTTATTTTAATTATTATCAGCTCTAATTTGTGTGTTTACGATTTTTCTACCCCCCCCAGTTTTTCACGGTAGATTTCATCTCGCCTTACCTGCCTGTAGAGCAACACCCCCACCCCCACCCCGTCCTCCTTGTCCCCGGCTTACGGTAGAGTTCTGTCGTCCCCGGGTTTGGCCTTCCTCCTATACCTGCATGCTCGCTCTCCTCTTCCTTCCATCTCGACTTCACGCTGTCCCCACCCAAAGATGAACGCCTGGTCGCTCCAGAAGGAGCTGAGATGGAGAGTTTGGGGACCCAGGGTGGTTAAGGAAAGGGCCTGTCTGCTTGCGGAGAGGTTTCCGAGGATAGAAAATGCAGTTGGTCCTGGTTTCGGGTCTCTTTGGGCCCATGGTTAACGGGGTATTTTCAGGCTAGCTCCACAATGCTTTGTTTCCACTCGGTTTTAAATGGTGTACACCAGGGTCCGCTGGTGTTTTTCCTAGGAGCGGAACTGTCTCCAAGAACCAAGATGGGGGCAGGTAAAGCAATGGCTGGCGTGTTCTGCGCACAGGGGTTTTGTTCCCGGGAGTGTGTAGGGCCCCGTTGTTTAGTAGGGCTTCCTGTGGCCCCAGCTCCCAGTCTGGCACAGCGAGCTCATAAGAAGCCTCCGCTTCCCAGCATACCTTCTGTCAGGCCTCCCCAGATGGGGCTTAAGGCTGCTGGGAATGGAACCTGGGACACGGGCCCTGGGGCATGATTACAGAGCTAGTGTCTAGTAGGTTGGCAGTCCTAAGTTCCCTTACACGCTCGATGGAGTTGTGTACCTCGTGGTTTTCTCTGGGGCTTGGACCTGGTTGTCCAATTTTATCCTATGTCCTGATTGTTGGAGGAGTGGAAGATGACTACTTTTGGGATAGCAAGAGAGACTGCTGCCTTTTCTAAGGTGGCACAAAGGACAGAGCGTCTGTTTCAGGAAGATACTGGTGTTTTATTTGCTTGCTTTGTAGGGATACGTCAGGGAGAAAGGACGGCTGTGGGTGCTTAAGAGACTGTAGTAACTTACAGACGCTACAGAGCCACATGTCTGGTCCCTAAAGAGAATGAAGAGAGCTTCTAGGCTTTTGTCTGTGAAGGGGGCAGACTCTGAACCGCCTGCTGTCATCCACAGGCACCGGCTTGTTTTGGGGGAGGTGCCTGCAGGACCCAACGTACTCAATGAGCTTCCAGCGCAATGTCCGATCGCTCGGGGCCGACTGCCAAGGGGAAGGATGGAAAGAAGTATTCCTCGCTCAACCTGTTTGATACGTATAAGGGCAAATCCTTAGAGATCCAGAAACCCGCTGGTGAGGGTCCTGCAAACGTGTTGTTAGTGCTTGAACACTGAGCATGTGTGGTGTGTAGGCTTCTTCAGCAGAGGCAGCAAACAGACCAGAGGAACCATGGACACCTCCCGGTTTCATCTTCAGTGCTGGGGCGGGGGTGCCGGGCTCTGGTCAATAAAATTCCAGTCATCCTCCTGCAAAGGCGTGTTTTTGGTTCCTTGTCCTTGGACACGTAAGAATCGGAGGGAAAGAAATGTGGATTTGCAAAGATCTGGGGCCAGCTTGCCCCTCGCAGGCTCTGGATCAACAGTCCCACAGAGAAACACTGATTCCAGCAGACGTCACCTTTGTCAGGAGAGCTTAAACGTTCTTATTGCATAATGGGATGGCTTCTGAGAGAAATCTGTAGTGAAAAGGTAGTAGAATGTTGAGACTTGTCTAGATGGGATCCATGGATGGGAGACTGTTAGGCATTTCTGACTTTTTCTCCACATTTTTCTTCAGTTGCCCCTCGACATGGCCTGCAGAGTCTCGGAAAAGTTGCCATTGCCCGGCGTATGCCACCCCCAGCCAACCTTCCAAGCCTGAAAGCCGAGAACAAAGGCAATGACCCCAATGTCTCACTAGTGCCGAAAGACGGAACAGGATGGGCAAGCAAGCAGGAGCAGTCCGACCCCAAGAGGTAGACGGGCCTGGGGAGCCTGGGAGGATGACTCTGTTAGGACAGACGTGGTCTGTTCTAAACACATAAGAACCAGGCAGAGCCTGTATGATAACAGTTACGTTGTCATAGTGTTTGTAGATGATAGTGATAGTCAGTTCCAACTTTGGACCACTTGGAGAACTAAGGCAGAGGCTTCTCACACCCTGATAACCTTTCCATCCTACTATTCCCCCAGTTCCGATGCCTCAACCGCTCAGCCGCCGGAATCGCAGCCACTGCCGGCTTCACAGACGCCTGCCTCCAACCAGCCGAAACGACCCCCAACAGCCCCAGAGGTACTAGGAGAACCTGGAGGGGTTGGAGCAAAAGCGACATTTTCCTCCTCATAACCATTTGTTACTTTTGCTTCCCAAGAACACTCCTTCGGTTCCAAGCGGGGTAAAGTCCTGGGCACAAGCCAGCGTCACCCATGGAGCACATGGAGATGGTAAGTTCAAGAGTGTTGGGGGTCTGGCCAGTGGTGGCACACATCCTTAATCCCAAGACTTGGGAGACAGGAGCCCTGCGCACCTTCAGTGAAGATCTTTGGTCTTTGTCTAAGTCTCCGTCTCCCGCTTCATGTCATGCTCAGGAAGTGAGCTCCTGTCTGATTCATGCCCTCCTTCTAACAGGTGGAAGGGCATCAAGCCTACTGTCGCGATTCTCTCGAGAGGAATTTCCGACCCTGCAGGCGGCTGGCGACCAGGACAAGGCTGCCAAGGAAAGGGAGTCTGCCGAACAGTCGTCTGGGCCCGGACCAAGCCTCCGCCCCCAAAGTGAGTGGCTTCCTTGTGTGAATGAGTGGCTGCGTGTAACCAGGATAGTGCCTGTTGCCTGGACAAGCTGAAAGCTGTGTGACTCATCCTCTTACCCCATCGATAGTGAATTATCTCTTCCCTCTGCATTTCTCAAAATACAGATTCTACAACTTGGAGGGACGGAGGTGGGCGTGGCCCTGATGAACTGGAGGGCCCGGACTCCAAACTTCATCCTGGTCATGATCCCCGGGGTGGGCTGCAGCCTTCAGGCCCACCCCAGTTCCCTCCCTACCGCGGAATGATGCCGCCCTTTGTGAGTTTGTGTCCAGTCTTGGAGTGGTTTCACTAAAGGCAGAGTGGTAAAAGAGTCAGGGTTTAGGCAAAGTATTGGTGGCTAATGCATACTTGGGAGGTGAAGTTCAAGGCTAGCCTGGTCTACAGATGAGTTCCAGGACAGCCAGGGCTATAAACTGTTGGGGGCGGTGAGTCAGGACTTAGTTTTTGGAGGACACAGTTGGAAAGTAGACCCCAGTGTAATGGTTGGGGGGGGGAGTGGTGGAACACACCTTTAATCCCAGCACTCGGGAGGAAGATAGAGGTGGATCTCTGTGAGTTCAAGGCCAGCCTGGTCTACAGAATGAATTCTTGGACAGCCAAGGCTACAGAGAAACCCTGTCTCAGAGAAAAAAAAAAGTAGCCCCCAGAGAAATGGGGACGGGAGGATAGCATGTTTAAAGGGCTGGCTGGCTGTTTATCCCTCTTAGCAGAGAAATGGGGATGGGAGGGTAGCATGTTTAAAGGGCTGGCCGGCTGTTTATCCCTCTTAGCAGCCATTGTTGGGCCTTTCTGCAGATGTATCCCCCATATCTCCCATTCCCTCCGCCCTACGGACCCCAGGGGCCTTATCGATACCCGACTCCAGATGGGCCCAGGTAAGCTGTCAGATTTCTGGGTTTGTTCCTGGGGACAGTGTGAGGCTGCTTGGGAAGGTGTGTTTTCTACCCAGGAGGTTCAGCTTTGTATGGGATTCTACTGTGCTGTATTTAATATTGCTCCCCCTCTTTTTGTTTTTCTTCCCATACACAGTCGTTTTCCCCGTGTGGCGGGCCCCCGGGGCTCAGGGCCGCCAATGCGCCTTGTAGAGCCTGTGGGTCGGCCTTCTATTCTTAAAGAGGATAATCTCAAAGAATTTGACCAATTGGACCAGGAAAATGATGATGGTTGGGCAGGTAAATTTGGAGATGTGGATCTTGAAGATTAAACTGACGAGGAAATGATGAGTCATGAGAGGGGCAGATGTGAAGGGTACGGGTGCATGGCATGAGCAAACCCGCGCATGCGCGCGCTCCAGAGCACTGGGCGAGACGAGGGTGACAGGACTTGGGTGGGAGTGGATGGGGTGGGGGTAGTTAGCTTTGAACGGTTTTGTTTTTATAGTTCTAGGCTGTTGGCTTTGTTGGGGAAAGATGTGAGATTGGAGAGCCGACTGCTTAGTTTACTTACTGTCCATTTTCTTTCCCTCAGGGGCCCATGAGGAGGTGGACTACACTGAAAAGCTCAAGTTCAGTGATGAGGAAGATGGGCGAGACTCTGATGAGGAGGGAGCTGAGGGCCAGTGAGTTAGGGCACCAGAGGACAGAAGGGGGCTCTGTTTTTGTGTGTAAAGGGCTGGTTACACTTGAGTTTAATACATTGTCATCCGCCCACAGCAAGGACTCCCAGTCACCTGCTGCTGAGGAGCCTGAAGCAGATGGGAAAGAGGTCACGTCCCCTGGCAGCCAACCGCCCCCTCCCAAGACAGCCTGGATAGAGAACTCTCGGCCTCCAGAGACGGAGCCGGCTCCTGCCACCCCAAAACCTCCCCCACCTCCACCTCACCGGGGACCCGTGGGGAACTGGGGGCCCCCTGGGGACTACCCAGTGAGTATCTACAGTGAGGGCTGAGAGGGTGGGTTGTGGGAGCCATCAGCTGAATAATTACATCATAAGCGGTAATAAGAAACTAGAGGAGGGCTATGTAGCATCTCAGAGAGCTTGGAACTCTGCTCCTGGGGCATTTGGGGAGAAGGGATGATGGGAAGGAAAGGCCACATGTTTAGGTCGCCATGGGAACAGAGATGAAGAAGGGCGAGGAATTTGTCTCCACCCAAAGAGACCAGTAACTTAGAGGTGCGGTTCTTCTGTTGGTTGAGGAGTTGGTTGGTGGTGAAGGTGGCAGCTGTGGTGACTGACAGGCCTGGCCTGATGGGTCTGCCCATTGCCAGGACCGTGGGGGTCCTCCCTGCAAGCCCGCAGCACCTGAAGATGAGGATGAAGCCTGGCGGCAGCGTCGGAAACAGTCCTCCTCGGAGATCTCCCTGGCAGTGGAACGGGCCCGAAGGCGACGAGAAGAGGAAGAGCGACGCATGCAGGAGGAGCGCCGGGCCGCGTGTGCCGAGAAACTCAAGCGGCTTGATGAGAAGTTTGGGGCCCCTGACAAGCGGCTCAAAGCAGAGCCTGCGGCCCCACCTGTGGTCCCCCCTGCTCCAGCTCCGCCGCCTGCCGTCCCCAAAGAGCTCCCTGCTCCTCCAGCTCTGCCGCCAGCCCCAGCCCCAGCCCCAGAGAGAGAGCCTGAAGAGCCAGCACAAGCCCCTCCTGTGCAGCCCGCCCCCAGTCCAGGTGTGGGTGCAGCTCCCACTCTGGCCAGTGGAGGTGGCGCTGCCAGCAGCACCAGCAGTGGCAGCTTGGAGGCCAGCCCAGGTATGGAGAAAGGGGTAGGGGTGGGCTCTCCTAGGGGCCTGCCTTGTGGGGAACTGGATAGGAATGGTGGATCTCACTGGAAAGAGAGTTTTATTGCGTGAATTATGAGAAGCAGGGAAAGAGGGTTCTGTGTCGGGAAGTCTGGAGGAGGATCAAAAACCATTTTGCAGCACCTAAAGTGGATCAGAGTTGTTTGTGTTTTCTGGTGGTGTCACAGGAGTACTTGAGGCCTTGAGGTGTTTTCCTGGGTGGGCATTAATATAGTTGAGGCTTGGTTGAAACCTTTAGGGGGGTTAGAGTTTCTGGGATACTTGGACTGTTTTGATGGACCAAGTCAGTCTATTCTTCCATGCAGTGGGACCCCAGCTGCCTTCAAAAGAGGGTCCTGAGCCACCAGAAGAGGCCCCTCCACCTGCCACACCCCCAGCCCCAAAGGCTGAGCCCAAGGGTGAAGGGGTTGGTCCTACCCGCCAGCCTCCCAGCCAGGGCTTGGGCTACCCCAAATACCAGAAGTCTTTGCCACCTCGCTTCCAGAGGCAGCAGCAGGTAAGGTCAGGTTCTTGTCCTCTGGCTGTTTGTGTCTTCCCCGCCTCTGGAGACCTGCAGGCCTGTGTTCACCTTCTCATTGTGTGACCGACCGCCATCCAGCTACTCCATGTTGTCACGGCCGCGACTTTCTCTGTGATGCCTTTGGTGTAAGCTGTGGTAACCTTGTCCATCCTGTGTTGTTCTGACAGGAGCAGCTCCTGAAGCAGCAGCAGCAGCAGTGGCAGCAGCAGCAGCAAGGCCCTGCCCCTCCTGCCCCAGTGCCCCCGTCACCACCACAGCCTGTGACCCTGGGAACTGTCCCTGCCCCACAGGCACCACCCCCACCCCCCAAAGCCCTGTACCCAGGCGCTCTGGGCCGGCCCCCACCAATGCCTCCAATGAACTTTGACCCCCGCTGGATGATGATCCCTCCATACGTGGACCCTCGGCTCCTCCAGGGCCGTCCCCCTCTGGACTTCTACCCTCCTGGGGTGCATCCCTCTGGTAAGGATCCAAGGAGTGGTGGGACACTGGTCTGTATGACAGATAGCCGGGGCGAGTCTTGTGGGAGGGAGCAGGCTCAGGGAGGCGTGGACCGTGGGCTGTCGTCACTCAGGAAAAGTGTCTAGAACAGGTGCACATGCTGTCTGCTGGGCCTGTGACATGGTAGCATCCTTGTTTTCTTAGGTCTGGTTCCCCGGGAACGTTCCGACAGTGGGGGCTCAAGCTCAGAGCCATTTGAACGCCACGCACCACCTCTATTACGGGAACGGGGCACTCCACCAGTGGACCCCAAGTTGGCCTGGGTAGGAGACGTTTTTACCACCACGCCCACTGACCCTCGCCCTCTCACCTCACCTCTGCGCCAGGCAGCAGATGAGGACGACAAGAGTATGAGGTGAGTTGCTGGGGAGGGGCGGTGCGGGGCTGAGTGTGGTCATCCAGGTGATGGGATCCCATGGAAGGGTGTTTAGGTGGGGAAGCACCGAGTGCGCTCACCCTCATCCTGACAAACTTGTGTTTCTCTTCAGGAGCGAGACTCCTCCAGTACCTCCGCCCCCACCTTACCTGGCTAATTACCCAGGTTTCCCTGAGAATGGAGCTCCTGGGCCCCCAGTCTCCCGCTTCCCTCTGGAGGAGCCAGCTCCCCCAGGACCCCGCCCACTACCCTGGCCCCCAGGCAATGATGAGGCTGCCAAGATACAAGCCCCACCACCCAAGAAGGAAGCCCCCAAGGAGGAACCGCCCCAGGTGTCGGGACCGGAAGCAGGCAGAAAGCCTGCCCGTGGAGGCCAAGGCCAAGGCCCGCAGCCACCACGCAGAGAAAATCGTACCGAGACTCGCTGGGGCCCTCGCCCAGGCAGCTGCCGCCGGGGAATCCCTCCAGAGGAGCCAGGCGTCCCTCCTCGCCGAGCTGGGCCTATAAAGAAAGCACCGCAACCCGTGAAAGTCGACGAGATGCCTCCTAAGCCCCTAGAGCAGGGGGATGAAACCCCCAAGGTTCCAAAGGCAGATCCACTCAAGACAGCCAAGGGGAAGGTGGGCCCCAAGGAAACCCCACCGGGTGGGAATCTCTCTCCGGCACCTAGGCTCCGGAGGGACTACTCCTATGAAAGACTAGGCCCTGCATCTTGCCGGGGTCGGGGCCGAGGCGAGTATTTTGCCAGAGGAAGGGGCTTTCGGGGGACCTATGGGGGCCGGGGCCGGGGAGCCCGGAGCCGAGAATTCCGAAGTTACAGGGAATTCCGAGGAGACGACGGGCGTGGTGGTGGTGCAGGGGGGCCAAACCACCCGTCTGCCCCCCGAGGCCGCACTGCCAGTGAGACCCGGAGTGAGGGTTCAGAGTATGAAGAGATCCCTAAGAGACGCCGCCAGCGTGGCTCTGAAACAGGCAGTGAGACCCATGAGAGCGACCTGGCCCCCTCTGACAAGGAAGCCCCCCCACCCAAGGAGGGCGTGCTCGCTCAGCCCCCCCTTGCCCCACCGCCACCAGGAGCTCCCCCGTCACCAGCTCCAGCCCGGTTCTCCACTGCCCGGGGTGGCCGGGTCTTCACCCCCAGAGGAGTGCCATCGCGCCGTGGCCGAGGTGGGGGGCGGCCCCCGCCGCCTGTTTGCGCAGGCTGGAGTCCTCCAGCCAAGTCCCTGGTTCCAAAGAAGCCTCCACCGGGTCCTTTGCCCCCGAGTAAGGAGCCTTTGAAGGAGAAGCTGATCTCGGGGCCTCTGTCCCCCATGTCCCGAGGCGGCAACATGGGTGTAGGCATGGAAGATGGGGAGCGACCCCGACGGAGGCGACATGGCAGAGCTCAGCAGCAGGATAAACCCCCTCGTTTCCGGAGGCTGAAACAAGAACGTGAAAACGCCGCGAGGGGAGCCGATGTCAAGCCCCCCTCCCTGGCCCTCCCAGTCCCCGCCCCTGGACCCGAGGAGACTCTGGCAGCCACCACTGCCGCCCCGCCCCCTCGCCGCACAGCTGCTAAGTCCCCTGATCTGTCAAACCAGAACTCCGACCAAGCCAATGAGGAGTGGGAGACTGCGTCAGAGAGCAGCGACTTTGCCAGCGAGCGCCGGGGTGACAAGGAGACCCCCCCTGCAGCACTTATGACCTCTAACCCTGTGGGAGCTCCTGGGGGCAGTGCGGGTGGGTCTGGACCAGGCATCTCAACCATGTCTCGGGGAGAGCTGAGCCAGCGAGCCAAGGATTTGAGCAAGCGGAGCTTCTCAAGTCAGCGGCCAGGCATGGATCGTCAAAACCGCCGCCCGGGCCCTGGGGGCAAGACTGGCGGTGGTGGCAGTAGCGGAGGTAGCGGCTCAGGCCCTGGTGGACGGCCCGGCCCAGGACGAGGGGATAAGAGGAGCTGGCCCTCTCCTAAGAACCGAAGGTGCGTAAGGGCAGATTGTTAGTGTGTTAGGGTGAGGGGTGAGCATGGGTACCCGGGAGTTGGAGGCCTGTGGATGGATGTCTCTTCGCCTTGCTAAGGGCAGTTAATCGAAAGAGTTGGCAATCCCCATGCATGTTTTCCTGCTCTAGTTTATTTCCGTGTCGCTTTGTAAATAGAAAACTTGGAAAGGGTTTTACCGGGAGAGGACAGGGTATCAGTGGAGAAGCTAGAAAACAGATGCTTGACTCAGGGACAGTAAGAGTTAGTGAGCCCTGGAGCTGATGCTCTGCTTTCTCCAGCCGTCCTCCCGAGGAGCGGCCCCCGGGGCTTCCTCTGCCACCGCCGCCCCCCAGCAGTTCTGCTGTCTTCCGCCTCGACCAAGTTATCCACAGCAACCCTGCTGGTATCCAACAGGCTCTGGCCCAACTTAGCAGCCGTCAAGGAAGTGTAACTGCACCAGGGGGGCACCCGAGGCCTAAGCCTGGGCCTCCCCAAGCCCCTCAGGGCTCGTCCCCTCGGCCCCCAACCCGTTATGACCCCCAGAGGGCCAGCAACGTCGTCAACAGTTCTGGTAAGCTGGAGGCAAGCAGGTGGGAATGACTGCCTCCCCGAAGGTTAGGTGCTGGGGTGGGGAGCAGAAGTTTGGGTTGGGGGCGCTGTTGTGGGTTCAGCGGTGAGCATAGCTGGAAGGACTGGAGGGTGGAGTTGGGAGAGCAAGCTATGGCCAGGGCTCGACTGAGGTGGATGCTGACGGTTCTCCCCTTTTCCCCAGACCCCCACTTCGAGGAGCCAGGGCCGATGGTGAGGGGGGTGGGCGTGACTCCCCGGGACTCTGCTGGGGTTAATCCCCTCCCCCAGAAACGACGGGAGCGGCCTCCCCGAAAACCGGAGCTGCTGCAGGAGGTGAGGGGTGGGGCTGGAGGGTGGGCCTCTTTGCTCTCTGTATTCTCTGCTGCCTTCTGTGGCGAGCTCTTGCTCGGATTCTCCGTGTCAGTCACCGCTTGTCTCCCACTGTGTCTCTCTCTGCTGCCCCTCACTTCAGGCTGCCCCAGCTCATTTGCGTTTCCCCTCTGGGTTTCTCCCCTTAGGAACCTGTGCCAGCTTCTCACAGCTCTGGATTCTTAGGCTCTAAGCCTGAGGTCCCAGGCCCTCAGGGAGAATCCAGAGATTCAGAGGCAGAGGCCCTGACTCCCCACATCTGGAACCGTTTACATAATGGTGAGTAAAGCTGGGGGGGCTGGGGTGGGACGGGTGTGAGTGGCCCCGTTCGGTCTGTCTGTCTTCTCATGGCCTGGCTCATGCTTGCTGTGTGCTCTGCAGCCACAAGCCGAAAGAGTTACCAGCCTGGCTCCATAGAGCCCTGGATGGAGCCCCTGAGTCCCTTCGAGGATGTGGCAGGCACAGAGGTGAGTAGGCATTGGGAAGGGTGGCAGGGTGGTTTTTCGAGACAGCTTTGGAGGCTGTCCTGGAACTCGCTCTGTAGACCAGGCTGGCCTCGAACTCACAGAGATCCGCCTGCCTCTGCCTCCCGATGCTGGGATTAAAGGCGTGCGCCACCACCACTGCCCCTCTCATTGTTCATCTTCTCATCTGTCCCGGGCTCCTCCCCTCAGTCGTGTGCACGCCTGTTGGGTTGGTGTTTCTGCTCTAACTTAGCTCCCTCCATTCCTCAGATGAGTCAGTCTGACAGCGGGGTGGACCTGAGTGGAGATTCTCAGGTGTCATCAGGTCCCTGCAGCCAGCGAAGTTCCCCTGATGGAGGACTAAAGGGGTCAGCAGAGGGACCCCCCAAGCGGCCTGGAGGGCCCTCACCCCTGAATGCTGTTCCTGGTGAGGCTGCATCTGGCTCTGAACCCTCTGAACCTCCTAGGAGACGGCCACCTGCTGCCCATGATGGGGACAGAGAGGTAGAAGACTTACTTGCCTCTCTCTTTGCCGGTGTGGCGTGGGATTTCTCGGTTTGTTTCTCTGTCACTCACCAACTATACTTTGTTTTTGCCAATGTAGGAGCTGCCCCGGGAGCAGCCTCTCCCCCCTGGCCCCATAGGCACAGAAAGATCACAGCGCACAGACCGGGGCCCAGAGCCAGGCCCCCTCCGGCCATCCCACCGACCTGGCTCTCAAGTTGAGTTTGGCACTACCAACAAGGTCTGAATGGGCTGAACTTGGACATATTCTGGGTTGGGTACGGAGAGTGATGACAAGTGGGATGGACGGAAGTTTGAATTGTGGGACAATCACCTCCCCCCCCCCCCCAACGTTACAGGACTCAGACTTGTGCCTAGTGGTAGGAGACACTTTAAAAGGAGAGAAAGACTTGACGGCGTCAGTCACAGAGGTAGGTAGTATGGCTTTGGGGGGGCTGTGAATCTTGATGAAGATAAATGAGTGCGTGTGTGGTGCAGTGGTTCCCAGCCCTGCCTCCTGGTGCTGCAGCCTTTAACACAGCCCCCATAGCGTGGAGGCCCCAACCATGCGGTTATGCCTGGTGCTGCAGCCTTTAACACAGCCCCCGTAGCGTGGAGACCCCAACCATGCGGTTATGCCTGGTGCTGCTTTGCAGCTGTGACTGTGCTGTTGTTAAGAATTGTCATGTGGGAGGGAGGGACTGGAGACCTGACCCAGCGGTGAAGAGCGCCGGCTGCTCTTCAGGGTCCTGAGTTCAGTTCCCAGCACCCACATGGTGGCTCACAGCCATCTGTAATGGGATCTGGTGCCCTCTTCTGGCCTGCAGGGATACATGCAGGCAGAACACTGTACATGATAAAACTTTAAAATCACAATGTAATACTCGGTATGGGAGCCCTGTGAAAGGGTTATTTAACCTCACAGGGATCACAGCCCACAGGTTGAGAACTGCTGGTCTAGAGTGCTGTAAGGGTTCCTTCTTGACAAAGCTTCTTTTGGCCAGGCCGTCCCCATACCCAGAGACTGGGAGCTGCTTCCCAACGCGTCTGCTCCAGCTGAGCCACAACCCAAGAGCCTGGGTTCTGGGCACTGTGGTCCAGAGCCCAACCCTTCAGGTCAGCGCCTGTACCCTGAGGTCTTCTATGGCAGTCCTGGGCCTCCCAGTTCCCAAGTAAGCCCCATTCTCATCATTTGTCCCCTTCCTACTTCTCCTTTTTCTTTTCCTGCTTTTGAAGCGGCCTGAACTCCTTATGTAGACCAGGATGGTCTCAAACTTCGATGCTCCCCTGCCTCTACTGCCAGGTGCTGTGATTAAAGATGCCCCCTACCAGCATACCTAGGAAATTGTGTGTGTGCGTGTGTGTGTGCCCGCGTGCCAAGGCATGTGCTAGACCTACAAGCAGAGGTCAGGACAACTCTGTAGTCCTGCCTCCAACTCTATGAGGTTGGGTTCCAGGCTACCAAGTGTCAGCAGCGAGTGCCTTTGCCGGCTGAGCCGTCTCTTTTGTCCTCGAGTCGGTTGTGTCCATTTTTCCATTTCCTGCAGTGAGTGGGTGGATGGGTGAGGCTTTTCGTTGAGTTTTTGCTTTTGATAGCATGTTCCCATTGCTCTGACAAAATACCTGAGAAGAACCTGTGGTTTTGAAGTTCTTCATGGTAGGAAGGAGCATGGTGGCTGGGTGATTTCTTTATCTTGCTGGGTAGTGGTAGCACACACCTTTAACCCCAGCCCCAGGGAGGGCAGAGGCAGGAGGGTCTACAAGAGTGAGCTCCAGGACAGCCAGAGCTATATAGAGAAACCTCGTTTCAGGAAAAAGAGAGTGTTTTGTTTCCTTTTAAAACACGCACGGGTGTGTGTCTGCGCGTGCCTGCACCATGTGTGTGCGGTGCCCAGAGGCAGAAGGCAGCCTTGCATCCTCTTGGGACGGAGTTCCAGGTGTGGCTACTAAGGATGCACTGGGTCTTGCCACCAGTGTGCTTAACCACTGAGTGATTTCTCTAGCCTTTTTTTTTTTTTTTTTTTTTTTCCTTTTTTTTCTTTTTTGGTTTTACGAGACAGGGTTTCTCTGTTTTGGAGGCTGTCGGTCCAGTCTGGCCTCGAACTCACAGAGATCCGCCTGCCTCTGCCTCCCGATGCTGGGATTAAAGGCGTGCGCCACCACCGCCCGGCTTCTCTAGCCTTTTTTTAAGCTTTGTTTTAATTTTGTATGTGCACATGATTGCAGGTGTGCACAGAGGCCGGAGTGTCCGATCTCCCTAGAGTTGAGTTGAGATGGGCGTGGCGCCTGTTGTTAACAGTTGAGCCAGCTTTCCAGCTGCCCCCCCCCATGCCCTTGACTCAGTCTGGCCACGTTATCTGAACTGCCCTTCAGTTTACTGTGCAGTGTAAGCTGACCTTGAACTTGGTGGTGTCCTCTGTGCCATCAGCCTTCCCAGGGACAGAGGCCACCAGGCTCCACTGTTACTCAGTCTTGTTCTGTGGGGCCCTGCGCCTACAGGGTGGTGCTGCCCACCTTCAGTGGGTCCTCTTCCCCTTGGTTAGCTTCTCCTGGGACAACAGTGTAGTGGTGTGTTGCCTTGTGTGTCTCTCAAAGTCACTAGAACGCTCTCACCTTGCTGTCCTCCAGCAGGTCTCTGGGGGCGCCATGGACTCTCAGTTACATCCCAACGGTGGAGGCTTCCGTCCTGGGACCCCATCATTGCACCAGTACAGGTAAAACCCGATGCTTGTAGACCCCCGAAGGGAATGTGGATAGATGGCAGCAGGGAGGGTACGGAAGAATAGAGTAAGGCGTCACTCAAACTAAGAGTAACATCTCCTTAACTTCTTTTCAGGTCACAGCCCCTGTATCTACCCCCAGGTCCAGCTCCTCCCTCGGCGCTGCTCTCTGGGGTAGCTCTCAAGGGCCAGTTTCTGGACTTGTCGGCACTGCAAGCCACAGAGCTGGGGAAGTTGCCTGCTGGGGGGGTTCTGTACCCTCCACCGTCCTTCCTCTACTCTGCAGCCTTCTGCCCCAGCCCTTTGCCTGACCCAGCCTTGCTGCAGGTGCGTGGTGGGCCGTGGGAAGGGTGCTCGTGGGGCCCTGCCCTCCCGGGAGCTGACCTTTTCCCACTTGCCAGCAGGTACGCCAGGATCTGCCGTCCCCGTCAGATTTTTACTCTAATCCTCTACAGCCTGGTGGTCAAAGTGGCTTCCTTCCTTCAGGAGCCCCTGCCCAGCAGGTATCTTGGTCTCCTCCTGCCTCTGTCTGAGTTTGGATTTTCCCAAATGCTTTCCTGCCCTAGTGGACTCACTGGATTTCTTGTAGATGCTTCTACCTGTGGTAGACTCACAGCTGCCGGTGGTGAACTTTGGCTCCCTGCCACCAGCGCCACCTCCTGCTCCACCCCCGCTTTCTCTGTTACCTGTGGGTCCTGCTCTGCAGCCCCCAAGCCTGGCTGTGCGGCCCCCACCTGCTCCTGCTACTCGGGTCTTGCCTTCATCTGCCAGACCCTTCCCCCCTAGCCTGGGGCGAGCAGAGGTAAGGGGTTAGGTACAGCGCCTGAGAAGTGAGGCCCCTTTAGGTGGGAGGGTTCCGCGTTTCACGTCGAATGGGTCTTAGATGATAGAAAGGTGGGAGGATTCAGACAGGGTGCTCATAGGTGAATTATTTCTATCTTCAGCTGCACCCAGTAGAACTAAAGCCTTTCCAGGATTATCGAAAGCTGAGCAGCAACCTTGGTGGTCCTGGGTCATCTCGGACTCCCCCAACTGGAAGGTAAACAGGAATGGGGTGTAGACTCCATCTTCAGGCATTTTCTTTGAAACCAGGACAGTCTTGGGGCTTGCCTTGACCAAATTTCTTCCCTTAGGCCCTTCTCTGGTCTCGGGTCCCGTCTCAAGGCTCCCCCTTCCACTTACAGCGGAGTATTCCGAACTCAGCGCATCGACCTCTACCAACAGGTGAAGGAGAAACCCTGTGACCCCAGCCTTAGCCTAGGTTCCATCCTGAACTCCTGAAGGGTTGCTGACTTACTCTTCTACATGTATGCATCCTTAGGGCTCCCCACCTGATGCCCTGCGCTGGGTGCCGAAGCCTTGGGAGCGGACAGGACCACCTTCTCGAGAGGGGCCTTCCCGAAGAGCAGAGGACCCTGGGTCCCGGGGGGGACAAGGAGCCTGGATTGCCCCCACCCCGCTGAGGGAGTTCCCCTTGACCCCCACCCCGGGGCTTGTATATAGATTATAAATATATAAGGGGGAGGGGTGGGTGGGGAGGGGTTGTGGGTCTGGAGCTCACTTCCCCTCTTCTCTTCCCCTGGTCTCCCATCCCTGGGGCCGTTTGTTAAAAAAGAATAAAAGAATTAAAAAAAGGGGGGGGAAGTCATTTGGGGTTTAGTTAGCTGTGATGTTTTACCGTGTATACCCAGTAGATTCAGTAAGAACTATGCACTTCAGGGTTCCAGAATTAGGGACTTTAGCTGGGCCCAAATAAGGAAATCTGCGTGTACCAGTGGGGGTCAGTATGTCCCTGTCTTAGGGTTTCTGTTGCTGTAACCATGCGACTCTCACAAAGGCAAGCATGTAATGGGGGCTGGGTCACAGGTTCAGAGTTCAGTCCACTGGCAGCATGGCTGAAAACGGTGGCGTACAGGCTGACGCAGTGCTGGAGAGGGAGCTGAGAGCTCTGCATCCCGATCTGCAGGCAGAAGGATGAGCAGCCCACTGGGCTTGAGCGTCTGAAATCTCAGCACACTAACTACCTCCAACAAGGCCATACCTAATGCGACTCCCTCTGAGCCTGTGGGGGCAGCTTCTTTCTCTTGGGCGGGCTCCACTCTGCTAGTGACTTCCTCAGCAGGTATCCAATACTGAGGCCCGAGCTTCAACCTGACACCCTCTGAGCCTCCATGCAAAGATGTCCCTGACACATTGGCTTCTGTATGCCACCCTGCCCCTCTTTAGAATCCCTGTGTTCTATAACCTGGCTGCAGCGCTCCTCACACTGACAACCAGGGAGCCTTGGGCACACCGCACATGTTAACAGTCGTGTAGCCCTGGCCACTTGCAGACTCCTTAAGAGTGGGAATGGGCTGTTTGTGACTCTTACTGGCTTCTTGCACCTTGTACCCTGACTCTAAAAGTCAGAACCATGTGGCTGAGGCTCCCAAGCTTCACTGCTTGCTAGGGCTGGAACATGGCCGGGTTATTGAAACACATTTTCATAATAAGCTTTCTGGTTTGATGGCTTCCCTTACTGTGTGTCAGCACATTAAGCTTAGGTTCAGCAAAAGGGATCTCACAGTAAAACACTTTCTCCACGAAAGCCACGTCTAGTATTGTCACTTCCCATGAGTTTATGGGGACCAATTACATTCAAACTACACTTTACATCCCCTGGCTCCCAGAGGTCAACAATATGATGTAAATCGATTTTGCCCAGTTTCAAAGGGCCCCAGAGTCGATTACAATTGTCTCAAAGTCTAAAAGTTCAGTCCCTACTGAGATGGAGTATCTCAACTATGATCCCCATAAAATCAAAAGGCAGACCACATACTAATGACAAAATGGTACAGGATATACATGACCATGCCAACATATAGGGGAGGGAACATACTGAGCAAATACTGAAGCACTGTAACACGAAAAACCGAACTGGTTACTCCTTAGTTTTGTTTTCTTCAAGACAGTTTTTCTTGCTTTGGAACCTGTCCTGGCACTCTGTACACTAGGCTGGCCTTGAACTCACAGCCATCCACCTGCCTCTGCTGGGATTAACGGCGTGCGCCACCAACGCCCGGGGTTCCAGTTCCTTTTACCTTTGTTGATGGCAACACAACTCGTGGGGTTGAGCAGCTTTCTTTGGCATGTATGCCAACATCTTGGCGTCTCCAAGGCAAGCCAGGCTTCACCTTTACAGCATCACAAAATGGCCTTTCTAACCTCCATGTAGGACTCTCCCGACACATGGCCTGGCCTCTGCAGCTTTTTTAGTCCTTGAGATCCAATAACCCCTTTCTTGCATCCTTGACTCAAAATAACATGACTGAAGCTGCCAAAGTCCTGATAGGGCTGGGTGTGGCCCCCCCCCCTTTGTTCAATGACATCGTGGCCAGCTTTGTTTCAATGGTTTCCTAAACTGCCTAAGCTTGGCTGTCCTGGAGCCTGCTCAGATCCATCATCTGTCTTCCAGAATGCTGGGGCTAAAGGGTGCATAACCTTACACAGCCCTAAGCTTTTCTCTAATTCTCTTTCATAACTTGGAAGGTTAGCTCGGTAGGCTTTTGCTCCGTGACCACTGCCTTTATTGCACTTAGTGTCAGGCTTTTCTCTAATGTGTTTATAGTTCCTGGTGTTCCTTTTCTCCTCACACATTTTCTATTTCTCATTGCTCAGCTGCTTTTCACTGTAGATTCTCACAAGTGTGTCAACAAATATCCAAGCGACCCCATCACCATTGAGCTGTCTGGAAATCTTTGTAAAAGCAGACAAGCAGAAAGCCAAGTTCTTCACCAAAATCTTAGTGCTCTCTAGGCCACATTAATAGTCCAGCCCCACAGGTCAGGACCCTCAGCACACATTGCTATCACCTCAGGCTCCTAACAGGGCCCATTAATCTCCTAGTCCAAAGTCTACAGTCCCCCAAACAAAAGCGGCGTCGGGCCTCCCGCAGCAATGCCCGAGTCCCCTTTTCCAACACTGTATTGGGATTCAATTGCTGCAGAAACAGCATCACCATGCTAAGTCTTACAAAGGAAAGCATTTAATTGGGGCTGGCTTCCAGGTTCAGAGTTTAAGAGTCCCGTTGGATCAGGCAGCAGGGCAAGCCTTAGTGATATACTTCCTCCAGCCAGGCCACACCTCCTATAGTACCATTCCCCATGGGAGCCATTTTCAATGTAAGCCACCACAGAACCATACAGCTGCCTGGTGTTTCCGGTTTTCTTCAGCATGGGTCTGTCATTAGGCCTTTACATTTCAGGGATCCAGGCAAAAGTTGAGAACAGTTTAAAGTTACTGTTGTAAGGGGCGGCAGAGGTGCATGGGTGCCAGAGTGCTACTTGGAGCACCGTCTTTTTACAAAAGTCCAAACCACCGACGGGCCTGCATTCGCTCCATAAGCAGAGTGTGATGCACATGTGTATTAGGTTCCTAGGGATTTGATGAAATGTTGAGAAAACAAAGTACCAGACAAAGGAGCCAGGAAAATCCGACTTTTATTTCTTAAATACTGTGAAGGAAGGGGGTGATCCCCTGGTGCGAAAGCTAGGGGTCGTCAGCAAATGCCCGGTGGGCATTGGGGAAGCGCTGGGGGCTGTAGTTGGGGTCTTCCTGCAGTCGCTTTTGGATATCCGACCGGAGCTAGAAAGAGAAAACACACACAGGTTAGAGGAGCCCTGGTTTAGCCCTATGATCCCAGCAAGTGCAAAGACCAGCCCTCAGGAAATACTTCCCCACCAGCCATGCTGGCAAGCCCAATGAGATTGCTGAGCCTTCCCAAAAGCCACAAGGAAAACCTTGACCACCAACCGGGGGCTTCATCTCTGAATAGATCCAGGGAAGCAGGTACCTGGCCCAACCCCTCCCAATAGACCATCCCTATTCTGCTGCAAAGTGGGGGCACCTGCTGCCTGTAGCTCTCCTGAACCTCTGGAGCCTCCAGGTCCCGGCTCAGGCTCTCGGGGCTTGTCAGGGGCCGAGCTCCGGCTGCCTTAGCTGCCCGGCTCACTGCCTCTGAGAGTAGCAGCTGGGGGCCCTCACCCTGCATTGTCTGGGGACAGGTTGAGAGGGAAAAGGGGATCAACATCAAAACCGGTGCCACCACCCAGTTCACCCTTTCCCTTAGTTAACAAGAGTCTAGTTCGGCACAGGGTGGGGAAACAGTCTGCATGTGGTTTTGACAGCAGAAATGCCTTCCTAATTAAGAACAAAAAATGTTTGATTGCAAAGAAGGCACCAGCAGGTCAGACCACCTGAGACTCAGAGCTAGCTACTCTTCAAGGCAAAGCCCCAAAGCCATGGGCCCTAATCACTTGGGAACTCACACAGCTGAGGTACCACAACTGCCACAAGCAGTAAGATGAAGGCCCACGTTGTCACACGCACAAATCAACAAGCCTGACTCCCAAACAGGCTTCCTAACTAGATGGAGAAACTGAACGAGCGAAGCAAAAGCCTCTAGCTCAACAAGGGTACTGGACAGAGACAGTCTCAGGAAAGAGACAGACCAACCTTGCGTCTCTTGGCAGGCATACCGCTGAGGTAGGCATCACTCAGGGGCGGCTGAGGTTTCACCTTCCGCTGGCTCTGAATGTCCTGCTGGATAATAGGGACCCATTCCTGGGGAGGAAAGGATTAGAAATCATTCCCACAAGGTAGAGTTCCTAACCCCGCTGCATCACCCCTGCCACTCACTGGGGGGACCGCAGCTGCCCAAGGCTCTGCATCAGCTGAAGCTCCGTCCTGTTCATCCCGGGAGCCACCTTCAGGGGCAGGGGGTGGACCTCGGGACATGGCTTCTTCTGCTGTTGTTCCGGGGGCTGGGGAAGCATTCTCCCGCTGGAAGGAGATGGCAGGAAGGTCCAGCCTTCAGAATTCTTTGTCCCCAAGTCCCTTTTCTTCCAGCCCAGCCAACTACACCATTATCTGGCTTTCCACCTCTCCCTGGTACCTGAGGCTCAGGGGAAGTTCTTTCTGCTCCCTGAACTTCCATCGGCTCTTCAGGAAGTGCCTGTGGGATTGCACAAGACAGACAAGAGGTGGGGCGGGTGTCAACAGCCCATCTCTCCAGTTTCCTTGTGTCCCCTGACCTCACAGTGACTGGGTCTCTTACCTGGGGGGGATCACCAACCCTGCGGACGTATCTGAGGATGGCATCAGGGCCCACAGGCATGTGTTCCAAGACCACCTGAAGCCTCAGTCCCATCATGGTCGTCAGCCAGCTCACCAAAGATGGGTTCACTCCACGAGACATTCGACGCTGAGGGTTAGAAAGCAGGATTACAACTTTCAACCTGCTTGTACAATCTACATCTAGGGCAATAGCTGTAGCATTTGGAGAAGAAATATAAAAACTGCAAGACTTAAGAGTTGGGTGGTGCTGAGCCGGGCGTTGGTGGCGCACGCCTTTAATCCCAGCATTCGGGAGGCAGAGGCAGGCAGATCTCTGTGAGTTCGAGGCCAGCCTGGTCTACAGAGCGAGTTCCAGGACAGCCTCCAAAGCCACAGAGAAACCCTGGTTCGAAAAACCAAAAAAAAAAAAAAAGTTGGGTGGTGCTTACAATCCGGCCGTTGATGACAGCAGCAAGCTCCATCTGCTGTCCTCCCAAGCAGTGTAGGTTGAGGGCCAAGCACTCGAACAGGCCCTGGTTACACAGCTCCAGCAACCGGGCTCCAAATCCACTGTCTGCAGGGAGGGTGTGAGAGCCCATGTAACTCCGGCCGCCCTGCACCGTAGCACCCCCGCCCTGGCAGGCCCCGCCTGACCTGTGCAGTGCAGCACATGCGCAGCGATGCTGTTAAACTGCTCTTGGAGAAACTCTAAATTTGTTCGGATGATGTCCACACCTGGCTGAACCTGCACCAAAGACTGAGACACACAAAGATCTCCAAATCAGGACCATCAGGATGTAGGGGGAGGAAGAGGCAGCAGGGGCCCCCAGCTTCCCCGCCCAAACCTAGACAGGGAGAAAATGTACAAAGCACACTCACAAAGCTCTCCCGTACATATTCTTCCAGCCCAGTGATCAATGTATGGGTTGCCATCTGCAGGGGAACATCACAGAGAGGCAGTCAGGGCTAAGGGATGGAGGCGACAAGGAAGGAAAGCTCTGGGGCCCTGGGCCTTCATTTACCCGGATGTTGCCAGGTGTGGGCTCCTGACCACCCAGGTAGTGCTGGTGGAAGAAAGAGCGCAGCTGCGGCTGGAGCCGCTGCAGGGGCTGGAAGTGCCCATGGAGAAGCATCACCACATCCACCATGGAGAAGTTCTGGCACAGAAGAGAGAGCAGAGCTCCAAAGAACCCTAGGGAGGGGGGCACAAGTGAGCAGTTGTGTCCCCTCCCTGCCCAGCCCCACAAGCTGTCAGCCTGGTCCTTCTTAGTAAAGGAAGGCCAACTATGTCCCCGCCCCGCTAGTTCAAGACCACAGCACCCCCGTTTTGCTTACCAAGAGCCCCATCAGCCCCCGGCTCAAAGATGTTGCTGGATCCACTGAGGCGTTGGATGAAGGCAGCGATGCTCTCACTGCTGCCAGCCCGAGCCCCCAGGGAGCCCAGAAGGGAGCTCAGCACTCCCTGTACTACCGAGGTGAAGAACTCTGGTGGAAGGCTCTCTGGACCTAAGCCTCCAGTACTCCCTGTTCCACCAGAAGGGGACCCTGGTGGGGGTGTGGCCTGCTGCTCTGGGGCAGGGGGTGGGGGTGGAGGAGGTGGAGGTGGTGGAGGGGCAGTCTGTGACGCCTAGCAGAGAAGGAAGGAAGGAAGGAAGGGTAGAAGACAAAGACCACAGCGTCAAGAACACAAAATGGCACCAAGAGGGCACAAAACAGTCAGGCCCAGGAGAAGAGCACAGAGACTCTGATCTTGACCTAAACACACACAGCCACCACCTATTCTTAGTCACTGTATTTAATGTGTACAGGCATTCTGCCGGCCTGTATGTCTGTGAAACGTGTGCCTGGTTCCCATGGGGACCAGAAGAAGGCAGCAGATCCCCCAAACAGATGGCTGTTACAGATGGCTGTGAACCACCACGAGGGTTCTGGAATTCCAACCCTGGTCGCTCTGCAAGAACAGCGAGCTAGCTCTGATGTTAACATCTTAAGCCAGAACACTCAGGGACAGACACTCAACAGAGGGCGTGAAGTCAAGTAAGCACCTCCCTGCCTCTGAATGGGTCAGACCAGGGAGCAGACCCTTCCCCTCACACGTCACTAAGGTGCTTCTCAGCAGCTATGGGAGGTAACAGAAGCACCACTGCTCTACTGTGCTGGGGGACAAAAGGGCAGGACAGCCACTCACCTGCAAAAACTCGGTCATGCCCTGGAGAAAAGCGGGAACACCAGGCATGGCCACGGTGATGGTGGGAGATGCCATGGCAGGCCCAGCAGCCCCTGGCCCTGCCGGTCCCAGCAGGTTCCCCAGGAGCTGAGAGAACTGAAGGTCAGCAGCAGACGGCTGAGGGGGTGGAGGCTGCGCAGGACCCCCAGGAGCAGGGCCAGCTGTTGTGGCTGTGTTCGTGGTACCAGCACTAGCTGAAGCAGTGGCAGGAGCCGGAGCCGGAGCCGGAGCCGGAGCCGGAGCTGGAGCCGGAGCCGCAGCTGGAGCAGGAGCTGGAGCCGGAGCTGGAGCTGCAGCCGGAGCCGGAGCCATTCCTGGAGTCCCCTGAGCTGTCAGGAACCAAAAAACAGTGCAATTTGAAGAAAAACCAAGTTACAGCTGCCCCGTTCTAGTCTTTCCAGCAGGAAAACAAGAACTGAGATGTTTTACAGGACTAGGACATACAGAGCAGGACAGAGGTCATCAGGACAGTTAACATGGAGGTCCCTTTGCCCCCAAATCTTACTCAGTAGCCCAAGCTAGCATAGAAATGATCTCTACAGTCTAGGATGTCCCTGAAGTAACCAGGCACACAAGCGGCCGCAGCTGCAACCCTGGAGTGTGAGCCAGGAAAGACTAAGACTCACCGACGAGGACAGGCTGCATGAGAAGCTGCCCCACAAGGCCGCTCACCATCTGGGCCAATGAAGGGTTTGTGCCCAGTCCAGTGCCCTGCGGGACAGGGAAAGGAGTCAGCTCGGTCCCTCCCACAACCCGCCAGGAGTTTCCCACTGGAATGTCCCCGCACCACTGCTCACCAGAGTCCCCGAGACTGGAGGCCCCCCAGGATGGGAAGGCCGAGCCTGTGGAGGAGTGGGCCGGGCGATCACCACCCGAGTTGGTGCTGTTGGAAAGCCAGGCACCTGCTGTCCTGTGGACAGAGACCAGAGTGCGCTGAGGGCTCAGGGCTTGCTGCAGCAGACAGTACCACCACCATGAACTAGGCCCACCTCCCTGGCCTCCCCTTCCAGGTCATTACCTGCGGCCGCGGAGGCAACTGCTGCCACCATGGCCTGATGAGTGATCTGGTGGGCGACGGCGTGCATGAACTCAGGGGGCAGGGAGGGCAGCTGGATGAGGGTGGAGCCTGGGGGGTGGGTCTGATGTAACCTTGAACCTGGACCCCTTCAACCCACCCACTCAGCCCTAACCCCTTTCTCCCCAGAGCTCTGAGCCTGCTCTGATAACCTCATTCTTACCCAGGGTCTGTCCATGACCTGGAGGTCCCAGGGGACCAGTAGGAGCACTCGGGACACCGCCAGGCTGTGATCCAGGATCTGAGCCAGAAAGACATCCAGAAATGTAAGAATGGCAGGGTCAAGGCCTGGCTGTACCTCCTGACATCACTCTCGGACCTCCAAAGCCCCTGCTCCTCTGTTCACTCCAACAGAAAGGCTGGGCTCCCCTCACACAAAGCCCCCCCCCCAAGGCTCCTGCTGCCCTTCTCTACCAGCAAATCTCCCTAGCTCCGCTCACCTTGGATGTTCATGTGCATCATGACCACAGGCTCCACGCTCTGGTGGGAAATCCGGATGACCCGTGGGTGGCTGGCAGCTGGGGGGGGCGCTCCTTCGGTTGATGAGTCAACAGCGGTAGAAGATGGAGGCAGGGACGAGGCCTGACCAGAGCCTGGGGACGCTGCCTCTGAACCGGGAGCTGGTGGAGGCCTGGCCCCATTGCCTGTCATGGTCACAGTAGTCCCCACATTTATCTGGAAGACATGGATAGGCAGACATGAGACAAACACAGGGGCCTAACCCAGACCACCGAGAGCCTCCCAGAGACACCACATGTTCTGTCATCACACTTCTCCTGCCTCCCAGCAGCCATCTGGGTCATCCGATGCCACCATGCCCCTCTCCTTCCTCCAGCCAGGCTCCCTGCACCCACCTGAATGGGAATGGCTGCCTGCTGGAGCACCATGGGAGTCGTGTAGTGAGACATGGGCCGTACCACGTGCAGGTGCCGGGGCGGGGCACAGGCTAGATTGCAGCGCAGATCAGACAGGGCCACGAAAGTGTTGCCCAGTAGCCGGAGGCTCTCCCCCACCAGGTTGATCAACCTCTGGTCCTCCTCACGGCCCTCATGCTGTGCCCAGGGCAAACCCAGAAAAGCAGGACATTAATAGGGACAATGCCTTCTGAGACTGCCATGTCCTGTCTCTGGAAGCATCTACATGAACCAAAGCTTTTCATTTTCAAGTAAATTCTATTCAATGCACATAAAGAATTTTCCACAAAAACACAGCAAAGGTTAAGCAACCAGGTGTAATTCCTTTCTACTCTGTATACTTCCTAAACAATTAAGAACACAATAAGTCCAAAGATTGTCACCATCTCCTCATAGGAGACCATTCGCCTACAGAGAGGGATTTCTGTGCTAACACTGAGGACAGTGAAGAGCTATCTGCATCCCCCCACTGCTCCCAGCACTAGGAGGGAAGGCCACCAAAAGGCTCACGTTGTTGTTGTAGTCTGTGGTGGCAGCAGCACCTAGGACCTCACAGTAGCGTTGCAGGAAGGGCTGAAGACGGCGCTGCAGGCGCTGTAGCTCCTGGAGGACTTCCACGTGCTCCGCAGGGGAAGGGTGGCTGTGGAAACACCAGAGCCATGAGCTGCGGCTGTCCTCAGGGGACGACTGCCACTACCCACGCACTCTCTAAGACGAGCGAGGGTGGAGAGGAGAAAGCTCACTCCCACGTCCCGGTATGGCCCATGCAAAGAAGGCAAAGAGGGGCTCAAAACCAGACGAGACCTCTGCATCATCTTGCCTCACAGACAATAGTCTACATGAGACGCCCTTTGACCCCACTACACTACAACCATTAAGAACCCCAGCAACAAGCTGGGCATTGGTGGCGCACGCCTTTAATTTCAGCACTCGGGAGGCAGAGGCAGGCAGATCTCTGTGAGTTCGAGGCCAGCCTGCTCTACAGAGAGAGTTCCAGGACAACCTCCAAAACAACAACACAGAGAAACCTTGTCTCGGAAAAAACAAAACAAAACAAAACGAAATGAACCCAGCAACCACTTTCCTCCCTTCATACCCTTCCTGGTCCTCACACCACACCCACACTCTGCCTTCCAAGTCCCCACAGGGCCCCCCATCTCTCACTTGGGTGTATTTGTGTCTGGCGCAGGTGTAGGGCCCGCTGGAGCTGGGCCAGCAGCAGCAAGCTCTGGAGTCTGGGCTGGGGTGCGCTCCCCCATCTCTTCTGACTCCATGGGCTCACGAGGAGGCGCTTCACTCTCCACTGGTTCTGATGTTTGTGAACTCAAGGTCACTGTCTCCGAGGCCACAGTCGGTGTCTGTGGGGGTGGCTGACTGGCCTGTGCTTGGGGTCCTCGGCACTGAATGTGGAGAGTCAGGACACCAAGGGTGAGACTGCGGCTGCCGAGGCTTATGCAGACCGGAGCCCAGGGTGCAGACAGTGCCCACGAGGCCCTGAGCAGGGCTGTGCACCCCCATGACTGGCAGAGACTGGACACATGCTGGATTGCGTAGCATTTATAGAGTAGGGGCTGTGCTTTCCTAATTTCCAGGAGAGGAAATGGCCATGAGCTGTGACTATAACAAAACTAATAGTTAGGATACCCTACACTGAACATGACAACATGACAGTTAAAAAATTTTTAAATTCCCAGCACTCGGGAGGCAGAGACAGGCGGATCACTGTGAGTTCGAGACCAGCCTGGTCTACCGAGTGAGTTCCAGGACAGGCTCCAAAACAATACAGAGAAACCCTGTCTCGAAAAACCAAAAAATAAAAAATAAAAAATAAAAAAAAATAAAAATAAAAAAATTTAAAATTAATCCCAGCGCCGGGCGGTGGTGGCGCACGCCTTTAATCCCAGCACTCGGATCTCTGTGAGTTCGAGGCCGTGCTGGACCGACAGCCTCGAAAACAATACAGAGAAACCCTGTCTCGTAAAACCAAAAAAGAATCCCAGCACTCTGGAGACAGAGGCAGGTAGGTCTCTGCGAGTTCAAGACCAGTGTAGTCTAAAGAGTGAGTTCCAGGACAGTCAGGTCTACATAGAGAAACCCCATCTCTCAGAAGAAGGAAGGATGGAAGGAAGGACGAGAAAAAAGAAATTTAAAAATTGTGGCAGGTGCTGGGTGGTGGTGGATCTTTGTGAGTTCAACACCAGCCTGGTCTTCAAAGAAAGTTCCAGGACAGACTCTAAACCTACAGAGAAACCTGTTTGGAAAACAAAACAAAAAGTGGCATGCGTGGCTCCTCACACCTATAATCACAGCACTTAAGACGCTGAGCTAGGATAGAGGCTCACTGTGAGGTCAAGGACAGCCCAGGACACAGAATGAGGTTAGAGAACATTTCTAAAAGGCAACTTCTTTAAATGCAGGAAACCTATGACATTGTCTGGCAGTCTGAAACAAACTCTCAGACACCAGGAGTCGGAAGGTTGGCAGGAGACAAGACAGTGGCATGTGCCGGTTAAGCCCCACTTGAGAGGCTGAGGCAGGCAGGCAGACAGCCTCACAGACTTCCTCTGCCTAAAAGAAGACTACACAGAACGATCCAGAACAGGAAAGCAGGCAAACAATCCAGAACAGGAAAGCAGGCAAACAATCCAGAACAGGAAAGCAGGCTCCTGCAGCCTGAGTATGCCAGGAATGTTCTTCCTTTAAGACCATGAGAAGAGGAACACAGGAAACTCTAGCCTGTCAGACCTGCCCACTCACCTCCATCCGGGACAGCAAGGTCTGTATGTCCCTGATCATATGCTGGGCCATCACCAGCCGCACCCGGGGCTCACTCTACAATATAAGGAGGGCGGTCAGCGCAGGCCCGAGACAAGCCTAAACCCCACAGCACACTATACCAGCTCCCCGGCACAGTCTCCTCAGCCAGGTCCTCCCCACCTCAAGGCCTCCTTCTCTTCTCCTAGACCCATTTCCCTGCCCCTCTCAGGTCCTCACTCCCCACCTCATGGCCTCCTTCTCCCAGATCCCCTTCCCTGACCCTCTCAGGTCCTCACTCCCCACCTCATGGCCTCCTTCTCTTCTCCCAGACCCCCTTCCCTGACCTCCCAGGTCCTCCCCACCTCATGGCCTCCTTCTCCCAGACCCCCTTCCCTGACCCCCCAGGTCCTCCCCACCTCATGGCCTCCTTCTCTTCTCCCAGACCCCCTTCCCTGACCTCCCAGGTCCTCCCCACCTCATGGCCTCCTTCTCCCAGACCCCCTTCCCTGACCCCCCAGGTCCTCCCCACCTCATGGCCTCCTTCTCTTCTCCCAGACCCCCTTCCCTGACCCCCCAGGCCTCACTACCTGAACTGGGGCCTGCTCCATGTTGATGTGGACATCCACAGCAGAGCCGTCACTCTGGGGAAAGGGTAAGGGAAGTTGCTCTGGGAGAAGCCGCATACTAAGGCCTCCATGCTCCAACCTTTTCTGGAGCCCCTACCCTCTTTTCCTTAAAAAATGGAGGCCAGTACAGGCCAGAGGCCTTTCCATCTCAAGGCATGCACCCAGGACACCTATCTTCTAAAGTCCCTGCAGCTGCCGTGACCAAAGCTACTCTTCCCAACAAAACCCTCCCATGAGAAACACAGGCTCACAGGAAGATTGAAGGTTCCAACCATGACATAGCTGTTGGCATTCCGGTCATGAACAGAGGCCCCAGGCCCCCGAGTGCCAGGCAGGGGTGCCCCGCCATGAGGAGCTGAAGCCGACCCTGTCCCAGAAGATGCTCCTGAAGGGAGCTGCGTCTGAGGAGGAGCCCGTTCCACCAGGTGGATAACCTTTCCCCCAACATCTGCAGAGAAAGAGACACACACCAAAACTTGTAAGTAGGTAACCATGGCCTCTGGACAGCAACCTTCACCTCAAGTGGCTCCCAGCCCTTACTGTATTCCTGGAGCTTCTTATCATCTTGCAGAACCCGGCCCTGGTAGATGAGCCGTTGTTTCTCAGAAGGGATGCTGACAGAGGCAGCAATATGCTCCTTAAACTCCTTTACATTCATCTGAAAGGAGAGTCACGCATCAGAATCACAAAGTGAAAGAAAGCAAAAACCAAGAGGGACGCCAGACTTCAGATGCTGAGTGAGGCCACAATCAAAGTGGGTGGCCCAGCCAAAAACACCCCAAAACAGGTGGTACACAAGGCTGGAGATGAGGGGTGGACGGGCAACAATAAGGAACAAACAAAAAGGCAGGCTGGGGAAATGGCTCAGTGTTAAAAGCTAATACTGCCAAGCCAGGCGGTGGTGCCCACGCCTTTAATCCCAGCACTCGGGAGGCAGAGGCAGGTGGATCTCTGTGAGTCCGAGACCAGCCTGGTCAACAAGAGCTAATTCCAGGACAGCCTCCAAAAACCAGAGAAACCCTGTCTGGAAAAACAAAAACAAAAAAGCTAATTCTGTTCTTACACAGGACCTCAGTTCATTTTCTAGCACGGATACTGGACAGCAGCTCACAACTACTGATAAATTCAATTCTAAGGGACTCAGTGTCCTGACCTCTAAGAACACTTGTACCCACACAAACCTATACAAAATTAAAAATAAAAATAACCAAGGAGTGGTGGTATATGCCTCTAGCAACTGGGAGACAGAGGCAGATGGATCTCTTGTGAGTTGGAGGTCTACATTGTGAGTTCTAGGACAGCAGAGCTATGTAGAGACTGTCTCAATAAATAAATAAATAAATAAATCCAAAGGGTAACCATAACAACATCAGTAAATAAATAAAAATAAATCTTACAAGAAAAAAAAGCTTTTCTTCTTCTTGGCTTAGTATCCACAGAGACTGGCGGTCCTTTTCTAAATATAAAACTACAACAGGAGCCCGTGGCTGTAATAATCTCAGGGCTACAAACAGGTGGACACTGTGGCACAAGCCTCTAACCCATGGAGACAGAGGCAGGGGGATCTCTGTGACTACCAAGCCAGCATGACCACTGAGAGACCCTGACATACAACACAAAACGAGGTCTACAGAGATGTCTGAGTTAAGAACTCATTTAATTCCTCACCATCAACACATAACGGAGTAGGCGCTGCCATTTCCTAACTCCCACAACAACCAGAAGATGCCACAGGTTACAGGACCTGACGCCCTCTTCTTGGGTACCAACTGCACATACGGTACACATACACACCTGCAGACAAGACACTCACAGGCTGGACAGCACTCGCCTTTACTCCCAGCACTTGGGAGGCAGATGCAGGCGGATCTCTGTGAGTTTGAGGCCAACATGGTCCACATAGTAAGCTCCAAGATAGCACGCGCTACACAGTGAGTACAGTGAAACCGTGTCTCAAAAAACCAAAACAAAATAAAATAAAAATGAATAAAATCTTAAAAAAGAATTGAAGCCAAGCGGTGGTGAACACTTTTAATGTTAGTACTCTCTGTGAATTGTAGGTCAGACTGCTCTGCAAAGTGAGTTCCAAAGCTGGGGGGAACGACACCCCTGACACACGCACCCCCAAACAACCTTCTCCACCAATGGCAAGAAACACTGGGAGGAAAGCAGGGTCTGAAAAGAAGCCTGAAGAAGAAAGAAGGGGGCACAAGACTATCTGCAGCTCAGTGGTGGGTGCTCTGCGCTAGGTCCTAGGTTCAACACCCTGCAGGAACCCCCAAAATAAGAGAAGGGGGAAATGAAGAACGCAAGCAAACCAGTGTGGTAACACACACCCGAGAACCCAAATTTGGAGCACACAGACAGGAGGATCACAAAACTAAGACCATCAGTTCTAAGACATATAAAACCCTACCTCAGCCGGGCAGTGGTGGTGCACACCTTTAACCCCAGCACTCGGGAGGCAGAGGTAGGCGGATCTCTGAGTTTGAAGCCTGCCTGGTCCTCAGAGTGAGGTCCAGGACAGGCAGGGCTACACAGAGAAGCCCTGTTGGGGAAAAGCTAAACAAAACAACCCACAACAAGTCAGGCATGCTACACCTAAGAGCCTAGCAGACAATGGAACTCAGAGGGTCAAAGGCAGCCTGAGCTCTAGGAGATACCGTTGTCCCCGCCACCCCCAAAAAGAATCTTCCCAACTAGACACCTAACTCTTGGTAAGGGCCACAGACACCTACTCACAAAAGTGTACGCAACGTTCCCAATGTTTTAGAAACCACAGCTAACGACCGGCTCATGATCTGTTCCCGAAAAGACTTTCGCAGTAACGGCAAAGGTAACTGTGCTCACACTGCACGCTGTGAGTGCCAGGGGTTCAAACCATGCCTCAGATACTAGGCTCCCGGAATCTATAAATACGGCGTAAGCCCGAGAACGAGTTGTTCAAAAATAGAGCAAACACAGCACACTTGTCTGAGGTCCCTGTGCTGCTTCCGGTCCCAACGGCCGGAGTCATCCGTGTCCCTTTGGGCTGAGGTCGGCCCAGGACAGGGACAGATTCCTCCTCTGTTTCCCTCGCCACCTAGGTCCGCCAAGGGGGAGGCGGGCGGGACTAGAGGAACCACACCTCCTCACTCAACAAGAACAGGAGGTGCTCTACCGAGGAAGGGACAAAGGCGTGGAGGACAAGAGAGCCGGGATCGTCCCTCAGAAGGCGCGCGAGCGACCGGGGTGCATGAGTGCGTGCGTGTGTGTGTGTGTGTGTGTGTGTGTGTGTGTGTGTGTGTGTGCGCGCGCGCGCGTACATATACATAAATTATGTTTATAGAAACGAAGCCGCGGCCTCACCTGGGCCCCCACAATGAAAGTCCGAGTCTGGGAGTCCAGGGTCTTCACCAGGACCTCCAGGCTGTCGGGCTCCTCCATAGCGGCGCTGGCACTATCGCTCGGCTCCATGGCCGACAGCTCTCTGAGGGAAAAGCAGAGAAGGGCGGGGGAGGAGTGGTTGGCCGTCGCCCGCTCGCCCTGCCTTTTCCACACCCGGAAGACCGGCCGGGGGGAGGTGTGTGGGGGGCCCGGCCCCCGCCCCGATCCCCGTAGGAAAAAAAAGGAAAGGAAAAGTTTCTCATACACGAACGCAGAGGTTCACGCGCGCCCTCATCGCCCCGTTTTATTTTTTTGATCCGGGGAGGAGGCGCAGGAGGAGAAACACAAAGGGCAGGAGGCGGCCGGCGGCATAGGGAGGCGAAGGACGGGGAGGTGGGAGGGGCTCGGCAGTGCCAATCACACCCGAGGGAGAGCCGGTTGGGCCGGCGGGGGGGGGGGTCCGGGCGGCGGGCGCGAGACCGACCCGGGGGGCCGGGGGGCAGTTGTCATCACCGGTCGCGGCCGAGCGGGCACCGGCGCCCGCCGGGGGGATCGGGGCGGCCAGCCCGGGACAACGCGAGGGTGGGAGGCGGTGGGGGAGGGGAGGGGTCGCGCTGGCCTCCGGCGGGGGAGACAGCGGCTCCGCGCACGCGCGCCGGCCCCGCCGAACCCGGCCGGGGTGGGGGGAGGAAAGGAAAAAAAAAACCAATTCACCACAGACGCCCCGGACACTCACGGGAGCCCCGACCGGCTCGCTGGCCGCCCCTCCTTCCGCCTCCGCTTCCGTCGGCGCTCCAGCGACGCGGCTGAGCCGACACGCGGCCAGTCACATACACACACACGCACACACGCACGCACACGCGCGCGCACAACAACAACACACACACACACACACAGGCGCGCACGCACAAGGCACCCGCACAGCCCACCGCCCCGCGGGCTCCGCCCCCCCACCCCGGCTTCCCCCACCACTCCGTACCGTCACTTCCGGTCTCCCCCAACCGGGCCCCAGAGGCCACTTCCGTTTCCCGATCGTATTTGGGGGGTCTCGAGGCGGCACTTCCGGCTTCCCCAGGCTTCCCCCTTCCCCCACCCCCTCCGTCTCCCCAGTCCGCTTGTGCGGGGCCGGATGAGGAAGTCCACAGCCCCCACAGACAGTGAGTTCCTAGGGGGCGACACGGGCCGGGGCCGGCCTTAGATGGGAGGGAGCCGACCACCCCGGAGGAGCCGCCGCCACCGCCGCCGTCGCCCGGGGGACCGCACTGCGCCTGCGCGCGCGCACTCCCGGCGCGTGCGCACACTCTCCCCCCGCCCGCCCGCTCTCGCTCGCCTCGGGCGCTGTGCGGTTTCTGCCCCGGCGCGCGCCCCGCCCGGAGCGCCGCACGGCCGAGGTGGCTGCCGTAACGCCTGAAGCAAACGTCCGCTGAGCGGGCGCGGGGGGAGGGCGGGTGGGGAGGGGAGGGGGAGGGCCGGCCCCTGGCTGCAGAGGCGCCGCGGACGCCTGCGTGGGGGCCTGCGGGGGTTGCGCCCCGTGCGGCCGCGTCCCTGTTTGGCGGGCGGAGGAAACGGACAGGCGTCTCCCCTGGCCACCTCACGCTCGGCAGGGCCCCTGGTCCTCCCGTGCTGCCCGCGCTTCCGGAAGCCACTCTCTCTCCCCCCCTCCTCCCCTGGACGGTTGGGGACGTTCCGTGGGCTGTGTCTGCTCGCCCCCCCTCCCAGCCGGATCAGGGCGGTTGCGCCGTTTTTGCAGACTCTGGTGGGGGTGGTCTCATGCAGGTCGTTGCTCGGGAGCGCCCGAGGGGGGGGGGCTCCATGCTTTTAAGACAACTTCAGCGTTTTGAAACTTCATAGCCCTGGCGTTGGTGGCGCACGCTTTTAATCCCAGCCCTCGGGAGGAGGCAGAGGCAGGCGGATCTCTGTGAGTTCCAGGCCAGCCTGGTCTACAGAGCGAGTTCCAGGACGGGCTCCAGAACAATACAGAGAAACCCTGTCTCAAAAACCAAACCAAACACAAAAGCGGGCGCCCAGACAGGAGTAGGGACCGAAGGCGCTCGCCACAAAGAGAGTTTGCACAGGTTACAGTTTCTCTGCCGCCTCCCCCCTTTCTCCCCAGGGGTCGGTCCTGAGGACAGTTCCAGTGAGCATTGTTGAGTGAGCACTTACTTTGTCCCAGCCTGAATGGCTGGACTTTCGCACACAGTCTCACTGCGTCGCCCTGATTTGCCTGGAGCTCCTAATGTTCCACGCCACTGCCCAGGGCTGCGATTTAAGTCGCGTGGCACCCTGCCAGACAATCCCAGGCTACATTTTTTATTCTTTCTCTGAGACACCGTTTTCACTATGTAGATCTGGCTGTCCTGGAACTCAGAGAGATCCACCCACCTCTATCTCCTAAATGCTGGGATTAAATAATCTTTTCGACATTTTGGGTGGGGGGTGGGCTGTGTGTGCCTTGCATCTTCCACAGCAGCCTAAGTGTGGAGAAACATACCGGTGTCCTCTTCCCACCGTGGGGACCTGGGGGTCGGTCAGGCCCTCACCTGCTGAGCCATTTCCCTAGACACACATTTTAGGGTTACAACATTTCAAGGGCTGGAGTGGTAGGGCACTTGCCGGGCAAGCCCAAGGTCAGGCTTGATCCGTTGCTCCACACGGAAGTCTTGAGCACCACTCCAATAAAAGGGTCAAGCCTATCATCGGCCATGGGTTTCTTGTTTTGTTTTTTCTTTTTTGTGTACATAATAAATAAATCTTAAAAAATAGAAGTGAAACGTTAAAAAATAGAGAAAAGGTGTGATTTATTTCTATGGATATTTGGATATTTAATCATGAGCCTTTTTTTTAATTTGGATTTTCCAAACAGGGTTTCTCTGTGGCTTTGGAGGTTCTCCTGGAACTATTTATTTATTTATTTGTTAGGTATGTAGTGCTCTGTCTGCATGCATGCCTGCAGGCCAGAAGAGGGCACCAGATCTCATTATAAGTAGTTGTGAGCCACCATATGGTTGCTGGGAATTGAACTCAGGACCTCTGGAAGAGCAGCCAGTGCTGTTAGCCTCTGAGCCTTAAGGCAGACAGGCACTTAGGAAGAGGACACTGTTTATGTAAATAAGTCCCACCTCTCATTGCACTGACAGCTCCACACACGAAGACTATCCGGTGACTGTCTCTTGACATTGCATTTAAATCTTGACAACATAGCAATCCACCACTTAAAAAGCACTACCAGCAATTGCAGTGGGTGCTTTGTAGCTACTAACGACAGTGGATATTTACTTCTGACTTGGTGTGTACATGATCTCATTTAACTGTGAGACTGACAAGTTGCCCATCCCACAGATGGAAAAAAGAGCAACAAGACACACACACACACACACACAGCCTGGCGTTGGTTGGTGGCATGCCTTTAATCCCTGTCGCGTCTGCTGCGAGGCCTGTGTCCGAGAACGTGCGGAGGGTGTCGGGGATTGACAACACAGAGACTTGTTCAACGATGTAAAGAAAACTTTAAGCAGGCCCCAAAAAGGTTCAAGAAAACTTCCTAAGAAAGGCTCCCACCAGAGAAGCTTCTGCTCTCTCCTCTACCCTGGCTGGTTCTGCTCTGACACCAAAAACTGATCTGGGCGTGGCAGAAGAGGCGGTTAGTCTTTTGATAAGGTCGAGGTCAGGGTGGTTTCTGTGGGCAGGCCTTTTCCAGGAACTTATTGCCCCCGGGCATTGTATTGTTTTTAGTAAACATGTTTTTAGTAAACATTGTCTTACAGCTGCCTACTCCCAGGCAGAAGGGGAAGTGGGTCTCTGCTCAAGGTCTGGTGTTCCCACAAATCCCAGCACTCGGGAGGCAGAAGCAGGCGGATCTCTGTGAGTTCCAGATCAGCCTGGTCTACAGAGTGAATTCCAGGACGGGGGTGGGGGGGTGTATTAAAACAATTGTCCCAGGAGGTGGGGGTGTGTAGATCATTGCTATTACTGAGCATGCCTGGTATGCTTGAAGCTCTAGGTTTGATCCCCAGCATGAGGAGGCAAAAAAACAAAAACAGAAACAAAAAACTGTGCCTACCCTAGCCCAGCAGTGGTGGTACACGCCTTTAGCACCAGCACTCGGGAGGCAGAGGCAAACAGGTCTCTGCGAGTCCAACCTGGTCTACAGAGGGAGTTCCAGGACAACCAGAGCTACATAGTGAGACCCTGTTTTGAAAAAAAGGAAAGAGGAACCCACCGTGCCCCAGCAACTGGCTGGCGCCCGTTCTAACACTTATCAGCTTGTCTTGCAAGGATTTGTTTGTAAAGCTGTTTTTCCATTTCTTAAAAAAAAGTCCCCTGGGATTAGCCAGTTCCTGGCAAACAACTGAAATCCCTAAATTGGCCAAATGAATGAATGAAAGACGGACCCAGTCACTTGCCCTCAGTGCCTCCCAGCCCCGCAGAGCTCCAGCGCTGATACAGGTTGGAAGACTGTACACGTCGACTGTAGTGGCCCAGCTCTCCTGATGCCTCGGGGTCACCGCACATGCCAGGGTCTACTGCAGAGGGGCTGAATACGGAAGGGGGGGACGGGCCCAGCGCTGTAGCTAATCCAGGCTTGGGTTGGAAAACAAGGCTGAAGTTACTTATTAGCAGGTGACAGGGTCAAGGGTCGAGGCAAGAGGGGGCTGAAAGCAGAGAGTGGACTGCGCGGCCAGCAGAGAAGGGTCAAGGCACCAGTCCCCTCGCCTGCTGCGGAGCACCAGCCGGATCCAGCCGGACATGTTCCACCAAGTCTGGGCAGCTGTGCTCTACCTGTATGGCCTTCTCTTCAGCTCGGTGAACCAGTGCCCCGAGCACGGTCCACTAACGGCGCTGGACATGGGTGAGAGGGAGGTGAGTGCCGAGCGAGGCAAGGGGAAGAAAGCCCGTGGGGAGCCGAAAAGTCCTGGGTGGGGTAGCTCAAGGGGACCAGAAAGCAGGGGAGAGGATGGGAGGAAGAGGATGAACAGAAAGAAGGCCCGAGGTAGGAAGTCGCCGGCGGCCCCCTGCTGCAAGCTGGCAGGGCCCCACCCGAACCCGCAGCCCTGGAGGTTGGTCCTCCCGATGGGAAGGCCGCCTGAGCTCTGTCCTGCTAACTCAACCCCCTTGCTCCTTTCCACCGCCTTTCCAGTCCCCAGAGCCCCACCTGGGCCTGTGGTACTTCATCGCAGGGGCGGCCCCCACCAAGGAAGAGCTGGCTACCTTCGACCCGGTGGACAACATCGTCTTCAACATGGCTTCCGGCTCCGCCCCAAGGCAGCTCCAGCTTGGGGCAGCCATCCGCATGTGAGTGGCAGCGGCGAGGACGCGGAGGCACCACCCGGTGTGCTCTCTGCCCAAACCGTGATCACCGCCATCTCCCCCACCCCACCCCCGAGTCGAGCTCCCCATCCATCACCCCTTGCCCGCTGAGCTCAACAGCCTACGAGTCACGTTCGTTCTGCAGATGACAGGCCAGGCTGGAAACCCTGAGAGCTGGGCCGGGCGGGAAAGAGAGGGAAAACATAGAAGGTTGTGTAGTTGCGCTTGGAGTGACACTCCCATCTTTCTTCCTGGCTACCAACCACCGCCTCTGCAGGAAAAACGGGATCTGTGTGCCCCGGAAATGGACATACCACTTGACTGAAGGGAAAGGTAGCAGAGGCCTCAGAACTGAAGGTGGGTTCCCACCAGCTCGCCGCCCTCCCCATCTCCTCGGAAGTGAGGATCGAACCTAGGGCCGCCTGCACTGAACTGCACCCCCAGGCCCCTCCTAGCCTTACCACGACAGTGGTTGAGCTCACCCTGTAGCCCCGGCGGCCGTGAATGTGAAATCCTCCTGCCTCGGCTTGCGGAGCAGCTGGGATCAGGGCGGCGCACTAGCCACCGGGCCTGACTCAGCTTGTGCTCCTCTCCCAACCCCGCCAGGCCGCCCCGACATGGAAACAGACCTCTTCTCCAGCTCGTGCCCAGGAGGAATCATGCTCAAAGAGACGGGCCGGGGTTACCAGCGCTTCCTCCTCTACAGTGAGTGGGGGTACCAGGCAGGCCGAGGGAAGCCGGAAGGTTAAGGGGCGTCCCTTCCAGGGCGGGATGGGCATCTTCACCAGGCCCTTTGGGAACAGGGAGGGGAGGCAGGGCTGAGAGGCAGGAATGCTGACCCGCCTGGCTGCTCCCTGTCCTTCCAGATCGATCTCCACACCCTCCAGAGAAGTGTGTGGAGGACTTCCAGGCTCTGACCTCCTGCTTGGACTTCAAAGCCTTCCTAGTGACTCCCAGGAACGAAGGTGAGGGGTTGCAGTCTCCCAAGTCTTGTGTGGTGATTGTAGAGCTAGCTCAGTGCAGCGACAGCAGAGGCCGTGGCCAAAGGCGGGCGCCCTCAGGATGGGGGGGGACACTGGTCCCGCTAATTCTCACAGGCTACAGCGGCACCAGAACTTGGCTAAGAGCTGTGGCTTCACCAAGCATAGCTCCGGGTGACTAGAAAGAGGCTTTTCTGAGGTGGAGGGGAGAGCGACGGCTCAGAGGTTAAGAGCAAGAGCACTGACCACTCTTCCAGAGGTCCTGAGTTCAATTCCCGGCAACCACACGGTGGCTCACAGCCATCTGTGGTGGGATGCGATGCCCCCCTCTGGCGTGAAGGTGTACATGCAGGCAGAGCGCTCACATAATAAGACAAATCATTTTCTTTTTAAAAAAGAGGCTTTTGGTTAGGAGTGGAGGCACACGCCCATAATCTCAGCACCCAGGTGGCAGAGGCAGAATAAACCTGGTCCACACAGTGTTTCAGGACAGCCAGGGCTATGTAGTGAGTCTGTCTCCCAAAAGTAAAAAGAGGAAAAAGATAGCCGGGCGTTGGTGGTGCACGCCTTTAATCCCAGCACTCGGGAGGCAGAGGCAGGTGGATCTCTGTGACTTCGAGGCCAGCCTGGTCTACCAAGTGAGTTCCAGGACAGCCTCCAAGACAATACAGAGAAACCCTGTCTCGAAAAACCAAAAAAAAAAAAAAAAAAAAAAAGAGGAAAAAGATAGGTTTCAGCCAGGCATTGGTGGCGTACACCTTTAAACCCAGCACTCAGGAGGCAGAGGCAGGAGGATCTCTTTTTTTCTTTTCTTTCTTTTTTTTTTTTTTTTTTTGGTTTTTCGAGACAGAGTTTCTCTGTGGCTTTGGAGGTTGTCCTGGAACTCACTTTGTAGACCAGGCTGACCTTGAACTCACTGAGATCCGCCTGCCTCTGCCTCCCGAGTGCTGGGATTAAAGGCGTGTGCCACCAACGCCCTGCAAGGCAGGAGGATCTCTGTGAGTTCAAGGCCAGCCTGGTCTACCAAGTGAGTTCCAGGACAGCCTCCAAAACAATACAGAGAAACACTGTCTCGAGAAACCAAAAAAAAAAAAGAGATAGGTTTCTGAGTCTTTAGAGCAGTGGTTCTCAACCTTCCTAACATGACCCCAGCCACAGAAGTATTTCTGTTGCTCCTTCATAACTGTAATGTTGCTACTGTTGTGAATCATAATGTAAATATTTGATATGCAGGGTATCTGATATTCGACCTGTGACACGGTCATTCACCCCCCTCCAAAAGGGCCACAGCCACAGGTTGAGAACCACTGCTTTAGGAGACTAAAGGGAGGAAAGAGAATGGTCTCTAACCCCTGCTCCATTACCACTAACTGGACCTCCTCTCCCTCCTCCCGGCACAGACGCCTGCCAGCTGTCCAGCAAGTGACCCTGACTTCACCCATGTCCTAGACTGAGCTGCTGGGGAGACGCTGGAGACCCTCCACCCCTCCCAAGGATAATAAAGATGGTTTTTCAATCCTCACGTCCTGGGTTTCATCTGCAGCGTCAAAGTCAATTCCCCATTTTGACGCCCCCCCCCCACTGTTTGCCATCAGGAAGGACCGCAGGCAGCACTTCTCACATTGTACTGGTGTATTTAGGGTTTAGTGTAGCACATTTATTGCCCAGTGACAGGCGCTGTGTCACCCGTCAAAGCCGTTATGAACCAGGCCTCACGCCAATAAGGCCTGCACCATCCCTGTCTCTTCTGGATCCTACTGAATACCAGACCCTCCCCAGGGGGGGGGGCGGGGGGCGGGGGGGGGTACCACAACACCTGCAGTCCCTTCTAGAATCCCTGTTCCTCCTACCTCACAGCCCCACTCTCCTTAGATGGCTCCCGTGGGTCCTAGGATCCAAGGGACTGCATGGATCTCCGGGTCATCCACCCCGGGGCTGGAAAGGACCCCTTGGCCTTCATTCCCCACTGTGACTTTTACTTTCTTTTATTTTGCTCTTAAAAAGTGGAGGTGGGGGGAGATTGGAGGTGGTAATTAAAAAAACAAAAGGTGAAAATCTAAAAGGAAGAAATAACAACAGCTGGTGATTCAAACGCTGAGGCCCCATTGTCCATTACGGGACAGCCCTGGCCATGGGCCACTCATAGGACAGGGCTCCTGTGCCTTCATGCTCCTGAGTCTCCTCCCCATCCCTGAGGTCACTGTGCTGAGATCTGGGTCTCCCCACCTTCCTCCTAGAGGCCATTCCACTATCCAGCACCCTGCGCCCAACCCTCACCCAGTCACAGTACCCTCCCTGGACTTTCCCTCGGCTCCTCCACCTCCCTCCCCTGGCCCTCGCTCTCCCAGTCAGCAGGCTCCTCATCCTCGCTAGGTTCCCGGAGGCTGACAGCCAGCACCAGGGCCTGCAGGAGGCCAAAGAGGCAGGCAAAATGCAGGGGGTGGGCGGTGAGCAGGCTCAGCACAGCATGGAGTCCATGGAGGGCCGCCAGGAAACACAGCAGCCCATGCAGCCAGAGGCCCACGGGTCCTCGGAGGCCCAGAGCGTCCAAGACAGCGCGCAGTGGCCTGGAGCACAGAGCCAGCAGGGCCGAGGCTAGTAGCTCCAGCAGGTGCAGGGTCAGGTTGGTAGAGATCTGCAGGTACTCCTCTGGGTCCCGCAGATAACCTGAGGGGGCCCCCGGGTCCCCCCGAAGCCAGCACAGCAACTTCTGACGGCGACCAGGTTTCTCCGACAGGGCTTCTGGTCCAGTGGTGCCTAGTCCCCCTTGGGGGGACCCTCCAAGGTTCTTCATGCCACCTGAATCCAGTTTGGGAATGGTGTCTCCAGTCTCCAGTCTTGCAGGCTCCTGAGCGCTAGAGACAGTCTTGTTCCTCTTGAGGGAATCCTTTCTTTTGCTCCCCGCATGGTCCGCTTGGTCCTCCCTGCTCATCCCCGGAGCAGCCCCAGGGGTCCTCAGTTTCCCCGAATCCTTGTTCTTAGGAGGCCCTGCATCTCCCATTGTCTCCGGGGCACTGTCCCAGTCGCTGCCTGAATTCTCGGGAGAGCTGTCCGCCCATCTGGTTTCTGGGGCAGGCAATTCAGCCTTTGTTGACTTCCTGCGGCCCCAAGGTCGAGGTAGCCAGCCACCAAGCCTTCGCAGGAACATGACTGAACTGTGTAACGAGCCCCTCCAAATCTGCGACCGCTTCCTGGCCGGAATCGGCTCCGCTTCGGAAGAGATATCTGTTGGGTGATGTCCTCCTCCGAATTCAGAGAGAGCTCACGTAGCCCCAAGTGCGGTAAATGGCCCGCTTCCTTGTCAGTTTAGGGGAGAAGAAATCCATCTGCCACCCCACGCACACACAAGACATCAAGGGCCTTATAAGGCCGGGGTCACCCCACAAATGCTCTGTGTTTTCAGATTTCCTTCCCAAGCAGTCGGCACCCTAAGTTTCACTCACCAAGGCCACACCCCAAGGTGCCCCAAAAAAGGGGGGAGGTGGTGCTCCATCGGAGCCGGAAGGAAGGTGGCCCAGAGTCCTCGGGCCCTGAATCTGAGGAGCCTCTAACCCTCCGCTCAGGGGAGCTCAGGGAACAGGAAGTCCCGGGTGAGGGGAAGGCGGGATGGAAGGTCCGGGGAACTCCAGCCAGTTGCACACATTCCTTAACTTAGGAGGCTACGGCTCCACCAAGTGGCCCCGCTGTCCCGCGAGGGCGCCGCTGAGACGCGGCTCCCGCAAGGTCACAGCAGAGATGTCCTTGGAGATGGCAGCCCCGAGACACGGTGCCGGCCTAACCTGGGGACCCAGGGTCTGGGCGCTTTGCGCTGCGGGCAGCTCCGGGGCCCAGCGTCCGGGGAGCGGCCTCCAGGAGCCGTGCGAGCCCGGAAGCAGCTGTGCCGGGTCGGGAGGGACCGGCGGGGGCGGAGCAGCAAGTGAGGCGGACCCGGCAGAACGACCTCCCCCGTCGCCCCCGCGATGCACTAGCGCAGGCGTAGAGAGCGCATCAGCTAAGCCAGAACCTGAATCCAAGCCCAGGTCTGCGCTTCGCCGCCCGCCTCTCACTCGGTGCTTCCGTCCTCGGCTTTTGTTGGGGATTTTTTTTTTTTTTTTTTTGCTTTAAAAGACAAAGAGTATCCCTATACATGTAGCTCAGGAAAGGCCTGGGCGTAGATAGCCCAGGCTGGCTTTGAATTGGTCCTTTGCCTCGGCTTCCCCACGGTCTTTTTGCATACACCCCCGCCATTCCTCGTTTCCCACCTGCGACATCACGTAATGCTGGTCCAGAAAGGTAACTATCGGGAGCCACGTGACGTGACTTAAGCAGCTGCCCTTTGCCCTTCCTGACCGGGATTTGAAAGTTTTCATGTTCCTAGCGCTTGGTGTGAGCATTCCAAGTGGATGTGGGTGCCCAGTAGGACATAAAAATGTAGAAAAACGTGCTGCCTGTTTTCAGAGAGTGAAATGGGGTCTTAGGCTGTCTGCGTTAGGACTAAGGATGTAACTCATACCTGAGCTTGCATAGCAGGTATGAAGGCCTAAGTTACATCCACTACACTGCAAAACCGGCTGTGGAGGTTCACACCTTCAATTTTGGCATTCCAGAGCTACCTGGATCTACATAGCACGTTTGAGGCCAACAAATTGAGACTGTCTCAAAACAAAAGAAAAGATCATCTTAAACTTTGGGAGGTCAGAGCTCAGGTCCTAGCTAGGAAGTCACACAGGTTGGATAATGGTAGACCATTCCCTGCGGGACTCGGCTTCTGTCACATTTAGTCACAACTGGCCTCCTCGAGGAGTTCAGAACCTGAGGGTTTGTTTTCAACATATGGTAAACTCGGTTCGTGGCATATATCACTGAATTGACTGGATTGGCCCAGAGATCAATTGAGAAGAGAGTCTTTCACAGAGCTGGGCAGTTCCTAGTTCAGGAGGGCTTCAAAGAACAGATATACGCAGCCAGCAAGGCTAGGGATCCTCTGTCACCTGCAGAGCTTGCCCTTTTGGCTTGGGTGAGGCTTCCATGTGACTCAGATTTTCTCCAGTGCAATACAATGTCATGCAAGAAAGTAAACAAACCACAGTGAAGTTTATTTCTCTCTCAACTCTCAGCCCTTCTCTCTAAAAGCAGAGCCCAAACCTGAGGGTCTGGCATCTGGGCGGATCCCAGGAAGTACAAGTTCAAGTGCCCATGTCAGGGGTCCAAGTCCATCCGGGAACAACAGGCCAGCCCGCACCTGTCATAATTCAAGGTTCATGTACAGTCTTAGGTTTCGCTCCCAGGCTCTGTCCTTCTCTTCTCTCTTTCTGTTCTCCCTCTGACTGAGTGTGGCGACTCGAGGTACTCTTTCTTTCCCAGACACAGCCCGCGTGTCCCGAGCTGGGAAATGCGTGACTCGGGGCTGGGGTGCAGATCTGTAGCCCAGTCCTTCCTGGTCCCTCTTGAGGATAGTGGGAATAGGGTTGGCACGGCCTTCACCCCGGGGTCCTAGCCCCATTCCTGGTTCCCAGCCACCCCTCAACAGCAGCCTGAAGCCAGGACTGGAGGTGGGCACCCCAAGGGGAAGGTTGGAGGGCCGGGGACTCCTAGACAGTGACAGCAGGTGAGCGGTAGATGTGCGGTGGTTGAGGTCTTCAAAGTGGGCACCACAGTCCTCGCAGAACTGGGAGGCGGAGGGGGGGGACCTGCAGAGAAAGAGAAGTTAGAGGAGGGGAGGAGACAACAGGAGCCTCGCTGTGCGGGCGGCACCCATCCTGTCTTCTTCTGGTTTTAGCATCGTCCTTTTGTTTTACCCTGCCTCGGACAGGCGCCCCAGAGTCCTCCCAGGGTTAGCCAAGTGCCCCACTGCCGAGCTGCACCAGCCCCTCTCCATCTGCGCAGAGGGACGATTGGGGATGCCGTGAGGTGGCCGTCAGCTCTTAGGAATGATGAGCAGAGCTGATGCTTATGAAGTGCACACTGTGACAGTCACCGCTCCACCACTTATGAAATGCACACAGTGTGACAGCCACCGCTTTGCACACTAACCTACTGCATCTTTTTTTTTTTTTTTTTTGGTTTTTACGAGACAGGGTTTCTCTGTATTGTTTTGGAGGCTGTCGGTCCAGCCTGGCATCGAACTCACAGAGATCCGCCTGCCTCTGCCTCCCGAGTGCTGGGATTAAAGGCATGCGCCACCAACGCCCAGATAACCTACTGCATCTTAAGGTCTCTGACACAGGTGCTCATCCCCAATTCTCAGACAAGGAGAGGATACAGACATTAAACCTAACCAAGATTTAGATGCGCAAAGGCCCTGTCCATTGTTGCTCTGTGGCGTGACTGAACTAACTACACCTCCTGGCGTGGGGTGTCCACACAGGGGGGTGTGAGCTAAGGCTCCCTCCTCACCGGCTCTGGTTCTCGGGGCTCCTTGTCTCTCCACGGCTCTCTCTGACCATGCGGGCCACCTCAGGGAAGCCGGCTTCTTCTGCCAGCTGAGCGGCATCCCTGCCTCCCGGCTCACAGACTCCTACCCAGGCGGCGCCCCGGGCCAGGAGATAGTGCACGGCGGCCGCCTGGCCTGCTCTGGCCGCGCACATCAGGGGAGTCCACCAGAAGGCATCGCGCGCGTTGATGTTCCCGCCAGCTCCCCCTGCCTCTCGGGGCTCCAGCAGCCTTCGAAGTTCTGTCAGGTCCCCGTTCTGGGCTGCCAGCAGGATCCACTGGGTCATCCTGTCATCATCCTCCGGCGCCCTTCCTTGCCCGGAGGTCCCTGGGACCACTGCCGCAGCCTCCCTCGTCACTCTTTTCTTCCTCTTCTGTCCCCTGACGGGGCCAGCTCCCTGGGACTTAGAGGAGCTACTCTCATCTGCAATTAGAGCCTCGTAGAAAGCCCGGGCTGCGGCCCCATCCAGGACGGGCTCTGGCTCCTCAGGCTGTGGTTGCTGCTGCCCATCCTTCCAGAGGTCGCTGGAGTCGGTGGCTGGAGTAAACGCGATGAGGGATGGCCTGGACATGGCTTTGGGGGAAACGAGAAAAGCAGGCAAGGGTAAGGAAAGACTGTGACGAGCGCTCCAACACTTCACGTAGCCGACGTGACGACCAGCGCCACCCCCAGGGCATGCTGGGAGGAGAGAGCAGCCGAGATCTAAAAAAGAAGCCGGGCCTTGGTGGAGCACGCCTTTAATCTCAGTACTTGGGAGGCAGAGGCAGGCGGATCTCTGTGAGGTCCAGACCAGCCTGGTCTACAAGAGCGAGTTCCAGGACAGCCTCCAAAGCCACAGAGAAACTAGAAAAACCAGAAAAAAAATAAAAAAGAATGCTTGCCTCGAGTATGGGTTCTATCTCTAATATAGGGAAAAAAAATTATAGTAGGAGAAAACGTTCTACCAGACAGCTGTCTAAGGGGTCCTGCGTTCTACTCCCATCTCCCTTCAAACAAAAAAATGTCAGGCTCTGTCTTGAAAACACTTTCCCAGCCCGGCGGTGGTGTCGCACACCTTTAATCCCAGCACTCGGGAGGCAGAGGCAGGCGGATCTCTGTGAGTTCGAGGCTGGGCTGGACGGATAGCCTCCAAAATAATACAGTGAAACCCTGTCTCGTAAAAACCAAACAAAACAAAAAAAAAAAAACATTTTCCCATCCTGCAACACGTACCGTTAGGAAATATCTGCTCGGCCTTTTACATCTTGCTCGGTCTTATTTAGGTGTGTGTGTGTGTGTGTGTGTGTGTGTGTGTGTGTGTGTGTGTCTTCTTTTCCCAAAGAAAAACATTATTCCGGATGGTTGGGGGGGGACTGTTGCACTGTCACTTCGGTACCGAAAAGTGGAGCTCTCGTAACCTGCAGGAGTTGACAGCTTCAAATACCCACACGGCAGGAGGACGCATGCGCAGCAGCTGCAGCAAACAACAACAACAACAACAAAACACCCACAAGGTTCGGTTTCCCGCGCTGGAACCCTTCCCGGCATCCGCCGGCGTCAGGCCTCGCGTGCGCCCAGATAGCGCGAGGACCCAGGGGGACCTGTCGGTTGAGGGTCCTACTTTTCCATAACGCCCCCCACAATGCTCTTCGCCGCCCTCGACGTGGTCCCTCCCGCTCCGAGCTCCCTCTCTGGAGCCGGGAGGCCCCGCTCTGCGCCGAGGGAGGACACAGGGGGAGCCCGGTGGAACGCCGAGGGGCTGGGCGATGAGATAACTGCACGGCGCCCCCTCCTCGCACTCCTCCACCGAGCAAGGGGTTCCAAGGGCGCACTCGGGGCCCGCAGCGAGAGCGCGGCCAGCCAAGCCCCCCCGAGGAGATGGAGAAGTGCAAGGGGACGAGCGGCAGAGCGGCGGGCGCCACCGCAGGTTAGCGCGCAGGGCGGCCCGGCAGGCTCTCTGGCCGCGCTGCCCCAAGCCCACCCGACTTCGGCGCCGCCGCACCTCCCAGCCACGCCTCCAGGGTCCGGCCGCTTGGCCTGGGAACGGTGTCGGTCCCCCGGGGCGGCAGGGACGACCGGAGCGGAACGCGGAGGGCGCGCGGCGGGCGCCGGCCCGACGGCCCAGCGAGCCGAAAGCGCCTAGGACTATATTTCCCAGGCTTCCCGGGTCGCGACGGCTGCGGCACTTGGCTTCCGCTTCCGGCGGAGGCGCGGCTCGCCCCGCCCCCCCACCCCCAGGCGGCTTCCGCTAGGGCCTCGCGACCCCCGGAGTCGCGCGCGCGGGGACTCCTGGGATTGGTAGTTCGCCCGTCCCCCTGTCTCCTCCTTGTCTGCCTCCCGGCGGGACTCCATTTCCCGGCGTCCGTAGAGGTAGGGGCGGACCCTGGCGCCTGCGCGTTGCCCTCCTTTCCCCCCACCGCCACCACCCTCACCCGTTTCCACTTCCCCCCCCATCCACCCCTCCCTCCCCACTTGGCCTGCCGCGGTCGGGTCGGCTTCCTGCGCTGTAGCGGTCGCTGCGGGTTCCTTCGAAGCACAGCTCCCCTTCCCCGCCCCAGTCCCAGTCCCCGTCCGCCCGGTGAGTCTGGGGTTGTCCCCGGGCGCGGCGCTCGCTTCTGCGCCCCTAGATGTGGGGGCGAGGAAGGAAGTGACCGGGTCGGGAGCCGAAGAAGGGAGGGAGGGTGGGTGGCCCGAGGAGGGGGAGGCGGCGAGCGGGGACGCCCCTGAAGCCCCCAGGAGTGCGGTGCTCCGGCCAGCGCCGTGAGGGCCGCGGGGGGACCCGGCTCTGACGCGGAGGGCGAACTTCGGAAGCCTCGGGCCGGGCGCCAGCCAAGTGCGGGCACCTGCGGTGGTCGGGGAGCCGCCGGCGGCATGCGGGGGACGGGGCCCGGCCTGCGGGGACGCCGGGGACCGGGGTGGCCCTGATAGATCGGGACCTGTCACCTTGGGGGAAGCCGCGGAACTCGTTCTCACGGCGCCGAAGCGGGGGGGGGGGTGGCTGAGGTCAAGGAGAGAGGCGTGGAGAGCGCTGCTTCCAGGCCGGGGCCACCTAACGCCCAAGGGGCCCCGGATCCTTCCGCCCCTGGAGGAGAGCGTGTGGGAGGAGGGAAGAGACCCAGAGACAGCCCGGTCTCCACCTAACGCCCTTCTTCCTCAGCCGACGTTAAGATGAGTAGCTCTGAGGAGGTGTCCTGGATCTCCTGGTTCTGTGGGCTCCGTGGTAATGAGTTCTTCTGTGAGGTGAGTTTAGCTGGCCTTCCTGGGCCAGCTCCACGCGCCCTCGATGATGTTTTCGCCTGCGATCAGATTTCCCCGCGAAGCTGACTGTGTAGCCCAGGCTGGCCCTGAACTCCTGGCAGTCAGTCCTACGGCCTCAGTCTCCCTAGGGCTGGGGCTTGCCAAGGTTGGTCCCTCTATGCGTGGCTAACAGAGGTGCCTGCCGGTGGCCATCAGGAAAACGGGAAGGTCGCATGTAGCATGAAGTGTGTTAACGTAGGAAGCTGTCGGTGCCGTTCAGGGGGTCTGATGTCCCAGAGCAAAGAGTGAACCCCGTTCCTTTAGAGGAGGGGGAGAAGTGGAGTGATGTCTGCACACAGTACCTTGTTAGCCCAGGAAGGGAAGAGCCATGGTTTCTGTGGGACCCTGAGTGCCTCTGCAGCACTGGGAGCAGCGGGAGCCCATGGGGGAGCAGGGGGAGCTGATGCAGGCAGAAGACCCTAGGGGCTTCCCACACAAGTTCCAACCTCCTGACTTCCCATCCCGGTAGGTGGATGAGGACTACATCCAGGACAAATTTAATCTTACTGGACTCAACGAGCAGGTGCCTCACTATCGACAAGCTCTGGACATGATCCTGGACCTGGAGCCTGGTAACGTGCCCGCCCCCGGGGCTGCTGTTGCTGAGTGTGGTGGGGTCGGTGATGAGGTGTGCATTGTATGCGCTCTGGTTTCTTTTTATCCTGGTCTCTGCTCGCTTGCTTCTTGGATTTTTTTCTGTTTTTGGTGTTTAAAGACAGGGTCTCTCTGGCCTTGAACTCGCAGAGATCCACCTGCCTCTACCTCCCGAGTGCTGGGGTTAAATGCATGGGCCACCACCGCCCAGCTGCTTGTTGAATTTCTAAATTTGATTCCGCAGCTCTTCTGTGTGCTCCCGAGTCCCTTGCTCGTTAATGTGTTTTCTCCCCGCCTCCGTCCCCTCCATTCATAGCCCAAACTGGACTTTACCCCTTCCTGCCTTAGCCTCCAAGTGCTGGATTATGGCACACACACCAACGCTTGGCTTCTTCGTTGTCTTGATTCCTTACCTGACCCTTGCCTTGCGGGACTCGTACTGTTTGTTTCCGTGCCCTCGGGATGTGGCTCCAGGTCTTCCCAGTGCCAGTCTCCTGGAGGGTTCTGTATGCTGCTGCTTTGACTCCGCCTGTCTCGTGCCACTCTGGACGTGTCTGTGTCTATGGTTATGTGTCGGGGAAGGGGAGAGGCAGGCAGAGCCTGGAGAGAAGGCAGGGCTCCCGCCGGGTGATGGACAGGGTGCGGCTCGGAAACAGGTGCTGGATAAACTGTAGGCGGCACCTTGGGGACGAGGTGGGGTACAAGTGGCCGTCTCGCCTTTCAGATGAGGAGCTGGAAGACAACCCCAACCAGAGTGACCTGATTGAACAGGCAGCGGAGATGCTCTATGGGCTGATCCACGCCCGCTACATCCTCACCAACCGAGGCATCGCCCAAATGGTGAGGCTCTGCTCCTGAGGCAGGGAGGCTAACAGGTGCGTGAGGCAGAAGGCATGTTGCGTACCTGTCGAGGAGTCTAGCAGAGGAGACGAGGAGAAGCCCAGAGCTGGGCTGAGAATCGAATCCTCACTGAGGGTCCTGCTGAAGGTATTGTTTCCAGGGAGGGAGATGAACCCTTGGACAGGAAGGAGTTTTCAGGGAACAGATCACAAATGGCCCCTGTGTTCTGCAGCCTGCCAACTTGAGAAAAGCAGTTGAGAAGCTTGAGAACCTCTCTTGACACAGAAGGGGCTTCTGTCAGAGGTGGGAGGCCGGGGTGGGGAAATGAGCTCTCTAACACTCTCTCACTGTCTCTTCCTTCTGCACACCTCAGTTGGAAAAGTACCAGCAGGGAGACTTTGGCTACTGCCCTCGTGTGTACTGCGAGAACCAGCCGATGCTTCCCATCGGTGAGTGTGGAAAGGGGGAGGAGGGCACTGCTTGGCAGTCCTCCTGAAAGCCAGGTTGATGTGGCAGTGCCTGAGACTGGGAGGTTGGGGGCGTTGGGACTGGGTCTGCAGGGTCTGCTGTGTCCCAGGCCTTTCGGACATCCCAGGCGAGGCCATGGTGAAACTGTACTGCCCCAAGTGCATGGACGTGTACACACCCAAGTCGTCCAGGCACCACCACACGGACGGCGCCTACTTCGGCACTGGTTTCCCTCACATGCTCTTCATGGTGCATCCGGAGTACCGGCCCAAACGACCTGCCAACCAGTTTGTACCCAGGTGAGGAGCAAGACGGTCACAGAGTCAGAGCACGATCCGAGACCTTGGGAGAATTGAGGACAAACGGCCCTTCCTTGAGGCCTGCCTCTCCCCAAATCAGGGCTGCTTCCTGCTGAGTGACTGGGGACTTCCTGATTGCTCCTGCCTCTGCTTTCTTAGGCATAGAGCAGGGGTGCTGACAGTAGCTACTTAAACAGTGGCCACTGCTGCCGCCATCTTAGATGCTCGAGTTTTTGTGGCTCAGTATGGCTTACTTTTACTATATGCCAGGGAAGAAAGATTACATTTGTACAGGTACTAATCTGTAGCTCCTCAGATTTGAAATTTCCTGTGTGGGTTGGGGGTTTAACCAAGGGCCTCATGCCTGCTAAGCACAGACTCTCTTTGAGCTATACTATCAGTGTGGGTTTTTGTTGGTTTGGTTTGGGGGGGTGTGTGTGTGCAAGTGCGCTGCCTCCCAAGTGCTGGGATTAAAGGCATGCACCACCAACACCCGGCTTAAGATACATTTTTAAGAGGGCTGGAGAGATGGCTCAGCAGTTGAGAGCACTGGCTGCTCTTCCAGGGGTCCTGAGTTCAATTCCCAGCAACCACACGGTGGCTCACAACCATCTGTAATGAGATCTGATGCCCTCTTCAGGCAAGCAAAGGAACATGCAGACAGAGCACTCATACACATTTAAAAAAGCATTGGTGGTGCACGCCTTTAATCCCAGCACTCGGGAGGCAGAGGCAGGCGGATCTCTGTGAGTTCAAGGCCAGCCTGGTCTACAAAGTGAGTTCCAGGACAGCTTCCAAAGCTACAGAGAAACCCTGTCTCAAAAAAACCAAAAAAAAAAGAGAGAGAGAGAGAGAGATACTTTTTAAACTGGGCATGGTGGCGCACACCTTCAACCTCAGCACTCAGGAGGCAGAGGCAGGCAGATCTTTGCGTTTGAGGCCAGTCTGGTCTACAGAGTGAGTTGTGAGTTCCAGGGCAGCCAGGGCTGTTACACAGAGAAACCTTAACTCAAGGGGGCAGGGGGTGCTTTTTCAAGTGAAGGTGGGAAAACTGGGGAACTATTGAGGAGGCGGCTGGGGTAGTGTGGGCTGCCGGCCACTGACAGGGCCAGAAGGTAGCTCACCTGCTGCCTCTCTGACCTCTGCCCGGCCCAGGCTCTACGGTTTCAAGATTCATCCAATGGCTTACCAGCTACAGCTCCAAGCCGCCAGCAACTTCAAGAGCCCAGTGAAGACGATCCGCTGAGTCCCCGCCCACCTGTCCCTCGTCTTTACACCACTGTTCCTTTGCTGCCACCCTCCAGGAAGTCTATGGTTTTTAGTTTAAATGAAAGGAATTGCTATTGTGGTGAGAACATGAAATAAAGTGGAAGAAAAGGCCATGAACTGGTCTGCTGGTGCTTGTTGCTGGGGAGGGGGAGGGGGAGGGGCAGTGTGCCCGCCTCCAGGGTCTGCACAACCTAGTCCATCGCCCCCGGGGAAAAGAGTACGGCTTCTCGGATTCGGTGATGTTAGTCGTTAAATGTATCAGCAGCATTCGGGATTGGGAAGGGGCGAGTACAGGATTGGGAAGAAAGACTTCAAAGGCCAGAGAGACGTCTGGGCTCTTTGGGCTGTGACTGTGTTTCTACTGTGGGACTTCATGAGAAGTGTTCTGGGTTTGCTGTTGAAGGGAATGTCATCCTAAGTAAGCAGAGCTGCAGGGAAGGCAGAGAGCCATAACTGTTGCTCTGCTATCCTGTGCCCCCTGCCCCGAGAGCTAAGCAGTCCATCTGGGAGGGTGGGAGGCTCTGGCTAACCTCTCCCTGTGGTGTAGGTGGACAGCAGGTAGTGCCCAGACAGACACCAAGCCGCGGCCCACATGGGAACCAGGCCTTGTGGGTGAGGACGTGCCTGCCTTCCTGCCAGTTGGTAGCTTCTTCCCGGCGGGAGCACAGCAGTTTCCGCCCAGGCTGCCTGTCAAGGCGGTTCTGCCTCTGAGGATTAAGGGGTTTGCTCCCAGGAAGGTGGGGTTTGGGGTATTCCACAGGAGCTGTTCCTCTTCTCCAGAGTCCCACAATGAAGGCCGTGTGCCTGCAGGCCTGCTGACCGTGGTGGGCTTTGACGTGGGCCAAGGTCTGGGAGGAAGGGGGACTGAACCGGGAAGGAGAGGCCCGGGGCCCGGGTCTGTGCACCAATCACCTGGTGCTGATCCGTGCCTGCCTCTTGGGTCTCTTGGAAGACCCTTCGGTGGGCTTCATTTCCAGTCAGAAAAGTGCACCGTCAGCAGTTAATCCCCAGGTGTGGTTAGCACCATCTACCACGGAAAGTCCAGGGACAGGGCTGCTGGCAGAAGTGTGGCTTGTCTCTGTCCGTGAGGGTTGTCGGGATCGTGGAAGGGGGTGTGTGCAGACGAGACGAGTGTGTGAACACTTTAGCCTCTTCTGAGAGCACATAGGAAAAATCTGGTCTGCATGAACGCTGGGGAAAGTGAGGTTTGGGGGCTGTGGGAAGCTATTACCAGGGGGTCATAGCTGGCCCCTCCCCTCGGGGTGTTAAGTGTACGAGGCTGTGACAGTACAGTTCCTTCCGCGGTAAAGAAAAGTGCATCACTGATCTCCCAGACTACTAGTGTAAGGCTGACCGCTGTCGGTACATTGCTGCAACTCTCGGTCCAGTGCCCAGCGCCAGAGCTCTGCCTGGGTCCCCGAGAAGACATCTGGCCTTGGCCCTGTCTGAGCCCCCGCCTGGCTTGCATAGCTTGCTCATAAAGTACCCGAGTGCCCAGCCCATGTCACCCTGCCCGGGAGCTGGCCGTGCCCATTGCTGACCTGCACCAAACGTACTTGTTCCCTAGCAGCTTAGGACTTACGCTTCTTCCCCCAGACGAGACCCCGACCCGCTCCCCCTCCCAGATTCTGCTCTGCAGTCCTGGAGCACCCGACTCTGGTCCCTGTGGTCTCCTAGGCTGCTCCTCCATATCCCCAGCTTCCAGACGGCACCTGGGTCCCTGGGTGCGGGCGCTGGCTTGCCTCCTCCTGTCGAAGAGAGGTATGGCTTCATGAGTGTCACTGTCTTCACGGACCCTCAGTCTGGTCCTGTGCCACATCCTCTCAGAACTGGCTCTTCATCCTGTCTTAAGCGCTGAGCCTCGGTGCCAGGCTACGGCAGGAAGGGCAAAGGGTGGGCTTCTGTGCCCATTTCCTGGTGTGGCGACCTGTCGGCCGTCTCCCTGACCTCACTTCGCCCAACTCCATGCCTGGTGGGGGCCGGGGGCTATTCTGTTTAGCCATGAGCCCTTGTTCCCTCCACAATAAACCAACACTGGGCTAAACCCGTTGTGTGGGCGGTGGGGAGGTTCAGCTTCAGATGTGGGCAAATCCAGGTCAAAGATACACGTGTGGGATTCCAACAGGATTGCTAAATCTTCCCCACTGTATTTGGTCTTTATGGCTTCCTCAAATTACCCTGAAAGGCCACAGCCTTCTCCCCCTGCTCAGCTGAAGGCCAAAGCACGAAGACAGGTTCCCCACATGTAATCTTCAAAACCTGGAATATTAGCCCACGTGGTGCTAGGCTTTCACCTGAGGAGAAACTCAAGTCCACACCCACGTGCACTGAGCAACCTGGTTCATCTCAAGAGTCCTGGCACCTCGCAGTATATGCATCGAGCTAGAGGCTGCAGCTGTCAAGTCTTCATTTTAGTACTTTGGGATTTTTTTAAGATGAGGTCTCCTGACCCTCCTTCTCTACCTCTTTCAAGAGCTAGGATTATTATAGGTGCGATCACACTAAATATTGAAAAATTTTGGTCAGGCAGTGGTGGTGCACACCTTTAATCCTACACTTGGGAGGCAGGGGCAGGCAGGTCTCTGAGTGAGGTCAGCCTGGTCTACAGAGTGAGTGCCAGGACAGCCAGGGCTACATGATAGATCTGTCTCAAGCAATAATAAGTATTGGAGACTTTCAGGCACAGGGAAAGCCCTCGTGGGTACTTAGGCGTCCATCTGTTCTGTCCATCCAACGCATCAGCCAGGCTTTAAGTGCCGGCACACTCTCTCAGGTGAGCAGAGTCGGTGCTAGCGGGCTGCAGGCCCAGGTGTGTCGCCCCGTGAGTCAGTTGCGTGGCCTGAGGTGATCACCTGTGCTGGAGGCCGGCGCCTCACGAGTAGAGTCGATGGATGCCCAGGTGTGCGTGCTCATGGACAGAGGCGGTACACGGAAATTCCGGTTCCTTTTGGCTTTTGTGATCAGGCTGGCCTCGATCGCAAGGCCATGCTGCCTCAGCCTTTGAGTGCCGAGTGTAAGCGCATGAGCCACCATGCGAGCAACCCGCTTTGTAACCTTGCCAAGCACCCGGTGGGTGCTGCCTTCACGCCCCTTCCTGGGTACACGGAACAGATCGACACATAAGGAGAATCTGGAGTTGGAGGCCGGTAAGGGTTATACAGCACACACACACACACCTAAGAAAAAACTTACACTGCCCTAACTGGTCAGACTGCAAGAGAGACAGGTTTAGGAAGAGACACTAACCCTGGGAGTTGGAAAACAAGGTTCCTTGTCCCTAGAGTTCACTGCCTCCTCCCTAGTGCCCTACAGACACCCTTCCTTCCTGGGTCAACCTTGTTCCATATATTGCCCACACGGCCTCTTAGTTCTCCCCACGGAGCTCTGATCTGACACCGCCACCTACTAACCTAACCGACCCCGCCTTCCTTCACCATGTAAGGGCATCTGCTTCCTTGGTTAGAGACGACAAGGTAGGGCAGTACAGGACAGTCTGACCCAGTTTCCAAGGCCTTCACCTTGTCCAAGAGACAAACTGAACACTTGGCATACTAGTTTACTTGGGGGGAGCTGTGAGGATTCAGGCATTAAGCCGGCTTGCCCAGTCACCTGGCAGAATGCACTCAGGTAGTACCCTGGTCAGCCCAGGGTTCGGTGACTACTGTAGTCTGCAGGCAGGTGCAAAGGACCCCTTTAAAAGAAAGACCAGCTGGGCGGGTGCTGATGGCGCCTGTAATCCCAGCGCTTAGAAGGCAGAGGCAGGGGGATCTCTGTGAATTCAAGGCCAGCCTGGTCTACAGAGGGAGTTCCAGGACAGCCTCCAAAGCAATACAGAGAAACCCTGTCTCGAAAACAAAACAAAAACCAATAAATAAGATGAAAAAATGAAAGATCCCCGCCCACTTATGCTCTTTCCAACCCCCCGCCCCTGCTCTCTTCTCTTCCCTCGGTTCCCCTGGGGCAGACGGGACTTTTTCTGTCTGTCTTTTCTCTGTCCCCTCTCTCTGTCCCTGTGTCTCTTCACCTCTGTTCTCTTTCCTCTCCCTTCCCCCCCTTTTTTGTGTTCTGATCCTAGGTTTATTCAACACAATCCTTCCACTCTATACAAGTACAAACACGACCTTATCTAAAATGCCACAAAGTTATAAAACTCAAAGCAAATTTTGCAGTACTGACTGTACAATAAAAGCAAAAACGGGCCCGGTGTTGATGGCATACGTCTTTAATCCCAGCACTCGGGAGGCAGAGGCAGGCGGATTTCTGTGAGTTCGAGACCAGCCTGGTCTACAGAGCGAGTTCCAAGACAGGCTCCAAAACAATACAGAGAAACCCTGTATCGAAAAACTAAAAAAAAAAAAAAAAAAAAAAAAAAAAAGTAACAACAAAAGCAAAAATGGGGCAGTGTGTACGTTGCCCAGGTTAACTGCAACATCATCACGGAGGGTAGGTGATAATGGGGGGGGTAGGTGATAATGGGGGGGGCGGGTTCCACCAGGCCCCGGTAGAACTAACTGGCTCACCGACTTCAGAGAGTAACGGGGACGTGGGGACAGGGGATAGAGACACGGTGACACCTGACAGCACAGCCGCTTGGTCCCCTGTCTGCAGATGTGGCACAGCCACGCAAGGCGGTGACCAGGTCGTCTGCCTGGTCCTCGGTCGTCTGTGGAAAACGGTGTGATGCCTTTGCTTGTGGCAGCTGTCTCTGCGGCCAGCTGTACTTTCAAGGACCGGAAGCGGCGAACTTTCTAGCCGGAAAACTAGGGGTACCTCTATGGACGCAGTCCCGAATCAACAGAGGTACCTCTGCAGCCAGAATCCTCCTGACGAGGAAATATCTCAACTGCTGCTCTCTTCACAGACCACCCTGGTAGGGGATCCTTCCCGACGGATCCGCATTTGGCTAGAGAAAGGACAAAACTGAGCTGGGGGAACGTAAGTTACCGAGCTACGAGCCGATGTCCCTGCTTATCCGGAGGAGTTAGAGCTGGAGCGGCTCCAGTGGCGGCGGTGGCGGGGAGAGCCAGACTTCCTACGCACAGGGGACCTGCGCCTTGGGGATGGAGACCTCCTCCTCATCCGTGGGGGCGACCTGCGCCACCTGGGAGGCCGCGGAAGCATTCTCCTGGGTGGGCCGAATCCCCGAGGGGGTGGCGGGGGCCAGGGTGCCAACCCAGCAGCAGCGGTGATCTCTGGGTCATCGGTTTGTCCTCCCCATCCATGGGTTTCAGTGCCTTCTCTGCTTCTTCTGGGTCCTCAAACGCCGCATATGCGTAGCCTTTGGATAGAAGGGGATGCATCCTTCCCACGGGCATGTCAATCATTTTAATTTTCCCGTAAGTAGGAAACATTTCCAGGATATGATCCTTGGTCGCATTGCTGGAAAGCCTCCCAATGAGCACTTTGGTGGGTTTGGGTGAAGGGCTCCGCCTTTTCCTCTCCTTTTCATCTCTTTTGGGTGGTTTGGATTTGGAGCGGGAACGCCTCCTGATGTCACGTCTGCGCGCCGAGAAGGGCTTGGGGAGCCGGAAGAGCTGCCAGAAACTGGAGCTTCGGGAGGTGCTGGAGCCCCCTGAGCGGCCGGGTGCAGAGGAGGAGCTAGAGCCGCTGCTTGAGCCTGTGCTAGTGCGCGAGCCCGAGCCGGAGGTCGAGCCGGATCGAGACGTCTTCCCGAGGCTGCCACCTCCTCCCGCTCTTCTCAGACCCGGAGGCCGGCGCCTCCCTCCCTTTTCTAATAAAACTTCTCTCTTAAGCTCTGTCTGCCTGGCGCGTTTGTCCCTCCGCCTCGGTCACCCGCGATCGACATGGAATCCGCCGCCAAGGCCCTCCAACAAGGTTCCCCTCGAGCTTTATCATAGCAGGAACACCCGGGGACTTCGGACGGGAGGGGGAGCTGGGGAAAGAAGGTCGCAGAGCGGGGTATGAGGAGGAGGAGAGGCCGGGGTGGCTGCCTTGAGAGCTTTGAGGTGGTCTTGCCTGGGTCCAGATGAGAATCCCGAGAGGGGCTGGACACAACAGAGGTTCCCGGTGTCCTTGTGCGCAGTTTCCTTCCTGTTTGCTGGGTCTTTGCAGAAATCCCAGAGGCAGCATTGGTAGATATCCAAGGGCCAAACATCGTTGGGGTGGGGGGGTGGGGGTGTGGGGGGTGGAGGGGCGGGGAGTGGGGGGGTGGAGGTGTAGGAACAACCCTTCATCTGCTCCCTGCAATCACCGTGATGCTTGAACCGCTGCCCAGGGAGGGGCCACAGGTACGGAGCCCCCAGCCCATTCTCAGCCCACGCAGGTGTCACGATCTCCCTTAGTACCCTTGCTCGAACCAGAAGCGAGCCATGGAGCATTGGGTAGGCGTGGGAATGCCCAGTGAGCCATCAGCAATGAAACTTGGAAGGTGTTCCTGTGTCACGTCTGCTGCGTGGCCTGTGTCCGAGAACGTGCGGAGGGTGTCGGGTATTGACAACACAGAGACTCGTTCAACGATATAAAGAAAACTTTAAACAGGCTCCAAAAAGGTTCAAGAAAACCTCCTAAGAAAAGCTCCCACCAGAGAAGCTTCTGCTCTCTCCTCTCCCCTGGCTGGTTCTGCTCTGACACCAGAGGTGGATGTGTGTGGGTTTGAAGGTGCGGTTAGTCTCTGGACAAGGAACCCTGCAGGAACGTGGGAGGCTGTGGGCTGTGGGCCGAGGAGGGCATGGGCGTGGGGACAGGTGGTGGCTCTCACAAAAGTGCCGGAACGTCTTAGGGCCGTGCGAACAAGACACAGCGTGCGGCGTAGGAGACTGGGAAGAGCTTGTGGGGCCCGTCCATGGCGGGAGGAGGGGTCCACGGCGGGAGGAGGGGTCCACGGCGGGAGGAGGGGTCCACAGAGGGAGGAGGGGAGGAGGGGTCCATGGAGGGAGGAGGGGTCCACGGAGGGAGGAGGGGTCCACGGAGGGAGGAGGGGTCCACGGCGGGAGGAGGGGTCCACGGAGGGAGGAGGGGAGGAGGGGTCCACGGAGGGAGGAAGGGAGGAGGGGTCCACGGAGGGAGGAGGGGTCCACGGAGGGAGGAGGGGAGGAGGGGTCCATGGAGGGAGGAGGGGTCCACGGAGGGAGGAAGGGAGGAGGGGTCCACGGAGGGAGGAGGGGTCCACGGAGGGAGGAGGGGAGGAGGGGTCCATGGAGGGAGGAGGGGTCCACGGAGGGAGGAGGGGTCCATGGAAGGAGGAGGGGAGGAGGGGTCCACGGCGGGAGGAGGGGTCCATGGCGGGAGGAAGGGAGGAGGGGTCCACGGAGGGAGGAAGGGAGGAGGGGAGGAGGGGTCCACGGAGGGAGGAGGGGAGGAGGGGTCCACGGAGGGAGGAGGGGTCCACGGAGGGAGGAGGGGTCCATGGAGGGAGGAGGGGTCCACGGAGGGAGGAGGGGTCCACGGAGGGAGGAGGGGTCCAGGGAGGGAGGAGGGGTCCACGGAGGGAGGAGGGGTCCACGGCGGGAGGAGGGGTCCAGGGAGGGAGGAAGGGAGGAGGGGTCCACGGCAGGAGGAGGGGTCCAGGGAGGGAGGAAGGGAGGAGGGGTCCACGGCGGGAGGAGGGGTCCGCGGCGGGAGGAGGGGTCCAGGGAGGGAGGAGGGGAGGAGGGGTCCACGGCGGGAGGAGGGGTCCACGGCGGGGAGCAGGCCTGTGGCGCAGGAACAGTCCAGTTACCGTTCTTCATGTGCAGGGTGACGCAGCTGCTGCCCAGAGCTGCCAGGCCGACATCCAACCCCAGAAGGCGCGCAGCTCTCGGGGTCTCCAGTAGACACCAGTAGCCTTGCAGGTACTTGGTGAATTAATGGAGGTGGCCCAGGGGGCGCTCCGCAGGGTGGTTTTGCCTAGAACACTGAGAAATGCTGTGATCCAGAGTCCGACCCCGACCGGCCTCCACGCTGCGTGGCCCCCACTGTCCCTGCTCTGCAGCCACAAGACCTCGGATTCTCATTAAAAACCCTCACTCTTGCCAGGTCTGGTGGCACGCTCCTCTTAATTCTGTACTCAGGGGCTGAAGATCTGAGTTTGAGACCAGCCTGGTCTGTATAGCAGACCACAGCCAGGGCTACATAGGGAGAGCCTATCTCAAAAAAGTTAACAAAACAACAACAAAAACCCAGACCTCCTTCCTATGTTATCCCCCACCCAAGAAACGCATCCATTTAGCGCGTATTCAAAGGGTAACGCGTACCGGCACTCCGTAAGCCTAATTTCCATTTACAGGTGAGGTGGAGGCTGCCCACCCCCGTTCTGTTAGAACAATCTTTCCTCTGTGACTTAGTATTCAGTGTCTCACCCCATTGTGCTGGGATTAAAGTCGCTGTCACCACAGCTGGCTCTGCGTTCTCTTTTAAACTTTTAAACGGGCCACACCCATCCCCACCAGGTCGCACTGGCAGCCTTGGCAGTCTTCCACTGCTTGCCCGAGACCCTGAGTGCTGGGGTTGTCACCAGTGGACACGCTTCCTCCTCCTCTCCCTCCTCCTCCCCCTCCTCCTCTTCCTCCCCCTCCTCCTCCCCCTCCTCTTTTTTTTGTTTTTTGTTTTTTTTTGTTTATTTTTTTTTCGAGACAGGGTTTCTTTGTGGTTTTGGAGGCTGTCCTGGAACTCGCTGTCTTGGACCAGGCTGGCCTCGAACTCTGCCTCTGCCTCCCGAGTGCTGGGATTAAAGGCGTGAGCCACCACCGCTCAGCTTCCTCCTCTTTTTTAATTTAGTTTTCTGAGAGTTTCTCTGTATAGCCCTGACTGTCCTGGAACTCGCTCTGTAGACCAGGCTGGCCTCGAACTCACAGAGATCCACCTGCCTCTGCCTCCCGAGTGCTGGGATCACAGGTGTGCATGCCACATACACACTTTCTTGTGTGATGTTCAGGGGTGAAGCACGGGTCTGTCAGGACAGGGAGAGTCTGAGCCCCGCACACAGGAGAACTCAAACAGCCCACATGCTACATCCCATACTCTGGTGGCCCGAGCCCTGGGACGGCTGTGCTCATGGTAAGGGTTAGCTACCAGAGAACTGCACGCACACGGAATCGCCTCTTCCCCTGGGCCGTGGCCCACACCGCACGCTAAGAGCTTAGGACAGCAGATGACTTGGTGTGGGGCAGAGGCTTGGCCACCAGGTGAGGTTAGCGCACTGAATTCAGCATCATTCTGCCTCTCTGATCTGCGTGGCTCAGTCCTCCCCATTCTGTGCTCTCATCTGCATGACCCCAGTCCCCCCATTCTGTGTTGCCCTTGAAACTGCAGACTGTCCCTTCGTATCTCCTGAAAACTTGTTGACACCGCAGTGAGGCTGTCCCCAGGACTGTCCTGCGGGATGACCAGCAGTCCGTTGAGGTCCCTGGACAGTCCCATACTCCTGCCGGTGGTATCACGCCTGCTGCTGACTTCACCTGTATACCCTGGACAGGAGTGCCCAGGCCCTGGGAGAACCAGAGTTTCTCCACGCAGTTGGCCTGAACCTTTCTGACCCTTAGAACGGTGGCTCTCAACCTGGGGGTCCTATCCCCTCTGGAGGCCAAACAACCCTTTCATAGGGACCACATATCGGATACCCTTCACACCAGATATTTACATTATGATTGACAACAGTATCAGATTTGCAGTAAGAGAACAGCACACAGGGCCAGCACTAGTAAGAGAAAAGTGTCCAGGGCTTGGCTGGCACTATGGTGTCCCAGGGGCCTTAAATGAGGTGTGGGCTTATTGTGGTGGGGGAGAGGCTGGCTAGGAGGAGAGAGATGGGCAACACTCTGACGTGGGTAACACCACCAGAACAGCCAGGTCAGAATGTCCACCATCCACAGCCACTCTGGGCCCTAGTATCCTGTCTTGGGGAAGGAACCCAGAAAGACCTGTCCTGTTTCTTTCCTTTCCTGATGCTCCGACAAAATACTCCAGCAAAAGCAACTCAAGAGAAGCATTTATTTACTAAGACAAGGTCTATGTAACCCTGGCTGTCCTGAATTCACTCTGTAGACCAGGTCGGCACCAAACTCACAGAACTCTTAACCCCAAATGCAAGGATCAGCCAGGCATTGGTGTCGCACGCCTTTAATCCCAGCACTCGGGAGGGAGAGGCAGGCGGATCTCTGTGAGTTCGAGACCAGCCTGGTCTATAAGAGCTGGTTCCAGGACAGCCTCCAAAGCCACAGAGAAACCTTGTCTTGGAAAAACAAACAAAACAACAAAAACCCAAATGCAAGGATCAAGGTGTGCACCACTATACCTGGCAAGATGTTTATTTTAGCGCATTATCCCAGGGCACTGTCCATCACAGCAGGGAAGTCACAGGAACAAGAACTTTAAAGACCTGGCCATATTGCAACCGCAGTCAAGAACAATGAATTCCTGCACGTGTGATGGTGCTCACTCATTCACCCCTGCCCAAGAGATGTGTGTATGTGTGCACATACATGTGTGTGCACATACGTGTGTGTGTGTGTGTGTGTGTGTGTGTGTGTGTGTGTGTGTGGCCAAGAGGGCCAGGGAGAGCTCGTATTTGTTGGAGTTTGTTCTCCTCTTCATGACAGATCACCCTTCACCTCGGAGCCATCTCCAGCCTGGCCTTCCCATTCTACACAGTTCAGCGCCCCCTCCTGGGGAAACGGACAGCCCAGGTGTAGGCTGATCATCTCCCCACTTCAGTTAATGTAATCAAGATAAGTCCCCACTGAGACACTGCCCCAGGTGACTCTAGATTGTGTCCAGGTGACACAAGCAAACCAGCGTGCTGAGCCGGGCGTTGGTGGCGCACGCCTTTAATCCCAGCACTCGGGAGGCAGAGGCAGGTGGATCTCTGGGAGTTCGAGGCCAGGCTGGTCTACAGAGTGAGTTCCAGGACAGCCTCCAAAACAATACAGAGAAACCCTGTTGTCACGTCTGCTGCATGGCCTGTGTCCGAGAACGTGCGGAGGGTGTCGGGTATTGACAACACAGAGACTCGTTCAATGATATAAAGAAAACTTTAAACAGGCTCCAAAAAGGTTCAAGAAAAACTTCCTAAGAAAAGCTCCCACCAGAGAAGCTTCTGCTCTCTCCTCTACCCTGGCTGGTTCTGCTCTGACACCAGAGGTGGATGTGTGTGGGTTTTTGAAGGTGCGGTTAGTCTCTGGACAAGGTCGAGGTCAGGGCGGTTTCCGTGGGAAGGCCTTTCCCAGGAACTTATTGTATCATTTTTAGTAAACATGTTTTTACTAAACATTGTCTTACAGCTGCCTACTCCCAGGCAGAAGGGGAAGTGGGTCTCTGCTCAAGGTCTGGTGTTCCCACAATTCACCCCTTTTTATTTTCAAATGAGGCACTCCTGGCTTAGGTCAAGTAGGGTCACCCTTCCTTTCCCGTCTTTGGGGGACCTTGAACCCCTGTTTTAGGTGGGAGGGGTCTTCCCCACAGGTTGTCCGTCATCGGAGATACCCCAACCTTAAATCATCTGTAACCAACCTTCATGGCTATCGGGATTGCCATGGGCTAAGCTAAGCAATACTTGGTTACGGATCTCTTGCCTCTGGAACAAGGCACGTTTGAGCTCGGCATAAAGCCAGAATGCCTACTGCCACTGTCACCATTTCCAGGACCCCCATTGACATAGCGCCTCTCCATTACCATACCCATCACCAGATCTGGGCCATAACATTCTACCAGGGTAACCCGCATGTGATTTACATTTACAATTTGATAAAGTTTCCAATCGTTTCAAGATCTGCTCAGGAAAGCATTTAGAAAGTGCACTTGCACAGATACATTGGGCACAATCATTGATGTTACACATGTAGCATTATGAAAAATATGAACAATAGTTGTCACATTAGGACAAGTTGCATTTCTCCAGAAAAATATAATGGCCTAGTCGTGATTCTAGAAACAGGAACCATCAAGTCTGATATTTCAAGTGACCATGTCCTGTTTAAATACTGAAAAGAGGCTTTTGCCACTCATCATAGTCCATACCAATGTCCAAATGCTTTAAATGGGTCCTTTTTTCTCTGTTGGCTTCATGATGAAAACTCATGGGTCCGGAAGGTTGATGCAGCAGGTCTGTTGAGAAACTGGAAATCTCGAACCGACTGTTTTTTTTTTTTTTTCATGGGCTGTAGATTCGATGACATCAAGGGTCAGGAACACTGATTTAGGAGATCTCACTCAAACTGGCTTAGGTAGGCTCCCATGGTCTCAGGTCAAGTTTTTCTCTGCTCCATGCATCTCACTAAATGGTCTGACAGTTGTCGAAGCTTTATTCTTTTCCTGCAAGAAAACACAAACATGCCCTTGACCCCAAATTAGGGTCTTCTCCACTGTCTAGTGCATGGATGTCTCCATTTGACCTGAGCAATGGTTGCTCAAGTTCCATCATGCCAGAATCTGTCTGAAGCTCACTGGCATTCACATTATAAAATTTTTAAATGAGGAGTGTATTATTTGATGAGTCATGTGGGGACTGGGGACATTATTCCCCCTTTTTTATTTTCTAAAAAAAAAGTTTTTTTTTTGAACTGTTGAAGCTGGACCATAACAGTAGAAGGATTTGTCTACCCTCCTTGGTTGACTATCTCAGTAAATTGGGATTACTACTTAGATTATTTGTAGATGTCCATTAAAAAGGACATATCCTTTGAATATTTCCCAAAAACTTCTGAAAATCACTCAAAGATTGTAAACTATACTTTTGAAAATTATTTGAAGTCTGTGAGCAGTCTTTCCCAATCTAACCTGTAGAGCTCTCACTAGCTGACAAGGCCTCATTTGTATCTTAAATTTTTTTTTATTAAAACATTAACAGACTGGCTGGATGTTCCTTTTGGCTATATTTAAAGCAATCTAGGTAGCTTCTTAACTATTTTTGAAGGGATTTAAGTATCCTTTTAATCATATAAGCAGTTCACACTCACGCATTCACAATCACATTTCATACATACCGGTGTGGCCACACCATACATTTAGAACATACATGCATCTTTTAGTCATCCTTTTTCCCTAGGTCATGATTAGTCTGTTGCAATGAAGCTTCCTTAATTGAAATCTATGTAAAAGAACAACTCCAGCCAATCCTTGAACTAAAAGGGTTAAAAAGTCCTGTATGTTCTTTATCATTCCTCCATTTGAGCTACAGTCATGGGGTACAGCTGTACCTACTCCTTGTAACTCTGTAGATGCAAGGTGGAGAGGCCAGGCTTTTGGCCAAAAGTTTTTAGAGATGACTCACAAAATAGAACTTAAATGTAAACAAAAATTTCCATTCCATATACCTTTGTCTTTTTCTTTTACTTAATACCAGTACCTCCTTTATTAACCGTTACCAATTTTCAATTCACCCACTTTTAATCCATCCTCCAACTGAGGGTGATCTCTCAGGTTCCCCTTTCTTTCCTGACCTTGGTGTCAGGCGAAGGCCTGGAGATTTAATCCAATCCACCCTCCAACCTAGGGTGATCTCTCAGGGTCCCCTTACTTTCCTGACCTGGGTCAGGTGAAGGCCTGGAGATTTAATCCAGTACCCCTAGCTTGGGACCCCTTTGTAACACATCCGCATAGCCTTACTGGCCAGCCTTTTAGATCTCTCAGTTCCCCTTTACTTTCCTGACCTCAGTGGATCAGGCGAAAGACTGGAGATTTTTTATTTTATTTCTTATTTTACCCTTTTTTTTTTCTTTTCTTTTCTTAACTCGTGATCCTCCTGCCTCTGCCTCCTTCAGCAAATCCTACCGGCGTGTGCCACCACAACCGGCTCTCTGAAAATCATGGCGAACATCCTCCCAATCTGGGACATTTAAGCCTCCCCCAATAATGAACCATGGACTTGCACGTTCAATCCATTTTAGAAAGCCTTCCATGGTTATAGTCCCCTGTTCTCCAAGTAACTTTTTTATGTGATACTGTAATTTAAACTTCCAGGGACTATTTCCCATCATTTTTTTCCTATTTTCCCTCATCTGTCCCTGGCTGGCAAAAGGGACGACCCCATCCACTTACCTCGCTTTCACATCTCGGTGGAACCTCCAATTGTCACGTCTGCTGCGCGGCCTGTGTCCGAGAACGTGCGGAGGGTGTCGGGTATTGACAACACAGAGACTCGTTCAATGATATAAAGAAAACTTTAAACAGGCTCCAAAAAGGTTCAAGAAAAACTTCCTAAGAAAAGCTCCCACCAGAGAAGCTTCTGCTCTCTCCTCTACCCTGGCTGGTTCTGCTCTGACACCAGAGGTGGATGTGTGTGGGTTTTTGAAGGTGCGGTTAGTCTCTGGACAAGGTCGAGGTCAGGGCGGTTTCCGTGGGAAGGCCTTTCCCAGGAACTTATTGTATCATTTTTAGTAAACATGTTTTTACTAAACATTGTCTTACAGCTGCCTACTCCCAGGCAGAAGGGGAAGTGGGTCTCTGCTCAAGGTCTGGTGTTCCCACACCCTGTCTCGTAAAAAAAAAAAAAAAAAAAAAAAGAGTGGAAGCTAGTGTGACACCGGCTACCCAGACACTCAGGAGGACTGCAAATGCAAGACTTGACTGAGCTAGAGTGAGTTCAAAGTGAACCCGGATAGCTTAGAGTGAACGTCTTTCAAAATAAAGAGTTTAAAACAAGCTGGGTGTGAATACTGACGTCACTGTGGGTCTGAGGCCAGGCGAGTCTACATCGAGAGTTCCAGGCCAGCCAGGACTGCATCGTGAGACCCTGCAGATAGATGGTCGGTAGATGATAGATAATGATGGAAGATGATAGATAATGATGGAAAATGACAGGTAGGTAGGTATTAGGTAGGTGACAGACAGATGATGGTGGCTGGACCGAATGAACAGGGAGGGAAGAATGCTCGCTGGGAAGCTTGCCTAGCGTATACCTCAAGGAACCTACGTTCAATCCCCAGCAGTGTCGAAGCCAGGACAGAGCGCAATTCCTCAGTTCAGTCAGAAGATGGCGGCATAGGGTTTTGGAAAAGAGGTGAGGACGCAGATGCAGCGAATGAATGCAGGCGATTATGTTTAGTAAGTTTCCAGACCAGTGCTCCCTCTGCAGCTCTGCCTGGCCGGAGTCCACCACACCAGGCTGCGCCGGAAATGGTCCTCCTGCCCCAGTCTCCTCACACTGGGATCACAGCACCAGCACGCCGAGCGTCACAGCGGGTTCAGAGGAAAAACGGACGGAAAGACACAGTAACAACGTGGGGATCCAAAAAGCGGGGCAGGCTTGCACAGAGTGAGCAGGGCTCACACCACCTTCCTTTCTGCCCCGCCCAGCTCTGCTAAGGGTCACAGCGTCTGGTTCTCCCACAGACTCGATGCTCCAGGTCCCCGCTCCCTGGCTGGCAGCGCATTGGCTCCAGGGAGGATGCGTCCTTGGCCCCGTGCAGGGAGGCACAGCTTGGTAGGCGACGGCCAGGCTCTCTGTGCGCTCGATGCCCCGTCCACAGAAGGTGGCGCTCTGCAGATGAGTCCCCCTCTCAGGCCCCGGGAACCCACGGCTGCACGACTTGCTTCTTACCTTCTCCCCAGGTAGATTGCAGGCTTGAGGTTTTCTTTTTCTTTTTTTCATTTTAAGCCACATTGCACCGTGGGCGACACAACCTGCTTTAGCGTACTGCCTGTCTGGAAGTTCCAGGCTGGACCTCGAAGTCCAGACGTCCCCTACTGTCAGAACTTTCCAAAAATCACATCTCAGGACTGAGGGAAAAACCAAAGCCCTGAGAGGTGAACCGGGTAGGAAGAAATACGCTTCTGAGGTCTTGGCACCAGCCGATGCAAGATACAAATGTCTGTTGAATGATGAGCAATAGTGACAGAAATCAGAGGAGTCCTTTAAAAAATTTATCTGTTTATTATGTGTGTGCTCTATCAACTTTACGCCAGAAGAGGGCATCAGACCCTGCTATAGATGGTTGCAAGCCACCATATGCGCTGGGAATTGAACCTGGGTCCTCTGGAAGAACAGCCTGTGCTCTTAACCACTGAGCCAGCTCTCCAGCCTCAGAGGGATCCTTGAAGAGTGCACAGAGCATTCTCTGACCCGACCACTGTGCCCTCCCTGCTCTAGGATGAAGCCGCAGAGGAGAGCAAAGGGAGAAGGGAGTCACTCTGGAGGTCAGAGGTCAGGGCTTTGAGACAAGCAGGGGTGAGCGCAGCTCTGGGGAGGCTTCAGAGGACAGTGAGCCTTTCTTTGAAATGTGCTCTAGAGCCCCCCCTTTTTAAAAAAGTTTTATTTATCACATATACAGCGTTCTGCCTACATACCAGAAGAGGGCACCAGATTGAATTGTAGATGGTTGTGAGCCACCATGTGGTTGCTGGGAATTGAACTCAGGACCTCTTGAAGAGCTGCCTGTGCTCCTGACCACTGAGCTGTCTCTCCAGCTATGCCCTTGTTTCTTTTTAGCAATAAAAGCAGTTTATAGCTGGGCAGTGGTGGCGCACACCTTTAGCCCCAGCACTGGGAAGGCAAGGACAGGCAGGTCTCTGAGTTCGAGGCCAGCCTGATCTACAGAGCTAGTTCCAGGACAGCCTCCAAAACCACACAGAGAAACCCTGTCTCAAAAAAACCAAACAAAAACAAAAACAAAAAAAGTTTATGTGTATGGATGTTTTGCTTGCAAGTACATCTGTGTACCACGTGAGCGATGTCTGTGAGAGTCAGGAGAGGGCATGGAGTTAGAGACAGCTGTGCACCACCGTGTGGGTGCTACGAGTCTACCTGTGGGTGGCCTGGAAGCACCAGGCCCCTCTCCAGCCACCCTGCCCCTTGTTTCCTTTCTGTGAGGTGCTGGAGGTGATTCGTGAGGGCCCCGACAGTTCGATTCTGTGACAACAGCTTCCCTCCAGGTTTTCCCAAGGTAAAGAGGACTTTGCAGTAGTCGTCATGGTGACAGCGGCAGATGACCATACCCATGCTGAGTGCCCTCCCTTGTGACAAGGGGAGCCAGAAGGTAAACTGGCAAGCGATGAAATGGGCAGGGTCTGAGGACAGACAGACAGACAGGGACAGACACACAAGGGGTCTCATAGCGATGGGCTTGGAGAGCCAGCTTCTGTTGGGGAAACCGCTCAGAGAAACTGAGCTTTTAGCTGAATGTTAATGAATGGCTAGGTTCCTAAAGAGGTATGGATGGATGGATGGACGGACGGACGAATGGACGGACTGACGAACAAATGGAGACCCAGCTTTTCGAAATGGCTGGTCCTCCACCCTCAGGGGCACTTCATCTCCAGAAACATTGCTTATTTTTGACAGCTTTGGAGGAAACATATGCCCCCTTGCTGGGGTTTGGAGCAAATCTTTAACCCACCCTGGGAACGGTGCAGGCCTATACCCTGGCCCAGGAGAATAAGGTAAGAGTAGATGTGGCCTGGTCCAGGGTCCAGGGACCCACCCACTCTCCTCAGGTTTTCTTTCAAGTATCCTTCTAGAGATAGTCTCTCTATTGGCCTAGCTCCCCAGGTGTCTGGGTGTTAGCGGAGCCCAGAACCCCAAAAGCTGTGGGGTGGGCATCTCAGCTGACTGCCTGTGCTTGCTGGAGACTTGGGATACAGGGTGAGAAACGGACCGGGAACCAGGCCCCACCCAAAGATTATGGGGTGACTCACCTGGTGTGTGTCCCACTCCCCCTCTGCTTCAGAGCTTCAGATACCCAAGGGTTCCTCCTGACCTTCAGGGTAAGTTCCAGAAGGCCAGCGGTGGTGTTCCCTGGTGATGGCTGACTAGGGTGGGAGCTCTTGTGTCCCAAGCTAGGGAAGATAGGGCTGGAGGGTGCCTTAGCTGAACAGATCTAGTTACAGGGATTTAGCTTGGAATGGCAGGGTTCATGAGCAAACTGGCTTTGTTTTTTCTTTGTTTTTTGTTTTTGTTTTTTTTTTGAGACAGGGTTTCTCTGTGGCTTTGGAGGCTGTCCTGGAACTCACTCTGTAGACCAGGCTGGCCTCGAACTCACAGAGATCCACCTCCCTCTGCCTCCCAAGTGCTGGGATTAAAGGCGTGAGCCACCAACACCTGGCCTTTCTTATTGTTTTTAAGACAGGATCTCACTATATAGCTATGGCTGACCTAGAGCTTGCTATGTAGATCAGGCTGGCCTTGAATTCACAGAGATCTACATGCCTCTGTCTACTGAGTGCAGGGACTAAGGGTGTGTGTCACCATGCCCTGCCCAGAGTAGCTACACTTTCCACCCCGTCTAAGTCCTGGCTTGGGGCAGAGAGGGTATCAGTCCCAGCTGTGGCCACCTGCTGTTTGCTGCAGGCAGAGTAGTCAGAGGCCAGGGCCACCTCACTCTTGTCACCCTAACCCCAGTCATGTCACCTGTCAGGCTCAGCCCTCCTCTTAGACGCAGCACACTGCCAGCTGTCACTGAGCTGTCGGAGGCCACCCAGAATCAGCCCAAGACTGACCAGCGCAGGATGCTGACGTCCTTGTCCAAACCAGTGGGCCCCAAGCGGTGGAGCTGGGGTTCCTTCACCTGGAGCCTATGTACAGGTCCAGAGGCCAAGTGCGAGCCGTGGAGACCCAGTGGGTTCAGCCTGGGGACGCCGGCAGTGCTGGGGACTGGGGACACCGGCAGTGCTGGGGACGCTGGCAGTGCTGGGCTCCTGGCCCTCATGCCCCACTGTTAACAGGGCGTGCAGACAGACTCGGTGACGAGCGAGGACAGGCATCAGGATTGGTTTGCTGCAGGAGCTGCTCCCTGTTCTTTGTGGAAATGATAAGAGCTGAGCAAAGAATGGGGGTGGGGGACAGGTACCTTCAGGAGAGGCTAAGAGAGAGAAACTCTGCACTGAAGTGAGTTGTAACCCAGGGCTCCCACCAGCCTCCCAGGCAGCCACAAGGCCTGGGAAGCTGAGAGCCAGGGCGCTCTGTCCGCACACTGGGCACAGCACTGAAAGGGTTGGGGACCCAGTTCCTGACGGCTGAGCCACAGAGAGATGAGTTAATCTGGGTTTCCCAGAGCCTCTCCTAGGCTTCTGCCCCAGCCGCTACTTTCCTGGACATCTGGAAAATCTCGCTATCAGACAGTAGTAGAAAAAATACCTTTTTATTAATTATTAGGAATAAATCATTCATGTAATGCAGGATGTGTACTGGGGACAGCTAAATGCTTCCATGTGGATGAGGGGAACGTGCACGAGGACTGTGGTCATGGGGGACGTCCTCACTGCCCAGACTGTCAACAGCAACACCAACAGAGATAGCCAAGTGTCCCCCTCACGTCTCCTCCCATCGTGCCCTTCCAGAGGAGTCCAAATGCGGTCCCTAGAGGTGCCAGGGCATCTGGAAATGCTGGGCTGGGAGCGGGGTGCAGTGTGTGGCCTCAAAGTTGTGCAGATGCTTCCGGGCCTGGAGAGAAGGCCGAGCAGGTGGGTGCGGGCACCCTCGCCCTGGACCCCTGCCCAGCCCTGTCCACGCCCCCACTCGGGAGCTTCCCCTCGCCCCGCCCCAGTCCTGAGCTCACCAGGAACAGCGCCAGCTGCCTCCGCCCATCTGCGCTCATGTCCTCCCCTGCGGAGAGAAGGCCCTCAGAGCCACCGTCTGGATCCCTCTGCCCTCCCCACCCCGCCAGGCCGAGGCCCTCCCCACCCCGCCAGGCCGAGGCCCTCCCCACCCCGCCAGGCCGAGGCCCTCCCCACCCCGCCAGGCCGAGGCCCTGCTCACCCACGCTCCAGGGGAAATCGGGCCCGTGTTCCGCCTGGTGCGAGCGAAGCACGGACAGACACCAATCCTCTTCCACCTCCCAGCGACTATAAACGGCAGCTGCTCAGGGAGAGAGAGGGGTGTCCGTCAACAAGCCCCCCTTACCCGCAGGCCCCTGGCTGCCAACCTCTGGTCCCTCCTCACCTTCCTCCAGCTGGGAGGAGGCCTCCAGCCACTGCCTCACAGCTCTGAGCCCCTCCTCCGCCATCACTCGAGGGTACCTTGGGAGCAGCATGGGGATGACAGAAGGGAACCGTCACTCCTGGCCCTCCTTCCCAGCGCTGGTGTCAGCCCCCAGCATCCACACCCAGGTCTCACCGGAACTGCAGGAGCTTGAGCAGGAGGTCATTGCCTCTGTTGGACATGACGTCTTCAGGGACCCTGGGGCAGGAGTCACCCTGGTTAGGGGAGCTGGGTACACTGGGGGCTGGGGGGAGGGTGGGTAAGGGGTCGGCACTCACGTGGTGGTGATGATCTCATCCTTGGTTCTGCGGATCAGCAGCACCGGGCCCTGGAACCTTCGGGACAGAGCAGGAGGAGCTCAGAGAGAGCCTGGCTACCGCTGAAGCAGGAGCCACAGATTTAAGAAGGGCTCAGGCTCAGAGTGGCCCTGGGCAAGGCCCCTGCAGAGCCAGGTTCATGCTTCCCTGCCAGGTCAGGAGTGAGCAGACGCAGGTCTCACAGGACCCGGGAGGGGCTGGGCCAGCTAAGGTGGCAGGGTGACACGGGCTGGTGGCCACTTAGGTCTTTCCCTAGGCACATCTGAACACCCCCCTTGGGGGGTAAGGGCGTGGGGGTGTGGGTGTGGCCTGCTCTCACCGACACAGCTGCTCTGCGTTGTTGAGATTGAGGTGCTGCCTCACTGTCCTGGTCACCAGGACTCCTGGAGGGGACACAAGTGAAGGGTGGCAGAGATGAGGACCTCGGCTAACATAAGGTCCCCTCCCCTGGAAGGATGACAAGGGAATGTACTCACTCCAGCTGTCTGGCATGACCTTCAGGGCCAGGGGCACCAAGTCATCGAAGGAGGCGTCCAGGATCACGGCGCTAATGTCTGGGTAGGACATGGCTGCCCACGTGGCTAGCAGGACAACAAGGGGAGGGAGGCTCAGCAGTGCGATGGGTGTCTGTCACTGAGGCCCCTCCTACCCACTGCAACCTCCTCCTCTGGACGCCTCCACCCCGCTGCGCCCACGTCTCCCGGGCAGGGAAAGACCCCGTGTGGCAGGTACCCGTGAAGCCTCCGATGGACCAGGCGTAGATGACGATATCCTGGGGCTGGAAGCCCAGGCGGTGGATGGCAAACTGAATGACCACGTCCATGGCATTGGCTTCATTCTGTGGGAACGGCACCCCCTGCAGGACAGGGTCAAGGGTCAGCCAGAGGGCGGCTCCCCTCGTGTGCGGACCCTCCCCGCAGCCACCCTGCAACGCAGACATTATGTGACCCACTGCGTCCCACCGCCTGTCACGGGAGGGGGCTGCACGGTGTTCCCCAGCACCCAGGTCACAGGCGTGTGGGGGCTGCAGAAACGGGCACCGGGCTCCCGCTCCCCGTGCTGACCAGAGGAAGGCACACACGATTCTGGGAAAGGACCGGTCTCCGGAGAGGGTCTCACCGTGCTTCCGGCGAAGCCTGGATGGTTCCAGCCCAGGACGGAATAGCCGGCTGTAACACAGGGGCAGGGGGTAGAGAGCTGTGGGGCTGTGTGGGGCGGGGCAGGTGGGGGCGGGGACGGTCCCGGGGAGGGGAGTGTAGTGAGCAGAGCCCGAGTGGGCTTTTCTCATGAGAAACTCAGCCCTCGGCCTGGTGGACTGCAGGTCAGGCCTGAGGAGGTCACAGTGGTGAGGGAGGAGGGGCAGAGATGAGAGGCGGGAGCCACCCGCGGGCGGGCCTACCTTCCAGGGGTGTGGAGACACAGCCCACCTCATAGAAGCCGGCATTTCCCTCACAGCAGATCACCTGTGGAGGCAACGCAGGCAGGCTGGCAGGGTGCGGGGTGGGCAGTCTACACAGCACGAGGCAAAGCAACTGCAGGGGCTTGCTATGCAGAGGGCTTCAGGAGGCACAAACAAACACACCATACACACACACACGCACACACACCCCACGACAATGACACGGGAGGGGACCCAGAGCCCTGCAACTCTCCTAGGTGTCCAGACAGGCTCTTCTTTTCGAAGCACTCCACGAAGCTCAGAGAGACGGCAGAGCCAGCGCTAGAACCCAAGCCCCTAGACTCCTGCAGTGCTCTTTCCAGGCCAGGGCCGCCTGAAGGACACAGAGCACTGGGACCTGGCGACCCAGGCCAGGTTGAGTGCTGCTGCTCAGTAGCTGTGAGTACTGACAGAGGACAATCAGAGTGGACTCACACAGTCCCACCTCACAGGCAGAGAGGGCTAAACATGGCTTGCACGTGGCAGATGCTTTTGTTTTTTTGACACAGCGTCTTGCTGGGTAGTTCAGGCTGGCCTGGAACTCAGAACCCTGCCTCCACCTCCTGGGTGCTGAGACCCCGGCCTGTGCCGCCATCCGCCCGCTGTTTCTTGTGTATCCCGGCCAGGCCCTCAGTTCAGTATGGGTCAGGCTGACTTAGTCCTCTGCCTCCTCGGTGCTAGGGTGTCAGTGTCACCATGCCGGGCTTTATGTGTCACACTAGGCAGGCTCTCGACATCTCCAGCTCAAGTAACCAATCCTTTTCTTTTTCCCTTTCTGGTGCGGGTGGCTGAGCTGGGTGTGTGTGTGCAATACTTTGTCCCCAGCCTGCAAGGAAGAGACTTAAACTCTGTATGCATCCCGTGTGGAGGTGAGAATGCCACTCCCTGTGGCTTTATGACATAAGCCAGGCTGGCAGGGAGCTTCCGAGGGTCCCCCACCTCGACCCCTACAGGCGTGCTGGGATTACAGGTGTCCAACACGCCAGCCTTTATACATGTTCTGGAGACCAGAACACAGGTCCTCACGCTCGCATGGCAAAATGTCACCCACTGAACCATCCACCCAGCCCTGGCCGTGGGTTCCTGATCCCCTGGCCTCCACTGCTGGGCGCTGGGATTACAGGCGTGCACCCCAGTTCTCAGTGCACATGAAGCTGGGGATGAAACCTAGGGTCTCACGCATGCTAAGCCAGTGCTCTACCAGCTGAGAAACATCCCCATCACCCTGAGCTCCACCTGCTTCCTCTCAGCTTTCCTATGAAGACGTCTTTGGGTGGAGCTGGAAGAGGGTATTATTCTTTTTTTTTTTTTGAGACAGGATTTCTCTGTATTGTCTTGGAGGCTGTCTTGGAACTTGCTCTTGTAGGCCAGGCTGGTCTCGAACTCACAGAGATCCACCTGCCTCTGCCTCCTGAGCGCTGGGATTAAAGGTGTGCGCCACCACCGCCTAGCTGTTTTTTTGGGGGTGCTGGAGGATTATTCTTAACTATGGTTCCACAGCAAAGGCTCTGTAGCACTGCGGCCTCCAACATCTCTACTGCCCCTACCACCCCCACTTGGCTCCCGGCCCCTTCTCACCAGCTTCTGCCCCTGGGGCTCAGCTGTCCCCCGCCGGTCCACAAACATGGTGTCAATCTCGTTGCCATCACAGGCGAGCAGTTTTGCCCGGCGCCCATTACACTGAGTAAGGGAGACGAAAAGACCAGGTGGTGAGGGGCGGAGGCCACACCCCTGGGGCGGGGCAAGCGGCAGTCAGAAGTCTCACCTCTTCCACCAGTCGGGCCTGGCCCTGCAGCAGCACAGGCATGAGGGCCTTCTGGAGCAGGTACACAGAGCCTGGGTACAGCATCCGGCGCCCCAGGGTGTGCGCCACCAGGTAGCTGTGGGGACACGGGTTAGTGAACCCCAGCCCCGGCAGGGCAGACACTGACCTCAGCGCTTGCAGTCGGACTCCGGGGCATGCTAACCTTTTCCTCTGTAGACCCTGATGAAACCATGTGAGCCTGCTGCTTTCCAAGCTCTCCTGTGTGATGGCCACTTTAGGGTTTTAGGGATGGGGACACGACTTAGTGGCAGAGGGCTTCCTAGCACGTGTGAGCCCCTGGTTCTGAACCCCAGTACTATGAAAACAAATCAAAACTATTTTCTATTGTGGCCCAGAACAATACAAATAACATGGATGCCTCTAGACTTATGAGGGGTTATGCCCTGAAAAAAATCACAGTTGAAAATAACGGGGTTGCAAGTGCACTTGACCCCCAAACCTGATGCCATGACAGTGGAGCCGTCCAGAACAGTGACGACCGCTCCCGGCTGACGGGGGCTGTGACTCACCGCCCCTGCCTGGCACCACAGGACACGCTGCCCATTGCTAGGCCAGGGCAACAATGCAAAACTCAAAAGTTAAAACTACAGAAAATTAGGGTCTGCTTGGATATAATTCTGAGAGTTTTATGAGATTATTTCTAGGTACAACAAATAAATGCAGTTATCAACTAATAACTCTGTTGATGCATAAAATGCAATTTATTAAAAGTTCTCAGGGCCAGCAAGACGGCTCACTGGGTCAAGGGACAATCTCAGTGCAGTCCTTGGGTCCCACATGGTAGAAGGGCACCACCAGGTGTCACAAGGCCCTACACACATATGTAATAAATGTATCCAAAGCCCTCAAGTAGGACCAGGTGATCACTACTCAACCATGGAGCGTTTGCCCAGAACACACCAACCCCAGGTCCTACCCCCAGAACCATTCAAAAACAACAAAAAGTGACGGTTTGTAATTCACCACAGTGATTTCCAGACAGAGCCAGGTATGGCAGCCCACACCTGTACCCCAGCACGTGGGAGGGTCAGCGACTCAGGGCCAGCCTTAGCTACGCTACCAATTCAAGGCCAGTCTGGGCTGCAGGAGTCCCTACCTCAAAAAATAAAAATGAGACTCAAATAGCTCAAGACCCGCAGCCCGAGAGATGCCTCACTGGGTCACGGTCCTGTCAGAGCAGAGACCTGGTGGCTATGTTCATGGTGACAGTACCTCCCACACCGGAGCTGCCCAAGGAGCTCAGCCAGTGTCTGCTGAGTGTGCGGACTCCTAGAGACAGGCACGACGTACCTGCTGCAGAGCAACCACACGGCCCCTTCCAGCTAAGCCGAGCACATCACTGCGCCGCCCCGCCAACACCCCACGGAAATTTCCTCCAGGTCAGGGTTCCCTCTGACCAACCCAGGGCGCCAACCGCCAAGGCAAAGTCCACCCCTTCCTTGGTGTTCTGGAGCCTGGTGCTCATTCCCCACGTTTGCAGCGAGGGGGCCGGGACAACCGCACAGCAGCACACGGGAACCTGTCTGTAACAGCCACGGGCCTTCTCCTGGCGGGGCCACTCTGGTTCTCCACAAACGCCCCTGAAGCCTGGGCCTCACAGAGCCTTCCCCACAGGGACACACAGGGCACCCAGCACTAAGCCCTACGAGTGACAGCTACTCTGTAACAAAGTTCACAGCGCAGGGGCCTGGGCCTGCACCCCCCCGGCCCTCCCCCCAGGCTCCCACCTGGTGATCTGACAAGGCAGCTTCTTGACCCTGTTGAGGAATGTGTCTGCTGTTCCCCGGTGCAGGGGCTCTGGGCGGAGCAGGGCCACACCCCTTCGGGAAGGGCCACCTCGGGATCCCTTCCTGAGGAAGGGAAGAAAGGAAGGGGACAGGGTGAGTGAGGAGCAGCAGGCTAGACCAAAGGTGTCTGGAAGGGTCAGTAGTACTGGAAGGCAGGTCCCAGGGCCTCAGGGATGAGGGCGTGGTGGGCGAGGAAGAACCCGCCAAGGGAAAGAGCCACTGGTCCTCACCGGCTGCTGGGCTCGTCCCAGTGGAAGTCGACTGGCCAGCTCCGGAAGTCGAAGTTATAGTTGGCCAGCTGCCTCTGTGGTGGGCACAGAAAGGACAGAAGGGTGGAAGGCTGAGGGGGACACTATCCACCCTCAACACCCTCATCGTGCGGGCTCCTGCCCCCATAGCACAGGGGAACTGACGGGCGGTCACCGACTGGGACAAGGCCTCCCCCCAACCAGCTCATCTGTTCATCCTAGAACTCTTAACCCTGCCTTCCTGAAATCTAAAGCAGGAGTGCGGGGAGGGGGGAGGGGGGAGGGGGGCTCGCTTAGCATGAATGATGCCTTGGGTTCAGTACCCAAAGGCACCACAAAAACCACAAAACTGTTAAAAGCCCAGGAAGGAAGCGTATATGCCTACAATCCCACATTCAGTAGAGGCCCGAGTGACAGCTGGGGGCCAGCCTGGGGTATACAGGGTTTACAGCCTGGGATGTGGAGTGAGATCCTAGTTCACAGACAGGTCACGCTAGCATATGCTGACCTCACCCAGGGGGGGCAAGAGGGTCAGGGAAATACCAGGGCAGCCTGGGCTACATAGCATAACTAGGGTCTAAGAGAACCAAAAAGCCACAGAAATGCCTAGGACTGATGTACCCCAAGGGGGTTGCTTCCGTGAAAAGATGGGCGTGAGGGCTGCTGGCCAAATGATCCCCCTACCTGGTCTACAGAGTGAGTTTCAGCACAGACAGGGCTACACAGACAAACTGTGTCGGGGGGGGGGGGAGCTCCCCCAGCTGACTAAACTGCTGGCCCCGTGACTGAGAGCACAGCCACGCTCGCATGGGCTCTGTGCCCCACGTCCTCGCCCTCTCTTAGGGGCCGTGTACACAGCCACCTCCCTCCCCACATCATGGCGTCGCTACCCTGCCAACCGTCTGTGCCTGTGTCTCCCTACTGCAATGGGCCACACGCTGTGGGCAGTGGTGGGCAGCTTCATAATCCGCTGTCTCCCCCACACCCAGAGCTCCAAGGTCTCTATTTTGAGGGTTATTTTTTATTTTTTTGCCACAGAAATGCTTTTGACATATTCAAAAATAACTCGACTAAGAAAGAGCAACAGAAAAAAATGTACAAAAATGCAAATGACAAATCAAAATAAGATGAGCGAAGCCCGTTCAGCCGGGCTCGGCTGGGACCTGCACCCAGATCCAGACTCTGACTCCCTCACACCGACACAGGTCACTCAGACTCTGACTCCCTCACACCGACACAGGTCACTCAGACTGCTTTTGCCTCTCCTTCCTCAGGAGCGAAACCGAGGGTGAGCATCCACCTCGCGTGGCAGTGAGATGGCTGGTAAGGGTGCATGCGGCAAGCCCTCCCGCCCTGCAGAGCATGATGACACAGCCTGCTGATGGTGGCGAGGCCTGGCCATCAGTGCAACGATGGTGGTCACGGCTCCGTCACACCAGGCAGGGGCTTTACGAGTGCCCGAAGCCCATCTCAGAGACAGCACACTCCAGTGACAGCAGGCCTGGCACGGCCTAGAGGACCCGGCCTCGCTGGCACTGCTCTGCTGCTGGGCACGGCGGTGGACGGAACCTGCCCAATCCGTTCTACCCCCAAACAAAGACAGTGTGGCGTTCAAGGCACGCAGTTTAGCTAAACGGAACAACTGAGCCACTGGGACACACGGGCCCTCTTCTCGGAGACACTGAGGATGCTTCTACGTTTAGACAGTTCTTGGGCATGGAAGTGGAGAGGGAGAGGAATGTTTTAGCAGATTATCCACAGACATTTAGAAAGCTCAGGGCAGTGTGCAGTGTAGACCCAGCAGGAGTCAGTGCCTGGAGCTGCGGGGGGCCGGGGAGGCAGGACACGCTGTCACCCTTGGGGGACCCCTCACCTTGTTTTCTGCAGACTGGTTCCGATGTGTGGCTTCCAAGATGGTGATGAACTGTCGATACTGGGGGTTGGTCCAGCGTCCGATGCCTGGAGAGAGAAGCCAGGAAACGCATTAGGTGAACTGACAAGCCACATACCAGGAAATTAGGAGAGGACTTGGAGATGGGCACGGAGACCCTAGGAGTCGGGGCCTCTGAGGTGGGGAAACGGGACTTCCTCCACACAGCCTCTGGCTGTAGGACTCCTCTTCTGCGAGTCCTCAAGTTTTATTACTATTGTAATTAGCACTTTTGTTGTTATTATCATTATTGTGTGTTTGCGTGTGGGCATACAAATGCCACAGGAGGAATATGGAGACCTAAAAACAACTTCAGTTCTCCTTTTCCATGGTGGGATCTGGGAACCGAACTGACGTCCCCGCTGTGTGCAGCAAGCACTTTCACTTCCTGTCCTCCCCAGACATGCTCCTAACCCTGCCCCTGGTGCCAAGGTCTCGCTCCACTACTGCCCACCTTCATTCCGTGCATCTGCCCCACTGGCCCTTCTCGCCTGGGGTGGGGGTGGGGGTCCCTTCTCTCTGCCTCCTGGCTCATCTCTGTCCCTTCTGGCTTCCTTTCTCTTTCCAAGGCAGCTGGCCTCCGTGGTGATGCCTCTCTCCACTGCCATCAGGAGGAGGCACAGGCTCCAACTGTTTCTTTCTCTCCCTGACCTGGTAGGGGCCGTATGCCAGGGACCAACCTACCCACAGAGACAGGCAGCAAGTAGGACGCAGTCCCTGGCCCTGAGGAGGTTGGCACTGTGCCTGGGTGGGGGAATGGGACAAGACAACAACCCAGCCAATGGGGAATGTCAGAGGGTGATGCTATAACCCAGCCAGCGGGGAATGTCAGAGGCAACGCTACAACCCAGCCAGCGGGGAATGTCAGAGGGTGATGCTACAAAGAAAACAAAACTGGACTCCACAGCATCAACACTGACACCAAGAGACGGAAGCCAGCTGAGCGTGGTTCCTGAACAGTACCAGTGCCGCTTCTGCCAAAATAGGTAAATGCGCAGGGTGGGAGGGCACACCTATAGTCCTGGCTATCCACAGACAGCAACAGTTTTCTTGTTGTTTGTTTTTTGAGACAGGGTTTTTCTGAGTAGCCCTGGCTGTCCTAGACCTCACTTTGTAGACCAGGCTAGCCTCAACCCAGAGATCCGCCTGCCTCTGTCTCCCAAGTGCTGGGACTAAAGGCTTGTGCCACTGCCGCCGTCGCTGCCACCACCTGGCAAAATATAATAAAAAATGCAAACAAGAAGCCGGGCGTTGGTGGCGCACGCCTTTAATCCCAGCACTTGGGAGGCAGAGGCAGGCAGATCACTGTGAGTTCGAGACCAGCCTGGTCTACCCAGCGAGTTCCAGGACAGCCTCCAAAGCCACAGGGAAACCCTGTCTCGAAAAACCAAAAAAAAAAAAAAATGCAAACAAGAGGCCGGAGAGACAGCTCTGGGGTTAAAAGCACTTGTTGCTCTTCCAGAGGACACAGGTTCAGTGCCCAGAACCTACACCAGGTGGCTCATAAATGCTGTAACTACAGCTCCAGGCTGTCTGACGTCTGCTGGCCTCCAGGAGAATCTGCACATGTGATGATACATCAATGCAATTTCGGGCCCACACACCCACATTAATGAAGTGAATAAGCAAATCCTTTTTTTTTTTTTCTTTTGGTTTTTCGAGACAGGGTTTCTCTGTGGCTTTGGAGGCTGTCCTGGAACTCGCTTGGTAGTCCAGGCTGGTCTTGAACTCACAGAGATCCGCCTGCCTCTGCCTCCCGAGTGCTGGGATTAAAGACGTGTGCGCCACCAACGCCCGGCCTGAGCTGTCTTAAAAAGAGAACCGAACAGGCCAGCGAGATGGCTCGGCTGGCGCCTTTGACAGCCTGACACACACAGTTCAATGCCCAGAACCCAAAGGAGAGAGCCGAACCCACCAAGTTATCCTTACACACATACTCGCATGCATGCACACGTGCACACACACACGCACGCACTCATACATGAGCACACACATGACACACACACACACACGTGCGCGTGCACACACACACAAAACGTGGGCACATACACACCCATGCACGCGTGTACAAACACAGGCACACACCACACACACAGAGGTCAAATTTTAAAAATGAGTAAAAACACAAAGCAGAGCCGACTCCCACCAGGGGTCTCCCCAGCTGACTTTTGAGAGGCCACACCCGTATGTGTCCGGGGTCTCATCACGTGCATTTGCATCGGTTCTGACCCTCACTGACACAGAGTCTCACTACGTGGCCCAGGCTGGTCTGGGACTCATCAGTTCCCCGCCTCACTCTCACCCGAGCGCTGGGATTAGAGGACGTGGGCTCAAGCTTTGTCTGCACCTTTTACAGTGAGAACTTAATACCATCCGCCTAACAATGTATGTGTGATCCGCACAGTGTCTGTATGTGTGGCCACGCCCCCGATAACTACGCATCTTAAAGTTGCATCCCTGGTGAGAATTATTTAAGTGCTGTATGCTGTGTTCTTGCTCACACACACAGCTAATGCACACTTGTGATCACACACATAGCTAGTGCACACGTGTGCTCACACACATAGCTTATGCACGTGTGATGTTTGATATGAGCTACTTGAAAGGACAGCTCAACACCTCAAATTATTCTCAGCTACTTATTCACTGCAGGGCCCAGCCCCAACCCATGTTTGCAAAAAGTACTTAATATTTATCTGGTCATAGTTCCAAACCAGGCTCCTGTCCACCTACCTCGGAGGCAGGCCACTCCTGCCAGGAGAAGCAGCAGCGTCCCAGCATAGTGAGAAAACGGCACCACTTTGGACAAACTCAAGTAACCTGACGGGGGAGAGACAGCATGAGAGGCTCTCCCAGTGACCTGACAGGAGAGACAGCATGAGAAGCTCTCCTAGTAACCTGACAGGAGAGACAGCATGAGAAGCTCTCCCAGGGCCTCACGGCCATTCTTCCCAGTTTTCCCACAACCTCTACTGCAGACCCTCTCTTTGGGAGCAGCGGTTCTCAACCTGTGGGCTGCCAACCTTTTGGCAAACCTCTGTCTCCAAAAGTCTTTACATGACGATTCCCAACAGTGCCAAAAATAGCTGCAAAGTAGCAACAAAAACAATTTTATGGTTGGAGGGTGGTCACCACGTGAGGAACTAACAAAGGCTCGCAGCGTCAGGAAGGTTGAGAACCACTGTCTTAGGGGGAGAAGAGGGAAGTCAAACGGTGCTCGTGGGACCCCCTTCCTCTCTGGGGAGGTGATTCACCTGCCAGGGGCCTGCCCGTTTCCTCCCCCGCACCTCTGGGAGCGCACTGACCTTTCCTGTACAGGTAGAAGATCGCAAAGGGAGAGGAGTAATAAGAGATGGACCAGAAGACTGAAGCCTGCAGCAGAGATGGAGACAGGTGGTCACCGCGCCTGTGCACACACTGTCCTGCCTCTCCAGGCCTAGGCTCTGAGGGGGGAACTGGAGTCCACACACTAAGCCACTGCTACGTTCATGACATCATGCACACAGTAGGGACAAACATCTGTTGCCAGGTAGTGAGTCAGAGCATAGCGGAGGCTGACTGACACACTTTTCTCTGTCTACTCAAGTTAATCGTGCCCTCAGTTGGCCCCACTCAAGAGTCTTAGGCTTTGTCTCCGAGAGATAGGCAAATGTCACTATAGGAACCCTGCCAGAGAGAGAGCAGCTGTCTCCGCAGCCAGAGGGTAGTTGCCAGGGAGGACAGGTCACTGGGGACTGCAGGCTCAGAGCCCTGCACATGATCCCAAGGGTGAATGTTTTATCCTCAGACTGCTCTAGAAAAAGTTTATGGTACACAAGAGGGGGGCCCCCAAGAGGGAATGCCAACTGTCTGAACTTGGGGTGCGCTGGTGCATATATGTTCTTCTGCACAGAGCTCAGAGCACCCCCCACCCACACACCTCCTGGACAGGAGCAGCATCCAGGGAGCAGCTGGGCCTGCTAAGAATTACGGAATCGCAGATGCGGAGTTGACTTACCAGTGCCAGGATGCTGTCGGCATGTTTCTCCAGGGCACGGGGCTGATAATATGTATCCTGCCAAAACAGATGGCCGGTTAAGGACCCTGCCCGCTGACGGCCCTGCCTCCCTTCCAGAAGCCTCGACGTGTGCCACCTGGTCCTAGCCTCCTTGGTCATGTCTCTCGGGATACTCCTGGTCTCTACTGACACTAGTGTGACTTCTCACCTGTGACCCTGACTTGGAAGCAAAAGTGAAAGCAGCATTTGGGAGTCTGGCTCTTTTTTCCCCCCCCAAAACCCGGATATAATAAATATGATTCTGTGTATGGGGGGGGTAGTGCAAAGACTCCATGGCAATCTTAAGAGGGAAGGGATAGCATCTGACGTAAGTTGATTCGTGAAGAATGTAGCTAGATGTGGGCAATTTGGAAAGGCTCCTAAACGTAATTTGCAACCCATTAAAAAAAAAAAAAAAAAGGGAAGAGCGTATCCGGAGGGCAGACTACCACCACCTGCAGCTCGTCTCAGGCTAGCTTTGTGGGCTCGAGTTGCACAAGTGGACTCATGACATGGAGAAGTCATTTTGAAACGGAAAAGTCAGGTTACGGAGAAAGTCCAGAGAGCCTAGGGGAGGAGAAACTGGGAGTTCGCGGGCAAAGGCGTTCGGTGCGCGCAGGGGACTCCGGACTCAGCTGGGACCGGCCCGGACCCCTGACCGGCAGGGTCGGGGGAGGCGGAGGGGACAGCGAGCTCTGGTGTGAGGGCGAGCAGCGGTGGCCCCAAAGCCGTCCACCAGAGAGGCGGCGGCCGGGCCGGCGTGACTCGGAGCCGGGAGGCGCTCACAGGGCGGACTGCGCGGCCGCCGCTTGACAGGCGGCCTCCCCCGTCGCCGGCAGTGGACGCGTCCGGGCAGCGAGCGGCCAGCGCGGCTTGGGCCGTACCATGTCCTCAGCCGGGGGGGGGACGCGACTCACCCAGGAGCTGGCGGAGGGGGCGGGGACGGCGGTGGGAGTCTCAGGGACGCTGGACGCGGCCCGGTCCGTCTCCCGCTCCCGGTAGATCTTGTAGAGCCGGGGGCCGAGGACGCAGCTCAGCAGCTTCGCCATAGCCCCGGCTCGGGCCGCGGTTCCTCGGCCTCGGGTCCCCCGCCGGCCCCGCCCTCGGCCTCCGAGGCGCTGCGTGCGTGACGTCAGCACGTACCGGTTCTTCCCCGCGGCCGGTCCGACCCGGCAGTGTGGCCGCGAGGGGACGGTTCCGCGCCGCTGCAACAGAGGCGTTCTGAACGTCGAGGGTTAAAAAAACGTCCTGGCGTGATTAAATCGTGGTTGGTTTTTTGGTTTGTTTTTTTGTTTTTTTGTTTTTTTTTCCTCCTAACCCTTAATGTCAGCATGCTCTGGAACGATCGTTGGGTGTGAGTAGGAGCATTTGACAAGAACTTCAAGAAGAGTCTAGCGGCTGGAGCTGTAGCTCAACGGTAGAACACTTGCCTACCGTCACTCACACACACACACACACACACACACACACACACAGAAGCAAACACACATACACAGAGAGGGACAGACAGACAGACACACAGAAAGACACATACACAGAGAGGAAGAGACAGACAGACACACACACAGAAACACACATACACAGAGAGGGAGAGACAGACAGACAGACACACACACACAGAGAGAAGCAGACACACATACACAGAGAGGGAGAGACAGACAGACAGACAGACACACACACAGAAAGACACATACACAGAGAGGGAGAGACAGACAGACACACACACATAGAAACAGACACACATACACAGAGAGGGAGAGACAGACACACACACACAGAAAGACACACATACACAGAGAGGGAGAGACAGAGACAGACACACACATACACAGGGAGAGACAGACACAGATACACAAAGAGACAGACAGACACACATGCAAACACACACAGAGACACAGTCTAGGGATGTATCCATTAGAAGAAATACCAGGATTATGAAAAATCCTATAAAAAAGTTATTGAAAGAGGTAATCCATCAGGTGTAATAGCACACACCTTTCACCCCAGCACTCAAGAGGCAGAGACGGATGAGTCTCTTGGTTCCAGGCCACTCTGGTGTACATAGTGAGTTCCAGGCCAGTCAGGGCCACGTAGAGAGACCGTTTCAAAGTGCTACGATTAAACACATGTTTCACCATTCCCTCTTTTTCAGATTTTAAAATTATGTGTGTGTGTGTGTCCACATATGCACACAGCCTGCAAGTCCTAGAGTTTTAGAGTAATGTCATTGGCAGAGGAGATTTCAAGGTAGCCTAGAATTGACTCTGTTGTGTGGTTGTTAGTGGTCACTCTTGTGCAGTCATACAATGAAAAGGAGCAAGCCGGTAAGCAGCATCCTTCCATGGTCTCTGCACCCGCTCCTGCCTCCAGGTTCCTGCCCCGTGTGGGTTCCTGTCCTGACTTCTTTTGATGATGAAGGATGATTTAGAAGTGTAAGCTGAATAAGCCCTTTGCTCCCCAAATTACCTTGGTCACGGTGTTCCATCACAGCAATGTTAACCCTCACTCAGACACTCTGCTAGGGCTTCCCTGTAGGAAAAAGGGAGCAGCCAAAGAAACACCCTGAGGAGAGCCAAAGAAACACACTGGCCCTGCAACCACAACCAAAGAAATGTACCCTGACCCTGAAACCAGTGCCAATAGAACACACTTTGTCCCTGGAGTCAGAGTCAGTGAAAGAAATGCACCCTGGCCCTAAAATTGGAGCCAAAAGACTAAAAAGGACCAGAGAAAGAAACACACTTTTGCCCTGAAACCAGAGCCAAATCTGACCAAATCCTGTACAGAAAACTAACTAATCCTCGAGCAGGAGCTCTAGCCAATCTGAGCTCAGCATTAAAATCTGACCAATCCCCACCCTGGAAGCCCTATATAAACCCTGTGTCTGTTCAGCTTGTGGCTGTTTGTGCTACCAGGCTGTCCTCTGTCACTCTGGCAGAGGGCAGCCACTCTTCTGGATTCTTTCCTCCCAATAAACCCCTTGAATGAATCGCTTTGGGTGAAGATCTTTTGCGGCAGCGGAACAGAGGCAACCCTGGGCAGGGCAGAGCAAGTAGAGGCAGCAGGGCAAGCAGGGCTGTAACACTTGCCAGGGAAACCTTCCCCTGACAGAGCGGCTCTCCACTCCCGCAGGAGGAGCAAAACTGCTACACTGGGCAAGCATTACCAACTGAAAGAACCTCTCCTGCAGGAGCAGAGCCGATACACTGTGGAAGCCTTTCCCTGAGGCAGGGTTGTAAGCTGCTATGCTTACTGCAGCCTGTGGTAGTCCTTGGCTCCCAAGCTCCAGGATACCTTTCCATCTGAGCTGTGTAACACTCAGTATTCTGTGTGTGACTCCTGAGATCCAGGATACCTGTCCCGATCCAATCCACCCCGAAATGCCTACATTCCCCCTTATTTTGTTTTGTTTTGTTTTTTCGAGACAGGGTTTCTCTGTATTGTTTTGAAGCCTGTCCTGGAACTGATTCTGTAGACCAGGCTGGCCTCGAACTCACAGAGATCTGCCTGCCTCTCCCAGCACTTAGGAGGCAGAGGCAGGTGGATCTCTTGAATTTGAGGCCAGCCTGGTCTACAGAGTGAGTTCCTGGATGGACTCCGAAACTACACAGAGAAACATTCTACACAGAAGAAATGGTTCTTCTCACAGGGTGCTAAGGTGTAAAGTTGACATTAAAAGCTAGCCAGTGAAGGTGGGGACAGAGGGCAGGGATGAGAGGATAGGAAGGAGGGGAAACGGGTCAGGATGCAAAATTAAAATAAAGAGATAAATAAATAGGAAAAACTAGCCAGTGTGTTGTATGTGAAACTCAGAGACCAATTCTGAGGAGTCAGTTCTCCCCGGGCCCCTGAGGATCCTGAGGACTGAGCTCCAGCTGCTAGGCTCGTTGGCAAAGGCCGTCATCCATTGAGCCACCTCCCCAGCCCAAGAGAAGATAATTTAATGGCTGGGGATATCCCTCAGCGACAAAGAACTTGCCCAATATTTGAAATAATTTGTTCATAATGATACGCACCTGTCATCTCACCTCATACCTTGGGAGGTGAAGGGAGCGCCAGTCAAGATTTCAATATCATCCCTAACCACACAACTTGCAACCCTGGCCCCAAAAATGAAATAAAATACACACACACACACAAAAAGCAACCACATAATTAAATATTAACCACCCAAATTAAATGATAAACAATTAGATGTGTATAAAGGTGTGCATCCATGAATAATCCAGGTCCCTGCTGCGTTTCTCCTCGAGTGACGGCTAAAGACACTCCGCAGGGGTTCTGGAACAGTCCACGGTATGCCAGACAACCACAGGAAAAGACACTTGAGCTCACTTAGGGGGCACCGCCTGGGTGTATGGCTTTATGCAGGGTTCCAAGGCGAGAACAGGCTTGGTTGGCTCATGGCTGATGTCTCGGGACAGAACAAGCTGCAGAAGGTGTAGGTAGACATCTGGGATTCCTTCCACATCAGAGCAGCTTGCACCAGCACTGACTCCAAGCACTGAAGATGAAGGCTCTTCTTCCCCCAGAAGACGTGCAGCTGAGTGCCCCCCACCCCCACCTGCATTCTCATTTCCCCAGAGGCTCAGCAGCTCCAGCCCAGGGGATGTGGCCTTTATCTGTGTTCTGCTTCCTCCCTGGAAACACCAGGTCTTTGGAGCAGGGGGACGCGGCAGTCTCTCTCCATGGCAGCCATAGTCGCTCTCCTCCTCCTCCTGTTCTGGTGTGGGCGCCCCCAGGCCGCCGCAGGTAAGGGGCATGAGGGGGGGTTCTGCAGCTATTTGGAAAGCTGGGAGGGGCCGCTGCTTTTCCTCCTTAGCACTTCTGAAAATACACATGACTCAAGGAGACAGACTCGCTTTGCTGGAACTATCTCAGCTTTTAGTCCTGGGGGAGACCCAGAGGCATCCTACATACAGTTACATACAGTTTCCTGTGTTTTCGGAAATGTAAGTATCAGGCCTGAGGATGTAGCTCAAAAGAGGTCCCTATCACCACTTAAACAGACGCTCGATGTCCATCATCCCAGAATTTGAGAGGAGATAGCGAGACCAGGAGATCCAGGTAATCTTCAGGCAAACAGTTGATTTGATGGTGCAAGATGAGGGTCTTGCTATGTGGTTGTGATGCTGAGTACACTACTTCTAGGCACGTCTGTGAGGGTGTTTCCAAAGAGTTTTAACTGGGGAGGAAAGGAAGAGCTACCTCAACTGCCAGTGTCACCATCCAGCGGCCTGGGGTCCTAGTCTAACTCAAAAAGGACAGAGCCAGTCGAGAATAGACGTCCCCTTCCTCTACCCCTAAGTCCTTCCAGAGGCAGGCATGTTTCTACCGCCATAAATGTCCCGCTATGACGGTCTGTGTTCCTTAAACCACAAGCCAAAATAAACTTCAAGTGGTGGCGGCGCGCACCTTCAGTCCCAGAACTCAGGAGGCAGAGGCAGGCAGATCTCTGAGTTTGAGGTCAGCCTGGTCTACAGAGTGAGTTCCAGGACATCCAGGGCTACACAGAGAAACCCTGTCTCAAATGTAATGAATGAATGAATGAATGAATGACTCTTACTCCCTTAAGTTGCTTTAGCAAGGAATTTTTGTCAAATCTGTATGACAACCCGCAGCAGTCCAGGCTGGCCCTGAACGCTCAGCTCAGGAACCCTCCCCCTCCCCCCTCCCATTCCCCCTCCCCCTCCCCCGTGCTGTGACTACAGGTGCATGCCACTGCGCCCAGCTTACAGTTTCCCTTATTATTATTTTTTTTTTATTAATATCGGTCTGTTTTGAGACAGGGCATTGCTTTATAAGAAGTACCTTGGTTGGCCTGGTAATTGCTAATATATTGCAGTCCTCTCTTCCCTCAGCCTTCCCGAGTGCTGGCATGACAGGTGTGTGCCCGCCATGCCTGGCTTAGCTCCCTGTAGAAAACAAAAACAGATGGGTAGATGTTTGAAGAGATAAGGGCAGCCTCCTTACATCCTGTCCCGTCCTGTCTCAGAGCCTCTCGCCGGCAAGGGAAAATAGAAAGACTTTACTCTCCGTATTCCACCTCACCCGCCCATCCCTGTCCCCAGGTCCCCACTTTTCTGGGACACTCGTGTATCCCAGGTAGCCTTGAACCCTTTAAGCAGCTGAGGGTGACGCTGAGCTTCTGATCTTCCTGCTCTGGGTGTCTGGATCGCCAAGCATGCACCAGCACATTGGGTTTATGGGTTTACGCAGTGTTGGGGACCAGGGTCGCCCTTCATGCAAACTAGACAGGCACTCTTGCCAGCTGAGCCCTGAGCCCCATTCCCAGACCGAGAGAGGCTTTTTTCTTTCTTTCAGTGTTGGGTATGGGACCCAAGAACTCAGGCAAGCACTTAACCAACTACGCTTTGCCAGCCTCTCTTCTTAGTAGTCGCTTGAGAAATGTGCTCTGGAGACCCCAGGGGTTAGACATGAAGTGGGGGCTTGCTGAAGGCATAGACAGCTCTAGTCCTGACACCGCCATTTCTCCACAGACAGCATCCAGACGGTCTATGTCGTCTCGGGGGAGTCAGCCGAGCTGCCGTGTCCCTCGCCGCCCTCCCTACTTGGGGGCCAGGTCCTCACCTGGTTCCGCAGCCCTGCTGGAAGCTCCTCCACCATCTTGGTGGCCCAGATCCAAGTAGACAGGCCAGTCTCGGATCTGGGGAAGCCTGAGAATGACTCCAGGTTCAAAGTCCTTGGGAACTACTCCTTACTGCTGGAGGGGCCCGGGGACGAAGATGCCGGTCGGTACTGGTGCATGGTGAGGGACCAGAGCCATAAATACCAGAACTGGAGGGTGTACGATGTCTCCGTGCTCAAAGGTGAGTTAGGGCGCAAGGACCTCCGTGGACACTGGAGGCTTGGGAAGACCACACAAGGAACTGAGGCGTCCTCTCTCTTGCCAGGGTCCCAGTTCTCTGTGAAGTCCCTGGATGGCCTCTCTTGCTCTGCCCTCCTGTGCTCTGTGGTCCCCGCCAGGCGTCTGGACTCCGTGACCTGGCTAGAGGGGAGGAATCCTGTGAGAGGACATGCTCAGTACTTCTGGGGAGACGGAGCTGCCCTGCTGCTGGTGTGTCCCGCAGAGGGGTTTCCTGAGACCAGGGGCCGTAAGCCGAGGAGCATCCGCTGCCTCATGCCTCAGAACAAAAGATTCATCTTTAGCCTGGCAGGTAAAAAACGAGGGGGGAACTGAAGAAAGGGAAAGGGGATTCTCTCTGGCACATCTCTCAAGGTTGGAAAATGAGGCAAATCAGGCCGGCTCCGAAGGTCACCTCCCTGTAGGGGAAGGCTCCCCCCCACACACATTGGCCAAATCTATCATAAAAGAGGGTTGATTAACTGGCCGTTGGTGGCGCACGCCTTTAATCCCAGCACCCAGGAGGCAGAGGCGGGCAGATCTCTGGGAGTTAGAGACCAGCCTGGTCCACAGAGCGAGTTCCAGGACAGACTCCAAAGCAATACAGAGAAACCCTGTCTTGAAAAACCAAAAAGAAAAAAAAAGGAACAGACCAGACCGGGAGCCAGGACCTTCTTTGGAGGGATTTACCACTGTTAGTAAGGGGTTAATCTAGGAGTGAAGAGAGAGCTCTGCCATGTTAAATGCTTATAGCACAAACATTAGAATCAGAGTTTGAACTCAGAAGTCACATAAAAAAGCCATTCCTGGTGATGCACAGCTGTAGTCCCAACACCAGGTGGGCCGACAGACGACTCCAGGGCTGTGTGAGCTCCAGGCTAACGAGAGAACTCGTCTCACAAAATATGGTGGAACACCACCTGAGGTTGGCCTCTAGTCTCCACACGTGTGCATGCACACAGGCATGTACACACACACACACAGAGGCATGTACACACAGAGGCATGTACACACACACACAGAGGCATGTACACACACACACAGAGGCATGTACACACACACAGGCATGTACACACACACAGAGGCATGTACACACACACAGAGGCATGTACACACACAGAGGCATGTACACACACACAGGCGTGCTCACCCACAGGAGCACACAGGCATGTATACACACACACATACACACACACACACAAAGGCGTGCTCACCCACAGGAGCACACAGACACACAGGCAAGCTCACCAACATGAACACACACATGAGCACACATAGTCATGCACACTAACACCCACAGGAACACATACACACATGTTCACGCACACACACACACACATGCACACCAACACCCACAGGACACATACACACACAAGACAGAACCAGACTGATCTATAAGCAGGGTGTGGCATCATTGGCCTCTTCACACTTGGCAGGAAGAAGGAGGAGCAGAAGTTTGAGCCTTGGCTCTATGGTGAGTTCAAAGGTCATCTGCCCTACATGTGACCTTGCTTCAGAAAAGAAAAGAAACAGGTCTGTGCCTTTAGTCCTAGCTGTCAGGAGGCAGAGGCAGTCAGTGTCTTTGAGTTCCTAGGCCAGCCTGGTCGACATAGCAAATTTCAGGCCAACCAGGGCTATCTATATAGAGAAGCCCAGCCCTGTCCCCACCCTGCTAAAAAAAAAAAAAAAAAAAGTCAAGAAATAGGCCAATATGTGAGCCAAGCATGGTGGTTCGTACTGCAGTCCCAGGACTTGGAGGGGGAGGCAGGCGTTCAAGGCCAGAAAGGACTTCACAAAACCCTGTCTCAAAAACAACAAAAGAAAGAAACAGACTAATCTATTACGTCTATGGACTTTTCCATGGCAGAGAGGAAGTGCATAGGGGTTTCTGGGGACGCTGACTTGTGAAGAAGGGGTCGCACATGCGGTCGTGTAATGGCCGATTGACAGGAAAGGCAGAAGCAGACGTGTGTAGCTGTGCAAAATAAAGGCCACTATGTGGAGAACGAGAGCTGCCAGACTAGAATGACCCGGCTGTAAGTCAGAGGAGCAAGCAGGCACTGTTTCCAGACAGAGAGATCTCGGCAAGGCCTAGAGACGAGCACGGGAGTGGCCGATAAGGGAACGAAGAAACGGGAGCGGTAAAGCTTTTTCCCTTTTCATGCGTGTGCGGTATGCATGCGTGTATGCATATTTGCATGTGTGTGGGTACACATGGGTGCGCGCATGCGCGTGTGCACACACAGACACACACGCATAGATACACACAGACACAGACACAGACACACACACACACACACACACACACGAACATGGGTGTGCAGACATGTGGAGGCCTGAGGTTGATGTCTGGAATCCATTGCTCTTCCGTCTTGGTCAAGGAAGCAGTGTCTCTCAATCAAACCCTGAGCTCATCAATAAGGCTAGTCACACTAGCCAGCATGCTCTGGGGATGCCATTTCATCTCTGCCCTCAGAGGCTGGAATTACAGCTGGGCCGCCATGCCCGCCTGCATTCACATGGTCTCTGGGGATTCACACGTGTGTGGCCAGCATGCTAACTAACTACTGAGCCATCCCCCCCAGCCCTGTCTTTTTTTAATGTTAGTATCTCGCCTGCAGACCTGGTTGGCCTGAAATTCACTGTGTAGACCAGGCTGGCCCTTCCCTGTTTCTTTTGCACTGAGCCAAGCTCTTGCGCAGCCCAGGCAGGCCTCCAGCCGTCCCCACACACACTCCCCACCCCCCACCCACTCCCGTAGATGATGACCTCTGCTCCTTACTGTCTCATCTCCACCTCCCAGGTGCTGGTATTGTAGGTGTGCGCTGCGGTGAGCACTGCCTGCTCTTCCAGGGGTCCTGAGTTCATTTCCCAGCAACCACATGGTGGCTCACAACCATCCGTAGTGAGATCTGGCGCCCTCTTCTGGCCTGCAGGCATACATGCTGGCAGAACGCTGCATGCACGATAATAAACGAAGCTTTAAAAATGTGAATTATCGTGAGAGAAGCTATGACTAGGATGTGCTCTGGAACCAGCTGTCCCTGTGTGACGGGGACCGCTGCCACTCTCTCGGATGGTGACTCCTGGAGTCCACGAGCAGAGTCAGAGGGCGGTGGGTGCTGGAGGCAGGGGGTCTCCTGAGTATTTCCTGTAGGAAAATCCCCCCTAGACTGTGAGGGAGCAAGCCATGTCTGACTCAGGGCTGCCTCTGCCCTGGCTGCTTAAGACAGGTGACCAGACCTTTTTTAGGTGACATCACAGAACGACTCTGCTTCCTTCCTGCAGCAGCGACGGGAAGGTCAGGCTCCCTGACCTGACCTTCCTGTCAGGAAGGTAAAATCCCTCACTGTGTAGACCAGGAAGGCACTGAGGCCCCCACTGCCTGTCATTCTTGTCTTGATGTCACAGCAGCTTCCACAGAACCGTCTCCCGCCACGTGCACCTCTGCCCGGGGCTGGGATGTGCCCGGGGTGCTGCTGCTGCTCACAGCCGGCCTGGGGGTCACCATCATAGCCCTCAGCATTGTGCTCTGCAGGCAGAGGGCCCAGCGGTCTCAGGACAGAGGTGAGTCTTCGCCCAGAGACGTCACCTGCGTGTGAGGCAGAGGGTGGGGCTCATATCTAGACTCTGGCTGGCCTCTGTCTGCTCTAAGGGAGGGGTGACAAGGAGCACATCCCCGAATTGTCTGGCGACCGCTATCCACCACACGGCCTCTTTTCCCCAGAACCCTCGATGCCTCACTTCAAACCTGAAGTCCAGGTCTATGAGAACATCCACTTGGCCCACCTTGGGTAAGGAACAACTGGGGGACGGGGGCTTACGTCATGTCCCAGAGGGGCCCGAGCATGGGAAATTGCTGTTGCCTGGTTCCGGGGTTGGATTGCAGATGGGGGGTCCTGGTTCGTGAGCAGGTGTAGTAGCTTTTTTAACACGGCTTTCTGCTTGGCAAAACTCTACAGCCCGCCCACCCACAAGACCAGGTGACCTTGGTGACATCTGCCTCGGGGAGCCTGACCTGCTGTCCTCTGTCACCTGAAGAATTCCCTGAAAAACCCTGTGGACGGGGGTGGGGCTGAGGGTGTGACTCTAATCCCTCCTGGCCTCCAACAGCCACCAAGCTGGCGGGGACAGGGAGGACCTGAGGAAGGGAGAAACATCATTCTGTGGTGCCACGTACAAAAAGGTGTGGTCTCCTGTCTTGACGCAGCTGGTAGAGGAGGGACCCAGAGTGAGACCTATGATGGGGTTTGGAGTCTCTGTTGGGGACAAGAGCCACAGGGAAGCCCAGAGGCTTGAGAAGTGACGGGGCGTTTGTCATAGGAGAAGCTGTGAAGAAAAGTCGGTGGGGGGGGGAGAAGCTGAGAGACTCGATTGCAGAGTGGGGAAAGCAGGATCCCCAAGTGGGGAGATCTGGGGGACAGGGAAAACAGAAGGTGCAGCAGGCCCCCTCCAAAGTAAACCAGACCTCCCCTCCCCCCCCCCCCCCGTTGTTCCCACAGAGAGACACTGAGAGGGAACAAGACCCTTAATCAGGCCCCAGACTTCCTCAGATGGAACAGGAGGGAAGCAAGCCCAGAGGGGGAGGCCAGTTCAGCCCCAGCAGGGAGATCTCCTTATCCCAGGCGCCCACACGCTACTCTGTGGGTCTCCATCACCAGCATGAGCAGCTTATCACTTCCGACTCCCTGGGAGCTCTGCCCCTCGCACCCAGGGGTCCCAGGCTATCTCCCCGGGCAGAGGAAGCATATACTAGGGCTGGCAGACAGATCCTTAGTGGAGCGAGTACTTCCAGGCTCTCTGAACAGAGGGCAACTCTGGGACGGTGAAGCGGGAGAGGGCATCAGTGCTCCAAAACAGTCAGTCGCCAGCCTCCAGAAACGAGACCACACCCTCACAAGCAGCTCTGCCAGGTTCCCTTTTTGACTCAAGGTTGGCTCTCGAGGGAGAGAGCAGCTTTTTTGGAATCCTCACCTTGCAGCCTTCACGCTGCGGTGGCGTAGGCTCGGATGTTGGCAGGAGAGAGGGTGATGACGGCCACACAGATGGAAACTGTGTGCGGGGCATCGCCCAGGTTCCAGTGTGCCCGTCCAGTCCACAAGGCAGCTACAGTTCGCTCTTGTGTGGGACTGTTGCAGACATACAGGTGCACGGGCGCACACGCCAGCGCATGCGCGGAAGACATCGGGTGTCCTACTCTTTCCTCTTACCCCTTCGAGGCAGGGTCTCTCACTAAACTGATGGCCAGCAAGACCCACAGATCCTCCCGTCTCTGCCCCTCATTGGCACTGGGGTTACGAGCACTCATGTGTGGCTATCCCCGACTTTTAATTTTTAAAATGTTGTATGTACTGGTGCTTTGCCTGCACGTATATCCTGGGACTGGAATCATAGGTGGTTGTGAGCCACCATGTGGTTGCTGGGAATTGAACTCGGGTCCTCTGCAGGAGCAGCCGGTGCTCTTAACCTCTGAGCCACCGCTCCAGCCCCAAGACCAGCTTTTTTTGTTTGTTTGTTTTTTGTTTTTTGAGACAGGGTTTCTCTGTATTGTTTTGGAGACTGTCCTGGAACTCGCTCTGTAGACCAGGCTTGGTCTCGAACTCACAGAGATCCACCTGCCTCTGCCTCCCGAGTGCTGGGATTAAAGGCGTGCGCCACCACCGCCCGGCCCAAGACCAGCTTTTTAAGTGGGTGCTGGCACCCAAAGCCAGGTTCTTATGCTTATGCAAATGCTGGTATCCAAGGAGACATAGATTCTGGCCTGTAGAGTTCATTCTTAAAGCGCACCCCCCCTGTGATCCCTCACCACCGCCTCTACGCAAGGCTTGAAGCACCCCCAGGCTCACAGACAGCCCTGTTACATACTACTTATTTTGTCTTTATTTATTTTGGTGACATGGGGGTGTGTGCGCTAGGCAAGCACTCTGTCCCTGAGCCGTTTCTCCACCACAATAGCCCTTTTATTAGATGTACCTCTTTACGGTTCCCCAAGGCAGCCTTCCGCTCCTGAGACCCTCGGGTGCCACGTGACATCTTTTCCAGCAGAAGTCTACGCCTCGCCAATCCCAGTTTCCACGTCTGGCCCTTTGCCTGGGACCCACAGATCCTTGAGGGTAGCTGACCTGGGACACTTAGAGAAAAGACAGCAGGGGTTTCTACTTATGAGGCTCTGGACACATGCACGCTGGGATCGGAACTCCAGTTGTAGGAATCGGGTCTCAGGAGGGGTCTGTAGAGGTGTTGGTGTAAAAACCCTCAGGGGCCAGGGTGTGTGTGTGTGTGTGTGTGTGTGTGTGTGTGTGTGTGTATACACATTCTTGAGCATGCCCCAGAGACATCCGAGCACGTGTTTCCAGGTCCACGATGACATCCGGAGTCCTGGGTTGACGGCCGTGGGTTCACAGGCTAGAGAAAGATGCTCCCCAGGCAAGGAGCAACAGGGTGGTGAGGGGAAGGCTTGGGAGCCGCCCTGAGGGGGCAGTGTTGCAGAGGTCCTGCTCACAACACTGGTGTCGGAGAGCGTAGGACTGTGACCAGTAGGTGGCGTGGCCCAGCAGAGGGCACTGGGCCCTGGGGAGGCAGCCTTTCCGCTCGATGACATCCTCCTCCTCCTCCTGGTCTGCGGGACAAAGGGACGCTGAGGTTGGGTGGCAGAGGGGAGAGGCGAGGAGTCACCCGGTAAAGGGCCGTTGGGCCAGAGTCGTCCTACCTGAGGTGCCAACGCTGATGCCACACGCCTCGTCTTCCTGGCACTCTGTGAGGACGGGGTAGCAGGGCTTGGCAAAGCTGCACGTATAACACCGGAGCCGCCCCCGGGCTGGGGAAGTGGTGAGACCTGTCGGTCGGCAGAGAAGGTTAAGAGGGGACAGACACACGGAGGAGGGAGAGGAGAGGCACGGAGGAGAAGTAGACAGGGGCTTGAGACAGGGAAGGAAGGAGACAGCACGCAGGCCAGGGACAGGACGAAGGGAAAGGGACACAGTAAGTCGGGGGAGACAGACAGGAACAGAGGCCAAGAGAAACAAGCCCACAGAGCGTCGCACGGAGGCCTGTGAGCAGGGAGCCAGGCCTCGCACAAGCTAAGTGTGAGGTAACGAACGGGAATAGAGAGGGAGTCAAAGAGTCAGAGGCAACCAGGAAGAGATACCCTCAAATGCTCGCCCCCCCCCGGCCTTTTGAGACAGGGTTTTACACAGCCCAGGCAGGCCTGGGAGTCCAGCTCCTCCTGCCTCAGCCTTCCAGTCTCCCAATAACTCCCTGTTTCCCTTCACCTCTGTCAGCTCCTTCTCCAGTCTCCATTCCAGCCCTGGCATGCGCCCCCCCGTCCCAGCGCTCTGCCCTTGAGGATTCCCCAGTCCGCCCTTACCCAGTGCCCCAGAGAGGAAGAGGGTGCAGAGGACGGCTCTGGAGGGGCCCATGGCAGGACCGGGGTTCAGCTGTCTGGGAGGATGAGATCTGCACCCCAGTCAGAGCACACCTGGTCAGAGACGGAAGAGGAACCAGTAAATAAGCAGACCCAGCGAGGGAATCTGGGGTGTGGAAAAGTGAGATTTGCCCACCTGATGCAACTGCTCTCCCTTCCTACGCCCGTGTCTCTCCTGCCCCTGCCCGCCTTGAGGGTCTCCTGTTTCCTCAGTGTTTGCTAACTCAGCCTAGCTGTCTGCCGGCCTGGAGCTGTCTGTCACCTTCTCCTGCCCCCCTCAGCTCCAGCTGTTCTCAGTTCTGTGTTTTTGTTTTTGTCTCCCCCCCCCCCCCCGAGCTTGTTTGCCTCCCAGGGTCACACTCGGAACCCTCCCTCCCTCTGCCCTAGATGTTAAGGGCCCTGTTGAATGTGGTATCAGCAAAGCCCACCCACCCGTTGCCACGCCCCGCCCCACCCCACCCATAAAGCCCAGCAGTGAGGGGCCTGCCCCACCTCGTTCATATCCTTTGATTCACCCCCCCAAGCTTCAACACTGCTACCCCATAATTATCCCTCCTGGCTTTACTGCTGGGCTAGAAGGATGTGTGTCCTTCCTCTGGGAAGACATTGGAAAGGGAAGACTGGGTGTATCCGTGCAGCTGTAGAGCACTAATCCAACACCCGGACAGCCCTGTAACCGTTCCCAGTTCCAACGGAAGAAACACTTCACCAGAAGGGCTGCGGCCAGGAAGAGGGCGGGTGGGCGTCTCAGCATCTCTTTGTACCCTGAAAAACGACCAAAGACCTCGGAGATCCTTCCCTCATATGAATTCTATCAATGTTTGCCACACCAGATATTAAAATGGGCTGGAGAGATGGCTCAGTATTAGAAGCCCTTGCCGTGTAAGCCTGAGAGCCTGGACTGGAGCCCTGGAACCACATAAAGGGGGGAGAGAGAGAGCCAGATGAGCACAAAGTCCCACCCCACCCCACCCCCGTCCCCACCAGTGCAGGACGGCTTGCCTTCACCTGCACTCAGAGGGACACACAAATAATGCATTTTATTAACTTATTTTTTTGGGGGACTGGTCTGGAACTTTATTTGCAAACCAGGTTGGCCTTAAACTCACTGAGATCCTATGTTGCTACTGCCTATTTCCTTAAGACTTTATTTCTAAAGTGTGGTGTGTGTGTGCGTGTGTTCGGGTGCATGTGTGGTGTGTGTGTGACTGTGTCTGTGCGTGTGTGCATGTATGTGTGTGCATACATGTGTGTGGTGTGTGTGTGCGTGTGTTCGTGTGCATGCATGTGCATGTGTGGTGTGTGTGCGTGTGTGACTGTGCGTGTGGTATGTGTGTGTGCGTGCGTGTATGTGTGTGTGTGTGTGTGTGGTGTGTCTGTGCAGATATATGCATGCAAGTGCTGGAGCCCGGAGGCCAGAGAGGACACTGTGTCCCGGGAGCTCTGGTTACCACTGCTCCTCGTGGGTACTGGGGAAAGAAGCTGTTCTGAAGGAACGGCAGACATTCTCATCCACTGAGTTATCTGTCTCTCCAGCCCTAAATAAAACGTCTCAAAAAGAAACCTAAGGGAGCTGGAGAGACAGCTCACCAGTTTAGAGAGCTTGCTGTTCTTGCAGAGGGCCCAAGCTCTATTCCCAGCACCCACATGGTGGCTCACAGCCAACTGTAACTCCAGGTCCAGGGATTGGACGAACTCTTTTTTTTTTTTTTTTTTTTTTGGTTTCTCGAGACAGGGTTTCTCTGTGGTTTTGGAGGCTGTCCTGGAACTCGCTCTTGTAGACCAGGCTGGTCTCGAACTCACAGAGCTCCTCCTGCCTCTGCCTCCCGAGTGCTGGGATTAAAGGCGTGTGCCACCAACGCCTGGCTGGATGCACTTTTGTGGCCTCCACCAGTACCAGGCATGCGCGTGGGGCACATATCTACCTGTAGGCAAAACATTCGCTCACATAAAATAAATCTTTAAAAAAAAATAAAAAGGAATTAAAATAAGAAGCCTCAGGGGACGGCACACACCCATGATCCCAGTACACCTGAGACTGAGGCAGGAGGATTTCTGTAAAGCTGAGGTCAGCCTGGACTACCTGCGGGGTTCTAGGCTAGCCCAGGTTATGCATAAGACTGCCAGAACAAGCAAACACTCACACACACACACACACACACACACACACACACACACACATGTGCGCGCGCACACGCACACACGCACACGCACAGTAAATCTCTATAATCCAAAACGATAAAATAGGACATTTAAAGTTGGTATTGAAGCCAGGCTTGGTGATTCACGCCTGTGATCCCAGCACCCGAGACACTGAGGGAAGAGGATCAGAAGCTCCAAGCCAGCCCTGTCCCAAAAACAACAACTATCAGCTAGCTAAATAAACAATTAGGTGCAGTTTGATTCACTTAACAAATAAAAGCAACGTATTATATGTTAGGGAGACATAGTTGTGTGAAAAATAATAATTAGCCTGGGACGGCACGGGGAGCATGGCATTGTTTTACATTTTTTGAGAATCCATTTAGTGCTGGCTATAATCAAAGGTGGCTGGGTTTTCATAACCTACTTCTGCATTCCATCGGGGAGGTGGGTGAGCAGGACCAAACCCTCAGACATCGGGTTGAAAACAGAAGACCCTGGGGTTGGGGGGGTAGGTATGAAAGGGGCTTAGCGACCCCCCGGAGGGGGATGGTTCTTCGGCTGGAAACTGCTGCGGAGGATGGAGGCCTTTGGGACCTCAGAGGGATGCTCAGAGACACCCTGGGGCCCCTCCCTGTCCCCATTGGGGCCCTGGTGTCTGCTGGGGGAGACTCTTCGCTCTTTATTGCCCTATAAAGCTCAAGGCAAGGGGATATAAAAGCTGGCAGAGCAGCGCCTGAGAGGGGGGGGGGCGGGAGGGAGAGTCGCCACCGGCAGCAGCAGAGGTGATGAACCCCCAGTTGGCCGGGATCCTACTGTGCGTCCTGCTAGGCGCTGCCTTGGGTAAGGGAGCATGTTTCTGGCACAGGCCTGCCCTTCCCTCTTCCAGGGCTCCTCTAAGGGCGCGGGTCCCGAACCTCGAACCTCTTCTTTCCTGCCAGGACACGGCACGCGGTGTTATGACTGCGGTGGAGGCCCCAGCAGCTCCTGCAAACAGACGGTGATCACCTGTGCTGAGGGTGAGCGCTGCGGCTTTCTGGACCGCAAACCCCAACCCAACCCAGGACAAGCCAAGCAACGTGAGTCCTTCGCCCCCCCACTTCCCGCTGCTTCCAACCGGCCCCCACTCCAATCCTGAGGGCTACCACCCTTCCAAATTCCGCCCCCGGCTCTGGGCAGATGGTGGCACTGTTGTGGTAGGGCAGACTAACCCTCGTGGCTCCTGGCACCGTGCCTGGAGCAGCCCACACGCCTCAGGCCCCCTCCCCTTGCTCTCCATAGAAGAACCTCATAGGCCTTTGCTAGGGAAGAAACTGTCTCCCAAGACCAGAGTCAAAATGTTAAACCAAACTCCAAACTTCCAACTCTCAGGGACTGGAGCTGAGGGGAGTGTGTATGTGTGTTTAATAGTCTATTTTGAAATCATTAGGTTTAACTGGAAAAATAGGAAAGAAATGCACAGAGTTCCTGTTTTTCTTTTTTTTTTTTCTTTTTTCTTTTTTTTTTTGGTTTTTGGAGGCAGGGTTTCTCTGTGGTTTTTGTGGTTTTGGAGGCTGTCCTGGAACTCGCTCTTGTAGACCAGGCTGGTCTCGAACTCACAGAGATCCGCCTGGTCTCTGCCAACCAAGTGCTGGGATTAAAGGCATGCACCACCACTGCCCAGCCAGAGTTCCTGTTTCTACCCAGCTTCTTCAGCTGCTAACATTACCAAAATTGGAAAATGACAGCACGATACTAGTTAACCTAGACTTAGAGATTCAGTCACCAAGCTCAGAGCAGAGTACCCCGTTGACTTTATTTTAAAGTAATTATCTTATTTGGTTTGTATTTTTAGTTGGTTGGAGACAGGATCTCACTGTGTATTCTTGGCGAGCCTGGAACTCGCTACATAGACCAGGCTAGACTTGAACTTACAAAAATCTGCCTGCTTCTACTTCCTGAGTGCTGAGATTAAGGGCAGGTGTGAGCCACCATGACTTGCTTAAAATGACATTTTTTTTTTAGATTTTAAAATGTATGTGCATGAATGTCTTTCTGCGTGTGTGATGGTGTGCCACAGGTGTCCCTGGTGTCGTTGGCGGTCAGAAGAGGGGGTGAAATCCTCTGGAATCGGAATTACAGGAGACTGGAGCCACCAAGTTGGTGTGGGAGCCGAACCAAGTCCTGTGGAAGAGCAGCCAGTGCTCTTAACCCGAGTCATCCCCCCCCCCCCCCGTCCCAATTTATTATCTTTAAAAGATTTATGTTTGCGTATGAGTCTGTCTGCCGTCTGTCCGAGTGTCTGCCGAGTGTGTGTGGGTGTTCTCGGAGGCCAGAGGAGTTATCAGCTCCCCTGAAGCTGGCTGGAGTCTCCGGTGGTTGTGAGCCTGATGTCAGAGCTCAGGTCTTCTAGAAGGGTGGCCAGCACTCAGCCACTGAGCTCTCTCCAGCTCGATATTTTTTTACATTTTTTTTTAGGACATGCTCTCACATGTCCCAAAGTGGCCTCAAACCTGCTGTGAATCCAAGGATGACCTTGGACTTCTGACCCTCCTTTGTCCACGCAGCATGTGCTACCCACCTGTTTATTTTGTTACTGCAGATCAAATCCAGGACTTCTGCACCCTAAGCATTTTACTAAGTGAGCTACATTCCCAGCTCTATTTGCTGTTTGGTTGGGACACGGAGGGTCTCAATCTGTAGCCGAGGGTTACCTTTAACTCAGTTGTGTTGCTCAGACTGGCCTTGAGGGGATCCTCCTGCCTCGGCCTCCCGAGTGGCTGTGTTACAGGCCTGCACCACCGTGTCCAACTTTAGCTAAACTTACTTCACAACGATACGTTGTCTTACAGACTGTCCCTCTTGTGTTTAGCTGCGGTTTCTATCCCTCCCCCCCATCCCCCCCACTCGTGTTGAGGCTGAGGCAGGCATGGTCCTGGGTTCTTGGAACACCATGGCATCCCTGCCCTAGGCGGACCTGTTTGGCTCCGATGCCTTAGTTTCAGACAGGTGTTTTTTTTGAGGCGACAGAGTATCCCTTTGCGTCCCTGGAGACTGCATCTGCTCTGCCAGGGAAGGCAAGCCCTGCAGTCAGGAGTTCAACACCCCAGTGTGGTTCTCTCTCTCAGCGTCCATGGCCTTAAGTCAGCACCACCCAGCCTGCGTGGCCACCCACCATTGCAATCAAGTGGACATAGAGTCCGTGGGCGGCGTGACCTTCACAACCCACAAAAATTGCTGCGTCGGAGACCTGTGCAACGGCGCCACGGCGAGCTCCCTGACTCCGCTCTGTATCCTGGCTGCAGCCGTTACCGCCCTGGCCTGGCTCTTACCAGGCCTGTAGAGCCACAGTGGATTGAGGGTAGGGTGGGGACTGAGGGACCTGAGCATCCAAGGTGAGCAGGCAGAAACTGCTTTGTGTGCCATTAAAATGCATGGACTGTTCTAGAGCTATTAAATGCCATCCGTTTTTGTTTGCTTGTTGTTTGTTTTCGTAGACAAGGTTTCTTTATGTAGTCCTGGCTGTCCTCTGTAGTCCAGGCTGGCCTCAAACTCACAGAGATCCGCCCGACTCTGTCTCCTGACTGCTGGGGTTAAAGGCGTGCGCCGCTGCTCCCCGGAGTCTATTTATCTTCTGTTGAAAAGGCTGAAGGGATAGTGTGAGGGTTAGCTGACGGCTGGTGTTTCAGTTAACATCCGACCTGTCAGCAGTCCTTACCCAATGACACCCCTGAAACAGCAGAGAACCTGCCCTCAGGGGCTCCTGGAACTTGCTGAAGGAGATTCTACCTTCACAGTGGGGGGTCCCTGAGTAGGGGATTACCAGGACTCCATGAGCCTGGCTGTCCGGGTTCGTTTCCCCTTCCTTACTTCATAACTCGGCTCCTAACAGGACAATTTTGAACTGAGAAAGCCAAGTTGCTTGAATAACCCAGTTAGAAAGCCACCCAGGAGGCGGGAACAAGAGCCAGAAGCTCTGTCTGTAAACACCTTTCCCACCTTTTCTGGGGCGCCCTCAAGCCAGGCTGCACCTGCTTCTTGGCAGGGTGCAGTCTAAATTTAGGGTGAGGGTTGTTTCTCCAAACACTAAGTGGTGCCAAAGTGCCAGTCACCTTCAGGCACCGGAAGGGAGAGAGGCTCGAAAAACCTGCTGTTCCATCTCGTCAGCCCAGCCTTGCAGAACGCTTAGTTACGAAGAAGGGTGGGGTTGGCAGTGAACTTTCCATGGAGAGGGGCCCCACACCACCGCCACAAAATCCCCTCCTCCCTCCCTCCCTCCCTCCCTCCCTCCCTCCCTCCCTCCCTCCCTCCCTCCTTCCTTCCCTCCCTTCTTTCCACCCTCTCTCTCTAAAATCCTTGTTGTCCTGGCTGGCTTGCAACTTGCTACATAGAGGTCCCACTGGCCTCAAGTTCAGAGATCTTTGCCCCTCAAATGCCGGGATTAAAATGGTATCGCACCACGCCCGCCTCTTTCTTTTTGAGACAGGATCGCACTGGACTCATGCTGGCCTTGAACTTGCTAAGTAACCAAGGATGGTCTCAAACTCCTGATTCTTCCTGCCGCCACTGCCCAGCTGTTGAGAACACAGAGAAAAGCCACCATGCCCAGACTAACGTGTATCCGCTGACAATAAACAGTTTATCAGACACCGACATTTTATTTCTCAAGATGGAAAGAGACCAGCAGGGGGGACTCAACCCCACGCAGTGAGGTTAGCGGGTCACTCGCGGTAGTCCTCCCAGGGCCGCGTCCCAGGGTCACATCGATGTGCTGCCAAGCAGGGAGCCCTTCCAGTGGCCAGTGAAGGAGGTAGCGTGGTCTCCAAGGAAATGGGAAAGGACTTGGTGACATACGGAGTGGAGAGGTGCCGGCTGAGGGGGGCGGCTAGAAAGACCACTCTAGGCACGGTCCCACAAAGCCAATGGGACAACAGGGGACTGATCTTAAGAAACGGGGCGGGGTGAGGGGAGAGCGTGCTGGAGAGCTGGGGTTCTGAGGGAGACAGGGCTCAGGCTACAGCGATGGAAGACTGTGCAGCCACGGGGTGACTCTCTCTCAGTGCAACAACCAGAGGCCGAGGCCAGCCAGGGAGGTGAGGGGGAGGAGGGCCAGCGCAGGTGTGGGCCTCGGGGCTGGGCTGTTGCAGTTGTCCTTGTCACAGCAGGTGGTGTTGTAGTTCAGGCCCAGCTTGTGGTTGGTTTGGTTGAAAACCTCCCGACAAGGCTCCTCTGGTGTGCCACAGCGCAGGTTAGAGAAAACCCACATCTTCCCTAGGGGCCGGAGCCAACCGAGAGGGGGTCAGGGGTCAGCACCGCCAGCTTGCCCGTGTCCACTGGTCCCCCTCTTCCTTCCCAAAGCTGCTTGGCTCCACCCTTCCCCTCTCTGCTCAGTCTGACCATCCCTCCCGAGTGTGAGCCGCAACCCTGCCTCTACTTCCAGCACCCCCTTCCACGGGGCGCTCACACAGACGCAGTGTCTGCAGACACAGGTCAGCGCCTGGCACATAATCATCTTTGGCCGCACGCTGTCACCCCTGTAGCTCTCTGTCCCTGCCTTGGATGGGCCTCAGTCCCAGATGTTTCTCCCGCCTGGCCCCTCCCTCCCAGAAGAGGAGACTTTACCAAGGTACACGTTTGTGGTCAGGCATCTTTGGCCTGGCTCCAGGCGGCAGGACTGGCGATCCACACACCCCAGCACGGGGACCTTGTAGCAGGAGTGACACCTAATGTCAGCTGGGGAGGAAAGGAGTCAGGCTGAGGTGAGGGGAAGGCTGAGGTGAGGGGAAGTTCTGAGTTAGGGGGAGGGGGGAGAACTGTCCACCAAGCAGCCAGCGTCTCTGACCTGCTTTGTTCACAGGGACAGAGCAGGTGGGGGCGGAGAGGGCGTTGTGTGGAGGTGTCTGTTCTGCGAGTGGAAGGCACACACCCTTAAATACCTTCCTCCACCCAGCCTGTTTGGGATAGATGAGTCAAGAACTGTAATAACAAAACTCGGGGTTGGGGGTGGCCGGGATATGGGGAAAGCTCGGCGACAGAGGCTGGGGGAAGAGGGATGAGACTCGGGATGGAAAGAAAGAAGAAATTATGAAGTGTGGGAGTCACCGGTGCCTTCAGAGATGGCCTGGGACCGAGGCCGTCAGAAAGCCACCTGCGGCCAGCTTTAGAAGCTGACAGGGCTTGGGGAGGATCAGCCCTGAATGAGTGAGTCCTCTCTAGCAACTGTTCTGGCTCTCGCTGTATGGAAGAAGGGACAGTACCCGTGAGGCGTGTCACTGGGTTGTCTTATCACCTAACAAAAGCGGAGAGTGGGTGCCGAAGGTGGCATGCCAGGATCCTGTGCTGGCCAACTTCAGGTCTGAGCGTGCAAAGTTGCCTATAAGGAAGGTTGGCTCCCCGCAGCACCGGGTGGAGGGTCCTGGTGTACCTCCAGGAAACCCATCTCCCTCAGGGGTAAGTGCTCTGGCATCTTCTCTCCAGGAGGCTCAGGGAGGGTCTCTGATTCTTTGGGAAGGCTGTGAGCGGTCACTGGAACCACCCAGGAGGCTTTGCATCCCAGGCAGACAGCGGGGAATGCAGCAATGTCAGGCAGGAAGGAGCAGGCTGAGAAGGGCCATTGCAGAGCACCTCAGTGCCTGAGGTGGGCGGAGGAAGGAGCGCTAGGTCCTGGAGAACTGCGTGTTGGAATGGGGCTGGCCAGGGAGAGTGTCCAGGGAGGAAGGCACGCTGCAGTGGGAACAAGAGGTCTAGAGCCATGGCATGTCAGAAGACTGGACCAGGGGAAATGGGAGCCAGGAGGAGGAGACCGCAGTGAAGACCTGCGTCCTTAATAAAGGATCAAAGGCCCAGGTGTGACGCTTGTGTAACCCCAGCATTTAGGAGGAAGAGACAGATGGGAGGACCAGGAGTTCAAAGCCAGCTTTGGCTACACTGTTAGGGTCCAAGAATAATCTACCACAAAGACAGGGTTCAAGCAAGCCAAAAGTTAAAAACAACAAGAAAACAAAACAAAACAAACAAACAAAAAAAACAAAACCGTGATATGTGAGGGAGGCCCCAGGTTTGGAGATCCAGACTGCAACCTTGAGGCAGGAATAGCAGTCAGTTTTAAAGGGAAAAACCGCAAAGAGACAGCTCCCGAGTCCCGCCCAGTCATAATATAATAGGGGAGAAGCCGAGAAGCAGTTGGGAACTTTCCATGGTGGAACACTTTCAGCCTATTAGGGAGTTCTGGCGGCTTGCTCTGGGCTAACCAGTCAGAAGGGGGGGGATGTTTGCGGTGTAGCCTCATTCTAGACATCTGTATGAGGGAGCTGAGGGCCACCGCAGCTCAGCCTCAGGAAATTGTGGGTAGTGACTGAGGGCAGAGTGGCAGACTAGGACAAAATGGAGTTCCTGCTGCTAAGTGGGATCTAGCAACACAAGACTCTGCCAAATAAATGAATAAATAACCATAAATAAAAACTAAGTAAAGAAATGAAGGGAGGTAGAGGAGGAAAGGGAAGGAGAAGGCAGGGAAAGGAAGGAAGAGAAAAGGGCCCAATACACTCAGACATCTGGTCCTAGAGGCATAGGGGAGACTAAGCCAGGTAGGGTTGGGGTGGGGCCCGGGGCCCTGGGCGAGCTCACCTGAGACCCAGCAGCAGAGCAGGGTTGACAGGGCGAGCAGCAGCAGGCGTTTCATGGCGAGGCTGAAAATGGTCACAGCCCCAGAAGCTGATGGGAGTTGTCAGGGATCTAGCTCTGAGAGCAGCCTTTTCAGAGTTTATAATCCCAAAGGCCCCTCCCTTCCAGGCCTCTGCCCTGTGTGGTACCTCCCTCCCAATTTATACCCAGCTAACCAGAGAGAAAGATCAGAGGTGGGGAGGGTCCAAGCAGGCCTGGGAGGGGAGAGGAGATGAGACAGGGGGATGGACGGGGGAGGACACGTGTCACTAGTGGCCAACTCCATTTTGGATCTTGGCTTTAGGACCCCCCGACTGAGGGCCCCACAGCCCCGAAGCAGCATCAGAAAAGTCTCTGTGACTTAAACAGGCACAGGGCCAGCTCCTGCTAGTTCCTAAGAAGTGAGCAGTGGGTTGTAGCCTGAACTGATCATCAACTTTGGGTCCCTGGAGGCGGGGAGACATTGGTAAGGGCCATGCAGGCAGAATTGGATGAAATGGACTGGAATGATGTAGATTCATTCCCCCGCCCTGTCTTCCAACTGATGCCCAGCCACAGGATAAAGTTTGTGACATCACGGAGGGTTTCTGTGATGTCATAGGTATCAGCGGGGCAGAGGCTGTGCATCCTGAAGGACCACACCAAGAAGCTATGGATGCCCTCACGCCACTGCGCTTGGGCTTGGGTTTGGGAGGAGCACCTTGGGTAGGGAGGAGCATCTGGGCACCCGGAGGTGAGATGAGAGTAGAGAATAGAGTCATGCACTGAGAATTCCTTTATGTCATCTGTTGTTTTAGCCACCTTCAATGTATATATTTGGTTCTCACAACGCTTTCATCTCCATTTCCCTGGCGAGGGGACAGGCAGAGGTGACTTGCTCACATCACCCAGCTACTGTGTGGCAAAAATCAGGATCTGAACGCAGGAAACTGAACTTCAGAATTTGTGGGACTGGGGGGGGGGGTCCTGTTAGTTTGCAGAAGAAGCGCAGAGCCTTTGCGAAAGGTCCCGGGCACAAATTCTAAACAGTTTTGAAAGATTTGAAGACTGCTAGCTGGTTTATGAGGATTTCTAGAAGGATCCAGGAATTGGTGGCCTCGCTCGCGCTCTTATCTGTGCCCCCAGTCCCGTAGTAACCCCATCCCTGCCCCTCTGCGTCCCTCTTCCCTCCGGTCTCCCTGCTGACTCACTCGGCCTCTGCCTACCATGCCCCAGCCATGGCCCTGGTCCTGCAGCTGCTGCTTCTGTTGCTCTCAAGGGTCCAGGGCGATCCCCAGGGTAGGCTATCCCTAGGGAGCTGTGATGGGTCGAGACAGACTGACAGACTAGGGAGGGGGCTGCATATAAGACCCAGAATGGTAGGTAGAAGGGTAGAGGAAAGGGTGGGGGGAGAGAAAGACAGAGACAGAGACAGAGAGAGATCTAGTAAACTAGCCCTAACGCCCTCCCTCCTCCACCTTCCCTAGTTATTCTGAAGGGCAGCCCTGGGGACAGGGTGAATCTCTCCTGCATAGGGGTCTCAGACCCCACCCGCTGGGCTTGGGCGCCTAGTTTTCCGGCATGCCAGGGCCTCTCTAAAGGGCGCCGTCGGATCCTGTGGGCCTCCTCGAGCGGACCCCCAGCCGTGTTCGCGCACTTCTCCGGCCGCCTGCGTTCCCTGGACACTGGCATCAAGCGGCTGGAGCTGGTGCTGAGCGCCGGGGACTCTGGCACCTTTTTCTGCAAAGGGCGCCAAGAGAATGAGAGCCGCACAGTGCTTCAGGTGTTGGGGGACAAGGCAGACTGCAGGGCTTCGGGATCTAAACACGGTAGGTCGAGGCTCAGATGCAGAGGGGCACTTGGCTTGGACACACAACTCTGGACAAAATACGGGGCAGAGTCTTGTAGAGAGGGAGAGCCAGTCGGACCCTGTGGTCATACTCCTGACCTCAGCACCCCTCCCCTCTTCGCGCATCTCCCCAGGTTCCGGGTATCCCAAGGTCCTGATTGCTCTGTTGGTCCTTGGGCTGATGCTGGGACTGGGTGCCTGGGGCTTGGTCTGGTGGCGGCGCAGGTGAGCACTGGAGGCGGAGCCTGGCTTAATACAGGGTGTGGCCAGTCACGGCGGCGGGGGGGAGGGGACGGAGAGATGTGGGGCAGAACCCCAACCTTAGCAAACAACAAGAAGTGTCTGGAGGCTTGGCGGCTTCTGGAAGGCGAGAGGTCAGCCGTTGGGTGCTAGACTACAGGGTGCTAGGCCACAGGCTGGAGTAGGGAGCCCAGACATCAGGAACCAAACTAGTAGGGGCCGAAAGCCCAGAGAGTGGGCGGGACCTGGTCCCGGAGGAACCTAAGTTGTTTTGCTGGTCGGAGACTGTAGTTTGCACAGCTCTCACTGGCGCCGCCTGCGGCCGAGGAACCAGTAGGACGAGATTGGTGACTCTCCAAGGACTTCCTTACAGGCGCTCGCCCCCGCCCCCGCCCCCGCTCCCGCCTCCGCCTCGACCACTCCCCACATTTGGTGAGCTTAACGGCACCCCCATTTTTCTCTCTCTCCTACCCGAACGATCCCTAGCCCTGAATTCTTGAGTCTGAGTCCTTGCCCGGGGGCAGACGAAGTTGGTCATTTTCTCTTCATCCTTCAGCTTTGACCCTCCCTTCCCACTTAGCTCCAGTCACAAATGCTGAGCCGCAGCCGCCGTTAGAACAGGAGTCCAAGAGCTCGGGCCACCTGGACCAGGAGCCGGTAAGGGCCTGCGGATAGGACGGCCTTAGGCCAGAATCCCGGAGAAAGAGGGGGGGGGGGGAGCCTAGCTCGGTTGCTGTGGGGCAGCCGTGCAATCCCAGCACCCCGGAGGTTTATGCAGGAAGATGGAGCCCAGACTTTGCTGCAGTCTCCTCTGCCCACGGCGGGGAGGAGGAAGGGGTTGATTCTAAGCTAAGGGGTCGGATCGCCAAGACCATCTTGCCTTTCCCCCTCTACCTCCTCAGAGCCTGCACTACGCTGATCTGGACCACTCTGTCCTCGGGGGGCACCGCCGGATGTCCACGGTGGTTCCCGAGGATGCCTCCACTGTCTATGCGGTTGTAGTTTAAAGGGAAGTCCTTGCTCTCAAAGCCGGGGAAGGGGGGGGGGGCACCATGGACAGAGGCACCGGTTAGCAGTCTGGATACCTGGGCTGTCTCTGCAGCGGTTCTTTCTCAGCCACTACCAACTCCCTTAGAACACCCTTCCTTCTCCACCAATGCCCTCTCTATAGATGGCCAAGCGGTCGTGAGTCTTAACTCCAATGGATACCGCGTCAGTTCCCCTTTCCAAACACGCATTTTGAACTTAACCACCCGCCTCCTTTTCCTGCCTCGCTCCACTCCCCAGGCTCATCGGCTGCAGCTGCTCATCTGCTGTCTGTAAGGTTGCCAGTGATGTCCTAGGCCCCATGGTAACATTCACGGACTTGGCCTTAGATCACCCCTCTTTAAACCCTGGTTTACTTTGTTGCTAAAACCTTCCTTCTAGAAGACTTGCAACTCTGCCTCTTTCTTCCTCCTCCTTACTCCTCTTCTAGAAAGCGAGCCAGCCCCCGGCCCCTTTCCCTCCAACCCAGATCTCAGAGCAAGCACACCCTGTCCAGCTGGCCTCAGGTATTTTACACAAGGCATATCAGAACTGACTTAGTCATTACCCAAACTATTCCCTGGCCCCTCCTCTGCAGTCTCATGACCAACCCAAATTGCCCAAGCCAGAAACTGGGAGTCAGAGGACACCAAGTCCTCCTCTCCCACACAGGGATCTACAAAGCTCCCCCCCCATCTTTCCTTTAAAAACAGGCTCTCCTGTAGCTGAGGCTGGCTTTGAACTCCTGATCCCCTGGTCTCCACCTTCAGTGCTGGGAGTTACAGGCCTGTCTCATCTTAGTGTCACTGCCAAATCTGTACCTGTCTCCATGTCTAGTGCTGCCACCAGAATGCACTCTCATGGTTACCGCATGGGCGGCCCACAGTCCCTTCTGGTCCTCCTGCCCTCCAGAGGATTCACCCCTGCTCCTCTCCTGGGAATAGGGCCAGGCTTTGGGGACAGGTGCTGCTTTGTGTACGCTTAGGCTAATCTGTCAATTCCTGTGTCACGAGCTCACCTTAGATTCCAACACTCATTGCCCCAGTGAGATAAATCCCATCTCCCAGATCCCTTCTCCCTCTTCCCCACTTCCTGCCTCGGTAATTATTTATCCTGGGGATTTCACTCAAATGTAGCCTTTTCCTGGGAATACTGCTCCTCATCGCAAATGCTCGCCCACTCGCGCACAAACATCGATGCCCTAGAAGCCCCTCTGGTCCTTCTCATAGAAAGCGACTCCTGAAAACCGTCTTAGTATAACCTGTCTGCCTAACCCCTTGAGTTCTCTGTGAAACCTCAGTACGTGGATGAAAGCGTGTCCTGGATAACACGGCTGTTTATCGAACGGAAGTGGACTGGCAATCTGCCAGGGTCTGAATCACCAGACATTCAGAAAGCGATCTGCCCATATCATGCAATCCCCCTTTCTGTCCTGGGATAAATACTCCCCACCACAGTCTCTTCCTCCTCTTGGTACCTGAGCCCTACAACAGGGCCGGGGAGTGAGACCTGGGGCACACAAAGAGGCCTGAGGCCGACTTCAGGTTCCAGCCCCACCCCATCCCTTTCTCCCAGTGAGACATCAGCCACAACCCCACCTAAAAGGCCCATTTCATTTTATTGGTTTTGACAGAGAGGACTCGCCCAGTGGCTCCTGTCCTTTGTTCCACACTAAGTCCTCCCTTGTCCTGGGGCACGTCTCCACCACTACCTCCTCCCCACCCTCTATTACCTGAATCTACCCCTACGTGGTCCAAGCCCAGGCCCTCAGCAGTGGGGGCGGGTGCTGAGCACCAGGCAGAGGGAGCTGAGGCCGGCACCGGCCTTCTCCAGTTCTGAGCAGGACACGGGTACCAGGGTGACGTCAGAGAGCTTCTGCAGACCCTGTGGGGAGGACACCGAAGGTGTGGATACCAGAGCCACGCCCCCCCACCCCCAGCCGGCTCCTAGTGGCCCCACCCAGGTTTCTGGAGAAAGGCTCCCTTCTTCCTTCCACTGGGAAAGACAGACTTCTTTCTCTGGTTGGTGGAGTTTGCCCCTCCCTCACCTCCTGGCTGTTGGGCAGGTCCCCACCTCCACGGTGCAGGAGGAAAGGGGTGGCACCGGGCAACCCAGGGCGCAGAAAGAGACAGTCAGCTGCTGCGTCATCAGGGAGGGTCAGAGAGGCGTAGGGGTGATCGGTCAGAGCTGCCATTGCCTGGAGAGAGGAAGTGGGTGTTGAGTTCTCCACAACCGAGCTTGCCTGACCTAGCACCAAGTAAAGGCTTGGGACAAGGGTTACATTTGTACGATAATGACAGCAAATATGTAACGCCAGCCGTGCCGGGCACAGTCGGTCTCAAGGTCTCAAACACTCGTAGCCACCGTTTGTTTACTTTTGCGGGCCCTCCCCCAACTCCTTTCTTCTGCACCCCTTGTTTCCTAGGGTGTCCCCTTTGTGTTAGTGAGGACAAGGGCTGGGAGCAGTCCCCGGAGCTAGCCAGAGTCCCTGCCGCCCCTGCCCTGAGCCACGCCCACTTCGTGGGCCACGCCTCCACCACCAGCCCTGTCCCCGCCTCACCCTGACAGCTTTTTGGGCAGCTTCGCTGCTTCCAGCCACCACAGTGCGGGGTCCCCCCATGCCGCAGAGGCCGCGCAGGTGTGAGGCTCCCGAGACCGGCACGGTGGAGACGGCGAAGTCCTAGGCGAGCAGGAGGGTTTAGGGTGCATCAAGAGCAAGCCCTCTGGCGCGCGCGCACACACACACAAAAACGCGCTCTAGGCGAGCAGGAGGGTTTAGGGTGCACCCGGAGCCCAAGAGCAAGCCCTCTGGCGCGCACACCGCCGGCGCGCTCTCCCCAAACTACCCTGGCTCCTCACCCGGAAGGTGTCTGCCACGATCTCGGCTCCTCGGTGATTGGTCCACTTGGAGAGACCTACGAAAAACTCCCGGCCTGAGCCCGGGAGGACACGCGGGTTCGAAGGCCAGAGTTGAGTTTGGAATCAAGATCTGAGATCGCTTGGTCTCCCAAACTCTGCTTCTCCCTGCCCAGCCCCCCCCCGGGGGGGTCGTCTCGTCTCACCCGTGAAGAGGACGTCGGTGCCGTCCAGCGTCGCGCTCTCGTCCCCCACCTCCACAATTCGGAGCCCCAAGTCCTGCAGGGCCTGGCGGACCCCATCAACCTGGGAGAAGGGAGCGGAGGGGCTGGGACATCCGCAGCTCCCTCTTTGCTGTCAGCCCCAGACATCCAGCCTCCGCCCCCACGCCCGCCCGCCCCCGTCCCCCCCAACCCCCGCGCAATGCTGTCCCCCTCCGCCCGCCCGACGGACACACCCCCCACCCTGCCGCTCACCTCGGGCCTACGCGCTGGGCTCCAGGGCCGCGTGATGAGGGCCGTGTCTCCTTGGATCACGGCCGTGTCACCGAGCAGCGGTCCCAGCGGCAGGGATTCCTCGGGAGGCAGTTCGAGCAGCTGCAGCCCTAGCCGCTGCCTCAGTTTACCTCCCAGCACTCCATGCTCCCTCTGGGCTTTCGCCAGGTCCAGAGCCGGGAGACCAGCCCCCGCGCCCTCCCCGGATGCCAGGCTCTCGGGGACACCCCGGATCAGGGCATGGGAACAGCGACCCAGCCCCTCCCCCGGCGTCCCCATCCCATCCACTCAGACGCCCCTTCCAGCCAAGCTGATGTCAGTTCTCTCTTTGGCTTCACTCGTCTGGGAGAAGAGACGGGAGGGGGAGGGGAGCAGCGGAGAGAGACACGCAAAGAAGAGAAGGGGTGGGGGAGTGTTAAGAGCCCCTGGGTCTTCCTCCCGCCACCTCCAGGCGCCCCTCCCACTCTGCCCCACCCCCCTCTTCCAGGCCTCCTTGCCCCGGGGACCCCGCTCGGCCTCCTCTCAGCGGGGAATCTGCTTTAAGAGGCGCCCGAGGAACGGGACTCGGATCCTTAATCTCCCAAACACCTGTTGCCCCTGCTCGGGGGGCTCCGCTCGGTCCCTGCCCCGCGCCCCCTCCTGGCAGCCGCTAGGATGCGCTCAGTCGCCAAAAATGCGGCGGCCCCGCCCCCTTAACCCTCAGCTGCTCGCAGCGGGAGGGACCCGAAGTCCTGCCAGGGACCCTCGGAGGCGAAGGGACGGGAAGAGAAAGCTGGGCAGCGGATCGGGGCCCCCGGGACGTGGAAGCCACGGATGCTCGCAGGAGAAAGGGAGGAGAGCGGCAGGCCGGAGGAATTCGGGTCTGAGGAGTTAAGCGTCCTCCCTCCCCACCCTGGCTGATCACGCTGCCCTTCGAGCGACCCGGCACAAGCCAGACTTTACTCCCGGAGGACTGGGAGAGGTCTCAAACGAAATCCGGAGGGCGGGGAGCCCGGGGAGGGGGGGCGTGGAGCCCCTCCTGGCTTCAGGACTGGGTACCCCTGTCCACCTCCCACCAAAGTCCACCCCGCCCGGCTCCTCGTCCAGGCGCAGGCTATTCTCACACTGCGTCCGGCGCAGGCACCGACGCAGCGCCCCCAAACTGCAGCCCCTCCATACCGTTCGGGGACAGTCCCCCCCGCCACCTCCCCGTCTCCAGACTCACCACCAGCGGCCACCACCACTCGCGCGGCGCTGTGATTTCGGCCTTGGCCCCACCCCCAGAGGAGAGAGTTGGATGCAGATGGGAACCCGAGTTTTCAAGCTGGGGAGGCCACGAGCTTGGGCTCTCGAGGGGTTTCCCTGGGTAGACGAGCTCACACACGGCGGTGGGGCGGGGGCGCGATGGTCTGGCGGCTCCGGGGCATTGTCTAAGCGGGACGGGGCGGGACCTTCCGAGACCACGCCCATTCCGCCCTGCTAGGCCGCGCCCATTCCTCTAGGACTGAGCGCCCACCCGCCCACCCACCCTCCACTCCCCCTGAACTCCCGGCACCGCCCCAAGAGCGCTGCCCAGGCCCACTCAGATCCGGCTGCGGGGCTGCAAGCAGGAGGTGGACCGCACAACAGCCCTCTAACGGACGGACGGATGCAGAACATGGCAGCCCCTGCACAAACATTGCCTCCCTAATTCCTGGCAGATGCCCTGGGCTTAAGACCACAGACCCTTCGTGCCCACTACACGGTAAGCCCAGTTTGTGCAAAAACAAACAAAAGAAAACCCAAACCAACAGCAGATTTTCATTCTGTATTTTATTACCGAAACACGTGGTCCTACCCACCCCACCCCACAATAAAAATGTTATTTACCCTTGGTCGCCTATCCGTTACCCCACTCCTCCCCCCAGGCCTACACTTGTGCCCCGGACTTCCTGACCGCTGGCTATTCTGGAGTGTGTCCATTCGGGAGCCTCGCAGAGCGTCTATGGCAAGCAGAGAGGGTGCATGAGCCTTCAGAAGGCGCTCATTTCAGAGCCTTGGCCACCTGCTCATAGGCCAGCTCTATCTCCTCGTCGTCCGGACAGGTGGAGGCGAACTCTTCCCGAGCGTACGCGTTGCTCAAGTACCGATGCACTCCACGGAACGCCTCTGGGATGGTGAAGCCTCTGTACTTCTTACACACCACCTGGACGTTGGAGAGAAGTTGGCACGTTAGCCCCAGGGGAGTCGAGCTTGCTGTGTTCTGGAGCTGTCGGACTTTGTCTTCCTCCAGGGTCTTCCAAGACTACCTCGCCGCTTAACACATATTTTTGTTACTGTTGTTTTCAGACAGGTTCTCTCTACGTAACCCAGGTTGGCCCGGTCTCTGGAACCTTCTGTTGCAGCCTGAGAGTTGGAGCTACAAGTTCCAACTGTGCCTCAAGTCTTTAAAATTTCTATTTTTACATTTATTTTTATTTCATGTGGATGAGAGTTTTGCCTACAAGTATGATGGTGCACCAAGTGTGTGCAGTGTCTGTAAAGGCCACAGGAGGGCGTCAGATTCACTGGGATGCATTACAGATGGCTAGCTGCCGTGTGGGTGCTGGGAATTGAACCCGGGTCCTCAGGAAGAGCGGCCAGTGCTCTTCATCACTGAGTCATCCCCCCAGCCACATTAGAGTTCTCTTACTAATTGCTTCTTTATTTCTTGTTTTTGTTTTTTGAGACAGGGCTTCTCTGTATAGCCCTGGAATTCGCTCTGTAGACCAGGCTGACCTCAAACTCAGAGCTCTGCCTGCTTCTGCCTCCCGAGTGCTGGAGTTAAAGGCTGCTCCACCACCGCCCGGTTTCTTATGATTCATATCTAAGCTCCATTTGAATGGCTTGCTCGACTTTTCATTTGTCTGAAACGCCAGTATTAATAGCCTGCTCCTTTCCAGACCAAACACCTGTGGTTCAACTTTTCTCCCCTTAACTAACGACATGGTGAGGCATGTCGTTAATCCCAGCACTGGGAGGACTAGACAGAAAAGCCCTGTCTCAAGAAACCAAAATAATAATAATAATAGAGAAAGATGGGCTAAAGACACAGCTCAGCAGCGAAGAACACTCACTACTATCGTAGGAGTCCAGAGCTTGATTTCCAGCAAGCTGTGTAAGCTCCAGGTTCAAGGGCTCTAACTCCCTGCACCTGTACTCACATGTAATTAAAAATGAATAAACGTCCCACTCCCTCACCCCCCGGGGATGTGCTTAGGCCTGGGTTCCATTTCCAGTTCAAGACCGCATGCATGCACAGGGGAATAGATAATTAGCAAAGTGTAACACTATTTTTGTAGTGAATTCTGTCTCTTTTTTCATTTGATTTTCAGGTCATGTGTCATTACCTTGATACAAAAGGTTTTTTTGTTTTGTTTTGTTTTTTGAGACAGGGTCTCACTGTATTGTTTTGGAGCCTGTCCTAGAACTTGCTCTGTACACCAAACTGGCCTTGAACTCACAGAGATCCGCCTGTGGGCAAGAACTAATTGAATGTCATTTGATTCTTTTCTCTTCTTTGTTTTTTTCTTTTCTTAGGAGGGAGGAGACCATCATTATTTGAAACAGTGTTTCCTTCTGAAGCTAAGGCTGATACCAGCCTTCCTACCTCAGCCTGGAGAATGCTGAGGGTCACAGGAAGGAGCCACTTTGCCCGGCTCTCTCAATCCCTAGGGCCACTCATTATTCAGTTGGTGGGGCAGTGATGATGGGCCTATGCGTTACTAAATTACACTGTAGCTTTAAGGCTGTGACAGAAACATGGGAAACGGCAGCTCATGTCTTCCTTGAGAGGAAATGGGAGGCCTAGTTACATAGAGAGTTACCGTGTAAACTTTGGACAATCCTGCTTTGTTTAAACTTTAGATTTGGCAATGATACAGATGCAGGAAAAGCCTTCTTGTAAGTAGCCATGGACATAAACATAAACACACACACACACACACACACACACACACACAGAGGCGCCCACAGAAAATCTGGAGTGTCACTCTTTTTTTTTTTTTTTGGTTTTTCGAGACAGGGTTTCTCTGTGGCTTTGGAGGCTGTCCCGGAACTCACTCTGTAGACCAGGCTGGCCTCGTGGAGTGTCACTCTTGATCAGACACTGTATAACCATGGCTTGTATCATCCAGTGTAATTCTCCTAATTGACAACTACTAAGCGATAGGCTGGTGTCCCTGGGCAGGGTCCACCATTGGTAACCTACAGAAACTGTTCTAAGAAAGGTGTCACCTTGGGATGCTGAGATTGCTCCACTGGGTGAAATCACTTGCAGCTAAGTCAGGTGACCAAGAGTTGGGTCTTTAAGATCCACACGGTGGGTGGAGAGAACCGACTCTCAAATTGTCTTGTGACCTCCACACCCCATTTGTGCCCCGCCCACTTATAATAAATAAAAGGTAATTTTAGGAGGCTTTTACCTGAAAGATTCATTCCATCCCCTCCTACCACAGTGACTACCCACCTGTACAATGTGAAGCTTTGGTAACAGGTTACAGTCGGCCAGGGTGAGCTCATTGCCATCCAGAAACTTCCTCTGAGAGACGCCCTCGTCCTCGGCGCTGGTCTCATCCACTTCTTCTGGGAGGGGGGATGTCAAGTAATTATCTAGAACCTTCAGAGCTTTCAGGAGCCCCTTCTCCAGGTCTGTGAGAGAGAGGGGAAGCTGATTAGAACCTTCAACACTGGGGAGACAGTGTACCCAAGGAGAGCCATCGAGCTGTGCGGACACGGCTCAGAGGTAAAGCACCTACTGAGCATGTGTGAGACCCTGATTTAAAAAAGAAAAAAACCCAACAGCACCATGTATGCTATTGTTAGATTGTGTGTCAAAGATGTGTGTGTCCAGATGTCTGCATGTGTGTGGAGGTCAGAGGTCAATACCCAGTGTTTTTCTCGATGACTCCATCTTTCCCTTCTTTCAGATCTCTGTGTATATTTTTGTTTAAGTGCAAGTGTGTGAGCCTGTAGGAGCGCATGTATACCCTGTGCATGCAGGAGCCTGAGGAGGACAGCAAAAGGGAGTCAGATTCCCAAGAACTGGAGTTACAGACAGCTGTGAGCTGTCACGTGGGCGCTGGGAGCCAAACCCTGGTCCTCTGGAAGAGCCGTGAATTCTTTCTTTTTTTTTTTTTTTGGTTTTTTGAGACAGGGTTTCATTGTATTGTTTTGGACACTGTCCTGGAAGAGCCATGAGTGCTTTTAGCCATCTTTCCAGTCCCCACTGTATTTTATACAAGGTCTCTCCCTGAACCTAGAGCTCACCGGTCTGACTAAACGGCCCCCATCTAAGCCTCCTCCTGTCTCTGCCTCCTCAGCACCAGGGTTAGAGTAGCTGCCCATCCTGCCTGGAATTTCACCCGGCGCTGTGCATCCAAACTCAGGTATTCATACTTGCGTGGCAAGCGCCCTACTAATAGACCGAGCCACTTCTCCAGGCCCCGGCTTGTGACTTATTCCCCCAAGCGCTAGAGACTGAGTGCAGGGTTTCACACACTAGCCAAGCTCCGCACGCTGAATCACGCCTCAACCTCCTAGTCTAACCAATCTACAAGGAAAATCTCAGTCAGCCCAGGAAATGGATGCTATCCCACTTACAGATCTGCAAGCAGATTTAGACAGGTGCAGAGGCCTTCTCAGAATCAACCCAACTCGATTCCACCAAAAGCCAAAATAAAGTTATGTAAAAAACAGTAAAACAGCCGGGCATTGGTGGTGCACGCCTTTAATCCCAGCACTCGGGAGGCAGAGGCAGGTGGATCTCTGTGAGCTCGAGGCCAGGCTGGACCGACAGCCTCGAAAACAATACAGAGAAACCTTGTCTCGTAAAACCAAAAAAAACAAAAAACAAAAAACAAAAAAAACAGTAAAACAACAACAAAAACTGTCTGCAAGTCTGGTAATGCTGCAGTACATGTAGGGGCGTGTGGGGGGCATACATGAAGGTGCACTTTAAAAATGAACTCTAGAGGGGCTGGAGAGATGGCTCAGAGGTTAAGAGCACTGACTGCTCTCCCAGGAGTCCTGAGTTCAATTCCCAGCAACCACATGGTGGCCCACAACCATCTACAATTCAATCCGGTGTCCTCTTCTGGCATATAGACAGAACACTGTATATGTAATAAATAAATAAATCTTTAAAAAAATGAACTCTAGAGCCAGGCGGTGGTGGCGCACGCCTTTAATCCCAGCACTAGGGAGGCAGAGGCAGGTGGATCTCTGTGAGTTTGAGGCCAGCCTGGTCTACAGAGCGAGTTCCAAGAACTAAGCAGAGAAACACCGTCTAGAAAACAAAAACAAAACAATTCTAGAGGGAGGGGAGATGGTTTGGTGGGTACCAGCACATGCTGTATAAGCAGGAGAACCTGGGGCTGGAGAGAAGGCTCAGCAGTTAAGAGCACTGGCTGCTCTTCCAGAGGACCTGGGGTTTGATTCCCAACATCTGTAACTCCAGCCCCAAGGAAGCTGACACTGTCATCTGGCCTCCTCAGGCTCTGAGCACAGGTAGACATTCAGGCAAATAACTCGCATACATAAAAATAAATTTTAAAAATCTCTAAAAACAAAACAACCCCCAACCCCCCCAAAAGTCTTGGCAATGAGACAGCAGAGAAGCAGAGGGGAAGCTGCAATGGAGGTCCAGGAGGGGTCTGAGAACATCTGCTCCAGCGCCCTGACAGCCAAACCCCAGGGGCCTCTGGTGCCTCTTAACCAGGAGGCTCTTCCAGGACCAAAGCCTCTGCTCCGCGAGACTCACTGTCATTGAGTGCCGGGTTTGAGTTCTTGATGTAGGCAGAAAACTTGGCAAATATGTCCAGCCCCGAGGTGTTGGACTCAGGGTTCAGGGCGGCCAGCTTTGGGTACCTGGAAGGCAGCGGGAGGGAGAAGGTAGAGCCCTTTCTGGAGGGGACTCAGCCCTACCGCTTCCCTCCATCTTTGTTCTCCAAAGCCCCCCAGCTCCGTCTCCTCTTCCCAATGCCCCTGTACCTGGGAGGGCACAGCACGGCCTCCAGGAATTCCTCGATCTTGTTGGTGTCTGTGTGTACTTCAGTGCCGTACAGCAGGAATGGGAGCTGTCCGCCCGGGCAAAGTTTCTGAACGGTCTCGGTCCGTCTGGAGAAGGGGCCAGGCGTCAAGAGAGGAAAAGGGCATCAGAGACAGAGACAGGGACGCCGAGATGCAGGAGAAGTCCATTTGTCCCCGCTGAGCTTTAAGGCAGAAGGGCTCGCTCGCGTGGGTTAGCGCGTGCGTTAGCGTGTGCGTACATCTGCGCACGCATTTGCACAAGGGATGTTTAGAGGAACGGAAGTGGGCCCACCTCTTGGTGTCCACGGTGGTGACGTTGAAGGTGACTCCCTTGAGCCAGAGCACCATGAACAGTCTCTGGGAGAAGGGGCAGTTCCCAATCTTGGCCCCGTCACTGCCAGCCTGAAAAGCAACCCCAGCCCAGCATTAGGCCTGGTGCACCCCATCCTTACCAGGCGATTCTCTGACATACACACACTGCTGCACTCTCTGAGGCACCCCTAGTGCTGAGTTATTTTCCCCCTCTGGGGCCGGGTCAAACCTAGGATCAATGGGTAAATTTCCAGCAAAGGCAGGCTCATGGCATCCCAGCAATAGACAGGTGGGAGGAGCCAAAGGAACAGCTACATCTTGGCAAGCTTGGAGAATCCTGAATCCAAAAGGCAAAGAGTAGGGGACTCGGTGGGGCTGGAACTGAATACTAGATCTTGACTCCTTCCTGGGTTCTCAAGTGGGGCAGAGACTAGGAAGGGCTGGGGGCGGGGGTGAAGGGGGCTGGAAACCAGGGTCCGCAATCATTAAACCTCCATCCAAGCCGCTCCTGGAGGCTGGGCGGGCACTCCAGTGGACCTCAACCTCACCTGAGAGATATGGAGGGCCTAACAAAGGGGGCAACTCTTCAACTGGATGCAGGTGACCTCATCCCCCAAAGGACACCTCCCCCCCAGACCGAGGGTGATTCATCTCTGTGTCTTCAGGCCTCGGCAGCTTCCTTCCTGGCAAGGAAGTGGGGGCAGGGACCTAGACACAGGCCGAGGCAACTGGGGCCACCCAGACGGTTCCCTAAACCTACACTCTCACTGCTGGTCCCCTAGTTGACAGCTCTGTTCTCCAAGATCCTCCTCGAAGGACACAAGGCCAGAATCTCGGCAGCATTGTTTGACCCAGGAATAAATAAATGTGAAAAAAGCCTCCGGAGGCGAGTGTGAGGTGGGGACCACACCTAAGGGGCGGGTCCAGGCTCCAGTTGGCTTCCCCGGGGGCCAAGGAAGCAGGAATGGGTGCCAGGGAAACCCCGGCAAAAAGGAGAAACAGACAGCGCACACACACACACACACACACACACGGTCACACAGGCGGGACACAACCGACCCGACAGAGACAAGACACGCACAGACCAGAAGTGGAACAGAGTGGGGGAGTAAGCGGAAGGTGGGGAGGATGTGTACAAGGGGGGGGGGAGAGGGGGGAGGGAGGGGGAGGGGGAGGGGCGGGGCCGGAGGGGACAGGCCTGAGTAGACAGTGGGCTGCAGCCAGGGGTTTCCAATCCCAAAAGCTGAGCCCCTTCTCTCCTTGACCACACCCACCCACCAGCCCAGGGGCTCTCCGGTCCCCTTAGGAGCTCTCTTCCCCTCCCCTCACTAGCAACTGTAACTAAACTTTAGTCCCCTTCCTGCCTTCTAGTCTCTGGCTTCCTGCGACCCAACCTGCAGCTTCCTGAAAGGTCCTTCCTTTCCTGTGCGGACGGACACACTGCTTCCGTCCCGCCAGATTCGTTCTCTGTGTCTGTGTCTCTGTGTCTGTGTCTGTGTCTCTCTCTCTTTCTGTCTCTCTGTCTCTCTCTCTCTGTCTCTGTGTCTCTCTCTGTCTCTCTCTCTCTCTCCCTGTGCTCATCTCTCTGTGTCTGCCTCTCTCTCTCTCTCTCTCTGTCTCTCCCTCTCTCTCTCTCTCTGTCTCTCTCTCTCTCTCTCTCTGTCTCTCCCTCTCTCTCTCTGTCTCTCCCTGTGCCTCTCTCTCTCTCTCTCTCTCTCTCTCTCTCTCTCTCTCTCTCTCTCTCTCTCTCTCTCTCTCTCTCTCTCTCTCTCTCTCTCTCTCTCTCTCTCTCTCTCTCTCTCTCTCTCTCTCTCTCTCTCTCTCTCTCTCTCTCTCTCTCTCTCTCTCTCTCTCTCTCTCTCTCTCTCTCTCTCTCTCTCTCTCTCTCTCTCTCTCTCTCTCTCTCTCTCTCTCTCTCTCTCTCTCTCTCTCTCTCTCTCTGTGCCCATCTCTCTTTCTTTCTTGGGGCCGCATGCCCTTCTCAGGCCCCGCCACCGTCTCCTTCTCAGCCCTTGGGTCCTCTGGAGCCCTGGACCGCGCGCGCCACACCCCATTCAGTTGTCCCTCGCTCCTGAAACCCCACTCGGTCTCCTCGAGGCTGCTGGGAGCCTCTCCCACAAACTTTCCAGGGCGAGTCCAGAACTCTCATTCCCGTCTCACAAGTTTTGCCCCCCTCTCCCCCAGCGAGACAGCATCGGGGCTGGGGTCAACGAGGAACCGGGCGGGGGTTAGGGCCGGAGCTGGAGGACGGGAGGGTTGGCTTGCAGGAATCCCGAGGGTGGCGGAAGGAAGAGGCGCTCCTACCTTCACGAACAGCTCGACCTGAGGTTGCTCTTCGGCCATGGTTGCGTCGGGGACCAGGAAGCAGCCGTCGCTGGGGGAGCTGGGAGGGGCCGGGGAAGGCGGGTCTCACAGTCGGGGATCCTCTCCTCCGGGCTCCGCGCTGCCCCTCGGGCCGCACCCCGAGTCCGATCCGACCCTTCTGGTTCGCTCCAGCACACGGCTTTCCCCACCGGCCCCGTGCACCCCACACCCAGCTTCTTTCTCCACCTCGGTCCCCTCCCGTTGAGCTCAGGGAGCAGCTGACTCACCGGCCGGCCCCGCCCTGAACCTGGGGAGGGGACCGGAGAGGGAGGGACGGAGGCCCAGAGTAAGGGTAAGGGAGGGGTGTTAGGAGGGAGGCCCGGGGCGGGAGGGGGGCTCCCCTGCTTTTTCTCTGACCTTTCCTGAACACAGCACCTTTTTCGTGCCTCAGTTTCCCCGCCTCATGGATGAGAAGGGCGGCCCGCTCTCCCACAGGGAAACACACCGAGGTGCACAAACGGGGTTGGAGGCTGGGAGCGTTCTGCGTTCCAGCCAGTCTGCTGGGGTGTGTGTGTGTGTCTGTCTGTCTGTCTGTCTGTCTCTGTGTCTGTGTGTGTACGTGTGTCTGTGTGTGCAGGAGGACACGGAAGCAGACACTGAGGTTGCGATCTGTGGATTGGCGAAAGGCACCAACTGGGAGACCCGGAGGCCTGATTCGACGGAAACAGGAAGCCGAGCCCAGGCTTCACGGCAGGGGGCGGTCCTCTGGAAGCCTGTCAACGCTTAGGCTTCCCCGTCCCGGGCCCCTTCCCCTCCTCCGGCTGGTAAAGGTTGCCTTGGAGACGGGAGGGGGGTTATCCCGGCACCAGGATAACACTGGGGCTCATCCTGGCATGGGTGGGGTGTCGTGAGAAGAAAGCAAAGGTCAGACAGATCGGAACACTAAGTAAACAAGGAGGCAGAGGAAAAGTAAATTTTCCCCTTGGAGGCTTGATTTTGGAGTTGCTATCTAACGTTACAACCTATTTTTGTTGTTGTTGTTTAATCTAAAATATGTCTGCCAGTATTCCAGCCTGCACGTTCTACTGTCCGACCATGCGCTTCCTTTTCTACTGTCCAAAAAAGAACTCCATTTGGAGAAAAACACGCTGGACTTAGAAAGACCTAGAAACAAAACTGGGCTGGAAACTGAGACTTCGAGGTGCATGTGTTGCTGGAAACTAGCAGTTAGTGGTTTCCTCTTAGCTTCCTCTTCCAGGAGCTTTCTCCTGGGGAATGGGGGCGGGGATCTCCTCCTCAGAAAGGCAGAATATTCTTGGTATTTGGACCTTTGGACATCCCTAAAGTGTGTGTTCCCAATCATGTCGACCCTCAAAATCCGCACAGGGGCCCTTCCCTACTGACGAACAAGGTGATTTCAAGGATGCCCGATTTCCCAGACTCTTCCGTTTTCCCCACGGGTAGGTAGGTGACCACCACAGACCTGCACAACCTTGATCTCACGGGGAGAAGCTTTAGTTGGTCTCCAATAGGCTTGACAGCCTCGCCCCTGCTAGTCTTTGGAGCCTCGGCTGCCCCATCATCAATATTGTCTGGGGCTGCCTGGATGGCCACCCTCCAGGGATCCTGCCTTCCTTTTCAGGCCACGCGCTCCTGGGACCACGGGGGGTTGGGGGTGCCTCCTGGATTTGAAGCCAGGACTGCTTCAGAAAACTGTGTTGCTCCCATCTCATCTGCCTGGCCCTGCTTTTCCACGGCTCCCTCTTCTCAGCTGGGGTCTCCTCCTGTGCCCCATGCCTTCCGTGTCCTGGTAACCAGTCCCTAATCTCCTCCCCGCCCAGATTGGAAGGTGGGTCCCTCCCTGCCACGCCTCAGAGCTGTCGCCAGCCTCCTCCAGGTTTCCATAGCTCCATTGCTCAACAATCTGCCAAGGGTAACCATTAACCCAGCCCTTAGCTCTGCTCCCCACCTTCCGCTGTGGAGAGGATTTTCCAGTCACTGAGCAGCCCGGTCACCTCACACCGTCTCCCTGGGCCCTAGACAGGACCTTCTTATTTCAGCATAGCTCGTACAGTTTGTTTGTTTGTTTTTTCGAGACAGGGTTTCTCTGTATTGTCTTGGAGGCTGTCCTGGAACTCTCTCTACAGACCAGGCTGACCTCGAACTCACAGAGATCCTCCTGCCTCTGCCTCCCGAGTGCTGGGATTAAAGGCATGCACCACCACCGCGCTGGGACAGTTTTTAAATCATGTATTTATAGTGGTGTGCGTGTGTGTGTGTGTGTGTGTAAGGGCACAAACACCGCAGGTGTGGAGGTCGGAGGTCAATTTGAGAGTTAGTTTTTTTTTCCTGCCGTGTGAGTCCCTGGGGATGGAATTTAAGGCGACGAGGCAGCCCTAAAGGGTTAATTATTTATTGTAAGCTGCATTTCTTTTCTTTCCCACCCAGCTCTACCATCGATGAATTATGATACCCAGTGTCCTTAGGGGTGAGCGGGCTGTGGTGCGGACACAAACCGGCAGGGGTGAACGCGTGTGATCTCACTCTGTCTGCTTTTCAGAACGCAGAGTCACTCACTCGGATCCTGCGCTTCCTCTCCAGAGGTCCCGAAGTAATCGGGGTCCCGTCGCAGCGCACTTGTGGGCGTTGGGTGGCCCCCTGCGTTCAGGGAACCGGCGGGGTGTGGCGGGGCGGGCGGAGAAGCAGGGTTGAAACGAGAGGCGGCTCTCACTTCCGTTATTTGTCTTAAGACACTGTTAGCCAGACGCTGCTCTGAGTCCTTTATAAATACTATTACCTCGGCGGGTGCAAATATCAACAGAGCGGTTGCCGTGGGCATGGGCGGGGTTAGTGCTGCTTCTCGCCCCGCTCCAGGCCGGAGGAATAAGGCTCTGGCTTTATAAATATTAACTCGGCGGGTGCAAATATCAACAGAGCGGTTGCCGTGGGCATAGGCGGGGTTAGTGCTGCTTCTCGCCACGCTCCAGGCCGGAGGAATAAGGCGCTGGCCCTTTAAGGGCGGCCTCCTCGCCGTAGCGCTCCCCCACCGCCCAGACCCTTTCCCCGGACTGGGACTCAGGCTCGCGCGGCGACTTTGTGGCCGGCGGGCGCCGCCCCGGCAGCAGCCGGAGCTCGGAAACCCTGGCCTCTGGAGGGAGGCGCGGCTGCCTAGCAACGGCGGAGGGCGGGAAGTTTGAACGCGCCGGCACCGCCCCTATCGTCGACGAGCCAATCAGCGCTTAGACCGTGCCCCTCGGCGCTGGGCCCTCCCTCTCTTCCTATTGGATAGCGAGACAGGCTCCCCCAGCCAATGGCGACTGAGAGGGCGGGGCGAGCGCGCAGCCCTCCTCCCCGCCCCGCCCCTCCCCGCCCCCAGATCCGCTCGCCCTTCCCCAGGCTGGCGGCCGTTGGTCAGGGAGGTCGCTCGTCGCCTCTGAGGTGACGGGAAAGGCGGGAAGACGCCGCGAGTTGAGCGCGGCTGTGGTTGTCCGGGGCGTGGGTGGCAGAAACGAGAGCTGACGCGACGGCCCGCTCCTTCCGACCCCTCCTCCCCGCCCCACCCCCTCCCCACCCGCACGCTCGCCCGCCGGAAGCACGACTTCGAGTGACAGAGATGAGGGGTGGGGCGGTGACTCGGGGCCGGTTCGCGGGGAACCTCAGACAGCCGCGACGCGGTGCGCAAATCGCCCCGCCCAGCCGCCACCCGCTGAAACGGGCGGCTTCTGAACCTCCCTCTCGTCCCCCGTCCTCAGAGTCGCCGAGCCCATGGCTTTCAGAGCGACCCCAGGCCGGACGCCGCCGGGACCCGCCCCCGGGATGTCCTCGGCCAGCTGCCCCAGCCCACAGGCCCCAATGCCCGGGCCCGGAGCTATCGAGGAGGACGAGGAGGAGGAGGACGAGGAGGAGGAGCCGCCCGCCGAGGTGTGGGAGGGAGGGGCGGGAAGGGCCGGGCGCGAACCTGTTTCACGTCGACTGAGGTGCCCAGTGCCCGTCTCCGAGACTAACATAATAAGGGATGGCCAGACCACGCCCTCCCCCAGGGGTCCCCATATTGACCGCTCTCCTCCCTCGTGGGGCAGATCCATCTGTGCGTGCTGTGGAGTTCGGGGTATCTGGGCATCGCTTACTACGACACGAGCGACTCCACTATCCACTTCATGCCCGATGCCCCAGACAACGAGAGCCTGAAGCTTCTCCAGAGAGGTGGGACAGAGCCCCTGACTCCTCTTCTCTGGGCTTGGAATTGTGTCACGCCTACGTCCTTTACGTGACTGAGTCTACTTTATAGTCGCCTGTAGTAATCCGGGGAATTGAGTATCCAACGCAACTTTATCGGGAACTTGCCCTATGTTAAATGCTGTAGATTTAGTCCCTGGCAAGCCGTTCATGACTTTAGTGGTCTTTTCCAGGACGCCTCCCCCCACCCACCCCTGCAGAATTACCACTTGACTAAATCTCTTTCCAGACTGCTCCCAGCCGGTGCAAAGCACTCTCTGACAGAAAATAAATCCTCTTATTTTTGTTTGATTTTTGTTTTTTTGAGACAGCTCTGACTGTCCTGGAACCCACTACATAGGCCTGCCTGACCTCGAACTCAGACACTGGCCTGTCTCCCGAGTGCTGGGATCAAAGGCGTGTGCCACCGTGCCTGGCTGAGAAAATAAATTCTCTAGTGGCAAGAAGAGAGAGCTGCCCGTTTCCTCTTTGTCGTGTGTAGAGCTCCTTTGACTCGTTTGGTCCCTTCTCTTTTCAAGTTCTGGATGAAGTCAACCCCCAGTCTGTCGTTACAAGCGCCAAACAGGATGAGGCCATGACCCGGTTCCTGGGGAAACTTGGTAAGGGTGGCATCAGGAAGGGGGAATGGAACTAAAGTGTGGAGTACCGGGAGGCTGGTGTTGACTGGAAGGCAGGACGGGCGAGAACGGGATTGAAGCATACACAGCCACGCCCCTTTGCTTCCACAGCCTCCCAGGAGCACAGAGAGCCACAGAGACCTGAGGTTGTACTTCTGCCGAGCGTGGATTTCGGTAGCTGCTTCCTTTACGTTGCCAGACCCCATCCCAGTGGCCCTGTCCCCTCCCTTAATCCACCCCATCATCAGAGATCCCCCCCCACCCCGTCTGTTCTTATCTGAAAATGCCTCTCATGCCCCATCACCCATGTCCCCGAGATTTCTCCTGCACCTTATCATTAATAACCCAACTTATTGAGAAGCCATCAGGTTAGTTATGTTAGGAATGCCCCCCCCCACAGAAAATGGAGATGACACTTTCAACCAGCCTCGAATGTTGGAGTTTCTCCCTTTAAGCTAAAGTGGTTTATTGCAATGGGTTCCTGATGACCATAAAACACTTCCTACTTGGCAAACTCCCAGGGTTACAAAAAGGACAGGGGATGTTCTGTCCTAATTAGATATCTGGACATTCGGACTATTCTTTCCTTTATCATACGTTCTTTTTGACCTAGAAAATCCAGAATCCCAGACATCACTTGTCTTTCCCAGGTTGTGGGTATAGCCAGACATCTACGTCACATAAAGAATGAAGAGTGCACTTTTGGTTCTTGCTTTAGCTTCCCTTAACAAGCTCTGTGGACTTGGGTTGCTTTTGCTCTTGTTAAGTTGGTGTGAGAAAATGGATTTGTAGACTCTTCTCTCCTCACTCCCTGAAATAGGTCCAGAGACAAGCAAGCAGCGTCTCCTTTCTGGAAACTACTCGTTCATCCCAGAGTCCATGACTGCCACTGAGAAAGTCCTTTTCCTCTCCTCCATCATTCCCTTTGACTGTGTCCTCACGGTGAGCTGCGTCACTGGGGAAGGCATGAGCTCCCAGTCCCAGGCTGAGTTCTGGGCTGGACTGGCCCAGCCCTGGAACATGGCAGTCTTTGTTGGTGTTGGTGTTGTCCAGCATCTGGAACATTAGGCTTTATTCCAACTGCACTACTGACCCCTCCCAGGTCCGGGCACTTGGAGGACTGCTCAAGTTCCTGAGTCGAAGAAGGGTCGGGGTGGAACTGGAAGACTATGGTGTCAGCGTCCCCATCCTGGGATTTAAGAAATTTGTGTTGTAGGTGATGTAGAGGGACTGGAAGGTCTCAGAAGTAAGCCAGCAGAGTGGACTCGTGTGCTGGGACACGGGAGGGGTGGGGACAGGGGACACGTGTGCTGGGACACGGGAGAACCAGGGCCTGTTGCTCTGGAGAAGACTGGGCGGTGCTGAGGGAAGGGAGCCCAGGGAGCGGGGCTTGCAGTGAGCTGCCGTGCCTCAGGCACCTTCCCTTTGACTTGTTTTCTGTCCTCAGGACCCACCTGGTGAGCATAGATCAAGACACTTACAGGTGAGGTGCACAGACTGCCAACTCCGCCTCCAGAAACACAAGGGTTGAGCCTAATGCTCTAAGAATCCCAGTGAGGCTCTAGTCTAATCCTGGCTGTTCAGATCTCTCTCCTTGAAGGAAAGGGAGGGTGATGGGGGGGGAAGGGGGGAACTGAAGCACAAAAGCATGGCCTCCCTTTCCTTCCTTTTTATGTTGGAGATGGACGAGGGGCTGGTGCCTGCTAGGCAAGCATTCTGCTCACTGAAGTGACAACTCCAACCTGCCATTTACTTTTTTTTTTTTTTTTGAGATTGGGTCTCTCTACATAGCCCCACTGTTCTGGAACTCACTATATAAACCAGGCTGGCCTTGAACTCACAGAGATCCACCTGCCTCTGCCTCCCGAGGACTGGGATTAAAGGTGTGCGCCATCACACCTGGCTTTCTTTTCATTTTCCTAAGCAGAGAAGCTGAGGCAAATCTAAAACTGAGTAATAAACCTCACATCAAACTTATTGCTGGGCGGTGGTGGCGCACGCCTTTAATCCCAGCACTCGGGAGGCAGAGGCAGGCGGATCTGTGAGTTCGAGGCCAGCCTGGTCTACAAAGTGAGTTCCAGGACAGCATCCAAAGCCACAGAGAAACCCTGTCTCGAAAAACCAAAAAAAAAAAAACAACTTATTCTTGCCAGGGGTGGTGGCGCATGCCTTTTACCCCAGCACTCAGGAGGCAGAGGCAGGAATTCTCTGGGAGTTCAGGGTTCAGGGCCAGCCTGGTCTACTTAGCGAGTTCCAAGTCAGCCAGGGCTACACACAGTACACAGAGAAACCTGCCTCAGTTCCCCACTCCCTTTATTATTATTTTCAAACAACGAAAGTGCCAATAGGAGCATGGCTCAGTGAGCAACAGCTCTTGCTACTCACGATTGAGGATCTGAGTTTGGACCTGAGTTTTATGTAATTCCTTGGCATCTCTGGCTGCCATCTTAGGCAAAGAAGATGTGGGACTCTGGGTTCGGTGAGAAACTCTGTCTCAAAAGAGAAAGAGACAGAGACAGGACAGCCACTTGTGTCCTCTGGCTTCTCACATATGTGTGGGAGCATGTGCACCTGCACCAAATCTGTGAGCACAGGCAGGTGTGGTGGCTCACCGTCAGTCCCAGCACTGGAAGGCAGAGGCAGGGGATTTCTATAAAACAAATATGCACACACATGCATATGATCCAGACGTCTTCATTTCTCTGTGACAGCGTTCTGCAGATCTTCAAGAGCGAGGCGCATCCCTCAGTCTACAAAGTAGCCAGCGGGCTAAAGGAGGGGCTCAGCCTCTTTGGTAGGTGTGCACTGTTGGTCACCCCACACTGAAACCCTGCTAGACACGCTGTTGACTCTTCCTGCTGTCCTGTCAGTGCCAGACGCCTTCTCCACAGCAGCCCGGGGTTCTCAGCCTCTGTGCCCACTCCCAGCCTGCGCTCCATAGCCAGCCATGCAGTGTAGCGTGCGTGTCAGCTCTGACCAACATTATGTTCAGTCTCTGGCTCTGTACGAGGTGCCCACTAATTGGGCACTTAGTACCTGTCAGTCCACCGAGGAGAGTTGTGTAACTGATTTGTATGGTTTTTATCTGGGTCCTCTGGTTTTAGGGTATATTAGGGACATGGCTCTAGATGTCCAGTTTCTCACTGGGCAGTTTACATATTGTGTTGGGCTTTTTGTGAGTTGTGACTATGTCCATTTATATATTTTTCTGGCTTTTCCCAGCCTCACATAGCTCAGGCCCCAATTTGTGGCCAGGCCCTGACTTTGGCTGCCTTTGTGTCCTGTATCTAGGTCTCCTTGTAACAAGTTCACTCCTGTGCATACCCCACAGGGATCCTCAACAGATGCCGCTGTAGGTGGGGACAGAAGCTGCTCAGGTGAGTGTGTCTCACACACACTGGATACCGAGGCCATGGCAAAGTATTCATTCAGCAATACTAGCCATAACTACTGCCCAGGGTAGCGGCTCCTATTATCCTCATTTTAAGTTGTGAGCACAGGTGCACTCATACTCATGAATAATATACAGATACACACACACACACACAGCAGAAACTTAACCACAGACTATGGATGCATTGCAAGATAATTTAACACCAAAAGCTAGGGGCATGGCTCGGTAAGATACTCAATTCAGTGTGAGGCCCATCTGCAGTCTAGAAAAAAAAAGTTAAACAAAACTAGACATGCCCCATCTCAAAATGACTTCTCCCCAACGCCCAACCCAGGGTCTTTATCAGGAGCATTGCATCTACCTCCAGAGTGGTCTCTGCCTCTGGTCTCTTCTCCACATCAGCTGTTCTTTCTAACCACATGCCATCATGACAGAGGCCTGGGCTTGCCACTGCACTTCTTAAAAAGTCTTCTCAAATAGGGCTGGAGATGCCATGGAGGTTAAGGAGCACCTGAACCTGTGCCTCTAGTTCCAGGGGATCTGACACCATCACACAGACATACACGCAGGCAAACACCAACGTGCATAAAACAAAAAAAATTTAAAAAGTTTTAAGTAAAAGCCGGGCGTTGGTGGCATACGCCTTTAATCCCAGCACTCGGGAGGCAGAGGCAGGCGGATCTCTGTGAGTTCGAGGCCAGCCTGGTCTACAGAGAGAGTTCCAGGACAGCCTCCAAAGCCACAGAGAAACCCTGTCTCGAAAAACCAAAAAAAAAAAAAAAAAAAAGACCCTGATAGCCAGAATGAGATATTGGTGTAGAGGGAGGAAGGGTGGCTAAGAGATTTCAGGACAGACACAGAGGCATTAGGGAATAACTGAATATGGAGGAATGAACGAGAGGCTTCAATCCAAGGCTCCTATCTTGAGATGCTACACTGCCATTAACGCTATTACCCAGGAAAATGTGTCAGGAAGAAGTCTGGATGTTCTGAGCCTGCAGTGTCTAGGCAAAGTACAGGTGGTAACAATATGCAATGGTCAGGCCAAATGTATAGGAGTTGTGTGAATCATTTTTTGTTTTTGTTTTTAGAGACAGGGTTTCTCTGAGTAACAGCTCAGGCTGTCCTGAAACTCACTATGTAGACCAGGCTGGCGTCAAACTCAGAGATCTGCCTCCCTGCTTCTGTCTCCTAGGACTAAAGGTGTGTGCACTGCACCTGGATAATTTTTGTTTTGTTTGCTGTTGAAGAGGGTCTCATGTAGCACAGGATGGCCTCCATCTAATTTTTTAAGGAACATTTTTATTTATCATTTTTAATGTGTATGGGTATTTTGCCTGTATGTATGTCTGTACACAACTTGTGTGCCTGGTCCCCTGAGGTCAGAAGAGTGCTTCAGACCCCTTGGAACTAGAGTTACAAAAAGTTGTGAACCAAGCCAAGCATTGGTGGCACACACATTTAATCCCAGCACTTGGTAGGCAGAGGCAGGAGGGTCTCTGTGTTTTTCGAGGCCAGCCTGGTCTACAAGAGCTAGTTCCAGGACAGCCTCCAAAGCCACAGAGAAACCCTGTCTCGAAAAACCAAAAAAAAAAAAAAAGTCTTAAGTAGTAGCTAAGAGGATGCTTCCCTATTACAGGAAAAGCTTAGCATATGTATGTTGTAGTGAGGTGTTTATGGTCCTTCCTGTTGCTGAGGCAAAATGTTTGATGGGAAGTCGCTTACGGGGAAAAAGGGACTATTTGGCTCACTGTTCCAGGTCACATGATCGTGGGAAGTCAGAGCAACAGGACCCTAGTGACATTATGTCTGCAATTAAGAGCAAAGAGCAATGGACTCATGCGTGCATCCAGGACAGGGCTCACGAGCTTGCTCCTTATTCAGTCTGATCCAAACCCAGAAGAGTGCTGCTCACAGTGTGGGGGAGTTCTCCACGTCAGTGGGTATAACTAAGACATTCTCAGATATAATTCTAGACTGTCAAGTTGACGATTAAAACCAATCATCGTACCCCATTCACCTTGGTTTTAGTTTTCAGGTTCACATCCCGAATTTCCTTGTTAATCCTTTTCTCCTAGCTCTAGTCCCTCCTGTCAACATTTAGTCTCATGCTTGAGGTCAAACTAGCTCTGACCTTTTTGGTGAAGCGTCCACAGGCCCGCACACACACACACGCACACACACACACACACACTCTCCCTCTCTCTCTCTCTCTCTCTCTCTCTCTCTCTCTCTCACACACACATACACACACACACACACACACACACACACGAGAGGTGGATGGGCTCCTGTGCTCAGATGCTCTTTCACGTCCGGTCAGAATCTTTAGTGAGCCAGTTGCCTTGTGCTTGTGAATTCCTGTTGCCCGTGTCTGTTTTTGGTTTGCTTGTTGGTTTTTTGTTTGTTTTTCAAGACAGGGTTTCTCTATAGCTTTGGAGGCTGTTCTAGAACTCAGTCTGTAGACCAGGCTGACCTCATATTCACAGAGATCCGTCTGCCTCTGCCTCCTGAGTGCTGGGATTAAAGGCGTGCGCCACCACCGACCGGCTCTGTTGCCTGTGTCTGACATGTGAGTTTGTAGATAAACTATTTAAAGAGAGAACAAAGTACGAAAACTCAAGCACACTGGCCACATCGCCTCCAGACCTGAGTCCATAGAAACCTTTGCTACCAGACAGGCTCATAGGTGACCCCTTCCCCTCCCACCCACCCCACTGCAGCTCATTCCTCTGTGGACTGATTGAGGATGATCTCTGAGTGATTCAAGTATCCACACGTTCTTCAATGCTTTAGATGTAAATCCGGAATTTCAAGCAGGAATAGGAGGGGGATGTGGAGGTCTTACAGGGTTTGTTTGAAACATGGTCTCACTATGTATCCCAGACCTGCCTGAAACTTGCTAGAAAGGCCCAGATTGTAATTCACCTTGTGATTATCCCCCTCTCTGACTCCTGGGTGCTGGTATTACAGGAATGGATCAGCATGCCTAGCATGGAGGAAAAGAATTTCCCATGAAGAAGAGAATTATGCTAAAGATGGAGAGAGCCAGGCATCCTGGCAAATGCCTGTAATCTCAGAACTGGGAAAGAGTGGGTCTAGAATATAGTACAAGTTTGAGGCCTTTGCTACAAGGCCTCTGTGTGTGTGTGTGTGTGTGTGTGTGTGTGTGTGTGTGTGTGTGTGTGTGTGTGTGATCACTTGCTACTCTTCTAGAGGATCCTTGTTCAGTTTCCAGCATCCAGGCCATGCTGCTAACAACTGTGTGGAGCTCTGTTCCAGGGTCTGAGACCCTCTGGCCTTCAGAGGCACATACTTGCACACTCATTGCATACATACCACAATACACACATTTGTCTTGTTTTTTTAAGACAGGGTTTCTCTGTGTAGCCCTTGCTGTCCTGGGACTCATTCTGTAGATCATGATGGCCTCATACTCAGAGATCTGTCTGCCTCTGCCTCTGTTGGGATTAAAGACTACACCACAGCCGCCCGGCTCATACCTGTAAATTTTTAGAGGGGAGGAATAGAGTAAGGACTGGGGACGAGTACCAGGCTTTTTCTTTTGGGTCACCAACCAGCTCCTAGATCATGACACAGAGACTTATTAAGTTTTGTGTGTCCAGCCTTAGCTTAGGCATGTTTCTGGCTAGTGGTTTTAAATTACGCTGGTTCTCTTCTTTTCCTTGGGGCTGTTGCCTTTCTGAGTTCTGAGCTCTTACTTTTTACTGCTTCTCTGTCTGTCTGGCATCTGCTGGCTTCTTGCCCCAGGCGTGTTCCTCATTCTCTCCTCCTCCTTTTTTTCTCTCTTCCCGAGCCTGTATTTCTCTCTACCTGGAAACACTGTCTATCCCTCTCCTGCCTAGCTATTGGCTGGTCAGCTTTTTGTTAGACCAATCAGGTGCCTTAGGCAGGCAGGGAGAAACAGAGGCAGCACATCTTTACATAGTTAAACAAATGCAGCACAGAATCGAGAACCCACAAAAATCTAACAACCAATCAATTGAGGGGTGCAAGGAAAAGACAAACTCACAGATACAGAGCAAAGCAGATTCTGCTGCTGACCCAGCTGCTTTCGTGCCGCTGTCCTGTCCGGATGAAGAGCACCAACGGCGCTGCCTCTGCTTCTTGCTCCAGCTCCCAGTGCCAAGAGAGCTCCAGAGAGCACCACCCCTCTCCCCAGCTCGTAAGCTGTACTTATACAGACAAGACCACGCCCTAGGACTTGTTTCCTCAGAGGTCATTGGCCAAATGGATGGAAATCCCACAAGAAGGAGTAAACAAAAGTAATGCACCTTGCCTGCAGTGGTGGCACACATCTTTAATCCCAGCACGGTTGTGAAATCAGGGCCATCAACAGAACACAAGCCTGGTAAATCCAGGTGTCCTATCAGAAAGTCCCCTAAAGGACACTTGTGCTCTGCCGAGTGGGGCCAGACCTTCCCAGCCCGGCCTGCACTTCCATGACCCAAGCCCTCTTTGTGGAGAACAGGGATGGCCAAAGCCCACCCTTGAACTGAAATGGATCTTTGGTTTTATTCTAATTTGGGATGTTCTGACTGAACATGACTGGCTATGGGCTAAATGGGATGAGGTACGCATCCTGAGGCCCATGTCTCCACTCGCTAACTCATAGACAACATGAGTAATGGCTTCCTGTAATGTAGAAAAGAACCCCCAGGCTAAAGTTCTTACAGAACCCACACCCAGAATTAAACAAATACAGATGAGACGTTATTACTATGCAATAGTTTATTTAACGTAACAGGTAATACTTCTGGCAACAGAAGATGTAATGTTTGTACACGCTAGTCATTAATGAATCAGATCCACTCATTGAAACACCTTCACAATGTCTCCCCAAGTCCTCTCTCTACAAAAGATGACCATTATGAAAAATTGTAAGATGTGTTGGGTATGATGGCCCCTGTGTTTAATCCCACCAGAGACAGAGAGGCAGGCAATTTTGCGACCAGCCTGAACTATGTGAAACCTGTCTCAAAAAAAAAAATGCAGGCTGGGGGTGTGGCTTAGTAGTTTGGTGCTTGGATTATGAGTAAGCCTTGACCCAACCCTAAACATTGCCAGAAGAAGAAAGAAAAGAAGAGAGTAGGAGAGAGAATGAGAATTAGTTATAGGCATTTACACAGGAAAACCATGGAAAGATGAAATTTCATCTGTGCTGTTGCCCTAAAATACTGTCACAGCTGCATTCAGATAGCAAACGCGTACTGACTCAGCCTCTCCCACTCAGCCACAGAGAACTGTAGTGTTGGCACACAAATGCCACAACACACTGCTCTTGCTCTAAAATATTGACATGCTCTATTACATATTCACATGAGTGACACATGGTCTCACCCATCAAACCCATGACATACAGACATAGACATAGTGACATCCAGCAATTTTCTCAAGTACATACAAACATGAGAACACAGACAGGGCCTTGCACTTACATTCCTATAGCATGCTGCAGGCACATATTACCACGCGCCCCGAAGATTTCCAGGAAAAATGAAGATGATGAGAGATGTGGCTTCTAATTTCCCCATCCCAACCCCCCACCCCCAGGCTATGGTTTACACGTCCAACTCAGGAGCTAAAGGAACTCAATTCTCGTCTGGATGTCATTCAGTTTTTTCTGATGCCTCAGAATCTGGACACAGCCCAGATGACGCACCGTCTCCTGAGCCACATCAAGAATGTGCCTGTGAGCCCAGGGCAGAGGTCGGGGCAGGGGCAGGGGCAGGGGGTGAGGCTGAGCACCCCCATGGCAGAGGTCAGGGCGGGGGAGTGAGGCTGAGAGCCCCCATGGCAGAGTCGGGAGTGATGCCGAGAGTCCAGGGTGGAGGGGGGGGTGAGTGAGGCTGATGGCTTATAGAAAACTTGGGGCTTCTTTTGTTTATTTTATTAAAATTTAGTTTATTTGTTTTGTGTTTTGAGATAGGGTCTCACCATGTAACCGTATGGCTGGGAACTCACAGGGATCCACCTGCCTTTGTCTCCCAAGTGATGGATGAAGTTGTGCATCATCACACCTGACTGTTTTTGAGACAGGGTCTCTGTGTGGTCCTAACTGACTTGGAACTTGGTATGAAGACCAGGCTGACTTTTAACTCAGAGATCCACCTGCCTCCCAAGTGTAGGCCACTACTGCCCAGCCTAAGATTTATATTATTTTTAATTTTATACATGTATAGCATGTATGAGTTTGAGGCTAGCCTGGTCTACATAGTAAGTTCCAGTTCAGCCAGAGCTTGTCTCAAAAAACAAAAAAAACAAAACAAAAGTCAGATGACTCTGTGTGGAGTATTTGCATGTGAGTATGGGTGACTGCAGAGTCCATAATAGGATGGTGGGTTCCTTAAAGCTAGAGTATGGGTGTTTGTGAACCTCCGTCTGTGGACCCTGGGGACCACACCTCTGGAAAAGCATCTCTCCAGCCTGGACTGTGGGCCTCTTGAGAGGTATCAGACAGTAAATGGCAAACCATGGCTGTCCCTTTGTCTGTTTGTAGCTGATCCTGAAGCGCATGGAGCTGTCCCACACCAAGGTCAGTGACTGGCAAGTCCTCTACAAGGTAAGGCCTCTCTCAGGATCCTCCTGCCCCTTCTCCTGAGTCCAAGGGCTGCGGGCTCCCCTTCTTTCTTTCTTTCTTTCTTTCTTTCTTTCTTTTTTTTTTTTTTTTTTTTTTTTGGTTTTTTGAGACAGGGTTTCTCTGTGGCTTTGGAGGCTGTCCTGGAACTCGCTCTGTAGACCAGGCTGGTCTCGAACTCACAGAGATCCACCTGCCTCTGCCTCCAGAGGGCTGGGATTAAAGGCGTGCGCCATCAACGCCTGGCGCAGGCTCCCCTTCTTAGACCCAGAAATCCCAGATAAGCTTCAAGTCCTGTGTACAGACCGTCTCCACTCTGGATGCACTGCCACAGTTTACCCACTGACGCTTCTTTTAAACTTTGTGTTGCAGAAAATATTTGCAAGGAATAGTATAATTACTCCCCTTGTGCCCAATCGTTCAGTGTCAATACTCCTGACAATCTCCTTTTACCTCCAGCCATTATTTTATTTCTTTTTTTAAAGACTTATTTATTTATTTATTCATTGTGTCTACCTGCATGTTAGAAGAGGGCGCCAGATTTCATTATGGATGGTTGAGAACCACCATGTGGTTGCTGGGAATTGAACTCAGGACCTCTGGAAGAGCAGTCAGTGCTCTTAACCTCCGAGCCATCTCTCCAGCCCGCCATTATTTTATTTCATCCACAAATACATTGCAGTGATTAAAAAGTTGGCACTGGTATCACTGCTCAATATCAGAACCACGAGGTCCTCACCGCCTGTATCATTTTATCCTGCATGTACCCTTGTACAACATGTGCATGCCTAATCTGGAGAGGCCAGCAGAGGGCGTCAGACCTCCTAGAACTGGAGTTACAGATGGTTGTGAGCCACCCTGTGGGTTCTGGAAAACAAACAAACAAACCGTAGTCCTCTACGAGAGTAGCCAGAGCTCCTAACTGCTGAGCGGTCTCTCCAGGACCTGTGAGGTTTGACGTTAGTGTTGTAAAGACAGTGGGGCAGAAGCTAGAATTAGTGATGTGTGCCTTGTCTGGGTTGCTATGACTGTAAATATGCTTACATAATCATAAAGCAAAGTAAATACCTATCGTCTTCGTGTTCTGTTGCTGTGAGGGGACACCGTGACCACAGCAGCTCTTGTAAAGGAAGTAAATATCTATCGTCTTCGTGTTCTGTTGCTGTGAGGAGACACCGTGACCACAGCAGCCGACTTACAGTTCCGAGGTGTAGTCCACTGTCACCATGGTGGGGGCGTGGAAGCGCACAGGCGCACACGGCGCTGGAGAGGAGCTGAGCACTGACCTCAGACAGCAGGGAGCGCCGCCCACTCCCTATGGGCCTGTGGGGGCCGTTTCCATTCAAACCACCACATTTATTTCCTTTTTTTTTTTTTTTTTTTTTTTTTTTGAAACAGCTTCTGATTGTGTAGCCCTGGCTGTCGTGAACTCTTTATGCAGAGTTCTGGCTTAAAATTCACAGAAACTGCCCCTCCTCCGCCTTCCTTCTGAGTGTTTGGATTAAAGGTGTGTGCCACCACGCCCCTGTCTCTTTCTGAATTTTAAAATGTATTGTTGTATTGTTTTACTTAGGTTTTAAAAACTGATTGCATTGCTTTGTGAATGTGGAGCACTCGTGAGACAGTGTGCATGCGGGGTGAGAGGAAAGCACCAGGGGTCAGGGGTCAGGGGTCAGTTGTCTCCTTCCTCAATGCGGACACCAGGGTTGAACTCAGGTTGTGAGCAATCGGAAGCAAGTGCCTTTGTCTACTGCCGCGTCTTGCTGGGTCTTATTTTTTGAAGCAATTTAAGACTTAAAAGTTGCAAGAATTATAGTTATCCTGCCTTCCCTTAAATTAACATCCTATAATCACAAAACAATTGTGTGTGTGCAGGTGGGCGCGTGCGTGTGTGCTTGTGTGTGTATACGTGTGCGTGCGGTTTGTGTGTGTGTTTATGGTGTGTGTGTGTGTGTGTGTGTATGGAGTGTGTGTGTGAACTGAACCTAGAATGTTACACATGCTTGGCAAATGGTCTATCACTGAGATAGATTCCTCAGCTCTATGTCAGTCGATTTATTTCTGCCAGGCATTGGTGGCACACACCTTTAATCCCAGCACTTGGGAGGCAGAGGCAGACGGATCTCAGTCTGTTTACAGATCAAATTCCAGGACAGCCTCCAAAGCCACAGAGAAACCCTGTCTCAAAAAACCAAAAAAAATATTTATTCTTATCTATTTTGAGACAGGATCTCACTGTGTAGCCCTGGCTGTCCTGGAGCTTGTTTTGTAGACTAAGCCAACCTCAAATTTATAGCGATCTTTTGCCTCTGCATCCTAAGCACTGATGCTTGCTTCTTTGGTTGGTTACTTTTGAAAGTGGGTCTCAAAATATAGCCCAAGCTAGCCTCAGATGCACTAATATAGCCCAGGCTAGCCTCAGATGTACTATGGCATCCAAGCTGATCTTGAACTTGTGATCCATCTTCCTCACCTTTCAGGGAGCTGGGATTATAGACTTGTGCCACCACACCCAACTGAGACCTTGTCCTCTCCCCCAAAACAAAAGAAGTTTAAGGTTATCCTGGGCTACCAAGTGAGTTAGACAGCTGTGTGGATTACTTGGTGGTATCTCAGAATAAACAAGGGTAGGGGTCACAGCTCAGCCCTGGAGTACTGTGAGGACCCTGGGTCCTGGGTTCAATTTGAGAGAGACATGAGGGGGCAGGTGTACACACCTGGTTCAAGCCCCAGCTGTCCATTTGCGAGTTTGTTTATCAAGAGTGAGGCTTTCAGGCCTTTACTCCAGGGTCTCCTCCGTGAACTGGAGGTGGTCGCTGTGCCTTCCTCTCCAGTCCATGTGCTCTGTTCCTGCTCTCACATGACTTTTGAGTCTTTTTTTTTTTTTTTTTTAGTTTTTCGAGACAGGGTTTCTCTGTATTGTTTTTGAGGCTGTCCTGGAATCGGCTCTGTAGACCAGGCTGGCCTCGAACTCACAGAGATCCACCTGTCGACTTTTGAGTCTTTATTCACGACCTGTCACATTTCCTTTTCTCTGAAACGGCTTTCCCTAACTGTTTCAGGCCGTGTTAGTCTTGTTTTCTGAAACTCGACTACTTGGTCAGTTGTACAGCTCACTTTGCTGGCTTGCAGTTCACACAGCTCTTCCCCAGAGCGAGACCTCTGCCGCTTAGGGCTCTGTCCAGAGGGCTAAGATGTGGTTAGATGAGAGAGAGGGCTGAGATGCAGTTAGATGAGAGAGAGGGCTGAGACTCGGTTAGATGAGAGAGAGGGCTGAGATGCGGTTAGATGAGAGAGAGGGCTGAGACGCGGTTAGATGAGAGAGAGGGCTGAGATGTGGTTAGATGAGAGAGAGGGCTGAGATGTGGTTAGATGAGAGAGAGGGCTGAGATGCGGTTAGATGAGAGAGAGGGCTGAGACTCGGTTAGATGAGAGAGAGGGCTGAGACGCGGTTAGATGAGAGAGAGGGCTGAGACGCGGTTAGGTGAGAGAGAGGGCTGAGACGCGGTTAGGTGAGAGAGAGGGCTGAGATGCGGTTAGGTGAGAGAGAGGGCTGAGATGCGGTTAGGTGAGAGAGAGGGCTGAGATGCGGTTAGGTGAGAGCTCCTCCACTGGCTCAGCCTGGCTCCCGAGCACTCCGAGCCTTTCCTCCCTGCAGGGCCCATGCTGTGGCTGCTGCTTCCTGTTTGCTTCTTTTCTTGGCTCCTAAAAAAACACTTTTTTTAGCCAGGCAGTAGTGGTGCACACCTTTAATCCCAGCCCTCAGGAGGCAGAGGCAGGCGGATCTCTGAGTTTGAGGCCAGCCTGGTCTACAGAGCGAGTTCCAGGACAGCCGGAGATACACAGAGTAACTTTGTCTCAAAAAACAAAACAAAACAAAAATATGTATTTATTTACTTAGTGTAGTCTGTGCTAGCTTGTGCCATGACTCTCACTTGGAAACCAGAGTACAACCTGAGAGACTCCCTCCTTCACACACACACAGGGGTCTGGAGAAGGAACGCGGCTGCGAGGCTCAGCAACCCTCAGCTTCCCTTGCTGAACCACGTCCTCGACCCTTTTCCTCGACGTTTATTCCTAATCTCTCTTGCACAGTCTAACTGGCAATGTCTCTGTTTTCACGTGTGCCTCGCTGTGTCTCTCTGAGCCTCTATTACTTCTCTGTGTCCCCACCGCCTCTGTTCTCAGTCGGCTACACCCGCTCCCTCAGCTCCCTGAGCTGCCTCACCTTCCTGGGCTCTCTCCTGCAGACTGTGTATAGTGCCCTGGGCCTGAGGGACATCTGCCGCTCCCTGCCACAGTCCATCCAGCTTTTTCACGACATCGCCCAAGAGTTCTCTGACGACCTGCACCACATTGCCAGCCTTATTGGGAAAGTGGTGAGAGGAAAGGGGACATGAGGAGGAAGCAGAGAGTGGAGTGGGAACAGAGAGGATGGGATGGAGAGGATGGGATGGAGAGGATGGGATGGAGAGGATGGGATGGAGAGGATGAATGGAGAGGATGGGATGGAGAGGATGGATGGAGAGGATGGGATGGAGAGGATGGGATGGGATGGAGAGGATGGGATGGAGAGGATGGGATGGGATGGAGAGGATGGGATGGAGAGGATGGGATGGAGAGGATGGGATGGGATGGAGAGGATGGGATGGAGAGGATGGGATGGAGAGGATGGGATGGAGAGGATGGATGGAGAGGATGGATGGAGAGGATGGGATGGGATGGAGAGGATGGGATGGAGAGGTTGGGGTGGGATGGAGAGGATGGGATGGAGAGGATGGGGTGGGATGGAGAGGATGGGATGGGAGGATGGGATGGAGAGCACGGGATGGGATGGAGAGGATGGGATGGAGAGGATGGGATGGAGAGGATGGATGGAGAGGATGGGATGGGATGGAGAGGTTGGGATGGAGAGGATGGGATGGAGAGGATGGATGGAGAGGATGGGATGGGATGGGAGGATGGGATGGAGAGGATGGGATGGAGAGGATGGATGGAGAGGATGGGATGGGATGGGAGGATGGGATGGAGAGCACGGGATGGGATGGAGAGGATGGGATGGAGAGGATGGGATGGAGAGGATGGGATGGAGAGGATGGGGTGGAGAGCACGGGATGGGATGGAGAGGTTGGGATGGGATGGAGAGGTTGGGATGGGATGGAGAGGATGGGATCAGTTTGGTAACTGAACAGGGTGTGGAGAGAAGTGTGTGAAAATTAGTGTTAGAGAATTGGGGGGGTGAGGACAGGACAGAGAAAGGGTACTGGGTGCTCAGAAACTGGACTTCCTGTCTGTCTCCTCAGGTGGACTTTGAGGAAAGTCTTGCTGAAAATCGCTTCACAGTCCTCCCCAACATAGATCCGGAAATAGATGCGAGTGAGTTCTGGGCACGGGGGTCCTGGGGGCCTGCCAGCCAGACACCAAAACCAGAGTCTCCTATAGCATAGGCTAGCCTCAAACCGAATAGGTAGCTAAGGATGGCCTCAAAGTGCTGACCCTCCTGCCTCCACTTCTGGAGTGCTTGAATTATTATAGCATGCACACCATGCCCAGCCAACCAGGACTTTTTTCATGTGGCCAGGGTTGGCCTTGAACCCCTAATCTCCCTGGACCTCACCTTTGTCTACACGCCTAGAAAAGCGACGGCTGACGGGGCTCCCAAGCTTCCTCACTGAAGTTGCCCAGAAGGAGCTGGAGAATCTGGACACTCGAATCCCTTCCTGTAGTGTCATCTATATCCCTCTGGTGAGCAGGGGGAGGGCGGGGCCTCTAGGGGCTGTGGTGATGCCCAGCCAGCCAGCTCCGCAGCCTGGGGACGTGAACACCTTTGGTGACTGTAGCTCTCTGAGGGGAGAGATGGAGCACCCCAGTGGTGTCTGCGAGGAGGCTGTCCCGCAGGTTTCACCCCGCTCTGCCTCTCCTCTCCCCAGATCGGCTTCCTTCTTTCCATTCCCCGCTTGCCCTTCATGGTGGAGGCCAGTGACTTTGAGATTGAGGGCCTGGACTTCATGGTAAATCCCTGTTCCTCCCGCCGCTGGGTGGGGTGGGGGTGTGAAGAAGAATTGACAGGAAGCTGGAAGATCGCCTTCAGCACTGAGCAAAGTGTGGGGCCATGTCTAGCTCAAGCAGAGCTGAGACAGAGAAGGTAGGGCGGGGCACTGGGGGAGGGGGAGGAGAGGGACACCGAGGGATGAAAAGCCACTGGGCATGGTGGTACACAACTGTGATCCTGGCACTCAGGAGACAGAGGCAGGGGGATCTCTGTGAGTTCCAGGCCAGCCAGGACTACAGAGTGAAATTGTGTCACTAAGCAAAAACAAGAGACAAAAGCCCAGAGCTTGGAACCCTTGCTCCCAGTTTCTCTCAGAGGACAAGCTGCACTATCGCAGCACGCGAACCAAGGAGCTGGATGCCCTGCTGGGGGACCTGCACTGCGAGATCCGCGGTGAGCAGCCTGGGGAGGCAGCCCCAACAACAGTCTGCTCTCTGGCCTTCTGTTCCCTTCTGAACAGCTGCGGGAGTCACTGCATCTGTATGCCTGCTTCCAGATCTTTCAGGGGCCTCTGTGTCTGTCTTCACTTCCCTGAACTGACCCCAGCTCCTTCCCCAGACCAGGAGACCCTGCTGATGTACCAGCTGCAGTGCCAGGTGCTGGCGCGGGCTTCTGCCCTCACTCGGGTGTTGGACCTGGCCTCCCGCCTCGATGTCCTGCTGGCTCTTGCCAGTGCTGCCCGGGACTATGGCTACTCAAGGCCGCGTTACTCTCCCCGAACCCATGGAGTACGGATCAAGAATGGCAGGTGAGAACAGAGCGGGGCCAGACGCAGACACAAGGGGCCCACAGGCTCCATCTTCTGGTGTGGGGCTCATCCGCCCGGATCTACAGTCCACGCGACGTCCCTCCCCCCACAGGCATCCTCTGATGGAACTGTGTGCGCGAACCTTCGTGCCCAACTCCACAGACTGTGGCGGGGACCAAGGGAGGGTCAAAGTCATCACTGGACCCAACTCCTCAGGGAAGAGCATATACCTCAAACAGGTGAGGCCACACAGCCTAGGTCTCTGCATCTCCTCTGTCTCCTCTGTCCTGCAGCCTGTGTTGGCCACGGGCCCCTTGGCCAACCTCTGGAGGCCCCGGCCATTCCCTAGCATGCACTCACCACACCCTGACTCTGCACAGTTAACTCTGAAGTCTCTGCTCTGCAGTTACACTGCGCCCCCTTAATCTCTCACTCGAGGTTTAGTTGAGACCCAGTTTTGCTTTTGCCCATAGAACCAGGTCCATGTCCTGTCCCCTCCCGTGCCCAGGTAGGCCTGATCACGTTCATGGCCCTGGTGGGCAGCTTTGTGCCCGCAGAGGACGCTGAAATTGGGGTAATCGACGCCATCTTCACCCGAATTCATAGCTGCGAATCCATCTCCCTCGGACTCTCCACCTTCATGATTGACCTCAACCAGGTTAAAGGGGGCAAAAGGAGGGAGGGGCAGGAGGGATAATCAGGTAGGAACCGCGCCCCTGCCCTTAGGAGCACATGCCCTCTGCTGCTTGTCCTCTGTACTTGAGGCCAGGGAGCACCCAGGTCAGAGTCTAGAGGAAGCAACACCATAAACATTCCTGGAGACTCCTTCATTGCTACCAAATGAAGGCTGAGCAAATAAGTGTGACTCTTAAGAAGCTGTAGTTTGCCGGGCGGTGGTGGCCATGCCTTTAATCCCAGCACTCGGGAGGCAGAGGCAGGCGGATCTCTGTGAGTTCGAGGCCAGGATGGACCGACAGCCTCCAAAACAATACAGAGAAACCCTGTCTCGTAAAAACAAAAACAAAAACAAAAAAAAGAAGAAGCTGTAGTTTGCCCAGGGCAAGCATCAGAGGCCCTGAAAGCGAAGGAGCCCCTTGTTCACTTGTGCCCTGCAGGTGGCCAAGGCGGTGAACAACGCCACTGAGCAGTCGCTGGTCCTCATGGATGAGTTTGGGAAGGGAACCAACACGGTGAGAAGAGAATGCTGAGAGGGGAGGGACAGGAGACTGAGCTCGGAGAGGGAATGGGGATGGTGGGCAGGGATGGGCAGAAGGGCACGGGTGCCCTGGCTGTCCCCTCACCTCTGCCCTCTGGCAGGTGGACGGGCTGGCACTCCTGGCTGCTGTGCTTCGACACTGGCTGGCCCTGGGGCCCCGCTGCCCCCACGTCTTTGTGGCCACCAATTTCCTGAGCCTCGTTCAGCTGCAGCTGCTGCCACAAGGGCCTCTGGTGCAGTATCTGGTGAGCAGTCACTCCAGCCCGAGGCCTCTCCCCTTCTCAGGCCCAGGGGAGCCCCGTCACTGTCACTGTCTGTCTTTTCAGACCATGGAGACCTGTGAGGACGGCGACGACCTCGTCTTCTTCTACCAGCTCTGCCAAGGTGTTGCCAGTGCCAGCCATGCCTCCTATACGGCCGCCCAGGCGGGCCTTCCTGAGCAGCTCATTGCTCGCGGCAAAGAGGTGACGAGGGCCTGTGTGCGGCCACCTCCTCCCCGGGCTCCCTTCCCGCACAGGTGCTCCTCTTCAAGCCCTGTGCTTTTAAGATTTATGTGTCTGGCTGGGCAGTGGTAACGATCGCCTTTAATCCCAGCACTCAGGCAGTCGGATCTCTGTGAGTTCAAGGCTAGCCTGGTCTGCAAAGAGTTCCATGCTGTAAACCTTACCTCAAGAAAAAAAAAGACTTATGTATTGTGTACATGTAAGACTCATGTATTGTGTACACATAAGTGTTTTCCTGCATTTGTGCCCGTGTCTACGACCGTGGAGGTCAGAAGAGAAGGTCAGATCTCAGGAAACTGGAGTAGACAGTTGTGGGTGCTGGGAACTGAACCTAGGTCTTCTGTGAGAGCAGCCAGTGCTGTAATCACTGGGCATCTCTGCACCCTTATACCTGCGCCTCTTGAAGACCTGGACTTGTAGGCCCACAGGATCCCCGACCCTCATTCCCCTCCCCCTGTGAGCCCCACCAGCTCCCGTCTTCCTTCCCGTGCTAGGTCTCAGACTTGATCCGCAGCGGGAAACCCATCAAACCCGTGAATGAGCTCGTGAGGAGGAACCAGGTGGAAAAGTAAGCGTCCTCCCCACCCTCCCTCCACCCTGCGCCCCTCCCTCACCAAGTCAGGTGTGGAGGCACACGCCTGTAATCCCAGTGTTCAAGGCCAGCCTGAGCTACATAGCAAGACCGCGTCAGAAAATGACAAAACTGACTGCTTTCTGAAACCCTTAGCTCTCGGGGCAGCGGTTCCTGTGCAGACCCAGAAGGGGCTCGGTTCTTTCTCCCTGCAGTTGCCAGGCACTGGTGGGTAAGTTCCTGAAGCTGGACTTGGAAGACCCCACCCTGGATCTGGGCGTTTTCCTGAGTCAGGAAGTGCTGCCGGCCGCCACCACCATCCTCTGAGGGCCCTTCCTCTACCCTCTGATCCCAACACCTGAGACCAGCACGCCGCCCCCTCTTCTGTGGCCCCAGCGTTCTTGGTCGTTTTGTATTAGGAATAAAATTTATTTTGGATCAGAATCTTTCCAAAGATCATCCAATAGGACACTGGGAGAGCTGGGACAGGGAGCAGTCCTTCAGAAAAACAGTGACACTTGGCTGGGGTGCTCAGTGGTTAGCAGCACTGGCTGAGCGTGGGCTTGGCCCTAGACATCACATGGTGGCTCACATCTGCAACTCCTTCTGGTCTCCATGGGCTCTGGGACTCAGGTGATGCACACACACACACACACACTCTCTCTCTCTCTCTCTCTCTCAGTCAGGTACGGTGCTGCACACCTTTAATCCCAGTACTGGGGCAGCAGAGGGACAGGCAGATTTTTTTTTTTTGGTTTTACGATACAGGGTTTCTCTGTATTATTTTGGAGTCTGTTGGTCCAGCCTGGCCTCACAGAGATCCTCCTGCCTCTGCCTCCCGAGTGCTGGGATTAAAGGCGTGCACCACCACCGCCCGGCTCCAGGCAGATCTTTTTTGAGGCCAGCCTGGTCTATAGTGAGTTCTAGGACAGCTACGCCACATAGGAAGATCTTGTCTCATAAAAAGTCATAAATAGCCTGTGAGTTCGAGGCCAGCCTGGTCTATCTACAAAGTGAGTTCCAGGACAGCCTCCAAAGCCACAGAGAAACCCTGTCTCGAAAAACCAAAAAAAAAAAAAAAAGTCATAAATAACATTTAAATAAATTCAGATTCTGCCTTTGGGACTCCATGAGGGCAGCTGCTTGCGAGAGGCTCCACACAAACAGATTGAAGGATGACTCAGGTCAAGGGAGGCCCCAGAGGCTGAAAGACAGGCAGGTCGGGTAGAAGGCAGGGCTGGGGGCGGGACCAGTCCTGGCTCCACCCTTCCTACTTCAGAGCCATGGGGAGCCCAGGTCATGGTGGGCCACCCCTGGTGCAAGCGCCCTACACTGTTCTGCTGCTACCACTGGGGACAAGCCGCCAAGATCCCGGGGCCCAGAGCTTCTTCCTCTGGGTGAGTACTAGGCCAGCGAGTCTAGGACATCCCTCCCCAGATCTGCCGTTTCCAATCACTCTGGGGACCCATGGGCTTTCCCCCTGTGCCACCTTGCGCCCAAGTCCTCAGTGGGCTGTCTGAGCTCACACTTAGTGACCAGGGTGAGCCCTTGAGTGTGGGCCGTCGTGGGGTCCTGCTGGGGGTGAGAGTTTTGGCCTGTGTTTGTCGAAGCCAGCTGCAGATGATGCAGGCTCTGGAGAGGGAACAAGATGCTCTGTGGCGGGGCCTGGAGCTGCTGGAGCAGGGCCAAGCCTGGTTTGCAGACCGTCTAAGACAGACACAGCAACGACAGCTGCATCTGGGCGCCCTTGGCCAGGTGGGAGCTGCCTCCTGTATGTGGGCCGGGGGGAGGGGTAAGCGGAGTCTGCTCTGGAGAGGGGGAGGGTTAACAGGCAGGGGTCATGAAGTGGAATGGCATCAGAACGACAGGAAGCCACCAGTGTCCATTGTTGGGCTGGAAGAAGCTGGTCTGCATTCCATTCAGAGGGACTCCATTCGATCAGAGTGGGGGTGGCCTGGGCCGCTCTCACAGGGTAGGATGGACAGGGTGGGGTACGGGTGGGGCCACGCAGTTGGAAGGGAGCTGCAGTTCTAAGAGATGGAGGTGGAGAGGCCTGGATTTCCCACCTGTCCGGAAGGGCTCTGGGATGAGGCATTCAGTCAGGGTGGGCTGTGGTGAAGAGGTGGCAGGTGGATCTGTCTCCAGGACAACGTCACCCTCAACCCACCCAGGATTTCCCCATGAACTTGGACTCAGAGGCCGACTCCCCACAGCTAACCCAGATCCAAAAGGTGAACGCTTGTTTGCGAAGTCTCATTCAGACGGTGAGTGTGTCGTTTTAATGTGGAGACTGCAGAGGCGTGGGGGAGTCCACCGAGTTAGCTTCCCCGTACCCACTGGCAGGGCTGGCTCCCGCAGGGCGCGGAGGGATGCCAGGGTTGAGAACGTGTGGCAGCTACGGGCAAGCCGAAGGGAGTGCCGGGCCTGGCCCTGCAGGGCGGGAAGCAGGTGCCGGTCTGGTTCTCTCTTCTAGGAGTTGTCGGAGCAGCAACAGTCCAAGGGAGCGCTGGCTTGGCCAGGCTGCCCCCAGGGGCAGAGGGGCCCTACCCGTGTGTGAACCTCCCCTCCCAACACTGCTGAGTCGGGAGCGGGGCTGGCAGACACCGCACACACCTTACTTTATCGTGACCCAGCAGCCAGGGGCTCTGGGCTGTGGCTCAGAGAAATTCAAAAGTGAACTGGAGACCCCTAACAGTGCCCGCTGCACCCTCTGGACATCCCTACCCTCACTCTGTCCCATGCTGTGTGCAAAAACACCTGTCTTGAGTGTGGGGGAGAAGGCACCATCACTGGAACCCTCTGCAGCTTAAAGTCCAGCTAAGTACAGAAGCCACCCTGGATGCTAGAGTGAACCTGTGCTTGCGGGTGCCCTGCCCTCCTGGAATAAACAGCAGCTTCCAAAACATTAAAAAAAAAAGCCTTTTGTTTGGTTCCTGTTTGGGTTGGGAAAGCACCTCGTGGGAAACCCATCACCACCCTCCAGGTCTCTAGATTTGTTAGGCTGACGTTGTTTCTGAGCTAGGCAGCCCTCTGACATCCGCTCCGTTTCCAGGGGCTACAGGTATGGACCACCATGCCGTCTACTCCTGGGCGGTGGTGGTGCAAACCTTCACTCTCGAGGCAGAGGCAGGCAGGGTTCTGAGCTCCAGGACAGCCAGGCTGTCACAGTGAAACCCCGTCTCGGAAAAGGAAGAAAGAGGAGGGTCAAGTGTGACAGAGGAAAACCCCAACCCAGTCAGAGGGTGGGGCCCTGAAGCCATGCGACCACCCCGCCTATGGGGCAGACTAGAATGGTACTGAAGAGGCCTGTCCCCGCAGCGCTGTCTGTTACCAGGAAGAGCAACCCAGCAGGAACAGCACCCCTGCGATTGTCCCCCACCACGATGGACTGGCCGCCCCTCCCCCAGCTCTGCCCCGAGTCACCGGAGCGGAAGCCGGCACGGTGGAGGCGACTGGAGGGAGCACGCGGCCAGCGGGGCGGGCGGGACTCTCCAGCTGATCCTGCGGGGAGGAGAGGAGGGGACTAAAGTGTGCCAGGCTTCGCAGCCAGGAGGGAGGCGGGGCGGCGCCTTACCTGCGAGGCTGGGGAAGCGGGGAGGCGCCTTACCTGCGAGGCCGGGGCCAGCACCAGCAGCCGGAGGAAGGCATGGGTCGGGGGCGCCGGGCCGGCTCCTTGTCCCACCGCAGTCACAGTCACCGTCACCACACTGCCAGGAGCCGCTGAATCCGGGACCTCCAGCCACAGACGCCCCCAGGCAGACTCGTTCAGTCCCAGCTGAGCCCTGCAGAGCGGTCAGAAGGCTCCATCAGGCTACAGTCCCGGGGTGGACCCAGCATTTCAGGGTTGAGGGCTGAGGAACAAGAGGCTGCGGCTTGGGATGAGACTCGAGTCCCAGCAGCCCCTGTAGAACTGCCTGGGTGAAGCCAGAACCCAGCCAAGCAAAGGTACAGACCGGGAAACTCACCTGGACAGGTTGGAGGTGAGGGAGAAGCTGGGGTTGACTGATGTCCTAAGGTCGAGATCCTGGGGGCCGGAGAAGCTGGCCACGCGCAGGCTCAGAGGGGCCTTGCTGCCCGGGGTCAGGGAGGCTGGTGGGCCACCGAGCTGCAGGGAAGGAGAGGGTGAGAACAGCGGTTTCTAGTCCCCCCAGCCTCACCCGCCCACACACCTCCTCACCTCCAGAAGCACAGGAGCCACCGTGCAAGGCTGGGGGGCGGTCCTGCGCAGGCCCCGGCCCCCTCCATCCCGGCCAGCCAGCTCCAGGAAGAAGGACCCAGCAGTAGACAGCAGTATGGGCGGCAGGGTGGCAGCAAGGAGGCCTCGCTCGGGGGGTCCCACAGGCTCCAAGGGCACCCGGCCCAGACGGGGGGCCCCAGAGGGCGCCCCCCGAAGGACAACATGGGAAAAATGCGGCTGGCCATGCTCGGGGTCCCGACTAGAGGCCAGCCCTGTCACCTCTACCAGCAGCTGGGTCCGCAGACCTGAGGTGGGAGGGAAGGACAGCGGTCTACACCGGACTGGAGGGGTAAAGGGGGGGGTCATGTGAGGGCGTCACGTGACACCCACCGAGCTGGACTCTCGTCACAAGGTCACAAGACACGCACACGTATGCATACATACGTCTACACACACTCACACACACACACACTCACACACTCACACACACACACACACACACACATGCAGCCAACTGAGGGGCAGGGTCAGCGAGCAGTCTATACTACCTGCGACTGGCTGAGTGAGGGGGTAGAGGCCTGGGTGGGGTCCGTCCTCCACAGGGACCCCGAAGTGAACGAGGAAGTCCAGGGGAGTCTGGGCTGGGGAGGGAGGCGGTCAGACACCCGCAGAGAGGACCATGTCACCACACCCCTTCCCGGGAGCCTTCTCTCCTCACCTTGCACTCTCAGGCGGGGACTCCCCTCAGCTGCTATCCGCATCTCCCAAGACCCTGTCGGAGGGGGGTCAGCCATGGTCACTGTCCAGAACTGTCCGAAGCGACGGGTGTGACCCAGAGGGCCTGTGCCTTCCTCTGGGCCCTGGGACACCCCTGGGACGGGGACGAGAGGCTGTCACGTGAAACGATTCTCGTCCCTGCGCAACCCCTTGCTCTGCTCCCTCGATTTCCCCGTCTGCCTTGGGACCCACACCATGGCACCTGCAGGGCTCCTGATCCAGAAGCTACTGATGTCCCCGTGCATCCGCACCGTGACCCGCCGGAGCAGCCTGTCCACGGTGAACACACACGTCTCCCCAGGGACGAAGGCAGGAGGCTCCAGGGGAAGAGTCACCTGGAGACATGAGCAGGACCAAAGGGGAAAGAGAGGACGGCATGGACCAACAAAGGCAGAGAGAGGGAGAGGGAGGGGCCTCACCCAGGGAAGGGGCCGTCAACAGGGCCCTGGACCGGGGACAATGCGACTGTGCTTGGTGACACACTGGAGGTGAGGGATTCAGAGTGCGGCAGTGCACGCCGTTAGTCCCAGCACTCGGGAGGCAGAGGCAGGCAGATCTCTGTGAGTTCGAGTTCAAGGCCAGTCTGGTCCACTCGGTGAGTCACAGGCCAGGCCAGGCCAGCCAGGACTACACAGTGAGACCTTGTCTCAAAAACAAAACTAAAAAAGATTTCTTGGGGCTAGAGAGATGGCTCAGAGGTTAAGAGCACCGACTGCTCTTCCAGAGGTCCTGAGTTCAATTCCCAGCACCCACATGGTGGCTCACAACCATCTACAATTCAATCTGGTGCCCTCTTCTGGTATGTAGGCAGAACGCTGTATATGTAATAAATAAATGAATCTTTAAAAAACAAATTTCTTGTCTCACAGTCTTGGAGACCGAGGTGGAGGGCATGCGGGCAGTTACTGCCTCAAGGAAGGTGAGAAGCCACGGATCTGGGGAGGGGGGAGATGGGGACACAGGACAATGACAACTTCCCTCCCTGGCCTTCTGTCAGAACGCCTTCTCCTCTAAAGAGACTTGCAGCGCCTCAGACCTCAGATCTGGCCTGTACTCACTCACCAGACCAGCCATGCTCTCCCCAACAATGGCTGCCACATCCCGAATGTGCTGGTCTTTGGTGAAGATCACCTCTCCTCCCGAAGCCAAGGCAATTGCTTCATACGGCTCAAAACGCAAAGGAGACAAGACCTCTCGCCGCACTCGCCCCTGAACCCTCGCTGGGTCTTCAGTCACTAGGAATGTCACCTGCGACCGAATGACATCCCCATGCTTGAGGTATCCAGGCAGCACGGTGTAAAGCAGGCCTCCTCGGCTCCGCTTTCTCCAGAGCTGTCTCCCCCCCTCCCCTCAGGGGCGGGGCTCCCAGTGACACAGCCCTTGGAAGGCGAGTCTGGATGGTCCATTTCCCAGTTTTGTTTTTAATTCTGTTTTTATATTGCAATTTACTTTTCCTTGTGTGCGGTGCTGGGGATAGAGCCCAGGGTCTTAGTGTAAACATCACTGAGCCCTAGCCCGACCTTGTTTGCCCAGCGTAGAGGGCGCCAGGCCCTGGTGCTGACAGCACTAGGGAAACCAGGGTTTCTCTTCAACGGAAGAGGTGTATGTATGTCCTCCTGGTGAACTTAACAGCCTGGTGGTCCCTGCTACCTGTAGGGCCAGGCCTCACCCGAATCCCCCAGACTACTATGCTTATCCCAGGCTCCTCCCCCCGAGGCCTTTATCCCGAACACTGTTTCTGTCAGTAGAACACATCCTTATGGAACAGGTCATATGTACTTTGCAGTTTTATTGCGACAATCGTTACCAGGAAACTTTTTTCCGCCAAGGTTGTACTGCACATAAATATGCCTAAAGTAAACCGCCCCGGGGTTCGAATTCTAGAAGTTTGAACCCACACTGGCTACCTTCCCGCCTCAGGCAGACAGTTTCTCTGCCGGCCCTGGAGTCTGCAGAGAGCACACAGCCCAGCCCTTTGAACGGCTCACTGGGCCTGTTCAATACGAACAGTTCAGGATGGCTAAGGGCATGGACCCCCAATCTGGGGTTTGTTAAAGGTTTGGGGTGGCCTCACATGAGACCACCGTCTTCAGGGAGCTCACCCTGCAGCGCCGTTCCCGAGTCAGGGATTCTACCCGGCTGGTGAGAAAGGCGTCCTTGGGGGAGGCATCGGTGAAGACAAAGATGTCTGAGAGGGGCGGCGTGTGCAGCAGGGCCAGCTGGCGAGGACGAAAAGGCTGACTGTTAAAGGCGGTGACCCAGGGGAGCGGGTGGGACCAGGCGTGTGGGAGAACAGGGTGTCTAGCTCCGGCTCCCCCCTGGTGGCCGGGTCTGGAAGGGCAGGATGGGAGGGAGGGGGGCGGGGAGGGGCGGCACCTGACCTCCAGGGCAGACAGGCTCATCTCAGGCTCGTCTCCACCCCCCAAGGCCTGGATCTCGTTGAGTCTCTGCCAGAAGCGGTCAGGGTCACTGGTTGTAAAGACAGGGCCAAACCCTGGGCAGGGGGCAAGGAAGGGCAGGTACGTGAGGGAGCTGTGAGCCACAGTGTGGACACCGTACCCAAACCCAAGCTCTGCAGGAGCAGCGGGTGCTCTCAACTGCTGAACCATTTCTCCAGCCCCACTTCTAAAACTTTTTTTTTTTTTTTGGTTTTTTTGAGGCAGGGTTTCTCTGTGTAGCCCTGGCTGTCCTGGAACTCACTTTGTAAACCAGGCTGGCCTCGAACTCACAGAGATACACCTGCCTCTGCTTCCCGAGTGCTGGGATTAAAGGCGTGCGCCACCTACGCCCGGCCCCACTTCTAAAACTTAATGAGAGAATAAACGTTCTCACCCGGGAGGCTCCTGGGAGAACTTCAGTGAGCTGGCGAATTTGTAAGCGTTACCAGAGACTGGACACAGTACTAACACAGTGTGGCCTCACGCGTCCTCGAAGCATGGGGGTAAGTCACACACCGTGAGGTGAATCAGACTCAAGCCCGCCCCCCCCAAGAAATTCTCAGTCCAGGAGGATACACCAGGTGCGAGCCCATTTTAGATGACACAGCAAAGGAAGATTAAGCCGGCCAGCCCACGGTGCCGTGAGACTGGTAGTTGGGAGTAGGACTAACACTCCCAGCCTCCCCACTGAGCAGACTAAGATCTAAGGCCTGGAGAAGACAAGAGCGCTTGTTGTTGCTGCTGTGCCAGCCAACACGAAGGCAAAATAGCCACTCACACTTTATAAACAAAACAACCAACCCAAAAGATGCAGACAGCACAGACACCTCAGGAAGGCAGAGGCACCTTCCCAAACAGGCACTGGACTTGTGAAGATGCCACCATTTCAGAGACAGCGGAAGCAGCTGACTATCTTCTACGAAGACACAGGTACCCAGCAGAGGCTCGCCACGATGACCCAGGCAGCATGGCCCTGAGGTCCACCTGCTCCTCACCGGAGGCCTCTGCCCTGGGCCACCCTTCCCTCCATCCCTGCAAACCAGTGCTACCTGGGTCATGGAAAGGCACCAGGACGTAGAAACCGGGCTCCATGGGACTGCCCTGCCGCTGCTCCGCGATGCGGCGAGCCTGGATCTTAGCTGCATTGATCTCCTCGCCCATACTGCCTGTGGTATCCAGGACAAAGCTCAGCGTGGAGGCTGGCGTGATGTCCAGCAGCCTGTGGTCCAAGTCAGAGACACAGTGAAGGTTCCGTACTTTCATCCCCAGTTCCTCAGTCCCACCCCCAGGGCCACTGACCAATCAGGGAACCCATCTCCAGGAGGCCACCCACCTGGAGAAACCCCTGTCTCCCAGGCGGCTTCGCAGGAGGCTGAAGGCCTCGATGGAGGCGAGGAGGGCCACTTCTACAGCCTGGAGGTGCAGCTTGTGGTGTGGGGAGAAGCTTGGAGATGTGCTGTCCTTGTTAATGCCTCCCCGAGGGGGCTGGGAGCTACTCTGGTCAAAATGGCCCCCGTGGCTACATTTCCCTGGGTTGAGGAAAGAGATCTGGCTCGTGAGGGACAAAGGCCCACTGCCAACTAAAGACTCCGGGCTCCTTTCTGACCTGGTGTGGCCTCCTCACGCCTCAGCAAGGGAGCGGCAGGAAATAGTGACCTTTTGTGTAAACCAAGAGGGGTCAGGGTCTCTCTCTCTGAAGCCAGTCCCCAGGCAACACAGAATGACTGGGTCCCCTCAGAGGCCCTATGCACCCTCTCCCAGGGAGGCGCCACCAGGGTCCTCTGTTAAAGGCAAAGGAAGCGGCTGTCTCCTCCTCCTCCTAGGGAGCTTTCCCACTGGGTACCTCGAGGTTTGGGGGGATGAACTCCAAAGTAGCCAGAGGTGAGCAGCGTGACGTCAGGCATATTCCCAGGGCAGCTCAGCTCCTCACAGTCAGAGCAGGTGGGATCACCCTCTGGGAACAGAAAGCAGGAGCTGCAACCCAAGCCTCAGCCAGTGCGTTTTTATCCCTGGTTACCCAGTGGCTTCCTCTCTGCTAGAAAGACAGAGAGAGGACCGCAGGCGCCGGGGCCAGGCTTCCTGGGTCAGATGCCGGCCGCCCAGGCTCAGCGTTTGCATGGTTGCGATGGAGTTGGTGCACAAACCCCGATAGTGTGGGCACCAATCCTATGGGGCCTCTGCTCTCTGCCAGCTAGACCCAGGGATTTGGGAGGATGGGGGGTGGGCTTTGAGAGAAGGCCATGGAGCGGCAGGAAAGACACGCATGAGGTCTGAGCGCTGACCCATGATCCTGGATGCTTTCCCTGTGCGATGCTGCGAAAGCTCCAACTGTTCTAGCCATTAGCCACATTAAGGGAACTCATCGTCCCTGCGGGATAAAGCAACGCCACATCCTACAGGCCAGCCTGGTCTACAGAGCGAGTTCCAGGACAGCCTCCAAAGCCACAGAGAAACCCTGTCTCGAAAAAAAGAGAGAGAGACAGACACAGAGAGACAGACACAGAGAGAGAGACAGACACAGAGAGAGACAGACACAGAGAGAGACAGACACAGAGAGAGAGGCAGAGAGAGATATGGAGAGACAGACAGACAGTGACAGCCAGCGAGGGGTGCATGAGAAGAGGGGCTCCCTGAGCTCCCGCCTCCTCCACACAGGGTCACGGCCGTACCTTGTGCCAGGCTCCAGAGCTCCGGCCTTGGCCAGAGGAGGTGAGGGTGCGGCTGCCGCTCCCCCAGCTCCACCCAGTTGCTGTGGCTGTAGAAGTCCTGGTCCCAGGAGAGGGGGGGGAGGCGTTAATTTGATCTAGTCAGGATCAACACCCTGGCCCGCCACCCGGCGCCCCCACCCAGAACGTATTTCCCTCCTCGCTCCCGTTTGCCGTCCCATTTCTGCTCGCATTGCCCAGACAGCTCTGCCCAGGTGGCAAAGCCTTCTTGTCACAGTCTTTTCTGCCTTGGAGTCTACACCAAGGGCTCTCTGGCGGCCCCCAAAATAAGCCAGCATCCCCCCCCACTCCACGCCCCCTTTCCCTGCTCCGTCGCCACTGCTGCAGGACCCTGGACTCTCTGCCAGCTCAGGCAGGGTGTGCCCCACAGAGGAGGGGAGGCTGCGAAGGCGTGCCAGTCACCTGCAGGGCATGAAGCGCGGCGCCTAGGCGCTGTCGGGCCAGCGTGTACTCAAAGGCTCTGGCGGCCACCAGGGTCTCCCGCAGAGCCCCCACCAGGAGTGTGCGCCCCTGGACCAGCCTCTCGGCATCAAAGTGCAGGTCAGGGTTGTTCCTGGAAGCCGGCAGGAAGTCTTGGGCTGCATTGGCTCGAGACACCTCTCCTAAAGCCGCTCTGAACCGCCGGGAAGGTGACCCAGGTCCAAAGTAGGCAGCAAAGATGTCATCGGCAAGGAGGGTCCGGCCCTGGCAAGAGTGGTGAGGGACAGGGACTCCAGAGGAGCCAGCCCCTTGGCTTCTGTCACTGGCACCCAAGCCTGGGCGTGGACAGAGTGGAGGGCGAGGAGCCCCACCAGGGAGGGTCAGATCTGCAGTTTTCTATGCAGCCCTGGCCGGCGTGGCCGGCACGGCACGCACTGTTACAGGCTGGCCTTAGACAGCAGTTAAGCGCTGGGATTGCAGGTGTCTGTCAGGTACAGACGGCGCTCAGGGGGTGGCGCTGCGCAGGGAGGGAGGGGTGCGGAAGCGGGCAGGTGAACGGGTGACTGAGCCTCCCCTGGCCACCTGCGGGGCCTAAGGGGTGACAGGACCCAGGAGTGCTCACCCTGTAGTCCTCCAGACGCAGGCGTGGCCGGCCTGGGGGTGGCCGGTCCAGAAAGAGCTGGAGGGTGACATTGAGCGCAGCCTCCTCAGTGAGGTCTTGGTGAGTGACAGAGCCCGGGGCGGCCAGGAGGCTCCAAACGTTGGGGAAGAAGGCAGATGTTGGCGGCAGCTGAAGCAGAAGCAGTATTGAGGGGCCCAGGTGGGACAGGGCGCCTCCAGGGAGCATGGCTGCGGCATGGACCTAGGGAACAGGAGGATCTCAAGGGAGAAGCCACCGTCCCCGGGCGGGCCTGGCCGTCTCCACGGCACCTGCTGCCCACTTCCTGCCTCCCCTCAGGTGCGCACTCCAGCCTGGCTCCCGGCCCTGAAGCAGCCGCCCACACAACTCAAGCACCTATCAGGCCAGTAGAGCAGACACCGGCCATCAGGAGGTCGGGGGCTCCTCGGGGTTCTCTTCCTACACCAAGTCGAGCCCCAGCCCTACCCTCGAGCCTGAGGCCTGTCCTACCTGGTTGCCGAGTCTGCTGGGCGGCACTGGCCCGGGTGTGGCGTCCCAGGGCACTTAGGTCAGAGTTATAATTAACTGACCTCAGTGGAGTGGGAGGGAGGGCATTAGAGACCGCTGAGGACAGGACAGGCAGCCCCGACCCTCTTCCATTCATGCTCGCCCAAGGCCACAAGAAGCAGTGGGGAGCAGGGCGGGGCCAGGGCGGGCCTCGGTGGCCGCAGCAGCAGCAGCGCGAGGTGAGCTGGGGAGGAAGGGAGCCAGCAGCTGAGCAGTGACTCAGGCCTGGCGCCGTGCCAGAGACAGACCCAGGCAGGCGCATCCCTCTGCCCACCAGGACCCGGGCGGGGCTGCTGCCCCCACACCGCACCCCTGCATCCCTCCTGCCCCCACCACACCCCTGCATCCCTCCTGCCCCCACCACACCGCACCCCTGAATCCCTCCTGCCCCCACACTGCACCCCTGCATCCCTCCTGCCCCCACACCGCACCCCTGCATCCCTCCTGCCCCACCACACACAGACAACAACAATTTTTGACAAAAATATTTTATTGCTGCCATCCCTGTTGGTGGACCACTGGGGGTTCTGAGCGTTGGGGTCACAGCATCTTCTGGAACAGGGCAATGGCCTCATCCACCTTCCTGAGCTCTGCCTCTGTCTGCTGCAGCTGGGGTGGAAGAGGGGCATGCTGTGAGGACCCAGGGAGACCCAGACACCCCAACGCGGAGGGGCCCAAGAGGGAAGGATGGGTGAGCCACAGGGAGGCCGGCAGGTGTATTCCACACGTCCATCATGCTTTCCCTGGGTGCCCGGCGAGGGCCTCAGGCCACGCGCCCTGCCTGGCACCCCCACCTGTGCAGGAGCCATGCGCTGCCTTACTATCCTGTTCCCCGTGAGGTGACAAGGTCACTTCACTCCGAGGCCCGAGAGGAAGCCCTCAACTGCAGCGGGCGCTCAGGGGCTGGGCCTCAGGGCCGGCAGGGTTCCACACCAGGACACAGCCTGGCGTTCTGGGTGAGGCAGGCACTACACCCCGACTGCGGCATGGGGCTCCAGGTCCCAGCAGCTGGCTGAGAACCAGGGTGACCGCGGAAGCTCATGTCAGGTCCCCCCACGCACCTTCGCCTCGTCTGCCTCCTGGACCTCCAGGGGCACCTTTGTCGAGTAGCCCGAGGCAGCGCGGCGCTCCTGCAGCCGCTGGGCCTGGCGCTGCGTCTCCCTTCTCTTGGCCTGCAGCTTGCCCAGCTCCCGGGCGGGGTCCACCAAACCCTGCAGCTGCAGGTGGATGGAGCAGCGGTCGGAAGCCACAGCCACAGCGCAGCCCTGAGGTGCGGGAGCCCCCGGGGCCAGCACCGCCACCACGCCCGCACTGGCCAGCGCCTGCACATAGCCAGACACTGCTGACGCCAACGCACCCGTGGCCTCATCAGCCACTTCCAGGAAACCTGTGGAGGACGGAGGGAAGTGAAGTCTGGCTACTCAGACCCCGGGCTCCCGAGGGGCCGAGGAGGGCAGGGGACGGGGACACAGGGCCCGAGGCTCACAGTCAGGCCTGGTGCGGGTCAGGTTGTAGTCGGCACGCAGGGCGCGCACGGCGCGAGTGACGCTCAGTGCCAGCTCCATAGCAGCTTCAGCCTCGGGGTCCTTCCAGGAGCACTGTGAGGAGAAGGAAGGGGTGAGGGGTGAGGGGCTGCAGCCGCCTGCAGGAGACTGTGAGGAGGGGGGTGAGGGGGCCACAGTGTTCCCTCCAGGCCACACCTCATACCTCTGAGGGCTCTGGGTAGGGGGTGACACACAGGCTAGCGGGAGCTGCTGCGGTCCGCCGGGGCAGCCTCTGGAACAACTCCTCCGTGACAAAGGGCATGAAGGGGGAGAGCAGCCGCAGGCCGACGTCCAGGCAGGTGTAGAGGGTCTGTCGGGCACACTCTGCGGCCACCTGGTCCGCTCCATTCAGAACAGGCTTTAGGCACTCCTAGAGAAGGAGGCACAGAGTCAGGGTCGGGACTACCTGCAGCCTTCACTGAGGACAGGAGGAGCCAACACACGGCCAAGCTGAGCCCAGAGCCACGGTGCCTAAACCCCGCCCCACTGCTCACCAAGTAGACGTCACAGAGCTCATAGAGCCAAAAGCTGTACTGGGCGGTGGTGATGGCCGGAAAATCGTAGGCCTGGAAGCCTTCATTGCTGAGCCTCACGGCCTCCGTCAGCCGGCTGCGGATCCAGCGGTCCACCAGGCTCTCGGGCCCTTCAGGCTTGGGGGAAGAGGAATGCCAGCCAGTTAGCCACCACGTGCCCAGGCAGGGAACCAGATGCCACAGCAGAGTCTCCATCCCTGCCTTGTCAATGTCTGGGGAGGAAGGATGGGCCCAGCCCCTCGGTGAGAGCCCCAGAGCCCGTCTGTCCCCAGCCTACAAGGAGGGTCTCAGGGTCTGGGCACAGCAGGGACTACGCTCGGCACTTGAGGACTGGAGGGGCAGCCTGTGTGCTGCTGTCACCGACCCCAGCCAGCAGACCCTCACCTTGGAGGCAGGCAAGGGCACGAAGCCCTTCCCAAGGCCGCGCAGGGCGAACTTGGTGGCGTTCCAGAGCTTGTTGCAGAAGTGGCGGTACCCCAGGATCCGGTTGACATCCAGGTTGATGTCTCGACCTAGGCGAGGGGTCAGTGTGACTCCACCCTGTCCTCCACCCCCCAGGGAGGTCCCCTGCAGGCCCAAGGTCAGCAAGGATGTCAGGGAAGGAAACAGGCCAAGGGGGGATGGGGACCGCACCTTGGGATGTGTAGGCACAGAGTCCAAAGCGCAGGGCATCGGTGCCACACTCGGGAATCCCCGCTGGAAAGTCGGCCTTCTACAGAAGCAGAGCAAACAGGATGGTCGGCCCTGCCCACCTGCCGCAGTCCCCGCCCCCGGGGCGTGTCTACCTGCCGCAGCCCCGCCCCGGGGCGTGCCCACCTCTGCAGCCCCGCCCCGGGGCGTGCCCTCATACCTGTCCTTCCTTGGCTTTCTCCACCTCAGTGGGATCCAGGTTGCTATGCAGAAGTTGGTCATGGAGGCCCTGAGGGAGAGACGGGGCTTTCAGATGGCCCTGGTCACAGCCCCACAGCCGTTCCTACACCACCCTCTGAGTGTCCCACCTGCAAGGAGACCCCGTGGATGACATCCAGGGGGGTCGATGACATTGCCAAGAGACTTGCTCATCTTCCTGCCGTGGGCGTCACGCACGATGGCATGGAGATAGACCTGGACACAGAGCGGAAAGAAAATGAGGCTACCACGCCTCCAGGCTGGCCCTCCCCACGCAGTGTCTCAACGTGCCTGACAGATGGCCAAGAACCCCTCAGTGGACCCCTCAGCCCTGGGCCAGACTGACCAACGCTATTCTTAGCCAGGAGCCACACAGGAGGGCAGTGAGGGGGCACAGGCGGGTGAGGCAGGGGCGGGGCAGGGTGGGGGCGGGCGGGGCGTCTTAGGCATCTTCTCACCTCTCTGAACGGCAGCCTGCCCGTGAGTTTCAGGCCGAGCATGACCATCCGGGCCACCCAGAAGAAGAGGATGTCGTGACCTGTCTCCAGCAGGGTTCCAGGGTAGAACACGCTGAGGTCCTCTGACTGGGAAGAACGAGGGTGGGGGTGAGAAAGATTCCCTTTCAAAGCCCCTCCCTCTGTGCTCTGGGAACACACCTGACTGGGCCAACCAAAGATGGAGAAGGGGAAAAGACCGGACGAGAACCAGGTGTCCAATACGTCCTCATCTAGAAGAGGCCAAAGGTCAGAGGTTAGTGGGATGGGAAAACGGGCCCAGGATCCCAACTGTGCCCCGCCCTCTGCGCCCACTCCCTGCCTTGCTCAAGGCTGATCTTGTCGGGGGACACGCCAAACGCCCGTGCCGCCTTCTCTCTGGCCTCCGCCTCGCTGTGTCCGCTCACCCAGTACCGCCCATCGGTGTCCTGACAGAGAGGGTCATCGAGAAAGGTTCCGCTACTTTGCCCAGACCCCTCTGCCAACCAAGGGCCTGGAAACCCACAGCCCCTCAAACACGTAGCTGCAGCCTTTCCTCACCTCCCCCGGGGGCACGGCTGGGTCGTGGACGGTGACAAAGTAGGCAGGGATTCGGTGGCCCCACCACAGCTGCCGAGAGATGCACCAGTCTCTGCAAACGGAGAGGGTGAGTCGGGTGCTCGGCGCGGCCCGGCCGCCGGCCGTCCGCCCCACCCAGGGAGCACACACACCGAATGTTGTCCATCCACGAGTGCCAGGTCCGCTGGTGGGCCTCGGGCAGGATGCGGAGGTCGCCCCGGGTCACAGCCGCGCTGGCGGCCTGAGCCATCTCCCCGCAGCGAACGTACCACTGCGGCCTCAGCAGGGGCTCAACCACGTCCTTGGAGCGGCTGCAGGAGGAACAGGTCATGCGGCGGAGGCCAGGCCACCCAGAGAAGACCCACCATCCCGTCTGGCCTGTCTCCAGTCTCACTTGCAAAGTGGCACCACCATGGGGTTGTCCTTGACGCCGCGGAAGAGCCCCCGTTCCTTGAGAGCAGCCAGCACCGCCTTCCGGGCCTCAAACCTGGGCAGCCCCTGGATGAGAAAGGCCTTTCACGGGGCTGCCCCAGCAACCCCGCCCCCCCGGTCCCCACCATGCAGACATCCTCACCAGGAAAGGTGGGGGCACATTGACAAGGGCCCCCTTTGAGTCCATGATGCTGACGGCCTCCAGCCCATGCCGCTGCCCGACCTCATAGTCATTCTGGTCATGGGCAGGGGTGATCTTCACCGCACCTGGGGACACGGGAGTGACAGTGCTCCAGACGCCGTGGGCTCCCCCGCCACCCGTGTCCACTTTCCTACACCCAGCCCCAGTCCTGCCTGGCAGGGGAGACAATTTTCATCCCTTCCCCCAACAGGCTAAGGGCCCGCCCACCTGTTCCAAACTCCATGTCCACAAAGTCATCGAAGACAACAGGGAGGGTCCGGGACAGGAATGGATGAATGACGCTCTTTCCCTTTAGGTGCTGAGCAGGGAAGACATCAGAAAGGAATGACATGCGGCCAGCAAGAGACCCCCACCCAGCCAGAGCCCCTGTCCTGGGCTGGCTCCCTCCTAAGGGCCGACAGCTCCAACTTCAGGGCTGGGAAAGGAGCCCAGAGACGATCCCAAGCCCTCAGAGCTGTCCCGCGTGCCCCTCCCTGGGACACACCTGGTATCTGGGGTCTTTGGGGTGCACGGCTACAGCCACATCTCCCAGCATCGTCTCAATCCGAGTTGTCGCCACCACCACCTCCTCGTCGCTGTCTGGGGTGACAGGAGGTGCTGTGTCACAGCTCCCTCCTATGTCCCTCCCTGCCTTCCTCCCCAGCCCACAACCCGGTGTCCTTAGCTCCCACCTGAGCCTTGAACCTTGTAGGCAAAGGACACGAGGACCCCAAACTCCACCTTCTCCTTGTAGCCAGGCACAGAGAGCAGGGTGCGCCCCGTCAGCTCCTTCTTATCCACCTGCGAGATGGGTGTTTAGAGAAGTGGCCCTGGGCCTGGCTTGGGAGGACTAGAGAGGAGACGGGCTGTGGGCAGAGGTTACCTCAATGTCAGAAATGGCAGAATTGAGGGTGCAGGACCAGTTGACCAGGCGGGTGCTACGGTAGATGACACCTTCTTCATGGAGCCTAATAAAAGCCTCTGTCACAGCTACTGACAGTTTCTAGGGTGGAAGAAAGAGGAACCTTGGCACAAGGCAGTGGGGTCCACTAGAGTCCTACACCCAGCACCGACCCCTCAGCAGAACACCAGGACAGGCCAAAGCCTAGCGATGGGACAGAAGGGTGCTTCCAGCTGGAGTCTGGGCCTGGAGCAGGGTACCCTGCGCTCATGCTCCAAGGGCCAGAGAATGTGCGGGCCACGAGGGCCGGGAGCTGCTGCTTAGAGCCGAGTCCTCTGTTGTGTTCTAACCTCCTGGTAGAGCATAGCCCACCCAAGGGGCGCCCTGCCCGGCCCTGCCCCAAGGCTCCGCCTGCATACAGGGTCCATGGTGAAACAGGCTCGGTCCCAGTCCAAGGAGCTGCCGAGTTTCTTCAACTGGTGGTAAATCCTGTCCCCCTTCCTGGAAGCGGACAGAGCCCACCATAAGCCTTCAGCCATCTGGTGGCTGACGGGGCAGTGAGGGGGTCACTCACCCCTCTGAAATTGACCTGGGCCCTTCCGTCAACCCAGCCCGAGGGTCTGAGCCTGCAGTCGGGGCCCACGTGGAGGAGAAAGGCCGCCATATACTTACTCTTCTTTCCATTTCCACACCTCCTGCAGAAAGGCCTCACGGCCCAGTTGGTGGCGGTTCACACCCCGCTCTCTCCAGAGCTTCTTCTCCACCACCACCTGGGTGGCAATGCCCGCGTGGTCACAGCCCGGGTTCCACAGGGTCGTTTCCCCACGCATACGGTGCCTGTGGGAGGCAGGGGCAGAGGGTGAGCCAAAGGTCTCAGGGCAAATGGATGCTAAGGAAATGGCTGAACCGAGACCCTCTCGTTCTGAAGCCAGGCAGGGAGAGGGCTCAGAAGGCCGGGAAAACAATCTGGAAAAAGAACCACAAGGAGGCTCCCAGTCCAGCTAAGCACGAGGCAGCTCCAAGCTGACCTCGTCCCTGCAGACCCAGGCACACTGCTCAGGAGGTTTTGCTCCCAGCCCCCATGTTCTCAAGAGTCCTTATACGTCAGAGTGCCCAGCCAGGAAGACACGACAGGGATGGGGCAACGACCGCAGAGCGAGGGACACTCTTAGTGGTACAGCTGGTAAGATGTCCATGCTCAGGGTTAAGAGCACTGGCTCCTCTTCCAGAGGATGTGGGTTCAAATCCCAGCACCCAGATGGTGGCTCACAACTCTAACTCCAGGTCCAGGGAATCCACTGCCCTGTTCTGGCCCCTGCAAGCCCCAAACACACATGACATGGGGTGCACAGACGTATGTAAGGAAAACACTCATCACATTTTATAAAAATTTGCAAACTTAAAAACAAAAAGAAGGACTGACGTTAGTCTGCACATAGGAACACAGCACAAAGAGGAACTGTTGGATATAAGGAAATAGTTTGGGCGTTGGTGGCGCACACCTTTAATCCCAGCACTCGGGAGGCAGAGGCAGGCGTATCTCTGTGAGTTTGAGACCAGCCTGGACTACCAAGCGAGTTCCAGGACAGCCTCCAAAGCCACAGAGAAACCCTGTCTTGAAAAAACCAAAAAAAAAAAAAGGAAATAGTTGAGGAACTTTTGTGTTTGGCTTTGAGATACAGACTCATGCAGCCCAGGCTGGCCTCGAACCGGCAGTGATGCTGCCAGCCTTGTCATCACACCGGGCTGTGTAACCACTTCTTTAAGAGCTGGCAGCTTTCTTTTATTCAAGAGTGTCTTGCCTACATTCATGCGTACCGGAGGCATCAGATCTGGAATTGGAGTTAGGGATGAGCGGCTGCAGTCACCATACAGGTTCCAATCCCAGGAACTCCACAAAAGCAGCCAGTGCGCTCGACTGCCCAGTTTCTCTGAGTAACCATTTTTGCTGGTCAGAGTTAAATCTTTCCTATAAAAAAATAAAGACCAGCCTGGTCTACAGAGAGAGTTCCAGGACAGCCTCCAAAGCCACAGAGAAACCGGTCTCGAAACGCCCCCCTAAAATGGCAAGAAGGAAAGGGGCTGGGGAGACAACTCAGCGGCTACCAAGCGCGTGCTGCTCCCGCAGAGGACCAGCGTCCCGTCCCCAGCCCCACATCAATCGGGCGGCTCACAGACTCCGTACTCCAGCTCCAGACACCTCGGCCCTATCAGCATCCGCACTCTAGCGCACAGACCCACACAGATGCACACATACAATGCAAATAAATCCTAAAGATAAAAATTCTCCTAAATAACAATAACCCCCCCTTCCAGCACTCAGGAGGCCAAGGAAGCGAAATCTCTGGTCTATAGAGTGGTTTCCAAAGCAGCAGAGTTAGGCCAACACAATGAGACCCTGTCTTGAAAACTATTTCTCCCTCAGCACTCGAGGACCTAGTGTGTCCTGGAAGAACATTAAATGTCTACAGCAACGTGTGCATGCCAGTAGACAGCTAGGGAGACCTGACCAGAAACCGGGGCTCTGCTCTGGGAGGGAGGAGGTCTGGGTGGGATGATGACAAGTCTGCTCCTGCCTCGCACAATCCTGCTCCTGCCTCTCGCACAATCCAAAGGAACGAGGCTGCAGACCAGCGGTGCGGCTCTGCGGCTGCCCGCGTGCCTGGCATGCACACGCCAGGGGCCCACTCCCCAGGGCTGCAAACGGCAGTGACGAGAACAATGCGTTCCCAGGAGACAGACAGAAGGGGGAAGAAGGAACCTGCGGAAGTCAGGTGCAGAGGATCACCTGACCAGGAGAGAGCCAGCAGGAGAGACGCGAGGCCCCAGAGTGTGGAAGCAATGCCAGCATGGCAGAGCCAGCCTAGTCAGCGGAGGGAAAGGGACTGAGCGGGGCAGAGGGTGCCAGACGGAGGTGCACACAGGAGCTCACCATCGAGTCAGAGAGTCCTGGATGGCGTTGGTGAGCGCGTGGCCCAGGTGCAGGGAGCCTGTCACGTTGGGGGGTGGGATGCACATCATGAAGACGCCTCGGGGATTTGGTGCTGACACGCTAGGACGCTGTGGCAGAGAAGGGAGGACTACTGCTAAGGCACACTGCATCCGCACGCGGCCCCCCCCCAGGCCCTAGCGTCCTGCCCTTCTCCCCCTCCACCCGCTCCGGGCCTGGGCAGCAGCAACCACTCACCCCATACTCTGGCTTGAAGAAACCCTGCCGCTCCCACCAAGAGTACCAGGCAGCCTCCACGTACTGAGGGCTGTATGAGTCGGGCATGGTGCCACTCACATCTGGGAGGAAGGAGAAGACGGCTTACTGAAGCTGGGCAGGCTCAAGCCAGGACGGAAGGGACAGGCCAGGCCAGGCGGGAGGCTGTGCTGCGGAAAGCAGCAGCCAGAGGCGGGGCCCCTTCCGTAGCCAGTACCTTTCTTTTCCCCGGGCTGGGTAGGGAGGTCATAGGTAATGACCCCAGGGTCCCGTTTCTCCTTCTTCTCTGGTTTGGGTTTCTTCTGTTCGGAAGGAAGAACAGAGGGAAACATCAGCTGATCAGCAAGGCTTCCGCCCCTCCCCACCCGGCCTTTGCATTCCTACCTCCCCAGGCGGGGGCTGCTGCAGCTGGGTCCTCTGCTTCTGCTGGAATTTCTCTAGCTTCTCCCGTTTCTTGGCTTCCTTCTTAAGCTGGGCAGCTGTTTTGGGGGGCGCAGTGGCCTCGGGGCCTGGAGTGAGGCAGAGAAATTCAGACCCGAGGGGACCCTCTACGAACAGTTCTAGATCTAAAAAGGGCTGTTTCTAGTGCCCTGAGGCTCAGCCTGGTTATCTCCCACCTCCCCTCCCACAGGCTCCCCACCCTGGTGGCCCAGGCAGTTCTAAGATAAAAGAAGCCATGAATGATACAGGAAGGTCCCGGAGGGGCCACCTGTCCCTCTGCCACCGCATCCTTCTTACCTGGCTGTTGAGTAACGGACCTTGTCCCCGAGTACAGGACCACTTCTCCTACCACAGCCCGGAATTCCGGTTGCCGGACGCAAGTGTTAAACCAGCGAGTCACATTACCCCAGATCCGACGGACAGCAGGGTCCAGGACCTGAGAAGGCAACAATGAAACCAGCCATCTTAGTCACCGCGCAGTGACGGGCTCCTGTCCTCCCCAAGCCCCAGGGACTCACGTATCGGAAGGGCAGCAGTAAGGCTGTCACAGCGGCTACGTCCGCCAGCGTGGGAGCGTCCCCAGCCAGGTAGGTGTGTAGCCGAAGCCAGTCCTCCAGGGGGCTCAAGGCCTTGCCCAGGGCCCCAAGGGCAGCCTGACAGGAAAGAACGGGACATGTCAAGGGTTACATGCTTCTACACTAGCGACCCAACCAGAGAATTATTTCACTGCTACTTCATAACTGTAATTTTTCTATTGTTATATTGTAATGTAAATATCCGTGCCTTCCAAGGGTCTTGGGCGACCTCTGTGAGAGGCTGTTTGACCCTCAAGGGGTCGTGACCCACAGGCTGAGAGCCACTGTTTATCCTATTTGGTCTTCCTATTCCCAGGACCACCAGCTCCGGGGCTAGCTCCTTCCTCATTCAGACGCTCAGTGTAAAAGTACAGCTGTTAGGTGTGGTGTTGCTGGCCTTTGATCCCTGAGTTTTTAAAGCAAGCCTAGTCTACACAACCAGCTCCACACCAATTAAGCCTACAAAGTCCCTGTCTCAAAGAAACACCAAAAGCATGTCTGGTTGGGAGTGCAGGTCAGAGGGGGAGTGTTAAGCACGTAGGAGGCCCTAGGTTTAATCTCTACCCAGTATATGTGTGTGTATACTGTATCATATATAATATGTATATATTACAGGACTGGAGAGATGGGTGACAGGGATCAGTAGTCAAGAACACTGCTGCTCTTACAGAGGCCCCAAGCGTGGCTCCTGTCACCCATGTGGCGGCTCACAGCTGACCTGGCCACACCCCTGGCCTCCCTGGGCACTAAGGCACGCATGTGTATATACATACATGCAGACAAAACACCCACACGCATAAAATAGAAACCGAATACACACAAGCGTGTGTGTGTGTGTGTCTGTGTGTGTGTCTGTGTGTCTGTCTGTGCGTGTGTCTGTGTGTGTGTCTGTCTGTGTCTGTCTGTGTGGGTGTCTGTGTGTCTGCAATTAAACCTATCAGGCGCTGCAGTTACAGGATATTATGAAGCAACACAGACTACTGAGAAAACAGTGAATGAGTAGACGTGGAAGGCACTCCCCTGCAGGAAGAAAGGGGCTTCCTGCTGACCCATCAGTACGTGAAGACGCATGCCAGGGCCTGTGCCATTCATTCATTCACTCATTCATTCATTCATTCACTGAAGTAACCCTGAGCATCCCCCACGCACGCCCTACCGTGCAGGACTGCAGCTTCCAGCTAAGGCACGAGGAGTCTGCCCTGGAAGGGCTCACAGAAGCAATCTGGTGGTCTCTGTCCTCTCCCTTCCCTCCTCCTCTTGCATGGTTCCCCCTTATCTCCTCCCAGAGACTATCATTTCTTCCTCGGTCTCTCCACATCTCAAAACAACAGCTGTTTGCGTCGCTCACCCCTGCCAGACTCCTCAAACTTTCCCTCAGTATACTGCCGAGTGTCTGTCAGCCTCAGACAGCCTACTGTCATCTGGGAAGAGGGGACCTCAGCTGAGGAAAAAAAATACCCCAGTGACTGGCCCGTAGGCAAGTCTGTAGGGGCATTTTCTTAACTAACGATTACCGGGGAGACACACACTAGGAAAAGTCGTCCTGGATGGTATAAGGAAGCAGGCGAAACAAGCTTTGTGGACAACGCCAGTAAATAGTGCTCATGGCCTCGGCTTCAGTCCCTACCTCCAGTTCCTGGCCTGCCTTCCCTCCGTGACGGAGTGCACAGCCTGAGCGTACACGGACACAAACCCTTTCCTCCCCAAGGTGCTTTGGGTCGTGTCGCTTCCTGACGGCAACAGGAACCCAAAGACCCTCAGAAACTTTAAACCGCCTGGCACACCAGGGAGCTCCAGGGCGTTCGGCGAGGGCTCACCCTACCTATTGCACCCCTGAGGAGGAGATTACGTCACCTCGCATTCTCAGTCACGCACCAGGACTAAAGAATTCAAAGTGTTCCCAAAGTTACCACACCGGTGGCGAACAGGGATCCGAACACTATTTCCACCCCCCGACAACCGACTTCCGTGTCTTCGGGATCCTCTGCAAACCTTGCTTTCTCAGAATTCCTCCCTCCCTCCTTCTTGCCCCCTCACCTGGGGATCCTGACCAGGACTTCGAAGTCCCAGGGCGGGCAGCGTGGCCCCGCAGGCAGCTGGTATGAGCTCCGTGTCGGCATAGCTGACCCACTGTTGGACGAGCACAGCCGCCCTGCTGCCCCCGGGTCCCCCCAGGCCCGCGGGCCACAGCAGCTGGGCGACAGCCGGGGCCCCCCACACCCACAGGCCGCCGGGCCCCTGCTCCAGGGCGGGCAGGCGAGGCGGGGGGAACGGGGTCCGGCTGCTCGGGGGAGGCTGCAGGCAGATGCGGGGGTGGGGTCCCCCCCACCCGGGGCCGTCACCGGCTTCCCCGTAGCGGGCGGCGATGAGGGCTCGGAGGCTGGGGAAGGCGTCGGGGTGCGGGGACACGTAGAGGATGGACATGGCCGTGCCGGGGTCCGGAGGCCGCGCAGAGTCCCGAGCAGAGGCCGGCGGCGACGGCGGCGGCGGGGACCCGGCTAACCACGTGCTGCGCGGCACGCAGGCGCCGGTCCGGGGCTCAGGCTTGGCGGGGCGGCCGCGAGCGGCGCCCGGGGCTGGGAGGCGGGGCCGATCGCTCGCCCGCCCGTCCGCCCGGGGCTGGGAGGCGGGGTGGCGCCGCCGTGCGTCCGGCAGGGGGCGGTCACGCGGGGCCGGCAATGTTCGTCAGCCGGCCAGGGCCGCGGCCCCGCGGGGCGGCCAGGGTGGAGGCGGCGGGTGGCGGAGGCGGCTCTCCCGCTGTGGGGCGGCGGCGCGGCCGGGCAGGCGGGCACCCACGTGTCCCCTTTGTGACAGCGCGCGTTTCCGGGCCCGGGTCCTCGCCTGCGCGTGCGCCGTCCCGATGGCCGGGCCTCCGTCCGGGCCCGTGTGCGGCCTTCCGAGGCGGGACGGCTGCAGGGGCGAGCGCCGCCGCGGCGGGCACGAGCCGGTCCTGGGCCAGGCGCAGCCGCGGAGGGCACCGCGCGTTCCTCGGTCAGGCGCCGCCGCGGGCCACCCCGGGGTCCTCGGGTCAGGCGCCGCCGTGGCCACCCCGGGGTCCTCGGGTCAGGCGCCGCCGTGGCCACCCCGGGGTCCTCGGGTCAGGGTGATGGCCGCCACCGCCTCCTGCAGGACTCTGCAGCCTGGGGCCGCTGGGATAAAGCTCAGCAGTGCATCGTCCGGGCTGCGTCGCCTGCCTGCACTTACGCTCTGTGCGGAGGGAACCGGGCAGGTCACGGGCTAGTATTTGGTAGCCGGTGCTCCCGGGCTCGCGGGCGGTGCTGGGTCTAACTCCAGCACTGGAGAAGAGGGACAGGAAGAGTTCTTCCGCGTGTGAAAGGGAAGGCAGAGGCACTCCAGTTGGTGCGCTGAAGCAAATGGCTAGAACAAGTTCGCAGGGCTTGGGCGGCCACCGCCTTATTTTCTATTACATTTTTACTGTGTGCACTTGAGCGCCTTATTTTCTATTACATTTTTACTGTGTGCACTTGAGCGCATGTGGAAAAGACATTTCCACCAAGTGGGTCCCAGGCATCAACTCAGGTCACGGTTGGCGGCTGGCGCCTTTCACCCGATGAGTGTCCTCCTGGCCAAGCTGTTACAGCCTTAGCGCAGAAGTACCCAACGCTGGTAAATGGGACTGGGTTCCTGGCTGGGGAGGGGGAGGCACGAAGAGCAGGGAGTGTAGATCAAACACCCTCCCCACCTCCCAGCCCACAACGTAGACCACAAAGCCAGAACTCAGTTTGCATCATAAATTTTATTCCCGATGCGGGACAGATTCTCCTCATTCCCCCCAGTGTATCACAAGTTGCCCTGGATAGGTCTAGGAAGCTCTCGCCCATCTATCTCCAGGGAAGGGAGAGAGGCGGGGACCAGGAGGTCTCACGGTTCCCAGCTTTCCTTCCCTCCCTTCCCAACAGAGGACAGCCGCTCCTGTTCCCTTTCATCCATTCAATTAAACAGAAAAAATCACTAACAGAACGAAACACTGAAGCACTGGGCAGGGTGGGGGGGGTGTCACTGCTTCTGCTGAAGGGCTTCCTTCCTGGCGGCGTCCTGCAGCAGCTGCGTGTCCACCTCGTCTGCCGGCAGCTGCACGTAGCGGACCACCGAGCCCCTGATGAAGCAGTTCTTGACCGACAACTGGAGGCACATAGGAGTGAAAGCCCCTCCATTAGGAAGCCTCTGGCCACCCAGGGGGCCTTGGCCTTAAAGGGCTCCTGTTTCTGGCCAGCCCCAACTCACCATGTGAGGGTACTTCTCAGGGTCTGTGACGCTGATGTCAGTGAGTTTGATATTGAGGTACTGAGAAAGAGGGACAGCACCATTAACTCCAGAGAAGATACAAGACGCCACCCGACTCCCCCTTCCTTCCTCAGAACAGACTGAACCTTTACTGCGTCTCACCTGGTCCACAGAGTGGAGGGTTCCACAGATGCTGCAAAGGGCAGAGGGAAGAACCAAGTTAACACACACACCCTGACACCAGCATGGGGGCATCAGACACACCCTGACACCAGCATGGGGGCATCAGACACACCCTGACACCAGCATGGGGGCATCAGACACACCCTGACACCAGCATGGGGGCATCAGACACACCCTGACACCAGCATGGGGACATCAGACACACCCTGACACCAGCATGGGGACATCAGACACACCCTGACACCAGCATGGGGGGCATCAAAGCTAGAACAAGAATGTGGGGAGAAGTCAAGGCCTTTGAAGCCTAAGGGAGAGCCAGCATGTGGCCTCTGATTCTGAGAGGAACAGGTGAAGCCTCTCAGAATGGTTCATCAATTCAGACCCCTACACCAATAATTGCTACTCAACCGTTGCACAACAGGCCTGTATTCTGCTTAATATTTGTATTTCCTTTTAAAGACAGGTTCTCACTCTTTGGCCCAGGCTGATCTCAAACTCGTGGCAATCCTCCTGCCCCCACTTGGAACTATAGACAGACGCCATCATTTATAGTCATCTTTTTATGTTTATTTTTCCAAGACAGGATTTCTTTGTGTGGCCCTAGCTGTCCTAAAACTACCTCTGTAGACCAGGCTGGCCTCAAACTCACAGAGATCCACCTGCCTCTGCCTCCCAAGTGCTGGAATTAAAGGCATGTTTTTAATATTTTATTATTTGTGTGCATGTAGGCGCCTACTGAGGCCAGAAGAGGGCATCAGATCCCCAAAGCTAAAATTGCAGTAGTTGGGAACTGAACTCTAGTTCTCTGGAATGGCAGCAAGCTCTTTTTTAACCACTGCCCTTTCTCTCCAGCCCTACCAACGGCTACTTTTAAATACCTTAGTTTACATTTCTCAATTCTTTTAACAATCTTAAATCTGCCAGGCACTGGTGGCACACATCTTTAATCCCAGAACTGGAGAAGCAGAGACAGGTGGATCTGAGTTCGAGGCCAACCTGCTCTACAGAGCTTGAGCCAGGAGAGGCTCCAAAGCTACATAGAAAAAACAAAAAAACTGACATCTTCCAGCCTCGTACAGTCCCAGGACTATCAGGGGTGTTAAAGAGAAACCCCATCTTAAGAACAAATGGGACATACAGCATGAGAGGGAGAATTGGTGGAGTTGTTGGTGGACTGCTGAGCCCTGGGCTCATCCCCAGCACACGAGGGAAAACGTTCCCCTGTGACACTAAGCTTCCAAGCATCCACTAGGAGGGAAGCAGATGCTGACTGATGTGACTAAAGGGCCCAGAAACGTCTCTGCAGCGACACAACATTTACTCCGAGTCCTGAACGGCTAAGAAGCAAACAGACAAGGAGGCGGAGGACGCAGATACAGTACAGGAGGGACCGTGTTAGGCTTCTGTGTGCGTTTTCTCTAACTAAATGGGCACTGTGCCATGCACACTATAGTTAACTGCTTTCCCTGCCAATATACTCATTCCCATGATAACAGGTTTTATTACGGAAGTTCAAACTTTTGAATTTTAATTAACCTCTTACGTTTTTGAGAGATTAATGCTACCTGAATCATTTTTGTTTCTTTGTTTTTGGTGTTTCCAGACTGGGTTTCTCTGCAGACCAGGCTGGCCTTAAAAATCACAGATCCGGCCGGGCGTTGGTGGCGCACGCCTTTAATCCCAGCACTCGGGAGGCAGAGGCAGGAGGATCTCTGTGAGTTCGAGACCAGCCTGGACTACCAAGCGAGTTCCAGGACAGCCTCCAAAGCCACAGAGAAACCCTGTCTCGAAAAACCAAAAAAAAAAAAAAAAAAAAAAAAAAAAATCACAGATCCGCTTGTCTCTGACTCCAGAGTGCTGAGATTAAAGGCGTGCACCACCACTGCCTGGCAAATGTTTTTTACACTCAAAGCTACAAACACCTTGGTATATTTTTTCCAAGAGTACAATAAGCATTATTTATTTATTAGCATTTTATCATTTATTTAGCATATTTTTAAAGAACATAGTCGAGTCCATGTTACTCGTGTAACGAATTCTTTTCTTTTTTTTCTTTTTCCAAGACAGGGTTGTTTCTCTGGCTGTCCTGGCACTCACTCTGTAGATCGGGCTGGTCTCGAACTCACAGAAATCAGGGTGCCTCTGCCTCCCAGGTGCTGGGATTAAAGGAGTAGACCACTATGCCCAGCAATCTTAAACCTAACCTCTACCCTTATGGCACAAGCTATTTTTTTCTTCTGTGTTCGGCCCACCTGCTCTCTCAAAACAACTTTGGGGAGGGGGGAGGTTCAGGACCCTGGGCACCCCCACCCCCCTCCACCTCCCAACTTCAGGTAAATACCTACCTCAGGTCATTCTTGAGCTCCACGACCACATCCTTGCCCACGAGGGATTTGAAGAAGGAGTAGAAGAGCTGTTGGGAAAAGGAGGGGGAAACTACCTCATGAAAAGTACAGGGAGGAGGAACCCCGTGCCCCGTACTCTGAAATACTAGTCTCTGTGCCCCGCCCCCGACTCTGGCAGTTCCCAAGAAAAGTCCACGACCGACGACAATCTCTTCGCAGATACTGGGCCGTTCACTGGGTCACAGTGGGCGCCCTGGACCCGATCTCTGGAATCCACCACCTCCCGTAGGAAATCTGCGCGCTCTCTGCGGGGAAATGAGGACCGCACGCCACCCGCACCCTCCAAAGACGCCGCTCCCCCGGCGGGGAGATGCGAGGCTAGCTTTCCGTCCTCCCGCGGCGCCCGTGGGCTTCCTCTCGCCCAAAGCAACCATTGGCTCCTACGAGTCTGCTCAAACTGCAGCCCGGGGCGACCGGACGAGCGGCCCCGGCCCCGTTCGAACGGCCCGCGGCGCGCGGCGGCGGCGCTCCCTTTTGACGTCACGGTACCCACCATGGTGCTGGCGCCACGCGCGGCGGCCTGGGCCGCGGCGGAAAGGGCCGGGGGCTGCGGGCCAGAGGCCGGGCGGGAGCCCGAGCGCGAGCCCGCGCGTGGGGCACCGCGGGATCACGCAGGCGCCACGGGGGGGAGCCGCGGGGAAACGCCCAGGGCCGAGAGCGCGCGGCTGAGCCCGGGCTCCAGGGGAGCGAGCGAAGGAGGGAAGAGCGGACGGGACCGCCAAACCGAGAGGGGGCGGGTCTTCCTGTCTCCCACTTCCTCCCGAGCGGCCGCCTCCCACTGCGCATGCGTGGGCCCGTGACGGCTGCGCGTTCAGGGCGGCTCGCCCCCCCTCGTCCGCCCTCCCCTCTCTCTCCTCCTCCTCTCTCCTCTCCTTTCTCTCTCTCTCTCTCCTCCTTTCTCTCTCTCTCTCTCTCTCTCTCTCTCTCTCTCTCTCTCTCTCTCTCTCTCTCTCTCTCTCTCTCTCTCTCTTTCCTCTCTCTCTCTTTCTCTCTCCCCCCCGCCCCCCCCGTGGTTTGCTCATACCCCGCTTTCCTGTGGAGGATTGCCGGGAAGCTTTAAAATGATGCTCAGTGCTGGGCAGGGTTGGTGCCCTCCCGGAATCCTGGAGAGAGCTGAGACAGGGGGATTCTGGTTTAGACGCCTGCTGAAGCTGCCCTGTGTCAAAGGGAGCAGAACCTCATCAACACACGCTGGCTGTGCTGTGTGTGGTGTTGGGGAGGGTTATAAGGGGAGCCTGAAGACAAATCCTACTTTTTTTTTTTTTTAAGATTTATTATGTTCTGCCTGAACACCAGAAGAGGGCACCAGATCTCATTATAAATGGTGTGCTCACTCTCTGGTTGTGGGACTTGATCGCAGGACCTTCGGAAGAGCAGCCAGTGCTCTTAACCTCTGAGCCATCTCTCCAGCCCCCAAATCCTGTCCCTCCCTCCATCCCTCCTTCCTTCCTTTCTCTTTCTTGACACAGAGTTTCTCTGTGGCTTTGGAGTGTGTCCTGGAACTGGCTCTGTAGACCAGGCTGGCCTCAAACTCACAGAGATCCTCCTGCCTCTGCCTCCCGAGTGCTGGGATTAAAGGCGTGCTCTGCCACCACCACCTGGCCGAATCCTGATTCTTATCAAAAGTTCCCAGTAAGCAAGTTTCCCTCAATTTCAGGCTTATGTGGGATTTTGGGGGTGGGGTTTCCTGGGACTGGAACCCAGAGCTTACACACGCTAAGCACACCCACCAAGGAACAGCCCCAGCTCTCGCGTCCATATGTTTTAGCTTTTACGCAGGCCTTGTTTGTAAAGAACTAAACAGACTGTAGCTCACAGTTAGAAATCACATTTTCTTCTTTTATGTGTATGGCTGTATCTGCCTGCAGGTTAGTTCTGCACTACGTGACTGTTGGTGAGAAGTTAGCTGGCTTCAGGTCCCTGGGAGTGGAGGTATGGACTGTTAGGAGCCACCTTATGGATGCTGGGTCTAGAATCTGGGTCCTCTAGAAGAGCAACAAATGCTCTTAATTGCTTAGCCATCTCCCCGGCCCTGAAACATTTTCTAATAGCTCACCTCCAAATACTGCTTTGGCTGTTCTGTGAACAGCATTAACAGGCTTGGAACATTCCCGTTGTAAATGAGTTCACCAAGAGCTGACTGATAAAAATGGAGACACCAGAAAACCCAGAGCAGAAAACAGAGGCTGAGACCCACAGCCACACATTAGGCGGAGCTCCAGGAATCCTTCAGAAGGAGGAAGGATCTTCGGACAGAGGGGACAAGGACGCCACTAGAAAACCCACAGAATCAACTAATCTGAACTCTTAGGGGCTCACAGACACTGAGCTCACAACCGGGGAGCCTGCATGGGACTGACCTAGGCTCTCTGCATATATAGGTTATGGTTGTGTAGCTTAGTCCTCTTATGGGACTTAACAGTGGGGACGGGGGCTGTCTCTGACTCTTTTGCCTGCTTTTGGAACCATTTACACCTTCTGGGTCACCTTTTTCAGCCTTAATACGAGGGGGAGGGGAGGTGCTTAGTTTTGCTGCAACTTGATACATCGTATTTGGTTGATATCCGGAAAAGGAGGCGAGGAGGAGAAGCTGCTGTCAGGTGTGCCAGGTGAGGGGAAACAAAAAGCCTCTTCAGGGAAGTTCCCAGACAAGGGATGCAGCTGCCTGGGGGAAGGAAAGGCATTGTTGTTGTTTTTAATGGTAATTAAGTCGGAAGTTGCCATTTAATTAAATGTTGTATCTGGCGGACACTTGGGTGGGAACCCTGTCTGAATACCGAGGGAGAGGCTTGCTATTTTGATGTTTTGCGTTGTCTTCTTGAGGCTGCCTGTAGGTACAAAAATTCTGAGCATCTGGCCTGCTGATTACAGGGTAGAATTCTCTACAGGATGCCAAAATAGAGGATAGCCAAGGTTTCCTTTGTGTGTGTATGCTGGGGCAGGGGGCTGGAGCATGCATGCCAGGGTCTCCTGTGTGTGGAGGGGAGGGGGCTGGAGCATGCATGCCAGGGTCTCCTCTGTGGGGGGGGAGGGGGCTGGAGCATGCATGCCAGGGTCTCCTCTGTGGGGGGAGGGGTCTGGAGCATGCATGCCAGGGTCTCCTCTGTGTGTGGAGGGGAGGGGGCTGGAGCATGCATGCCAGGGTCTCCTCTGTGTGTGGAGGGGAGGGGGCTGGAGCATGCATGCCAGGGTCTCCTGTGTGTGGAGGGGAGGGGGCTGGAGCATGCATGCCAGGGTCTCCTCTGTGGGGGGGGAGGGGTCTGGAGCATGCATGCCAGGGTCTCCTCTGTGTGGGGGAGGGGTCTGGAGCGTGCATGCCAGGGTCTCCTCTGTGTGTGTGGGGGGTCTGGAGCGTGCATGCCAGGGTCTCCTCTGTGTGTGTGGGGGCTGGAGCGTGCATGCCCGGGTCTCCTCTGTGTGGGGGAGGGGTCTGGAGCGTGCATGCCAGGGTCTCCTCTGTGTGTGTGGGGGGTCTGGAGCGTGCATGCCAGGGTCTCCTCTGTGTGTGTGGGGTCTGGAGCGTGCATGCCAGGGTCTCCTCTGTGTGTGTGGGGGAGGGGGCTAGAGCATGCATGCCAGGGTCTCCTCTGTGTGTGTGGGGGAGGGGGCTAGAGCGTGCATGCCAGGGTCTCCTCTGTGTGGGGGGGTCTGGAGCGTGCATGCCAGGGTCTTCTTTGTGTGTGTGTGTGGGGTCTGGAGCGTGCATGCCAGGGTCTCCTCTATGTGTGGGGGGGTGGAGCGTGCATGCCAGGGTCTCTTCTGTGTGTGTGGGGGGGTCTGGAGCGTGCATACCAGGGTCTCCATTGTGTGTGTGTGTGGGGTCTGGAGCGTGCATGCCAGGGTCTCCTCTGTGTGTGTGGGGTCTGGAGCGTGCATGCCAGGGTCTCCTCTGTGTGTGGGGGGGGCTGGAGTGTGCAGGCCAGAGATGGACACTAGGTTTCCTTCAGTCATTTTCCACCTTGTTTAATTTTTAAATTTTATGTGTAAGAGTGTTTGGTTGCATGCATGTGTACCATTTGTGCTGTGCTCCAGAGACTGGAGGAGAACGCTGGATATTCTGCGGTTGGAGGCAGATTTTAGCCACCATAGAGGTGTTAGGAATTAAACCCTGTCCTCTGGAAGAGCAGTGCATGTTCTCAGTCACTGAGCCATCTCTCCAGCCCCATCTCACTTCCCTGAGATGGGCTTTGTCATCCATCCTGGAGCAGGCTGATTCATTCAGCCAGACTGACCTGCCTACAATGATCCTTCTCTGCTTCCCCGAGCTGGGATTTCAGGTGTTCAGATCTGGATCCATCAGGATATCAAGGCAGATTTGTTACCAAGTTCAACAGAATCTGCATTTGAACCTAAGTCAGCCTGTGATTGATTAGAAGCAGTAACCACTGGCTGGACAGTGGTAGTGCCCACCTTTAATCCCAGCACTCGGGAGGGAGAGGCAGGAGGACCTCTGTGAGTTCGAGGCCAGACTGGTCTACACAGCAAGTTCCATGACAGACCCCAAAGCCAAAGAGAAACCCTGTCTCAAAACCACACCCCCTCAAAAAAAGAAGTAACCACAGTTAGCAACTAATTTATATAGACCTAGGGTGCCAGAAAATTAGGAAACTTTTTTCTTGGCAGGTGTAATGTTCTATCATTCCAGTCATCATTCAGGTGGACAGTTCAAGCAGACCTAGACTACATAAGACCATCTCAAAACAAAACCAAAAAGGGCAAAATAATTGTTGGAAGCGCTGAACTTACACAAACCTGAGTCCCTCACCCTTAGCTGATTCATCAGCCACAACAAACTCACAAACAGAATGTATGTCCTGTGTGAGCTCCCGTCTGACTTTTCTAGGAACATTGACAGTTTAAAGACATCAGGAACTAAACCATTTGAGGGAGACACAGGTCATTTTTGGATATAGTGTCTGAGGCTAACCTGGGCTACAAGGAACCCTGACTCCAAAAAACAACTAAAGCTGGGCATGGCGGTGCATGCCTGTAATCTCAGAACTCAGGTGGCAGAGACAGGAGGATTGCTGCAAGTAAGGGGCCAAGTTGGCCTGCATGGTGAGAGTCAAGTAAGCTAGACACTCACAGTAGGGCCATGACTAAGGAAACAGAAAGATACCAGAAGCTACTTCCTTTGGGAACAAATTTACTGAGAGACGAATAACCATCCACACAGGAAGGAGAAAGATGAGGCTAATAAATAGCAGACATCCAATTCTTCAAATGGTCCAGAGGGGCCTTGCTTTTCCAAAGGTACATTTCAGGATCGCAGACACAAGGGTGGGGGGCGCGAAGAGATGAAATACAGACTTCTCCATCAGAATCCCAAAGGACGGTGACTTAGGCTCAAGTCTAGTCAGCTCAAGAGTCATAGTGACGTTCCAAGATGAATAAAAATTCCCCTAGAGGCACCCCAGCACCCTGCAGGTCTGGGAAATGCTAATCGACTTCCTCGATGGTAGGGCCTGTGGCAGCCCTGTTGGGCGTGAACCCCGGCGCGCAGGTGGGCCCGGCGCATCCCCCCTGGTAGAGTTTGGTGATGACCGGGTTACACATGTTCTCCAGCTCTTTTCTCTTATGATCGAACTCCTCCTTCTCGGCCAGTTGGTTGGCCTCCAGCCAGGAAAGGACCTCGTTGCACTTGTCCAGTATTTTCTTTTTGTCGGACTCGCTGATCTTGTCCTTCAGACCTTCGTCACTCACGGCGCTCTTCATGTTAAAAGCGTAGGATTCCAAGGCATTTTTGGCAGCGATTTTCTCCCTCTGGCCCTCGTCCTCGGCCTTGTACCTCTCGGCCTCCTGCACCATGCGCTCGATCTCCTCCTTGCTCAGCCGGCCCTTGTCGTTGGTGATGGTGATCTTGTTGGCCTTGCCCGTGCTCTTGTCCATGGCCGTGACATTGAGGATGCCGTTGGCGTCGATGTCGAAGGTCACCTCGATCTGGGGCACGCCCCTGGGTGCGGGGGGTATGCCAGTCAGGTCAAAGCGGCCCAGCAGGTTGTTGTCGCGCGTCATGGCCCGCTCGCCCTCGTACACCTGGATCAGCACGCCCGGCTGGTTGTCCGAGTAGGTGGTGAAGATCTGCGTCTGCTTGGTGGGGATGGTGGAGTTGCGTTTAATCAGGACAGTCATCACGCCCCCAGCGGTCTCCAATCCTAGAGACAGGGGAGCTACGTCCAACAAAAGCAAATCTTGTACTTTTTCAGACTTGTCTCCCATTAAAATAGCTGCCTGGACTGCAGCCCCATAGGCCACCGCCTCGTCCGGGTTGATGCTCTTGTTGAGATCACGTCCGTTAAAGTAGTCCTGCAGCAGCTTCTGCACCTTGGGGATGCGCGTCGAGCCGCCCACCAGAACGATGTCGTGGATTTTAGCCTTGTCCATCTTGGCGTCCCGAAGAGACTTCTCCACGGGCTCCAGCGTGCCGCGGAACAGGTCGGCGCACAGCTCCTCGAAGCGCGCGCGCGTGATGGACGTGTAGAAGTCGATGCCCTCGAACAGCGAGTCGATCTCCAGGTTGGCCTGCGTGCTGGACGACAGGGTCCTCTTGGCGCGCTCGCAGGCCGTGCGCAGCCGCCGCACGGCGCGCTTGTTCTGGCTGATGTCCTTCTTGTGCTTCCTCTTGAACTCCTCCACGAAGTGGCTCACCAACCGGTTGTCGAAGTCCTCGCCGCCCAGGTGCGTGTCCCCCGCCGTGGCCTTCACCTCGAAGATGCCGTCGTCGATCGTCAGGATGGACACGTCGAACGTGCCGCCGCCCAGGTCGAAGATGAGCACGTGCCGCTCTCCATGACCTCCTTTATCCAAGCCGTAGGCGATGGCGGCCGCCGTGGGCTCGTTGATGATTCTGAGCACATTGAGTCCGGCGATGACACCTGCATCTTTGGTGGCCTGGCGTTGAGAGTCATTGAAATAGGCGGGCACCGTGATCACTGCGTTGGTGACATTGTGGCCCAGAAAAGCCTCCGCAGTCTCCTTCATCTTCGTCAGCACCATGGACGAGATCTCCTCGGGGTAGAAGGCTTTCTTCTCCCCTTTATAGGACACCAGCACCTTGGGCTTACCTCCTTCGTTGACCACTTGAAATGGCCAGAGCTTCATGTCCGACTGTACAACAGGATCATTAAACTTCCTGCCGATTAGACGCTTGGCATCAAAAACAGTGTTCTGGGGGTTCATGGCCACCTGGTTCTTGGCGGCGTCGCCGATGAGCCGCTCGGTGTCGGTGAAGGCCACGTAGCTGGGGGTCGTGCGGTTGCCCTGGTCGTTGGCGATGATCTCCACCTTGCCGTGCTGGAACACGCCCACGCACGAGTAGGTGGTGCCCAGGTCGATGCCTATGGCCATTCCTTTATTAGCAGCCATGGTCTTCCGAGGCCTATGGAGAAATGAGACTTTATAATCACACTTGGGGGAAGTGATTTGTTTTTAAATAAAACTTAAGCTATTTGTCGATCAGTTAGTAACTCAAGATTTATTATTTTTAATTATGTGCATGTCTGTGCGGGCATAGGCACGTGAATGCAGATACCTGTGGAGGTCGGGAGAATGGGATGGCCTTGGAGTCAGAGCTAGACTCCAAGGATGGGTCCTAGGCACTGAATTCAGGTCTTCTTCTTCTTTTTTTTTTTTTTTTTTTTTTTTTTTTTTTTTTGGTTTTTTGAGACAGGGTTTCTCTGTATTGTTTTGGAGGCTGTCCTGGAACTCGCTCTGTAGACCAGGCTGGCCTCGAACTCACAGAGATCCGCCTGCCTCTGCCTCCTGAGTGCTGGGATTAAAGGTGTGCGCCATCAACGCCCGGCGAATTCAGGTCTTCTACAAGGACAGGTATGCTCTTAATGGCTGAGCCCTCTTGTAGCCCTTGGTCATTTTTTTTTAATTTTTTCATATATTATTTTGTGGGGCTGGAGAGATGGCTCAGCAGTTAAGAGCACTTCAGGAGGACCCAGATTCAATTCCCAGCAACCACATGGTGGCTCACAACCATTTATAATGGGGTCTGGTGCCCTCTTCTGGCCTGCAGGGGCACACACAGGCAGAGCACTGTATAAATAATAAGTTTTTTTTTAATTCATTATGTATACAGTGTTCTGTCTGCATGTCTGCCTGCAGGCCATAAGAGGGCACCAGATCTTATTACAGATGGTTGTGAGCCACCATGTGGTTGCTGGGAATTGAACTCAGGACCTCTGGAAGAGCAGCCAGTGCTCTTAACCTCTGAGTCATCTGTCTCTCCAGCCCCATAGTAAGATTAAAAAAAAAAAAAAGAACATTGTATGCATAATAAGTAAAAAGGCATTAAGTGCTATTAGCTGCTGAACCGGACCTCCAGCTCCATCAATCAATCAGTCTGGTTGAAACCACAAGCATGAAGATAAGCAAATCCCCAGGCTTTTTCACAGAAAGAAGTCTTACCCAGAGAGGCTGTGAGTGTTGTTTTTGGGGCTAGCTGTTGTTTTGGTGTGGATTGTGTACACAAGGAACACGTGGATGTAAGGTGTCAACCCTGCTGTCGTTCATCTGCCAGGCACCTTGTTGAAACAGGACCTCACTCACTGGCTATGCTGTCGGGCAGCAGGCACCTTGTTGAAACAGGAGCTCGCTCACTGGCCATGCTGGCTGTCGGGCAAGCCCCGTGAGCCATCTCCCTTGCTCTGCGATCCCAGGTGCACGGCACTGTGCTGGGAATGTTGTTCCGTCCTGTGGGTCCTGGGGATTGAACTCAGGTCTCACGCTTACGTGCCAAGCACTTTACCCACTGAGCCTCCCCTCTAGCCTCTCGGAGGTTGTATTGGGTCACTACTTAGTTCTCGTAAGGCAGTGTGTCTCACTCTGTAGCCCAGGTTGGCCCGGAACTCCCCGTGTATCCCAGGCTAGCTCCCTCGGCTTTCCAAATGCTGGGGTTACAGCAGGCTGCTTTTCTTTACACCTATGGTCTGGGCTGTCTCAGACATCCTACAATTCTGTGTTTTCCCCTCTCATAAGAAATAGAAAATGAGCCAGGTGGTGGTGGAGCACACCTTTAATCCCAGCACTCGGGAGGCAGAGGCAGGCGGATCTCTGTGAGTTCGAGACCAGCCTGGTCTAAAGAGGGAGTTCCAGGACAGCCTCCAAAACAATACAGAGAAACCCTGTCTCAAAAACAAAAACAAAAAAAAAAAATGAAAGAAAGAAAAAAAATGAGAGAGAGAGAGAGAGAGAGAAAGGAAGGACAGAAGGAAGGAAGGAAGGAAGGAGAAACCAAGAGAAAGGCGCTAGGCCTCAACTTTAAAGGTGTCTGGTGCAAAGAGTTTATACATTTGTGTTTGTCACGCTGAATAACATGAAATAAGCATTGTCTAAATGCCTACTCCACTTACCTTTCACTGTCTTTATTCTTTGAAGTTATCTTTGGGATTGGTTCTGGGTTTTTGTCTCTTTGCGTATGAGGGGTGTGGAACCCAGGGCCTTGGGGATTCTAAGCAAGGGCTTTACGGTGGAGCTACACCCCGGAGTGGTTACGTTTTCACTCTAGTTTTGTCTCAGAGCACAGGTCCCAAGACCCTCGGGCAGCCCCCAAGGCTCCCATTAGTCTGTTTCAGGATCACCGCTGGCTTCTGCAGGGTTTCGAGTCTACCAGATGTCATAGGGCAGGACCCGCATCAACACAATATGGGAGGCGGCACCACATGGTCCGCTTCCCACGGGCAAACTGGCTCCGTTTAGTCTGAACCTTGTCCCCCAGCGGGCTTGATTAAAATCTTCAATCAATAATGAACCTTTGCCTATATTCATTTTGAAATACTCATCGTCACAGGAATTCATTCCAAAATGGGCCCCCTGATGTTTCCTAATCCGGGTGGTGCCTGCAGTCTCTCTCCCTTGGCCTCCAAAGAGTGGGGATTATGCTGAGTTTTCTCGCCGAGAGTGGGATGTCTTCTGGATTCGTCCACTCACCCTGTGCTTATTGGAATTAGTCAGCTTTTGTCCGTTTATGGCAGGCCTCGTTTCACTCGGCATTAATTCTCATCCATGAGCTTGCATACCCCGGCACTTCTAAGACTGAACCCCAACCATTGTGTTTGTCCCCCACCCTTTCCTTCCACAGTCATCTCCCGAGGACACCGGCTTCCTTCCACTTCCCCGAGGCCGTGAATAATGCTGCTGCTACCACAGGCTCACATTCACCCCCAGGCCTGGCTTGCACGGCAAAGCATTTATGCAACGATGACAGACACTGGTGTCCTCAGCCACTCCAAGGTGGAAGGAAGGTAGATACTCTCCCCATTTCTCACGGGGCCTAAATCAACGCCAGCGTGCCTATGGCAGTGGTGTGTTTTACTGTGGGACCGTACCTATCGACCTGTCTCCTAAGATTGTGTTCTGAAACTCCTTAAAAGGATGGTAGGGGACAAAGGACTTGTAACAGTGAAGAATGCTTCCTGCATGGGGCCAGTGGTGGTGCACGCCTTTAATCCCAGCACTTCCTGAGGCAGAGGCAGGCGGATCTCTGTGAGTTTGAGGCCAGCCTGGTCTACAGAGCAAGTTCCAGGACAGCTTCCAAAGCTACAGAGAAACCCTGTCTCGAAAACAAAACTAAACAAAAGGAATGCTTCCTGCTGAAGAAGCTGAGCTCAGTTCTCAGCACCCACGTTGGGCAGCTCACCATTGCCTGCGACTCCAATTCCAGGGGATGGGAGCCTCTTCTAGCCTCTGGAGGCACTTGCACACACAGCACACACTCACAAACACACCAACAAGCAGTTTCTTAAAAAAGACAGGCACCAGCCTCCATTCAGAAGTGCCTTCCTGAGCAACCTATGTGGGGTAATTTAGCCCCCACAGGGGTCTCACGAGGTAGCTCAGGCAATGCCCCTGCCTCCATGCCTAAGTGATGGGATAAGAGGCTTGGGCCACCACGTGGCCTCCATCAATCTTTCTGAGAAACAGGGCACAACAGAGACATTTTCTACATGTTTTTTTTGTTTTTGTTTTTTTGTTTTTGTTTTTGTTTTGTTTTTCGAGACAGGGTTTCTCTGTGGCTTTGGAGGCTGTCCTGGAACTAGCTCTGTAGACCAGGCTGGCCTCGAACTCACAGAGATCCGCCTGCCTCTGCCTCCCAAGTGCTGGGATTAAAGGCGTGCGCCACCAACGCCAGGCTTCTACATGTTTTTTTCAAACAAAACCCCACCCCCTTGGCCAAGCCCTCTCAACATCCTCAGCACTTGGGGCGCAGGCTTGAACCTCTACACCCAGTTTCTAACCTTCTCTTGATTATACCGCCGGTTTTTTTGGTGCCAGTAACATATTCAAAACGGTCTTAAAGTGTCCCCTCCCGATTCCAAGCCAAGGCTCCTTCCAGCCACCCCTGTCCCTCAAGAGGAACTCTTTTCTTGGTTGACAACCCCCACACCCAGATCGAAAACAACTAGAGTCTGTGTGGGGAGGGCCACACTAGTAATCCCAGCACTCAAGGCGCCGAGGCGAGGACGCCGAGTTCCACTAGACTTAGTCTGTAAATTAATCAAACCTAAGAAATGTCTTAGCCCCTATCCAAACCAGGACCAACAAGGACGCGCAACCTAATGCCCCATTCCAATCAAAGCCTTCTCGGCTCACCTGGAATCTCTTCGTCTTCGATCCAGTTTGGAAAACTTGAGGTCGACGAGCCCCTACGAGTGGGGAGCTCCAGGAACATCCAAACTGAGCAACCGGGGTCCCCCCACCCCCCCCACCCCGCCCCTCCCGGCAACTTTGAGCCCGTTGTGGGACCGAGTCTCTGATTCCTAAATTAGTCCATGAGGTCAGAGTCAGCACAGCCATTGTAACGCGACTGGAGGGGACCACGTCACCAGACACGCCCCAAGGCCTCTCTCTCCCTGGGTCACCTAAGCAGAGGTGGGGGTTACAGCCCGCAGCGCGACCCGCAAAGTCAGAAGCGCTCCAGTCTGATCTTAACCAACTGTCCAAAACCTCAGATCACAGCCAGCTGTCCACAACACCGAGCTAGAGGTGACCTTTCCAGGCAATTCCACAGAGGCCGCGGGCCAGCGTCGCCATGGCAACGGAGGCAACAGCACGTCCGTCCCCCCCCCCTTCTCCCTCTTCCCCCACCGCAGGGATCCGTCCTCTCCAGCGAATCCCAGAAGGGTCTGGAGAGTTCTAGGCAGGGCCGGCACCCTCCGAACCTATTACTCAAAGGAGGCGGGGAGGCTCCTCCAGAAGCGAAACTGCTGGAAGATTCGGGTCCCCACGGCCGCCTCCGGCTCGCTGATTGGCCCAGGCGAGAGCGGGCGGGGCCCGAGGGCGACCCATAAAGGCGCGGGGCGGCGAGCAGGGCACCAGACGCAGCCTGCGGTTCCCACGGGCATCTCGCGTTCCCCCCCGGAGCCCAGAGCGAAGAGCGGCCGAGCCGCGCCTTCCCGACTCTCGGCCAGAACCAGCCTCGTTCCCCGGAGCCTCCCCGCCGCAGAGCGCAGCCGACCCGCAGCAGCCGAGCGTCCGACCCCGACCGCCCAGAGCGAGCAGCAGCGGCCACGGCGCCATGGCCAAGAGCACGGCGATCGGCATCGACCTGGGCACCACCTACTCGTGCGTGGGCGTGTTCCAGCACGGCAAGGTGGAGATCATCGCCAACGACCAGGGCAACCGCACGACCCCCAGCTACGTGGCCTTCACCGACACCGAGCGGCTCATCGGCGACGCCGCCAAGAACCAGGTGGCGCTGAACCCGCAGAACACCGTGTTCGACGCGAAGCGGCTGATCGGCCGCAAGTTCGGCGACGCGGTGGTGCAGTCGGACATGAAGCACTGGCCCTTCCGGGTGGTGAGCGACGGCGACAAGCCCAAGGTGCAGGTGAGCTACAAGGGCGAGCCGCGGGCCTTCTACCCCGAGGAGATCTCGTCCATGGTGCTGACGAAGATGAAGGAGGTCGCCGAGGCGTACCTGGGCCACCCGGTGACCAACGCGGTGATCACGGTGCCCGCCTACTTCAACGACTCGCAGCGGCAGGCCACCAAGGACGCGGGCGTGATCGCGGGTCTGAACGTGCTGCGCATCATCAACGAGCCCACGGCGGCCGCCATCGCCTACGGGCTGGACCGCTCGGGTAAGGGCGAGCGCAACGTGCTCATCTTCGACTTGGGCGGCGGCACGTTCGACGTGTCCATCCTGACGATCGACGACGGCATCTTCGAGGTGAAGGCCACGGCGGGGGACACGCACCTGGGCGGCGAGGACTTCGACAACCGGCTGGTGAGCCACTTCGTGGAGGAGTTCAAGAGGAAGCACAAGAAGGACATCAGCCAGAACAAGCGCGCCGTGCGGCGGCTGCGCACGGCCTGCGAGCGCGCCAAGAGGACCCTGTCGTCCAGCACGCAGGCCAGCCTGGAGATCGACTCGCTGTTCGAGGGCATCGACTTCTACACGTCCATCACGCGCGCGCGCTTCGAGGAGCTGTGCGCCGACCTGTTCCGCGGCACGCTGGAGCCCGTGGAGAAGGCGCTGCGCGACGCCAAGCTGGACAAGGCGCAGATCCACGACCTGGTGCTGGTGGGCGGCTCGACGCGCATCCCCAAGGTGCAGAAGCTGCTGCAGGACTTCTTCAACGGGCGCGACCTGAACAAGAGCATCAACCCGGACGAGGCGGTGGCCTACGGGGCGGCCGTGCAGGCGGCCATCCTGATGGGGGACAAGTCTGAGAACGTGCAGGACCTGCTGCTGCTGGACGTGGCGCCGCTGTCGCTGGGCCTGGAGACGGCGGGCGGCGTGATGACGGCGCTCATCAAGCGCAACTCCACCATCCCCACCAAGCAGACGCAGACCTTCACCACCTACGCGGACAACCAGCCGGGCGTGCTGATCCAGGTGTACGAGGGCGAGCGGGCCATGACGCGCGACAACAACCTGCTGGGCCGCTTCGAGCTCAGCGGCATCCCGCCGGCGCCCAGGGGCGTGCCCCAGATCGAGGTGACCTTCGACATCGACGCCAACGGCATCCTCAACGTCACGGCCATGGACAAGAGCACGGGCAAGGCCAACAAGATCACCATCACCAACGACAAGGGCCGGCTGAGCAAGGAGGAGATCGAGCGCATGGTGCAGGAGGCCGAGAGGTACAAGGCCGAGGACGAGGTGCAGCGTGACAGGGTGGCGGCCAAGAACGCGCTCGAGTCCTACGCCTTCAACGTGAAGAGCACCGTGGAGGACGCGGGCCTCCAGGGCAAGATCGGCGAGGCCGACCGGAAGAAGGTGCTGGACAAGTGTCAGGAGGTCATCTCCTGGCTGGACGCCAACACGCTGGCCGAGAAGGACGAGTTCGTGCACAAGCGGGAGGAGCTGGAGAGGCTGTGTGGCCCCATCATCAGCGGGCTGTACCAGGGCGCGGGCGCTGCCGGGGCTGGGGGCTTCGGGGCCCAGGCGCCCAAGGGAGGCTCAGGGTCGGGGCCCACCATCGAGGAGGTGGACTAGGGAGAGAGGGGCCCCTGCTTGCTCTCCCGGTGTCCTCTGAGGACCGCCTTTGCACTGGTTAGTGTCAGGATTAGCCCTTCACCCCTGGCTTCATTCTGCTCTTAAGTCCTAGCCTTAGGGAAACATTTTGTTTACTTTGTGGAATAACTCGTGTTCTTTACATTTCCTGTAAGCTAGTGCTCTGAAACACTGCCACACTGTATGATGTTTGCCAGACTACAAACTCGGGAGATGTCTTCCTAACTGAATAATTGGTTTTTCTGATTCTGGATTGTAATAACAGAGAACCAAAGAAGTCTTCTCTCTTTGTTATTTTAAAAAGAAATATGTTGCTATCGAGGGCTAGCACCTTATTCTCTTTGGGTTTAAGACCAGCCTGGTCTATATAGTGAATTCCAAGACAGCTAGGGCTATATTGAGGGACTTTCTCTCAAAATAAAAAGAGAGAGAGAGAGAAATATGTTAAACACCAGTAGATTTTTAGGGTCTTTTGTCTTGGACTCTGTCCTTGGCCACACTGCTGAGGCACCCTATGTGGGTCCCTTCCACGGGCTAAGTTTGTCCTATGAAAGCGGGAGGCTCCGTCTGCTTCTCCAGGTGTTTCTACTTTGGTGTCGAGGTTTTGCTGTTGAGAACTGTTGAGCTGGTTTTTCCAGTTGGTAAACTTGGAGGTGAATTTACACTGCCATCCTTTGTTCCCGTTGTTTTTTATATGCTCATACTGAACACAGGTCAACTTTTACTGGTTATTTCAAAATAAACGAAATAGCTTGCCGTGTCTGTGTGCCTGATGAACTGCTCCTGCGGTCCTCTCTCAGCTGAGTCTACAGAAAAGAGTGACATGTGATCTCCCAGGGCCTGGAGGGCAGAGGGGACACTGCATTGTGATCCTCTTGCGTGTCTGTGAATGGGGTCAGCTGGGGCTGGGGCATAGCTCGGGGAAGGAGGTCCTGTGATAACTTCTCGTGGAGAGGGTTGTCCAGAAGAGCCCTGGTGTTTGAGGCTTGCAGCTGGGGATCCGGGAGAAGTCAGTCACCTGGCAGGGTGGTGAGGGTGCAGACCGTGTAAGACTCCAGAAGAGGCGATGGGGAGGCCACCCAGTTACACAGTGTTATAGCAAAAGGGGAGGTGACATAAAGTATTAAAAGGTGGTGGACGGTGAGCTTTAAACCATGAGAACTGACACAGCGAGTGAGGACACACAGTCCCTAGTTCTCATTTTTACTGCCGGGGTCAGAGGTGCCCTGCGGGGCAGGAACGGGTCAAGGCACACACTCACAGGGGACCTCTGTGGAAACAAGTTTGCTCTTCCTTTTCCGGGTTGGTCCTGGGCACAGGGCTTAAATCTGCAGGTGTGAAGCCGGCGCCTTTCCCTGCTAAAGCCTCTCTGGCTCTCATCCTCTACTTCTGATGTTCTGGCTTTTTTTGGGGGGAGGTTCGAGTCAGGGTTTCTCTGTATCCTTTTGGAGGCTGTCCTGGAACTTGCTCTGTAGACCAGGCTGGCCTCGAACTCACAGGGATCCGCCTGCCTCTGCCTCCCGAGTGCTGGGATTAAAGGCGTGCGCCACCAATGCCCAGCTACTTCTGATGTTCTGAATGCAGGCTGAGCTAGTCGGGCCTCACTACCCTGGTGAGATTATAGAAAGATTACTTTTTCTTTTCTTTTTTTTTTTAACTTGCTTAAACCAAAGGTTTTCAGGCAGGTGCTAACTTGGAACTTAATAGGTAGTCCAGTCTGGGCTTGAATTTGAGGAGTCTAATATGGCTTCAACGCCCCCAAATGCTGGGTTATAGAGGTGGATTGCCATGCCATGCCTACCTTATAACTTTTTATCGGGTTGGTGTTTCTTTTCTTTTTTTGCTGTGTGTGTGGTGCTGGGGTTTGAGTCCAGTTCTACCATTGAGTATGTGTACAGGGAATCAAACCTAGAGACCACAGATGATAAGCAAATGTTTTACCAATGGACATCTTAAGCCCTGGTTCCTGTTCATTTGTTGTTGGGTTTTTTGAGATGTGTTCTCTCATAGCCCAGGCTGGACCTTCACGGACCCTCCTCCAGATTCTTCAAAAGTGGGGGTGTTAATGGGCTGGAGATACAGCTCAGTGGTAAAAGCCGAGTGTATACCAACCACTCTGGGGTCAGACCTCTGCAAGGGGGAGGGGGGGAATGCTGGAGGGCATGGAGTTGTGAATGGACCTTCGGGCTGATACTTTCCTTCATAGTTATTTCTGAAAGGATACTGGAATAGAAATTGCACTTGCGAGTTGGGCATTGATGGTGCACGCCTTTAATTCCAGCACTGGGAGGCAGAGGTAGGTGGATCTCTGTGAGTTCGAGGCCAGCCTGATCTACAGAGTGAGTTCCAGGACAGCCTCCAAAACAATACAGAGAAACCCTGTCTTGAAAAACCAGAAATTAAAAAGAAAAAGAAGAAATCACACTTGCAAGTTTTTTTTTTTTTTTTGGTTTTTTCAGACAGGGTTTCTCTATTGTTTTGGAGGCTGTCCTTGAACTAGCTCTGTAGACCAGGCTGGCCTCGAACTCACAGAGATCTGCCTGCCTCTGCCTCCTGAGTGCTGGGATTAAAGGCGTGCGCCACCAACACCCAGCCACACTTGCAAGTTTTAAAAGAGAGAGAGAGAGAGAGAGAGAGAGAGTGTGTGTGTGTGTGTGTGTGTGTGTGTGTATGTGTGTGTGTTTGGGAACCTGTGTGTGGGGTCAGAGGATAACTGGGGAGTCACTTTCCTTCCCCCACTGTGGGCTCTGGAGTGTTGGACTCAGATAGTCAGGCTTGCATGCTGGGTCACAGCTGCCATTTTTGTCACCTGCGTTTCAAGTGTTCCAGTGACCACACACGGCGGGGTCACCTGACAATATAGAGTCTCAGTATCAGAAGGACCTCAACATGGAGGGTTGTGACAGAGTGGACAGTTGTCACCTGTTGCGTTCTTAGCCCTGCTGTGCTGGTTGCTCTCATGTCAGCTTGGCACAGGCTGGAGTCGTCTGAAAGGAGGGAGCCTCCACAGGATCCAGCCATTTTCCTTTCTTTCTTCTGTTCATTTATTTTTATTATAAATAATGTTTTTAAAAAGTTGGACAAACTTGGGCTGGAGAGCTGGCTCAGAAGTTAAGAGCACTGGCTGTTCTTCCAGAGGCCCCGAGTTTAATTCCCAGCAACGACATGGTAGCTCACAACTATCTGTAATAAGATCTTTTGCCCACTGTATACATAATAAATACATCTTTAAAGCAAACAGACAAAACAACAACAAAAAGTTGGACAAGCTTTAATTAGTTAATTTATGTGCATTGATGATTAGCCTGTATAGGTGTCCATGTCAGATCCCCTAAACAGGAGTCAAAGACAACAGTGAGATGCCATGCCACAGCTGCCATGGATGCTGCGAATTTCATGTGGGTGCTGGGAATTGAACCCTGGTCCTCTGGAAGAGCAGTCAGTGCCCTTAACCACCAGGCCATCTCTCCAGTCTCGAATTTATTTATTTTACACCCTGTCTTCAGCCTTCCTCTCCCTCCTCTCCTCCCACTCGCTCCCTACACCTCCCCTCTACGCCCCCCCAATCCATTTTCTTCATTAGTGAATGGTGTGGGAGGGTCCAGCCTATTGTGGGCAACGTCTCGTCCCTGGGCTGGTGGCCCTGGGTCCTATAAGAAAGCAGCCTGAGGCAGCCATGGAAAGCAAGCCAGTAAGCAGCTTCCCCTGTGGCCTCTGCATCAGCTCCTGCCTCCTGGTTCCTGCCCTGCTGGAATCCCTTCTGTAACTACAACATGGGAGTGTGAGCCCAGTAAACCCTTTATGAGCCCCTCGCTTTTGGTCATGGAGTTTCCTCATAGCGAGGACAGTTACCATCTCTGCACGCCCCCAAACTCTGTCGGAAGCACAGTCAGTTTGAAGGTTGCTGAGGGAGGTGGGGGATCAGGTGGGGGGGCGGAGCCACCCAGAAGCTCTGCTCCTGTCATTTTTGAGGATGACTTTCTCACTGCTGCCACCCGATTTGTTTGGCTCCGTACGGTGAATGTCACAAAACTTCCCACTGTCTCCATCTGAGGAATTAGAGTTGGGTGTGGTGCATGCCTGTCCTAGCTCTGGGAAAAGTGGAGGCAGGAGGATTCCTGTTCAAGACGAGTGTGGGTTCCGTGGATCTGTGATGATGGAGGGAGGAGGGAGAGGAGACTTCAGGAGCACCACAGAGGTGACGGCAAACTTGTAACCCCAGCACTTGCAGGGCTAAGGCAGGTGCATTATCTGGAGTTTAACATTCACCTGGTCTGTCTTAAAAAAGAAGCAAAACCAGAAGCAACTTTAAACAGTGAGGGAAGGGAAGGGAAGGGCTGGAGAGACGACTCAGGGGTTAAGAGTACTGGCTGCTTCCCCAGAGGACCCAGGTGCAATTCCCAGCTCCCAAATGGTGGCTCACAACCCTTTGGCAGGTGCCAGGCACTCACGGGGCGCACAGACACACAGGCAAAGGAAGTCCTCATACACACAAAATCAACCTTAAATTAAAGAATTCTAAAAAGCAGCAAGGGCCAGGAAGTGGTGGCGCAGGCCTTTAACCCCAGCCCTTGGGAGGCAGGCACACAGGCAGGTGGATCTCTGTGAGTTCAAGGCCAGCCTGGTCTACAAAGTGAGTGCCAGCACAGCCAGGACTCTTGATAGAGAAACCTTGTCTAGGGGGAGAAAAAAAAAAGCATGGGCTGGGGGGAGGCATTACCATGCCTCTCCTGTCTATCCCAGTATGTCAAGCTTCTGGCACCTTTGCTCCCAGTGCAGACTGCTGGGCTGGGAGGGATCCTTTGGCCTGGAAGGAACTGCCCTCGTTATTCTCAGGGACACTTCTTAACAAAGCAGACTATCCCCTGCCCTCGCCTCGCCTCGCCTCCCCCTGCCCTCTGGAGCAGCAACTTCGGTCATACTCCACTTTTAACATCCAGCAGGTCTGTGAGCCCGGTGCCAGCTGTGCCATGGTCACAAGGCTGTCACTCCCTTCCCATTTCTGACAGACAAGAAGTCAGAAGCCTAGGGGCAGGGCCATGAGGGGGTGGGGCAGGAGGGAAGTTCCTGCAGGGCGGGGTTAGATTGTGGGAGCAGGGGTTGTCACTAAACCTAAAGCCTGTAGAGCTCACTCATAGAGTTCCACCTGTCACACTGCTGCCCTTCCATGCGTCTGCACCGTTGGTGTGTGGAGAGGCAGTTTCAGGAAAAAGGGTTGTGTCAGAGAGGCACGGGTAGGGAGATGACTTGCTCTGGCCTTTCCCACTGCCTTCCCCCTCGCTCTAATCTTTCATGGGGTTCTTTTAAAAAGAGAGAGAGAGAGAGAGAGAGAGAGAGAGAGAGCCTGGCATTGGTGGCACACGCCTTTAATCCCAGCACTGGAGAGGCAGTGGAGACAGATCTCTGTGAGTTCGAGGCCAGCCTGGTTTACAGAGTGAGTTCTAGGACAGCCTCCAAAACAATACAGAGAAACCCTGTCTCGAAAAACCACAGAGAAAGAGAGAGAGAGAGAGAGAGAGAGAGAGAGAGAGAGAGAGAGAGAGAGAGGCGGGAAGCTATGTGGGTACCAGGCAGGCGGTGGCTCGGTCACCCAGCATCATAAACAGTCTCTTGTACCATGTGGGTGGAATGCGTCTGTCTTGGTTGTGCAGGTTGGGGCCCAGGGCAGTCTGCCCCTGCCACTCTTCTTTGTAGAGCCCACACCCATGCTTCCAGGTGTCACCCTTTTTTTTTTTTTTTTTTTTTTTTTTTGGTTTTTCGAGACAGGGTTTCTCTGTATTGTTTTGGAGGCTGTCCTGGAACTAGCTCTGTAGACCAGGCTGGTCTCGAACTCACAGAGATCCGCCTTCCTCTGCCTCCGGAGTGCTGGGATTAAAGGCCTGCGCCACCAACGCCCGGCCAGGTGTCACCCTTTATACTCCAGAGTGCCTCTATGTCTGAACTCTCTCAAAACCTGTCCAGTTTTTTGTTTTGTTTTTGTTTTTAAAAAGGCTTTTTTTAAAAAATATTTATTTATTTATTTATTATGAATACAATATCCTGCCTCCATGTATGTCTGCATGCCAGGAGAGGGCACCAGGTCTCATTACAGATGGTTCTGAGCCACCATGTGGTTGCTGGGAATTGAACTCAGGACCTCTGGAAGAGCAAACAGTGCTCTTAACCTCTGAGCCATCTCTCCAGCCCATTAAAAAGTCTTTAGTGGCTTTTCCCACCATCATGGCGCCTGTGGAGGCCTGCTGGGAATAGGACTTCTAAAGGGCAAATATGTCTGGAAGACTTTGGTGCAAGGCCACTTTTGCTGGATATAAGCGAGGCCTCCAGAACCAGAGAGAGCACACGGCTCTTCTTAAAATTGAAGGTGTTTATGCCCGAGACGAAACTGAATTCTACCTGGGCAAGAGATGTGCTTACGTGTGTAAAGCAAAAAACAACACAGTGACACCCGGAGACAAACCAGACAAAACCAGAGTGGTCTGGGGAAAAGGAACCCGGGCTCATGGGAACAGTGGCGTGGCTCGTGCCAAATTCCGAAGCAACCTTCCTGCGAAGGCCATTGGACACAGAATCCATGTGATACTGTACCCTTCCGGAGTTTAAACTAATGAAAAGGGAATAAATAAAAGTGGATTTGTAGGCAGAGGCAGGCGGATCTCTGTGAGTTCGAGGCCAGGCTGGACCGACAGCCTCCAAAACAGTACAGAGAAACCCTGTCTCGTAAAAACCAAAACAAAACGAAACAAAAAAAAAAAAAAAAAACAAAAATGTGGATTTGTTAAAAAAAAAAAAAAAAGAAGAAGAAGAAGAAGTCTTTTAATGAACTCCAACTAGGGTCTGGAGAGTTGTTGGCTCCATGGTAAGATCTGGTACTCCCCTTCTAGAGGACTTCCCTTTGGTTCCCCAGACCCAAGTTTAGACACCCACAACTGTCTGTGAATCCAGTTCCATGGGATTCCATGCCCTTTCCTGTCCTCTAGGCACCTGCAACCCGCACACATCCACAGTATTCAAAATAGACACTAAAACCTCCCTGACGTTGCATCATAATAAAGCGACTCCAGTCTTTTGTTTTGTGGTAGAAAATTAGAGCCAACTTTCTCATGCTAGACAAACACAACAGGGAGAGATAGGGGTTCAGCCTTCTAGAGCCTGGGCTAGCCTGAAACTTGTTACATAAACCAGGTTGCTTGTTACATAGACCAGGTAACAATGTGACAATCCCTCCAGACAATCCCTCTGTAGCAATGTAACAAATCCCTCTATCGCTGTTCTGGAGTTACAGACAGAAACCACCACACCTGACTTTACCCTGCTTTTTTGTTTTTCTTTTGTTTTTCCAGACAGGATTTCTGTGTGTAGCTTTGGATGTTGTCCTCTTACTCCCTTGGTATACCAGGCTGGCCTTGAACTCACAAAGATTCGCCTGCCTCTACCTCCCCAGTGCTGGGATTAAAGGCCTGTGTGCCACCAACCCCAGGCTTGTATTTGGTCTTCTGAGGCAGAGTTAATTCATTTGTCTCAGGTTGGTTATGATCTCACTGAAAAGTTTCTGCACCCGGATCAGCCTCTCCACAGATGCAGCAATCCAAATCAGACCAAATCTAACCCAATTAGAAAAAGCCCATGTTTAATGAGCACAGAGCTTCCGGGTGGCCTTCCAGCTCCCTAGAGAGGAGACAGGAAGGGGAGACTGGACGAACTGTGGGTGTGGTCTTGAGCATCTCTGAGAGAGGGGCCATCATTTGGCAGGCTTTCTGACAGGCAGCAGGGTTTGGCAGGAGACAAGGGAGGGGGCTTGGTGGAATTCCACCAGAACACTGCAGACTCTTTGGGTTTATGGACTCCAGGGGCTGAGGAAGCTCCCACCATAGCACTCACAGCGTCCTTAGCGTCTCCCACTACGGAACTACAGGAGCCGACCCTCATGCCTGCCTGAAGTGGACACTATTAACTCTACTTTACAGAGGCTCACATAGAGACCTGGATCATTTAGTACCATACAAGTACTCCATTGTGTTTTGTTTTCCCAGACGCGGTTTCTCTGTGTAGCCCTGGCTGTCCTGGAACTAGCTCTTGAAGACCAGGCTGGCCTCGAACTCACAGAGATCCACCTGGCTCTGCCTAGACAGTGCTGGGATTAAAGGCACACGCCACCACCACCTGGCTCAAGCACTTCATAGTTAAAAAGGAAAAAACAAAGCAAAAAACACCCTTGGCCAAGAGGTAGATTCCAGACACAAACTTAGGTCTTCCCCTCCCCAGTGTTTTTCCACTTGCTGGGATCTCCAGGGCTCTCCTGCTACCAAAGCCTTTGCAATCTGCTTAAGAATGTCTGCCTCCGGATCTCTGTGAGTTTGAGGCCATCCTGGTCTACAAAGTGAATTCCAGGACAGCCTGCAAAGCTACAGAGAAACCCTGTCTCAAAAAACAAAAACAAAAACAAAAACAAAAACAAAAACAAGAATGCCTGCCTCAGCAGGGCAAGGTGCTTATGCCTGTTACACCTGCCTCTGAGATTCTGAGGCGGAAGAGCCAACACGAGTCAGCCGGCTTGGACTATGTGGTGAGACCGTCTCAGAAGTAAAACAGGAGAAACAGAACAAGAAGGCTGCCTCCGGGGTCCACATCACTTGTCCCCTCACTTCCTCTGGATATGCTTACAATTGTATCATCTTTTGAAAAAACGAGGACTGAGGAGAAAACAGGGCTGTTTTGAGAAATTGTAATTAAGAGAGAGGGAGAGAGAGAGAGAGAGAGAGAGAGAGAGAGAGAGAGAGAGAGAGAGAGAGAGAGATGCTGGAGCCTCAGGCTGAGGAAGCCTGTCTCCCCTCAAGTGTTCTTGGTGTCCTCTCCTGCCCCTGGCTCTCCCCACCCCTTAAAAGTCCTTCCCAGCCTTCCAGCTTCGGAACCCTGAACTCTGTTGCTTCCAAATATGGAACTCAATAAAAACATAATTCCAGAAAGAACCAAACTCCTCTTGTTGTCTGTGTGTGGTGGTGGTGGGGGCACTGGAAATTAAACCCAGGTTATCATGGACTGTAAGCATGTATTCTACCAGTAACTCAGGTTCCTTCAGACCCTCAGCCCTCCCAGCAATTAAACCTATCACCGCCCTTCTGCCCCCAAAATACCCAGGCCAAAAGGACAGACACAATTTCAAATATCTCCTTGTGCAGAAAAGGACATGGGTGGGCTATGGTGGAGGTTCCCGGTGAGGTGATCCTAGCATTTTGGGGTGAGAAGAGGTTCATGCATCGTTCAAGGCCAGCCTTCCCAGCAAGGAGTCCCAGACAACCCTTCCCTACTGAATGAGAGCCTGTCTCCATTTTTCTTTTAAAGATGTATTCTAAGTTTTGCTGATTCCCAGGACAGAAGGAGTAAACCCAGGACTATCAGGGGCCACAGATGACTGTGAGCAGGCCTCGAGGGAGCTCAGTGGGGAATCCTGGAGGCATCCCCAGCCAGAGATGCTCAGAGTAATGGAAAAATCCTTGAAGCTTAACCAGTTTGACCTGATCCGGGTAGTGATTCATTAGAACTGAATTCATTAGTTCTGACTATGGAATAAGCTGCAGCCTGCCAGCAACACAAACAGGGGATCTATGCATCTTCAAAACATTGACCAAGGTTTGCCAACTACAGCTCTGTCAGATGGCCTGGGATTCCTGGAAGAGATATTTTGATATGGACTTACACACATGCACACATGCATGGACTCGCGCACACACACATATACACACAGGCACCAAAACACACATACAGACACAGGCACACACATGACACACACACACACACACACACACATATATACACGAATGGAGCTGTGTTCAAAAAAAGGGTCCCCCCAGAAACTACCTCCACCCATTTACACTCAGGAGCCTATTGCCTGTAGTTTTCCAGTACTTGGGAGTAAGGTTGGAGGATTGAGGACTTATGACCAACCTTGACAACCACATAGTAAATCCCAGGATGACTTGGGCTATATGAGACCCTAACCAAAAAAAAAAAAAAAAAAAAAAAAGATTTCTGCATGTAGTCTCCCTGCCATGGACTGTTACCTCAGAACTAAGGCTCTAATGCACCCTCATCATTATTTTGTTTTTTGAGAGTCAGGCTCTAAGGTAGCCCAGGCTAGCCTCACACTCTGCATCCTCCTGCCTGCCTGCCCCTCCTCAGCATGGGCCACCATAGCCAGCAGCCTATTGTGATTTTGGGTATCTAACAGGAGGAGGAAGAGGGGCAGCGAGCAGGGAGGATGATCACTGACAAATAATGTATTCATAATCAAACCAGCGGATAAGATGAGGAGGCTCAGGTAAATTAGTAGGCGGATCCCAACTCCCCTGCCACAGGGCTTTTAAATGCTCTGTGAGGTGTGATGCTGTAAGAGGGGACTGTTGAGGGGCCGTGGGCACAGACTACAACCAAAGAAACTCCAACTTTACCCTGACCACGCTGCCCATCGCCATCAGAGCCAGGAAGCGAGCAGAAAGACAGGAGCCCGGCAATGAGCTACGCGAAGGAAAAGCCTGGCTGGCTTTCCCTACTTTCTTTACAATGCTTCAGACAGGGTTTCCCTCTGTAACCCAGGCTGGCGTTGGACGCGCAGCTGTCCTGCCCCAGCCTCTCAAGTGCTGAGATTGCTGGTGTGAGCCACCACTCCCCGCCAACTGCGGTGGAAATTTCTTTGACTCACTAATGCCAGGCTCCAGCCTGGGGCACAGGGAGGGGCTGCCTGCTGGCTCGGTCCACTCCGCCCTGCCCTCCCTCTCAGGGGACACTTTCCCGATTCGGGTCACAGATCCTCCTAACATGAGAACGTAGCGTCTACACCCTGACTTTCTTCTGTAAACCTTGAGGACTCCGCAGGGAGATCTCCTGCTACTTGTACGCTAACCGTGGTGGGAAAAGCACCAGAGCGAACGAAATATACTGTGCGGCCTTCTCCCTGTCCACTCTTAAACCTAAAATGGGAAAAACACGGACGGACGAGCATTCCTTAGGAGGCTCGCACGCTGTCACTCGCAGCCAGGACCAAAACACAATCTTTTTAGGCCAAACCCCCCCCTCTTTTGAGAGACTTTCTGCGTCCGCCACCCCGCCACCCCGAAGAAGAGGTCAGCAAACCCCAAGCCCCCTCCCTGGGATGAGTCCCAAGCACCTCTCACCGCCCAGCACCTCCAGGAGCTGACCATTCTCAGCTTCACCCAGAGAGGCCGCGGGCCAGCGTCGCCATGGCAACGGAGGCAACAGCACGTCCGTCCCCCCTCCCCCTCCTCCCGCACCGCAGAGATCCGTCCTATCCAGCGAATCCCAGAAGGGTCTGGAGAGTTCTAGGCAGGGCCGGCACCCTCCGAACCTATTACTCAAAGGAGGCGGGGAGGCTCCTCCAGAAGCGAAACTGCTGGAAGATTCGGGTCCCCACGGCCGCCTCCGGCTCGCTGATTGGCCCAGGCGAGAGCGGGCGGGGCCCGAGGGCGACCCATAAAGGCGCGGGGCGGCGAGCAGGGCACCAGACGCAGCCTGCGGTTCCCACGGGCATCTCGCGTTCCCCCCGGAGCCCAGAGCGAAGAGCGGCCGAGCCGCGCCTTCCCGACTCTCGGCCAGAACCAGCCTCGTTCCCCGGAGCCTCCCCGCCGCAGAGCGCAGCCGACCCGCAGCAGCCGAGCGTCCGACCCCGACCGCCCAGAGCGAGCAGCAGCGGCCACGGCGCCATGGCCAAGAGCACGGCGATCGGCATCGACCTGGGCACCACCTACTCGTGCGTGGGCGTGTTCCAGCACGGCAAGGTGGAGATCATCGCCAACGACCAGGGCAACCGCACGACCCCCAGCTACGTGGCCTTCACCGACACCGAGCGGCTCATCGGCGACGCCGCCAAGAACCAGGTGGCGCTGAACCCGCAGAACACCGTGTTCGACGCGAAGCGGCTGATCGGCCGCAAGTTCGGCGACGCGGTGGTGCAGTCGGACATGAAGCACTGGCCCTTCCGGGTGGTGAGCGACGGCGACAAGCCCAAGGTGCAGGTGAGCTACAAGGGCGAGCCGCGGGCCTTCTACCCCGAGGAGATCTCGTCCATGGTGCTGACGAAGATGAAGGAGGTCGCCGAGGCGTACCTGGGCCACCCGGTGACCAACGCGGTGATCACGGTGCCCGCCTACTTCAACGACTCGCAGCGGCAGGCCACCAAGGACGCGGGCGTGATCGCGGGTCTGAACGTGCTGCGCATCATCAACGAGCCCACGGCGGCCGCCATCGCCTACGGGCTGGACCGCTCGGGTAAGGGCGAGCGCAACGTGCTCATCTTCGACCTGGGCGGCGGCACGTTCGACGTGTCCATCCTGACGATCGACGACGGCATCTTCGAGGTGAAGGCCACGGCGGGGGACACGCACCTGGGCGGCGAGGACTTCGACAACCGGCTGGTGAGCCACTTCGTGGAGGAGTTCAAGAGGAAGCACAAGAAGGACATCAGCCAGAACAAGCGCGCCGTGCGGCGGCTGCGCACGGCCTGCGAGCGCGCCAAGAGGACCCTGTCGTCCAGCACGCAGGCCAGCCTGGAGATCGACTCGCTGTTCGAGGGCATCGACTTCTACACGTCCATCACGCGCGCGCGCTTCGAGGAGCTGTGCGCCGACCTGTTCCGCGGCACGCTGGAGCCCGTGGAGAAGGCGCTGCGCGACGCCAAGCTGGACAAGGCGCAGATCCACGACCTGGTGCTGGTGGGCGGCTCGACGCGCATCCCCAAGGTGCAGAAGCTGCTGCAGGACTTCTTCAACGGGCGCGACCTGAACAAGAGCATCAACCCGGACGAGGCGGTGGCCTACGGGGCGGCCGTGCAGGCGGCCATCCTGATGGGGGACAAGTCTGAGAACGTGCAGGACCTGCTGCTGCTGGACGTGGCGCCGCTGTCGCTGGGCCTGGAGACGGCGGGCGGCGTGATGACGGCGCTCATCAAGCGCAACTCCACCATCCCCACCAAGCAGACGCAGACCTTCACCACCTACGCGGACAACCAGCCGGGCGTGCTGATCCAGGTGTACGAGGGCGAGCGGGCCATGACGCGCGACAACAACCTGCTGGGCCGCTTCGAGCTCAGCGGCATCCCGCCGGCGCCCAGGGGCGTGCCCCAGATCGAGGTGACCTTCGACATCGACGCCAACGGCATCCTCAACGTCACGGCCACCGACAAGAGCACGGGCAAGGCCAACAAGATCACCATCACCAACGACAAGGGCCGGCTGAGCAAGGAGGAGATCGAGCGCATGGTGCAGGAGGCCGAGAGGTACAAGGCCGAGGACGAGGTGCAGCGCGACAGGGTGGCGGCCAAGAACGCGCTCGAGTCCTACGCCTTCAACGTGAAGAGCGCCGTGGAGGACGCGGGCCTCCAGGGCAAGATCGGCGAGGCCGACCGGAAGAAGGTGCTGGACAAGTGTCAGGAGGTCATCTCCTGGCTGGACGCCAACACGCTGGCCGAGAAGGACGAGTTCGTGCACAAGCGGGAGGAGCTGGAGAGGCTGTGTGGCCCCATCATCAGCGGGCTGTACCAGGGCGCGGGCGCTGCCGGGGCTGGGGGCTTCGGGGCCCAGGCGCCCAAGGGAGGCTCAGGGTCGGGGCCCACCATCGAGGAGGTGGACTAGGGAGAGAGGGGCCCCTGCTTGCTCTCCCGGTGTTCTCTGAGGACCGCCTTTGCACTGGTTAGTGTCAGGGTTAGCCCTTCACCCCTGGGTTCATGCTAAAGTTCCAGCCTTTTGTAAGGTAATTAAGTTGACTGTTAGACTTTGTATGTTTATGTTCTTATATTCATGTTATCCCTGCCAGCTTGTCTGTGTCAGTATTTTATTCTTGGCAGAGCAAGGGGATCGTGTTCTTGCACTAAAGATGTGTGGAATTTAAAGGTTTTTTTAGGGTTGTGTTCCATTGTCCCGGGGACATGGTGCTGCTGCCTCAGGGTCTGGTCCCAGAGTCGAGCAGCTGGTGTTGATTCCCCTTCTCTGTCACTGCAGTTGTCTCTGAGACAATCTGGCTTTCAAACACTTCTTTGTGCTGCTGACTTCCGTCTCCTGTACTAAAACTGTAACACATGCTTGACCTGGTGACAGTGTTGTGACCCATAAGTTCCTTGCATTTAATCTGCGGTCTGTAATGATGGCAATTTCCTGCCACCAGACAGATCAACACTGCCACCCCGTGGAGGCTGTTTTCCTTGCAACACTACAAAGTTGGAAAAAATAACATTTTTATAACCTATATATTAAAAATAAACTGTTACAAGTATGTTTTGTCAGTGTGTATGTTGGGAGGGATGGTGAGTTCTGGGTTCTCGTGGGTTCCCTGGTTCTGTGGTAAGCAGAATGGGTATTTAGGGAGTTTCATTAGGATTTAAGTGTAGGTTTTCTATTGTATTAGGCAGGTTCTTACTCTGATGGGTAGGGCTCATTTTGGGGGAAAGTAAGAGTGGTGCTGGAAATATTTGGGGGATCATGGGTAAAGGGCATCCCGGGCTCTGAGGTGTCTGAACTCTTTCCCCCACTGTCCCTGGGGCTGAATCTAGAGCAGCCTTTCTCAACCTGTGGGCTACCATCCCTTTTGGGGGCCATAGGACCCTTCGCAGGGGTCATTATCTAAGACCATCGGAAAACACAGATATTAACATTACAATTCATAACAGTATGGAGTAGAAACAAAGTAATTTTGTTACAGGGGAGCTCACTATAACATAAGTATCTGTATTAAAGGGTCGCAGCATCAGGAAGGTTGAGAACCGTAGCTCTAGACCATCATGAGCAGAGACTAGGGCTCTGTCACTGAGCTTTAGCGCCCTCTTTTTTTTTAACTTTTCCTGTGTTTTTTGAGGCTTTGTCTCTGCTATGTGTTCCTGCCTGGCCTGCCTCAGACTCTGAGATCCATCTTCCTTCTGCACACCCGGCTCCTTTACAAGGTCACAAAGTTGCCCCAGTTATACTTAGACTCCCGGCAGCTCAGCCTGGCCTTGAACTCTTCTTTTCAGTCCTCATTCCTAAACCCCCGGGCTGAGACAGTGCACTTTTGCCTCCCTACACCAAGTCTGGCTATCGTTTTCTTTTCTGGGGGGAGGTGTGTGTGTGTGTGTGTGTGTGTGTGTGTGTGTGTGAGAGAGAGAGAGAGAGAGAGAGAGAGAGAGAGAGAGAGAGAGAGAGAGAGAGAGAAGTGGTCTTTTTAAGTAGCCCTGGCTGTGGCAGAACTATTTCAAACCAGGCTGGCCTTGAACTCCTGCTTCTGCCTCACATAATGCTGGGCTTAATAGGCTCAAACGATCATCATATTCACTCCCTCTGCCCCCATTCCTCTCCAGGCAGTGAGCCAGGCGAAATAACGGACCACTTACCCAGCATGTCCAAGGCCTGAATGAGCAGGCAGAAAATGTGGAAAATAAATGCTGCCCTGCCAAGCCTTTTGTTCCACGAATCTCCATCTTACCTGTGTAATGACATCCTCCGAGTGCTGGGGAGCGTAGCACAGCAACAGAATGCCCACTTAGCGTGCATGAGCCCCTAAAACAATCCCGGACCCTGCCAAGAATAAGTCGCTTAGTTGGGCCAGGTGTCAACCACCTGTAATCCCAGCATGTTCATACACAGCCAATGAAAGGTCATTCTGGGGTAAGGAAATCGTCAGCGATAGCTTATCATTTTTTTTTTTTTTTGGTTTTTCGAGACAGGGTTTCTCTGTAGCTTATCATTCTTGAGGCCAGGGCAATTATGCTCATGAATTGCTCATTACGGAAGCGGTTTATTGCTGAGCCGGACCAGACCATCAGGAGTCATTTCTGGCCTGAGCGGTTGAAAGTAGCCTCTTCACACAGGGCTCCCAGGTGGTACTCGGGCTTCTAGGAACTGAGAAATCTATCAAATATGTAGTTACTATAGGATTCTTAGACTTTAAAAGCTTCTTTAAAAAAAAAAAAGACAAGATCTCTGTGTAGCCCCGACTGGCCTCAAATTCACAGAGATCTGCCTGCCTCTGTGTCCCAAATGCTGGGATCAAAGGCCTGTGCCACTACATCCACCTCACAAGAGAGTTTTCATGGGAGGCTACAACCTTCAAGGGAGGGAGAGCAGATGCAAAAATTGAAAAAAAGGACGTCAAAAAAAAAAACATTTCTTGTATGGACAGTGGCCTTCCAAATTTTATTTTATTTTTTTTGGTTTTTCGAGACAGGGTTTCCCTGTGGCTTTGGAGGCTGTCCTGGAACTCGCTCGGTAGACCAGGCTGGTCTCGAACTCACAGTGATCCCAAATTTTATTTTTTAATTAGTTTATTATTATTATTATTATTATTATTATTTGGTTTTTTGAAACAGGGTTTCTCTGTGGCTTTGGAGGCTGTCCTGGAAATCGCTCTGTAGACCAGGCTAGTCTCGAACTCACAGAGATCCGCCTGCCTCTACCTTCCGAGTGTTGGGATTAAAGGCGTGCGCCACCACACCTGGCTCCCAAATTTTATTTATAATATTGTTTCTGAGTTAGGGTCTTACTCAGTAGCCCAAACCGGCCCTGAGCTCCATAAAGAGCACAGCCCAGACCTCTAACATTATTTATTTTTAGTTTTTTGAGACACGGTTTCTCTGTGTAGCCCCGGCTGTTTTGGAACCCCATTGTAGACCAGGCTGGCCTGGAACTCGGAGATTTGCTGCCTCTGCCTCCCCGGGTGCTGGATTAAAACTGTATACTTGCTCCTCCCAGCTAAAATGTACTTTTAAAAATAAAGCCAGGACAGCTCAAAGTGGCTCCCACGTGTGGTCCCAGCATTTAGGAAACAGAGGCAGGAGAGTCAGAATTGCTGTCTCAAAAAAATTACAAGGGGTTGGCTGAAAAAATGGATCAGTGGTTAGGAGCACTGCTCTTCCAGAGGACCCAGTGCCCAGCACCGTACCAGACAGCTCACGACCACCTGTGGGCTCCAATTCCAAAGGATCCAAAGCTGGCAGACACTTGCGTGGTGTGCACACACACATATATACATAACTAAAATCAATTGTTTTTCTTTGTGTTTTTGGAGACAGGTTTCTCTGAGTAACAGCCCTGGCTGTCCTGGAGCTTGCTCTGTAGACCAGGTTGGCCTGGAACTCACAGAGATCCCTCTGCCTCAGAGTGCTGGGATGGAAGGCGTGCACGGTCACAATACTCATTTTTAAATCGTTTTAAAAGGTGACAAATGTGTCTGGGAGTGGCGGTGGGTCCAGGCTGCAATTCTATGCATGGTTGGAAGCCACGATGGAGCCAGGAATACACGGTTGGGGACGGGGTAAAATTTTAATATTCAATAAACTTTTTTTAATAAAAAGAATGTAGAGCAGACGCTGAGCTGCAAGTTCAGATTTTTTTATTTTTATTTTTGTGGCTGCTGGAGGTGAGAGTCCCCTAGGGTGGGACTGGATCCAACAACAGAACCACCAACATCCACCTCCAGGAGGCCAGAGAGCGCACGCACCCAGCCAGCTCTCCTCCAGGGTCCTTATCCCGCCTTGGCCGTCTAAGCCGCCTGTTTGCAATTTTTTTTCTCCTTTCCTTGCTTTGGCAATTTACCCGCATGATTCACGAGGCATGCCGTGACTCTCTACCCAGGAGGGCGAGCGACGCGATCCCACTAGGTTCCCTCCGCGTGTGCTTGCGCGAGCGGGGTCAGGCACCGCGGAAGACGGCTGTGCCCGTCAGGACCCCGGCCGGGCGCGGCTATAAAATGCGCAGGCGAGCGGCGGCGGGTCTCTTTGTGCGCGCTCTGGCTGCAATGTCTTGCTTTCCGTCTGCCGCGCTCTCTGGCCATGGAGTCGCCTCTGTGGTGGGGTGCGGGGCACCGAGCCCCGCGCCGGCCTCGTGCAGCAGGTACCCCGGGGCCCTGTGCGGGCGGGCGGGAGGGATCTGCGGTGTGGGGCTGGGCAGGATGACCCACATTTGCAGACTAGAGTTTCTGATGTCCCCGTGACGCCACCTCTTGGAACTGACCCAGCCCGGGGCCGGGGAGGGCGGCCGGCCGGGATCTCGCGCACCCATGCTCACTCCCTACTCTCTTTTCCTCTTCCCAGGCCGCTCGTCGTCGCCAGCAGAGCCCCGGCGGCGCCATGGTAGGTGGGGGCGCGTGTGGAGGGGGCTGGTGTCGGGGGACGGCGGTAATGATGACCTCTGGTGATTCCGAGTGTCTCGATGACGCCATCACCGCAGCGCGCTGACCGCCAGGCTGTGCAGTATCGTGGGGGTTTCTGAGCTTGCATGGCCTGGAGAGCTTAGCGATTCCCTTTTTGTGTCTTACCTCCTCGCAGGGGTTTGAGGACACCCACCGGCCGCTTGCTGCTGGAGAAAGGTTAGTACTGAGTGCCGGGAGCCTCAAGTCTTCATGGGCATTAACATGCTTGTCCCTTACCCAATTTGTTCCTTAGATTTCCAAGTCTTATTTCCTTTTTGGGGGGCAGGGAGGTTTGAGACAGGGTTTCTCTGGCTTTGGAGGCTTTCCTGCGGCTCACTCTTGAAGACCAGGCTGGTCTTGAACTCATCCTCCTGCTTCTGCCTCCCGAGTGCTGGGATTAAAGGCGTGCACCACCACCGGGCTAAATCTTGCTTTTTCGGCTTTTTAAAGGCTTTGTTCGGGTTTGTTAGTGAGGGCATCAGATTCTTAGTAACTGGAATTTCAGACGCCTGTAAATTGTGGGGTCTGGAAGAGCAGCCATTTCTCCACTCCCCATGTTGAGATAACAAGGCTGGCCCTCTTTCCAATCTGCCATGAGTGCCTGGGCCTTCGATCCCATTGGCACGCCAACATTCCCAACCTAACTCCAAGCTTCTAGCATGCTGGGGTGTAAAGCCGTGAGCTGTGGACCTCACTTTATTGGGGTTTTCTGTATACTGGCGCCTTTTTGCGTTGATGTTTGTGGGTCACGAGTGCTTTTCTAGGGCATTTGGGCTGCAGGGGCTTTGTCAGGTGTGGCGGGCTTTAGGGTTGTCATCTTGTAGGATACTAACGTTCCCTGGACTTCTACTGTATTCCCTGCTGAGACTGGATTTGAGAATAATGCCTCTGATTCGGGTCTCCCTCCGTTGGGAGTGATGATTTCACAGACTAGAGTCTCTGACAATGGTCCTGATGTCAACTATAAATCTGACTCACTTGGGGAACCCGAATCTGTTATTCTGGGTGTACTACTGGTGCATAGCTGGTCCCTGCCTGTCACTGATTGTCCCATTTTTTTCTCTCTAGAGTGAGCTCTGAAGGCTACACAGGCTTCATCGCCTGGCCTAGAGTGTGGGCTGACCTGAGGGACCCAGCCTGAGGCAGACCCAGGATGGTGTGACTGTGCCTTCCCCGTGACGCCAGTGTAGGGTGGCCAGCGAACGGTTTCTTCTTGCCGTGGTGGTGAGTGTTCCGGTTAACTTTCTGTTGCTATGGTGGAGCTGGCCGTGACTGCTAAGGGCAGCTTGGGAGGAATTTCTAGAGGGTTTTGCTTTTTGTCTGCGGGAACGCTGATTGCTTCTGTGTAACCTATGACCACCGGGTGCTTAAGTGGAGACATACCTGTTGAGTGCTTTCCATGGTGGTCTTGTTAGGCTAGCCAGAGTTGTTCTGAGGTCTCTTAATTTCCTGCATGACTCTAAGACATGTTCCTTTTCAATTTTCAGGACTTGGCTACTACAAAAGCTGAAGAGATCTTAGGACCTTGGGTTTTTTGTTTTTGCTGTTTCAGCAGCTGCTGATGCTGTACCACATTGGCTGGATTTGTGACCGCTGCTTTTGCCTGCATGTATGTCCTAAGGGTACTGGATACTGTGGAACAAGAGTTGGACAGTTGTGTGCTGTCATGTGGGTTCTGGGACTTGAACCTGGGCCCTCTGGAAGAGCAGACAGTACTCCCTTCTGCTGGGCCATCTTCCCAGCCCCTCCCTGAAGTATTTATGTATTATCTTGGTTTTCTAATAAAACAACCCTGAACTGATTATCTGTGGAGTGGATTTTATTTTTAAAGTAATCTCAATTACAAAAGTTTTAACCTGGTTGGTGTGTGCTACAAAGGTATCTGTCTCCTCCATGCCCACTGGCATCAGATACAGGGGCAGGATAGGCATCATTGTGGTCTGTTGTGCAAGAGATCAGTGTGGGTTTTACGACTTAAGTTTATACTGAGCAGCACACATCTGGGTGGCATGTGTTCTCACAGCAGTCCAGGCATGATTCAGAGCTGTGTGAACCACAGGTGGTTGATGTCTGTTGGCAAGCAGGACAGGTTGTGTGAGAAGGCCACATAACAGTCCTGAGCAGCCATGCCTGTCACCCGTCCCCCAAGGCAGGTGCTAAACTGCAGTATCAGGTCCCTTGCACATTTAGGTTCATTTCTCACCTACCTGTAAACATCCCAGGTAACTAACATGGGGGGGGAGCGGCATGGCAGCAGGCACCCTAACTTAGGAAGGGCAGGGTGTGGTTGCTCCATGGTAGAGAGAGGGCTTGCCTAGCATACCAGAAGCTATAGATTTGGTCTGGAGACCAAAACCCTGCCATTTCTGAAGGATCAGAAAAGTCATTCTATGCGAAGCCTTTTGAACAACAAAAATCTGGGGAAGAGAGCAGTAGGGCCTGGAGGTTGAGAGGTCGGTGATATGAGGGTATACTTAACTACACACACATGAAAGAAACTGAATTTAAGCCGGGCGTTGGTGGCGCACGCCCTTAATCCCAGCACTGGGGAGGCAGAGGCAGGCGGATCTCTGGTCTACAGAGCTAGTTCCAGGACAGCCTCCAAAACAATACAGAGAAACCCTGTCTCAAAAAAAAAACTGAACTTTTTGTTTCAACACAGGGTCTCATCTCTGGTTGTCCTGGAACTTCCATCTGAAGACCAGGCTGGCCTTGAACTCCCTGCCTCCTCCTCTCTAGTGCTGGGATTAAAGGTGTGTGCCACCACTGCCCAGGATACTTTCAAAGAACTCTGATAACAATTTTTGTTAAAGGTGGTGTGCTATTGAAGAAGACACCCACCATAGGTCCCTGGCCTCCAAGCACACACAGGAAGTGTTTCAGGGAGTGAAGACCGTGGTTCCCCCCTGCCCCCCCACGTAAGCCCAGCACTCCAGCAGGGAGGGGAGTTTGAGGACAGCCTTAACCACGGAGTACACACTTGGCTCAAAAATGTGTTTGGGTTGGGCTCAGTGTCCTGCACCAAGGTTTAAAGCAATACTCCAAGACAGGCATAGTGGTGCAGGCCTGAATCCCAGCATTTGGGAGCAGAGTGCAGGCCTGAATCCCAGCATTTGGGAGCAGAGGCAAGAGAATCAGGAGTTCAGCGTGACCCTTAGCTACATAGTTTGAGACCTGCAGGGGACACATGCTACCCATTTCAAAAAACAAAACCTCAATTTTATTCTTTTTATTTTTTTATAGGGATTTATTATGTATACAGTGTTCTACATGTGTGCCTGCTGGCCAGAAGAGGGCGCCAGATCTCATTACGGATGGTTGTGAGCCACCATGTGGTTGCTGGGAACTGAACTCAGGTCCTCTGGAAGAGCAGTCAGTGTTCTTAACCTCTGAGCCATCTCTCCAACCTCCTTCTTTTTTTCTTTTTTCTTATTTTGGTTTTTCGAGTTTCAGACAGCTGTGAGCTGCCGAGTGGATGCTGGCAACTGAACCCGGGAGGAACAGGCAGTGCTCTTATCCACTGAGCCATCTCTCCAGTTCCTGGACAGGACACAGCCCCTGCATTCAGAAATTCACGGAACAAGACTTGGCCCAGCGACATTCTGGCCTGCAGTGAGGAGCCTTGGGAGGCCTCACTTCTCTGAAGAGCTCTAGGCAATTCGTGGTCTCTGGGGAAACCTGGCTGACATTGTCTTTTAAGTACATTTATTTATTTATTTATTTTAAGTACATTTCAAATTGATGTGTGCAGATGTTTTGCCTCCATGTTTGTCTGCTACTCTCTTCTGACCTCTGGGGCACCAGGCTCACACATGGTGCCTGCAGGCAGAGCACATGCGCATAAAATAAACAAGTCTCAAACAGTTTTGTAGTTTCAGGCCAGGCAACTGAGCCACACGATTATAGACAGAGGGAAGCTACAGAACATTCTTAGCGCTGTCTTCCCTCCCCAACAGGAAAGTTGTTCTCTCCAACCTCCACTTGGAATTGTTTGTCCTCTCCAACAGCCAAGGTGGGGGCAGGGACTGCAATGTCGTGAGCATAAGGAGAGTAGGAGCTGGTGACCCAGTTCAGCCCGGAAGGCAAACATTGCCACCAAGCCTGATGACCTGGACGACTTTGTTTTCTGAGCTCCACGTGTCTGTCTGTCTCTCTGTCTCTGTCTCTGTCTCTGTCTCTCACACACATACACACACACACACACACAAATAAGAACCTAAAATCATTCAACTTTAAAAGGATGTTTTAGCTGGGTGAGGTGCGTACACTCAGAGGCAGGAGGATCTCTGTGAGTTTGAGGCACAGTCTGAGACACACAGTGAGACCCTATCTCAAAAGAAAAAAAAATGTTTTTAGGTGTAGGATAATTTGCTGGCATGTGGATCACATGCATGCAATTCCCATAGCGGCCAGAGGAGGGTGTCAGATCACCTGGACCTGTAATTACAGACTATTAGTGCGTATTAAACCCGGGTCATTTGGAAGACCAGCCAGTGCCCACATGCTCACTTGCTTTGTTTATTTATTTGTTTCTTTACCGAGACAGAGCCTCACTCTGTAGCCTGACTGGCCTGGAATGCCCGGAGTTCAAGACTGTTCTTGAATTTACAGAGATGGCCTGTCTCTGATTCTAAAGTTGCCAAACTGTACCCCGTCAGAACTTCAGACTTTTTATTCTTATGGGTCTGTCCTGCACATAATCTCTCAGAACACTCCATTGGGTTACAATGTGTTGGGAACAGGGATGATTAAGATTCTGGAGGTAAGCCCGGCGGTGGTGGGGCACGCCTTTAATGCCAGCACTCGGGAGGCAGAGGCAGGCGGATCTCTGTGGACTTCGAGGCCAGCCTGGTCTACAGAGCGAGTTCCACGACAGCCAGGATGTTACACAGAGAAACCCCATCTCAAAAAGATTCTGGAAGTAGAATCTGGAAAGAAGGTGGTTTATCGGTTAAGGGAGCTGACTGCTCTTATAAAAGACCCAGGTTTGGGTCCCAGCATCCACCTAACGGTTACAACCGTCTGTGACCCCAGTTCCACGGGACCCAACATCTGGCCTCTGTGGCACCAAATCCATGCTATGTGTACACACACATGCAGGCAGAACACTGATACAGATAAAATAAAATTTAAAAGTAGTGAAAGGAGCCGGGCGTTGGTGGCGCATGCCTTTAATCCCAGCACTCAGGAGGCAGAGGCAGGTGGAACTCTGTGAGTTCAAGACCAGCCTGGTCTACCGAGCGAGTTCCAGGACAGTCTCCAAAAGCCACAGAGAAACCCTGTCTCGAAAAACCAAAAAAAAAAAAGTAGTGAAAGGGGAGATTCTGAAGGCATGTAGGATAATTCTTCCAGCAAGTGCAAGACCATAAGTTTGGTTCTCAGCTCTGAGGGGCTGCAGGATTGAGGGTTGAGGGGTAGGGCCCAGGAAAGACAGAATAATATTTTTTGGGGGGGGATCTTGAGACAGGGTTTCTCTGTGCAGCCTTGTATGTCCTGGAACTCGCTCTGTAGACCAGGCTGGCCTCAAAGTCACAGAGATCCACCTGCCTCTGCCTCCTGAGTGCTGGGATTAAAGGTGTGCGCCACCGTGGCCTGGCCAGGATACTTTTTTTTTTTTTTTTTTTGGTTTTACGAGACAGGGTTTCTCTGTTTTGGAGGCTGTCGGTCCAGCCCGGCCTCGAACTCACAGAGATCCGCCTGCCTCTGCCTCCTGAGTGCTGGGATTAAAGGTGTGCGCCACTGTGGCCTGGCCAGGATACTTAAAGTTAACTTTGACCGATTTAGTGGCTCTCACAGTCCCTCATGTGTCATGAATGACAGCACCTCTTTTCTTTTCAACTGTTTTCTGTTTGTGTGTTTTTTCTCTTTTATGTTTTGTTTTCAATTTTTTGTGGTGTGTATTTTATTTATTTATTTTTGCTGTTGTTTTCTTCTTTTTCACCTATGAGAGCACCTCTTACTCTCACAGAGAGGTAATGATGTGTAATATTCTTTTCTACATAAATTGCCCTTCAAAACACTTAGCCCACCGGGGCGTGGTGGCACACGCCTTTAATCCCAGCACTCGGGAGGCAGAGGCAGGCGGATCTCCAAAGCAATATGGAGAAACCATGTCTTGGGGAAAAAAAAAAGACTTAGCCCGTGGTTATTTGGGTGTGAGTGACAATCTTGCCTGTTGTTCAGTACCTCACCTGCCCTGGCCTAGCCCTTGGCATCTCTTCATAAATGGTCAGCCGTTCTTGTAAGTGAGCAGTCGTTCAATTATCCAAAGGTCTCTTCCCTATCGCTTTCCCTTCCTTCCGTGATCCAAGCTGCCCCCACCCCGGGGCGGTCAGACCACCTTTCCCTTCCGGTACCAGCTCAGGCTTGAGGCATAAGAGCGACAACAGTCACGCGGCGCTTTGGGGTGTGGCTCAGGTGGTACCCAGTTTCCCTGGCAAGGACAAAGCCCTGGGACTGTTTACACAGCACTGCCTAGGGCGGGGCATGCCCGTCATCTCAGCGCTTGGGAAGGACAGGTGTGAGAGTCAGAAGTTCAAGACCATCCTCAGCTGTGCCGCTAGTTCTGAGATACATGAGATCTCGTCAGAAAAGAAACAGCTGCTCTCTCTTTCTTTCTGAGGAGGCAGACAAATGCCTGTCTGTTCTGTCTCTCCCTCCTCTCTCTTTTCCCTCCTCTGTCTCTCTCTGTTTCTCTCTGTCTCTCTCTGTCTCTCTCTGTCTCTGTCTCTCCCCCTATTCCTTCCCAATAAAACTTCCTTTCCATGAAAAAACAAAAAACAAAAACAAAACCAGCCTGGCATGGTTCACACCCCTGACCCACCATCCAGCACCGGGAGCCAGAGGCAGGAGGATCTCTGTGAGTCTACGGAGTGAGTTCCAGGACAGCTAGAGCTACATAGTAAGACCCTATCTCAAAAAATAAAATAAAATAAAACAAATAAAGACCCTCCAAATCCTTAAAAACCACACAAACTGCTTCTGCTCAGTGGAAACTACTGTCCAACCGTTCCCATCCGTGAACCCCACAGCTCCCTGGAATGAGGAAGCGATTTAAAAAGACGTTTACTCCAACACACTGTCTTCATCACCGCAGCAGCCTTTATCCACACGCCACAAGTGGAGCAATCGAAGACACTGCCATTGTCCCACATCACCCTCCCCTCAGGGGCAATCTGCTGGAGCAGGCTGGAATCCAGGAATACAGTTAGAATCTTAGAAATCATTGATGACAATACTGTTTTGTTTTGTTTTGCATTCCTACATCAGGCATGCCTGATGTTCGTTTTCCTGTAAGTAATCGAAGCTGGCACAGGACAGTCTGACTCCCTGAACCACAGGCTGGGTCTCTGGCTGCCTGGATTGAAAGAACTGTCAGCCAGCTAGCAACCAGACCACTGTCAGCTGGCACCAGGGAGCTTTGAGAGATTTGCACACCCGCAGCTGAGTGCTGGAGACCCTGAAGGCATGTATGTCCCCAGCCTTTGAAACAGTTTAAAAAAAAAAAAAAGGAATTTATTTATTCTGTTTACAGCGTTCTGCCTGCACATGTGCCTGTCTGTCAGAAGGGGGCACCAGATCTCATTCTAGATGGTTGCGAGCCACCTTGTGGTTGCTGGGAATCGAACAGTCAATGCTCTTAAGAGCTTTTCATGTTCCTAGTAAGTGAGCTGGGAAGAACTCTCCTGTTTTGCCTCTCTCTCTCTCTCCCTCTGTCTCTCTTTTAATTTAAAAATTTTGTATTCAGTATTCTGCCTGCACATATGCCTTCAGGGTCAGAAGGGGCTGGAGAGATGGCTCAGAGGTTAAGAGCACTGACTGCTCTTCCAGAGGACCTGAGTTCAGTTCCCAGCAACCACATGGTGGCTCACAGCCATCTGTAATGAGATCTGGTGCCCTCTTCTGGTATGTGCAGACATACATGGAAGCAGGATGTTGTGTTCTTAATAAATAAATAAATCTTTTTTTTTTAAAAAAAGAGCCAGGCGTTGGTGGTGCACGCCTTTAATCACAGCACTCTGGAGGCAGAGGCAGGCAGATCTCTGTGAGTTCGAGGCCAGCCTGGTCTACAGAGTGAGTTCCAGGACAGCCTCCAAAGCCACAGAGAAACCCTGTCTCAGAAAGCCAAAAAAAAAAAAAAAAAAAAAAAGAAAGAAAGAAAAGAAAAGAAAAGAAAAAAAGAAACTCACTTTGTAGACCAGGCTGGCTTCAAGATCTGCCTGCCTCTGCCTCCCGAGTGCTGGGATTAAAGGCGTGCGGCACTACCACCTGGCTTTTTTTTTTTTTAAACACAACTTCACTGTGTGAGGCATACTGGCCTCCAATTTTTTTTTTCAAGACAAGGTTTCTCTGTGTTGTTTTGGAGACTGTCCTGGAACTTGCTCTGTAGACCAAGCTGGCCTGGAACTCACAGAGATCTGCCTGCTTCTGCCTCCCATGTGCTGGGACTGAAGGCATGCACCACGGCCTCCAAGTCTTGATCCCTGCGCCTCCTCTTCCACGGTGCTGGGATTTCAGGTGTTTGTCACCACGCCCTGCTGCCCTGCTTAGAAACACAGATAGGGTTGGTGATTCTCAAAGGGCCGAGCAAACACAAACTGAAGTGCCCACAGGGACGCTCCTTGGCACTCCAGTGGGCTGTTCCCTTGGAAAACAGCTGCTTTGAGCTGAGTCAGAGCACAAGGCACAGGGGAACCCCGTCTCCGGCTGGCACAGTAGCCGAGGGCTTCACAGATGAAAACCCACAATACAGCCAGGCATGGTGGCCCCTGCATGGGGGAGACAGAGGAGGGCTAGCCTGGGCTACATGCTAAGTTCTATGCCAGCCTGGGTTACAGAGACATTTTCTTTTTCTTCTCTCTTTTTTGGTTTTTTTTTTTTCCAAGACAGGGTTTCTCTGTGTTGCTTGGCAAGGCCTTTTCTTAAAGGCCCTCACATACCAATTACACACACATACACACACACACACACACACACACACACACACACACAATCTGAATCAAACAACCCTATTATTAAAAATAACATCAGGAGACAGGGATGTAGCGTAGGGGTAGAGAGTGGGTTAGCATGTGGAGGTCCTGGGCTCAATTCCCAGCCGTAGGGGTGTAGGGTGATGAAATGAATAGACATTTTAGAATACAAATAAATACACAGAAAAAAATAGATGCTGCGCGGTGATGGTGCACGCCTTTAATCCCAGCACTCGGGAGGCAGAGGCAGACGGATCTCTGTGAGTTTGAGGCCGGGCTGGACCAACAGCCTCCAAAACAATACAGAGAAACCCTGTCTCGTAAAAAAACCAAAACCAAACAAACAAAAAACAAAAAACCAAAATAACTAAATAAACAAAAACAGGTAGGGTGGGGCAGCATTAGCTGGAGAGATGGCTCAGAGGTTAAGAACACTGGCTGCTCTTCCAGAGGACCCAGGTTCAATTCCCTGCACCCATATGGAGACTCACCTCTGTCTGTTGCTCCATTTCAAAGGGGGTGGGAAGGCTATGCTGTCCTCTGGTCTCTGAGAGTACCAGGTATGCATGTGATACACTTATAAACATGTAGACAAAACATCTATACATATTAAATAAATAAATACATTGAAAAGGGGATGTGGCAGGGGGTGGGGGGAACGGGACAAGGAGGGATAGGGGAAGAGTTGGACCAGGGAGCAGGTAATGACTGAAATACACTGCAGACATGGACATGTACGAAATTCCCAAAGCATAAATGCAAGACAGTATTGTTTGGAACCTCCAGCTTGACCCTGCACGATCCGGGAAGCCCCATTTCTGTCTGTCTCTCTCTCTCCAAACCCACCCACTCAGAGAGTCCCCGAGCAAAGGAAAAGTGCCCAAAACCCCAGTTCCAGCAGGGCACCTTTAATCCCAGCACTCTGGAGGCAGAGGCAAACAGATCTCTGTGAGTTCGAGGCCAGCCTGGTCTACAAAGTGAGTTCCAGGACAGGCTCCAAAACAATACAGAGAAACCCTGTCTCAAAAACAAACAAACAAAAACCCAGTTCCAAATTCTTGGTGGCCACTGCAGCCCAAGTCCCCCCTAAGCTCAGATTTCCACCGTACTTAGGCACAAACCCAGCTTGTGGCAGGCCTGTCAACACCCCTCGCCTACAAGCTATATAATCTCCTTGCTTGGGCATGCGACTTCTCCAGCCTAGATCTCTGGGACTGCAGCATCTGCCCGAGTTGCTTTGCTCAAATAAACCTGTTGTGATGCTTTGTCAGTTCGGCTTGATTAGGCTTACTGCGTTGCCCAGGAAACCTATAATGGGGGAGGGCGGAGACCTAGTGACTATATTTAAAACAAATTCACAGCTAACCAGTTAACTGGAAGACCAACTGAATGCCACTTTAGTGACCTGAAAAGGACTTCACCCTTAAACAACAAGAAAAGCTTCACACCGGGCGTTGGTGGCGCACGCCTTTAATCCCAGCACTTGGGAGGCAGAGACAGGCGGATCTCTGTGAGTTCGAGGCCAGCTTGGTCTACAGAGCGAGTCCCAGGACAGCCTCCAAGACAATACAGAGAAACCCTGTCTTGAAAAAAAACCTAAAAAATAAATAAATAAATAAACAAACAAATAAATAAATAGAGAGATGCTTCACGTGAATAACCTTGGGGCTGTGCCAACCAACAAGGCTTGCTAGGAGCTATTCTGGTCACTCAGATTTATTTTGTGTGGGTTTTTGTTTTCTTTTTTGAGACAGGGTTTCTCTATGTAACAATCCTAGCCATCCTGGAACTCACCTTGTAGACCAGGCTGGCCTCGAACTCACTGTCCGTTCAGGTTTAATGCTGTCACCCCAACAGACACAGCCAAAGACATGGGCAGCAAATCTCGGCAGGCCGGACCAGACAGCCCCATGATTATCTTTAGGCATTGTTGCGGGTTTTCAGTTTTGAGAAAAAGACTCATGCAGCCGAAGCTGGTGTCCCTGCCTCCCCACAGGGCTGTCTTTCAACTGCTGTTTTATTTCTCGAAGAATAAGGAAGCGAGTTATCCCAAGGGTAAAGTCCATGCTGACTCTTGAGGTGTTAGATGTCATTGTCCTGCATCAGGTGACCCTCAAGCAGGAAACGGTCACATTCTAGAATGCCTATTGCCCATCATTAAACCATTAGCATCTAAAAATACACCAGAGGTAAAGCTGGCTTGCCAACACTCTCCAGCTAAACCCTGGCCTGGCAGGTGACAAACTGGTCAGCCACCTCCCAAGGGCCTTGTGGTGGTAGATCTTGGGGGCTGGACATCTTCCAGGACTATACAAGGAACCCTGTGCTCTACGGGGCTAGTTTAGTTTAGTTTTGTTTTCTGAGAGAGCTGGACGAAGTCTATAAAAAGACTTGGAACATTTTTCTTTTGCCTGTTGAGGTTGGAAGGCAGAGCCTTGAGCCTGGGTGTGCTCCGACTACACACCCTAGCCCAGTCTTTTTTATGGTGAACGGTAAACAGTATAAGGCGTGGGACTTCCCACACGGCTGTTGCAGAGGTTTGCTAGGGATAGGCCAGCCTGGGTTACAGAGCGTGCTCAAAGCTCAGAAAACTTACCTAGATCCTGCCTCAAAAGAAAAGAAAAAATAAAAAGGGCGTTGGCGGCGCATGCCTTATAATCCCAGTATTCGGGAGGCAGAGGCAGGAAGATCTCTGTGAGTTCGAGGCCAGCCTAGTCTACAGATCGAGTTCCAGGACACTTAGGCCTGATATACAGAGAAACCCTGCCTCAAAATAAATGAATGAATTAATGAATGAATGAAGGGACTAGAGACAAAGCTTGATAACATAGTTCTTGCCTCAAAAGTGAGCCCTATCTATTCTTCAGGACGGGGTGGGGTGGGGTGTGCCTTTTGGGGGTGGGAGGGTGGAATCAGGAGTTTAAGGTCAGACTCTGCTATATAGGAAATTTGAGGTTTGAGGTCAGGTGTTAGGTTTAGATCCTATGTAAACTCTTTCTCAGAAAGAGAGAAAGGGAAAACTTTTAAACAACGCCTAATTATGTGCCCAGCCCTGGACTCCATCTCTGCAAAACCTGCGACTCCCACTGAGCACAACCCCCCCCCACTTCTGCCCCCACATCCCCTTTGTGTACAAGGCCCAGGGCATTTCTCCTAATCCCTATGACCAAATGCCGTGCTGAAACCTCCATGTGCTGACCTCCTGGCTCTCATTCAGCACAGCGGCAGGGGGACAGGTGCTAGCTTCGGCACCACACCATCAGAGTCCGACGACGCTTGTCCCTGATGCACACCGCTCTCCACAGGGCCTCCAATCGCAGGGGAGCTCAGCATCCTCGGCGAGCGCCCGCCTGTCCACCCGCCCGCCTGGTGGAGGCCACGCTGCCACTCAGTGACTTCTACCACAGCCCCGAGCTTGGACAGAATTCTTGCACCAGACCCAACAGACCCAACCAGGCTGTGTCACACCACCAGGGTCTTGACTTTACAGGTATGGGGGGGGGGGCACAGGAAGCTCGACTTCTAGAGTCTACCTCGCAGAAGTGTGAACCTCTGTTAGAGCTTTCCACGTATTTAGCCTTTCCCGTCACACCCAGAACAAAGATGGAGACCAGGTTACCCACTGAAGATGAGTGGTGGAGCGCTGAGCTATCGTGTCTCTGGCCTCCGGCTGGCTCCTTTCCCACCACATCAAAGACAATGAAACGGAGAAACCTAGATGTTTACCAACCACGCGTGTTTCTTTGCCCACTTTTTTTGTTTGTTTGTTTTTTTTGAGACAGGGTTTCTCTGTATTGTTTGGAGGCTGTCCTGGAACTTGCTCTGTAGACCAGGCTGGCCTCGAACTCACAGAGATCGGCCTGCCTCTGCCTCCCGAGTGCTGGGATTAAAGGCTTGTGCCACCAACGCCCGGCTCTCTTTTTTTTTTTATGAACTCTTTTGTGTCTGTTCTGCCTCCTGGCATGTTAAGTGGACCACGTGAGCGTCTGGTGCCCACGGAGGCCAGAAGAGGGTGTCGGCTCCCCTAGAACTGGAGTTGTGAGGGTTGAGAGCCATCACTCATGTGTGTGCTGGGGACCTGAGCCCTCTGCCGGGACAACAAGAGCTCTTAAGGGCTGAGCCATTTCTCCAGCCCCTTTGGAACCGTTGCATTAAAACACTGTCTAGGGGCTGGGGGTCTGTGGGCACTGGCTGCTCTCCCAGGGGACCGGAGGTCAGCCTCCGGCACCCGAGGGTTGCCACTTACCATGACTGGCTTTTACGTGGGTGCTGGGTCAGAGTTCAGGTTTTCAGGCCTTGTGTGATCAGCATCTTACCTACAGGCACTATCCCAGCTCAGAAATGCATCTGAAATGTTTTTTACATTTATTTTATGCATGTGACTGTTTTGCCTAAATGTATGTGTACCACATATACGCCTGAGGAAATCAGGAAAGGGCCTTGGATCCTCGGGAACAAGAGTTACAGCCAGTAGGAAGCCATGAGTGCTGGGAATCAAACCTCGGTGCTCTTAACAGCTGAGCCACCTCTCCAGGATATAGACTGTCTGATGGCGGTGTGGCATATGCCAGTATTTCTGGAGGCAGAGGCAGGAGGTTCACCACAGGTTCAAGGCCTGGCTGGTCTCCACAGTGACACCGTCCCCTGATGGGGGACGCCCTTCTCCATATATGTTTCTCTTATTGGTTGATGGATAAAGCACTGTTTGGCCAATAGCCAGGCAGGAAGCATAGGTGGGGCGACCGGGACAGAAGGGCGGGGAAAGGAAGCCAGAGGGAGGCCTCGGGAAGATACGCCATGTAATGACCAGGAAGGTAGGAAGCACCAGGCGTTCTCTGGTAAGACGAGGCCATGTAGAAATACATAGATTAGTAGTTATGGGCTTAGCAATTGAGAGAGAGCTAACCAGTAAGAAGCCCTAGCCACCAGCCAACAGTTTTATAACTAATATAGCATCCATGTGTTTATGTGTGGCTAAATCAGCCCCAGGACCAGGCTGGGAGAGCTCCAGCAACAGTCCTCTAACCAAAATAAACAATCCAGGGCTAGGTGTGTGGCTCAGTGAGTGTACAGCAGTGGCCCAGCCCGCCTGAGACCCCAGGCTCCATCCCAAGCACTGGCGGTGATGGGGGTGGGGCAAACTCCGGGGCCCCGTGCTGCCATGGGGTGTGGCGAGGAAGGGGTCTGATTTATGATGGGGTTCAGAGCCCGTCCCTGGGAGGAGGGGGGTCCCCAAGCATCGTCTGCTGGGTCTTTGGCTCTGCAGAAGGTAGGTGATGGGGTCACTCATCACTTCTGCTTCACCAGGGGGGCATTTGGAGTGTCGTTCCTTCTTGTTCCACGACTTCTCTCGTGTGTGTGTGTGTGTGTGTGTGTGTGTGTGTGTGTGGTTTAAGTTTGATCATTCTTTTTTTTTTTATTATTTTTTCAAAGCAGGGTTTCTCTGTATAGCTTTGTAGACCAGGCTGTCCTGGAACTCACAGAGATCCGCCTGCCTCTGCCTCCCGAGTGCTGGGATTAAAGGCGTGCGCCACCTCTACCCGGCTGTCTGTCTTTCTATTAACAGGGCTTGGTAGTTCTGTCTATTAAGAGGGTCTTGCTGGGTGTCTTACTGTCAATCATCCTTCCTCACCCGGGTCCCGCTGCCCCTCTGCAGGCCAGGGGATGGCCTCTGTATGTCCATGGGGCAACAATGTGGTTTACTGACTAGTGCAATGAGTGAGTTACGTTAACTGACTCTGAGACTCTGAGAACAACTTCTCATTTGCAGGGGAGTGAGGCCCCATCCTGAAGTTCCTGTATCAACCACTCACAGGTAACAGACAGCCTAGGGGGCAAGCTCTTGTAAGTCTTAAGAGTTTCTTTTAGATTTTAGTTTTATGTGTATTGAGTGTTTTGTCTGCACGCATGTATGTGCCCGGTGCCCACAGAGGTCAGAAGAGGGCATCGGATCCCTGGAACTGAAGTTACAGACAGGTATGAGTCACTCTGTGGGTGCTGGGAGTCAAACCCGGGTCCTCTGCAAACAAGTGCTCGAAACTGCTGAGCCATCTCTCCAGCCCTTTTCCACACAAGAATTGCAGGTAACAAATGAGAAAAAAAAAAAGAAAAAAAAAGAAAAAAAAGAAAAAAGCCAGGCGGTGGGGGCGCACGCCTTTAGTCCCAGTACTGGTGAGGCAGAGGCAGGCAGATCTCTGTGAGGCTACCCTGGTCTACAAAGTTACATAGAGAAACCCTGTCTTGAAAGAAATAAAACAAAAAGGAAAAAATTCACCAATTTGCAACTCCATGAAATAATGGTAACAGACATCACATCCCAGGATGGAGCTGATACCTGGGGTGGTCACGGGTAAAACTTACACATGGATGGTTGTGTCACCGGACCCTGTGCTCAGTCTCTGCTCGGGGACAAGCAGGCTGTGTGAGCATGCAATGGGAAACCCATGGAAGCCACGGGGGAGTCAGACTCCCCAAGAGGGATCCGAATCCAGCCAAACCTTCACGGGTTTCACAGCTGCAAGCCCAAGAGATGGAGAGAGACGTTAGCTGACATCAAGGAAGCAAAAAACACAAACGCATAGCGGGCCATCCCACAGGACCCGTTTCTGTCCAGCTGGGACTAAAACCCAGCAACCAACTGAGCAAGCAGAGAGGGGCTGGGGTACCTCAGACTAAAGAGCTGTAAGAGTCGGTAATCAGGGATAGGTTTTCCTGGGTCCTGGCTTTGCTTTTGGTTTAAATCATTTTCATGTGTATGAGTACTTTGCTATATGTGTACCATGTATGTGCCTGAAGCCTGTGGAGGCCAGAGGGTGTCAGGTCTCAGACCTGGAGTTACAGGTGGATGTGAGCCACTGTGTAGGCACTGGAAGTCAGATAGGGCCCTCCTGCAACCATCCTCCTGCCTCTGCCTCCAGAGTGCTGAGATTATACTACCACGCCTGACTTTCAGTTCTGATTGATCAGATCGAAGATATTTTTGAGAAATTTGATTAAATGTGAATACTGGTTGCTAGTGGATGCCACTGTTAGTGCTTCTCTGAGTGTTCAATGACAACAAAATGTTTAATTTTTTTAAGATTCCTTTAAATGGAATGGAGGAATGATTTGAAGCATCTGTGTATTCCAGGCCAGCCTGGGCCACAGTGTGAGACACCTCAATTTAAAACACAAACAAGCCGGGCAGTGGTGGCGCACGCCTTGAATCCCAGCACTCGGGAGGCAGAGGCAGGCGGATCTCAGTGAGTTCAAGGCCAGCCTGGTCTAAAAATCAAGTTCCAGGACAGCCAGGTCTGTTATACAGAGAACCCTGTGTTGGACAAACAAAACAAACAAATAAAACACCCCAACAGTTAGTTCCCTGATGCTCCCGGGCACTTGTGAAAAGCAGCGTCAAGGGCTGCCAATGGGAAAGTCGGATCTGGTTGAGTTGGCTCTGTTCCCCAAGCAGTGAGTCCCTCTCCTAACTGCATTCACACCTCACCAGTGTCCGTGAGGCAGGCTAGAATGAGTGGATAGAACCACAGACTACAAATGCTTTTTCTCCTTCATTAGAAATTTTAACTTACAAATATTTTGATTTATAAATAATCAAGTGTGTGTGTGTGTGTGTGTGTGTGTGTGTGTGTGTGTGTGTGTGTGTCCTACCCTTACTCTGAAGATACATTCAGCCTCCGGGACTTCCAGAAATCCCCTTCACATCTAGTACCATCCTGTACCTGCCTCTCCCCGGGTTCCTATTTGTACAATACTTCAGGGACCATCCCCGTCCCCATCCTGTCCCAAAAAGGAACAGCCCATTGTCCCTGGAGAGGGGATGGGGCTATCCCCAGCCAGAATTCTACAAAGTGCTCTTGGCGAGGAAGGGACTTCCTGTCCGGGGGAGGCAGCAGGGCCGTTGTTGTTAAGTCCTTCCCCGTAAAAGAGAAACTGCTTCTGCAAAGGCTAGAGTCCCCGAGGAGGAGCTCTGTTTCAGGCGCCCTCTGCAGACCCTTGGGAGAGCCGCTGAGGTCGGAGTCCGGGACTTGGTGTCCTTGGGCGCCTGGGCTCAGAGCGTGCCGTAGACGCTGATTTTGACCATGGAGATGCTCTCCGTGTACCGGTTCAGGCCTTTCTCGTACAGAACGAAGAGCTGGGGGGGCTGCTGCTCCCCACGCGTGCTGTTTTCCAGGGCCGTCAGGGATGAGTAGCCGCTGGGTCCTGGCCACACCTGGACTCTCTCCTTCTGCCAGGACGTACCGTTGCTGAAGCTCCAGCGCAGGGTCAGGTTCACTCCTAGGGGCAGCAGCGGGTCAGGAGGGAGGGGGCGCCGCGTCTCTGCTCTGCCCAGGCCTTGATGAGGCTCGGCACACCCCCCACTCACCCCCGCCCCCAGGCACTCACGGAACTCAGGATGGGCTGGATTGGAGAAGAAGACAATGCCTGAGCTGGTGGCTACTGCTCCTGCGGCTACCACGGGGTCCACCAGCTCGGGGTCGAAGGTCACATCCCGGGGCCTGAGGGTGTCGCAGGCGTCATAGCTGCGGAGGACGATCCTGCAGCGGCAGTGGTAGTTGTTCTGGTTCCGGGCATTGATGATGACGGAGCCATCTGGAAGCTCGTAGGGCTAAGGGGAGAAAACAGGGCCTCAGGACAGCCTGGGGAGGCTGGGGAAGCCCGAGCTGGGCCATCGGGAGAAAAGGCATCCCGGGCAAGGCGGTGGCGGTGGTTGTGGGCGAGCGAGTTCCCGCCGGCTCCTCCAGACCTGGCATTCGTCGGGGTTGAAATCGTGCTCGTGTTTGGGCTGGCCGAAGGGAATGCCGCTCACTCCAGTCCCGTAGTGCCAGGAGGCACCGTGGTCGTCACTCAGGAGACAAAAGACGCCATCTCGCTCCAGGGTCCCATGGCCACACACAATGAGACGGCCCTTCCGAGGCTCCCGCTGTTTCTGGGAGAAGAGAAGAGGAGGACGTGGGTGTCGGAGGAGCTCAGGCAGACAGAGAGGGCCCCTCCCAAGTGTGAGGACACTTCTGGGTCCCTTTGGCTCTCCACACTCTGCCAGAGTTAAGAAGCTCTTTTTGTACCAGGCCTGTAATCCCGGCTACTCCAGACTGAGTAGCCCAGAAGATAACGCCCAGGCTAACCTTTAACTCACAGTGATGTCCTTGCCTTAGCGTTTTTGTTTTGTTTTTTTTTTTCCTCAGAGACAGGGTTTCTCTGTGGCTTTGGAGGCTGTCCTAGAACTCGCTCTTGTAGACCAGGCTGGTCTTGAACTCACAGAGATCCACCTGCCTCTGCCTCCCGAGTGCTGGGATTGAAGGTGTGCGCCACCAACACCTGGCTCCTTGCCTTAGCTTTCTGTCTGTTCTTACATAAAATTTTGGCTAGCATACAAAGAAATGGGTTTCACTGTGACATTTTCATACATACACACATGAGTCATGCTTGGTACTCATACTCTCCCCAGAACACGCCACTGGACATGTACACGTGTGCCCACCCAGCCCTGGGAACGTCACACCAGCCTGAGCATGGTCTCTGCTGGACACCGGGAACCTCGATAAAGGTGTATGTATGCCCAAAGGGCACCCAATCCTACTCTGCTCAGGCTAAGGGCAGATCTGTTGACAATGTCTACAGGAGAAGCCAATCCTACCCCGCTCAGGCTAAGGGCAGATCTGTTGACAATGTCTACAGGAGAAGCCAATCCTACCCCGCTCAGGGTAAGGACCCATCCATTGACAACGTGCACGTGAGAAACTTGGTAGAGTTTCAACGTCTCCATAGTAGGGTGTTCTTTCCATTATGCCAACACCCCCCTCCAAGGAATCCCACAACCCCAGGACAAAAACCTGAATGCCAGAGCCTGGTCCGGGGGCAAACATCTCTGTGCCGATGTCCACGGAGAGATTCCTGGGTACGCTCCAGGAAACCCCGTCGTCCTTACTCCACACCAGCATGGTGGAGGCCACCTGGCAGTTGACCTTGTGAGCACAGAGGGTATAGATGAGGAACACCACCCCTGTGTCCACGTCGTTCACCACCGCCCCCAGGTTCAGCCCGTCCGAGGCCTCCCCGTCGTCCACAATGAAGGCTGTCGAGGACCATGTGCTACCTGGAGAAAAAAATGAGGATAGAGTGAAATCGTACCGTTTCTTGTCCACTTCCTGCCTCTCCCCAGGGACCTGAAGGTGGCTCACTCCACCCAGGCCCAGTAAACCATGAGACCACCCCCTTGGTGGTCCCAGTTAGTTCCCTGGACGCTTCCCCCCTCGGGTTTCCCTAACTCCTTAGGGGCTCGGGCCTCAAAGTTCTATCTGGGCGGTTGGATTGGTGGAGGGACCCCACCCCCACCCCGCCCGTCCCCTTACTCCCGATCTCGGTCCCCCGTGCAACCCACTTTCCACCTGGGTCACCACTTCTGTACCCTGGTCGGTGGACCTCCTCATGGCGATGAACTTGGCCCCCTCATCGGAGGCAGACATTTTCCTGGCCTCGGCGAAGGCGAGGAGCGTGCCCCGAGGGGTGGCTGTGATGAGGGGGATGCGGAACGTGTCCACCGAGCCGATCTGCTTCCCGCTCACCCACAGCAGCTGCTCCATGGTCACCAGCGGCTGCACCTGCGTGGAGGGACGCACGCCTGACGAGGTCTTAACAGGCAGAGGGCGAGCGGCTCCAGCTCGGGTTCCCCCGGGGGAGGGTGGGTGATGGGAGGCCTGAGCAGGCAGGGGTGGGAAGGGGGGGTCCGGAGGGGGGGACGCCTGGGCGGAAGCCCGAGGTTCCGGAGCAGGGGAGAGGCGGCGAGGGCTCGAGGAGTCACCCCTCCGGGATGGGCGAGGACCCTAAAAGGAGCCCGGCTGGGAGGGCAATGCGGGCAGGAGTGCTGCCCGGGGAGGTGGGCGAGCGCGCGGTGGGTGGGTGGGGTGGGGTGGGGAGGGGCAGCGGCCACCTCTGCAAGGTGCAGCCGGGCTCACCAGGCTGAAGTCATCTTGTACCCTGGCCTGGGACCCCGCCGCGGTCACCAGCAGCAGGAAGATCGCCGCGAGCACCTGACCCCGACGGCTCGCCCAGCAGCTCAGCGGCCCCCGGGGTCTGCTCGCCTGTACCGCCGCCGCCACCATCGCGTCCCCGATGCCGGTCCACGACCCGGTCGCCGGCAGCCGCGGGCTCGTCAGCTGACCCCCCCTACCCCCCGGCACTTTAAACGCGCGCACGTCACTGCGATCCCGCCCCTCGTGGGCCCGGGCCCGCGCTGCGGCCACTCCAGTTGGTGCTTCCGGCTGTCAGACCTCGGCATGTGACCCGGGAGGCGGGCTCAGTCTCTACAGACTCTCTCTGATTGGCTCCCATACCCGGAACGCGGCGAGGGGGCGGGGCCTGCCTTAAGGGCCAGCGGCGGGGCAGGGGAGGTGGCTCCGTGTGGAAAAAAAAAAAAAATCCGTTTGCTGTGCACCCCTGAGCGCAGGAGCTCAGCAAGCCGGAGGACGGGACTCTGTAACTCCCAACTTCATCTAAAAGCTGGGCGGGTGCGGAACCCGTTCTGTAACCCCAGCGCTCTGGAGGCAGACTGGAGATCACGTGGGCAAAAAGGTTAGCACCACGCCCGGCTCCTTCCATTTACTTTGAAATTGCTTATTTGCGCCAGGCAGTAGTAGTGCACCGCACCCCTTTAATCCCAGCTCTCGGGAGGCAGAGGCAGGCGGGTCTCCTGCGAATTCGAGGGCAGCCTCTTGTCTACACAGCAAGTTCCTGGACAGCTAGGGGTACACAGAGAAACCCTGCCTAGAAAAACTAAAATAAAAACATGCAAATAAAGAAATAAAACGAAACGAACAGTTGCCTGGATCGTTGGTGACATATCTTATTGGAACCCCTCCCCCCCCAGCCTCCACCTCGAAAGTGCTGGATTAAAGGCATGAGTCCCAAGGCCATGCTTATGCTGGAGACAGAATCTGGCCGTCTTCACATGCTATGCAGGTGCTCTACCAGCTGAGGGAAACCCCCAGTCTCCTAGCCTGGGCCCCTGAACAAATTTCCTTTTACTTGGTATAGAACCACGTGACAGTAATTTGGTGCTGGGCGGTGGTGTCGCACATGCCTTTAACCCCAGCACTCGGGAGGCAGAGGCAGGCAGATCTCTGTGAGTTCGAGACCAGCCTGGTCTTCAAGAGCGAGTTCCAGGACAGCCTCCAAAGGCACAGAGAAACCCTGTCTCGAAACATCCCCCCACCCCCCCAAAAAATAGAAATTTGGACTTCGATAAAAGAGAAATGAGCTTGAACTGAAACTAAAACCACACCTACTGAGAATATAAAACATTAGTCTTTAATAAACTCTGCTATAAAACGGTGGTCCTTCAGGCGTGAATGGCCGTTCTTCTGTACACGGGGGCTGCAGTCCCGGGTCACTTTTTCCTCTTCTTTCCCGCAGTAGGTATCTCATTCTTCTTGCCCAGAATCTTCAGAAGCGCCTTGGGCATGTAGTAGGGCCGCTCCTGGGAGCCGTCGTTTCTCTCCAGATCTTCCACTGAGTGGCAGAGTAGATGGATTACACCGGATCCTGATAGGTGCCACCCTGCTGCATCCCCAGGAATAATCTGGGCTGTGCAGATCAAACAGCCTGGTTCCCTGTCCCGGCCACTTAACGCTGTATACAACCTACCCGGCCGGCTGTGTAACCTGCTTCCTCATATAACGTGTATAAATAACCATATATTTCACAGGGCGGCAACAGAGTAAAGAAAGATCTCGTGTCAGTGTCATGGTGGTGCTCACGGTGGCTTTTTTGTCTGTAATCCCAACACCGAGGAGGCAGAGACAGGAGGACTTAGAATATAGGGCCAGCCTGAGCTACACAACAAAGCTGTCGGGGAAATGGTAGTGCGTCTCCATGGTCCTAGCACCTGGGAGGCAGAGGCCGGAAGACTGGGGTTGATCCAGCCTGGTCTGTATAGCGAGTTGGAGAGCCAGCCAAGAACACATAGAGCGGCCCTACGTAAATAAATAAGATTTAACAGAGAAACAAAACAACCGCGCAATGGGGGGGCATTCCTGCTTTGCAGGCACGAGGCCCCGTGACATCGTCCCCAGGGACAAAACAATACCACAACTTCCAGCACTTGGGGGAGGAGGTAGGAGGATCACGAGTTTGAGCCCCAGCCTTAGCTCTAGAGTTATTTCCGGGCCAGCCTGTACTACATACTGCGATCCTGCCTCAAGTTCCTGCATGTCCCTTCCCCCACCAAAAGCCTTTTAAAAGAAGGAAGAACACCCCCCCACACACACACACACTATGACTACCTCCCGGGAAACGTTCTGTGGTTAACATCTTCCTACATTTCCTAACCAGGCCTCTGTCTGAGAGTGTCTGGGGTGTACTCCTTTCTTTCCTCCCCAGACTTGTATCCTAGCACGTCTGAAGATGTCCCCGCCGGCTCTTTTAGGTTCACAAAGGTACCAACAACAACCAGTCTCTAAGACAAGCCTGAAAGAGTCCAGAGCTCGAGGGTGGGGTTTGGGGTGGCGTCTGGCAGGGGCACTCACAGAAGCAGAGGAAGAGCGTGTCCACACACATGCCAAAAACGCTGAAGAAGCCACTGGCGATGACATAGGCCCCCATGATGGAGGTCTGCAAGAAACAAGGCCGGTTGGGACCCCTGGGCTCCGGGGACTTGGGCGAAGCCGAGAGAGGCGTCACTCACCATGATGGGCAGCCAGTAATAGTTGAGCTGGGGGTTCTCAAAGTCTTTCCCTAGCCCCTTGATACGCCCGGAGAAAAAGAAGAAAGACAGGACACCTGCGTGGGTGAGAGTCCCCGGGTCAGTGCGCTCCTCTGCCGACACCCCACCCCACCCCCTCCTCTGCGCTCCAGAGGGCGCCTGCCCGCCTGTAAACCCTGATGTGGCCCTTACCGACACCTCCGACCACCAGCAGCTTCCCAAAGAAGAGCAGCAGATCTGTGACTTTATCCAGGACAACTACCCTGCAGTGGAAAGGCAGGGCAGCCTGGGGTAAGGGACCTGACAGAGCTGGGAACAGTGACATCTATCCCCATTTCCAGATGGTGACGGCGGAGCCCGTAGACCAAACATGGGACCCTCCTGAGTAGGATCGGTCTGTGAGGCCAGCTTAAGGATGGGGGATCTGGGGTAGGGGGCCCCAGGGCGGCCTGACCTGACCACGTTCCTCATGAGCAGCATGAAGGCATTTTTGGCTGAGACACAGAAATTCTTCCCATAGATGGCGATCTGAGAGGAGATCGGGAAAGGTCAGAGCCACACCGCTGGTGAGCTGGCCCAAGTGCTGGTGGAGCCCGCCCCGCCCGGGCAGACAGGTGCAGGGCAGGGGCTGTGCTAGGCTCTCTCTGCTCACCATGATGTAGGCATTGCGGTTGAGGAACTTAATAAACTTCTCCAGACACCAGAGGCAGCACTTGAAACAGCAAATGATGCATCGGGCCACGGGGTTTTGGGATCCTGGAGATGAAGGAAGCACATGCTTACACACTGTTTTTTTGCCTGCCTGGCCCGCCCCCTTCAAGACTCCAGCAGTCAGCCTGTGCCTCGACGCTGAGGCCCACTCACCTCTTAGCTTGTGGTCAATGTATTCCAGGATGATCCGGGCTATCTGCACCAGGGTCAGGATGAGGGCTCCAAACGCCAGTGACCCAGTGTGGTAACTGCAGAGGATATTTAGGTAAGTCGAGGCACTCCAGCACCTCCTGGTATTCCTAGGGCTGACGGTTCCCTAGGGGACTGCCGCTGGCTTACCGGAGCGTGCGGATGAAGGCTGAGCTCAAGGGGAACGTAGGGATATCTTGAGGCTTATGATAGGCCCAGTAGAAGGAGGCAAAGGCCCCAGCAAGGACGCACTGGCCCAGGGCCAGCACCCAGTTAACGGTCCAGAAGAGCCCCAGGACCCCGTAGATTTGCAGGTTGAAGAGAGAACGTTGGGCTGCGCCTGTGGATGTGTAGCCCTGGAAGACACACTTGAGCCCTGGGCAGGAGTAGTTGATGGAGGCCTGGAAGTGACCGGGAGGACACAGGCGTTCAGCCCCAGGAGTTGCAGGCAGATTTTTTTTTGACCTTCCCTGCTCCCGGTAGCCTCCAGGTTCAGATCACCTCAGTCTTTGCCAGAGTGTGAGTAACCAGCTTCCTGGTTTCCAGAATGGCACAAGAGTTATCTAGAATGCCTCGGGCAAGCCCATTGTGTGGGTGGTTTTACGGTTTCAACCTGCCCTTCATCTTACTTTCCCAGCAACCTGTTCTAGAGAAGTCTCTACAGCTGCCATCTAGACACAGGGTATTTAAAGACATTAAGACCAGTGTCGGTGTGCATACCTGCGTGTGTGTGTGCACACACCCATGTGAGTGTGTGTGCCTGTGTGTTCTGGAGAAGTCTCTACAGCTGCCATCCAGACACCACGGGTGTTTAAAGAGATTAGATAATTAAGCAACTGTGTTGGCTGTAACAACAAAACAGTGTTGGGGTACACCCGTGTGTGTGTGTGTGTGTGTGTGTGTGTGCGCGCGCGTGCGCTTGGCAGTGTTTTACTGGGATTGTACACTGATCCTCACATATCTTACAAAGCCCACAGGAAAAGCTGAGCTTCTCGCCCGGCCTCCCTTCTCTTCCTTTTTTCCTTTCTTCCTATTTTTAGCGTAGAAGCCAGGGCTTCAGGAACAAAAGACTTCTCACCCCTGACCTAATCCTCAGGCCCTGCTTTTTTAGTCATCTGCCGAGGGGTTGGAGAAGTCTGTCAGTTGGTAGCGTGTTTGCCTAGCATGCACAAAGCCGCCACATAAAACCCTGCGTGGGGGCGGGGTGGAGGGGCGGGAGCAGGGGGGGCCGGCACACCTGTAATCACAGCAGAGACAGGAGGGTCAGAAGTTCAAGGTCAGCCTCAGTCACATAGCAAGACCTTCCAGGACAGCCTGGACTACATAAATAGATAAATAAGGCCCGGAGGTGGTTTCCCACGCCTGTAGTCCCAGCACTTGGGCGGCAGAGGCAGGCGGATCTCTGTGAGTTTGAGGCCAGCCTGGTCTACAGAGAGAGTTCCAGGACAGCACACAGAGAAACCCTGTCTCAAAAAACCAAAAGGAAAAAAGAGAGAGAGAGAGAGAGAGAGAGAGAGAGAGAGAGAGAGAGAGAGAGCAAAAAGCCCCCGTCTCTCAACAGATCACTGTGGGTTAGTGGCAGCCTTTACTGCTAGGGGGCAGGAGGTCAATGGAAAAGCAGCCCCCTTGGCACAGAGCATAGTGGGTCTTTCATAAATCTAAATGGGCCCCCTCTCCCTTTTGTGCATAGAGGTTATTTCTGAGGCAGGGTCTCTCTTCTGGTCTTGAACCGGAAACCCCCATTCTTAGCCTCCAAGGTGCTGGAATAGGAGATATTCCTGAGTCTGTTTGTTGCCGGGTTTTTTTGTTTTTTGTTTTTCGAGACAGGGTTTCTCTGTGGCTTTGGAGGCTGTCCTGGAACTAGCTCTTGTAGACCAGGCTGGCCTCGAACTCACAGAGATCCCCCTGCCTCTGCCTCCCAAGTGCTGGGATTAAAGGCGTGCGCCACCAACGCCAGGCCCACTTTTGCCTTTTTTAGAGATGGCCTCGCCTCACGTAGCTCAGGCTGACCTCAGACTAGCTGTGCAACAGAGGCCGGTCTAGAACTCCTGAGCCTCGGCCTCTCAAGGGCTGGAAAAACAGGCCTCCCAAGTTCCTCCAGGCATCGCTCTGGCGGGCCTCCCAGGGCCACTGTCTGGGGCTCAGTTCTCGGGACTTGAAAAGGGAAATAACACAGCCCATCCGGTTGGGGTCTCTGTCAGTGTGCACACAGCATACCGAACGCCATGAAAACCCCGGGGATTAGGGTCAGCTCCAGTGTCCAGAGCAGTGGGTGGAGATCCGGGAGGAGGAGGAGGGTATTGAACGGCCTTGGAGGCAGAGAAAGGTCAGCCCTCCTCCTCCTCGCTTCAGGTGTCCTGTCTGCTCTTCACGTTCTACAAAGAGGGCGGCTCAGCCGAGGGAGCCGAGGGAGGGAGGTTCCATCCAGCCCTCTCTCAGCTACTTCTGCGCTAGAGGAAGTCTGGGCTAACCGACCCCCAAGAACCCCCCCCCCTCGGCGCCCACCCTAATCCCCTCTCACCATCGGGTCGCAGGACTTGTTCACAGGCACGTTCTCACAGCCAGGAGCTCTGGCGTCGGACACCCAGTAGACGTACTGGGGTTGCCCGGATGTGGCCAGGTACCCAGAGGTGAATTAAGAAAAGCACGAGGCCAGCGAGGCCAGCTGTTAATCACAGGGCACCCCCCGAGCAGCTCCCCCCCCCTGGGACTGGTGCAGGTCGCCCGCCACACACGGGGCTGGCATCCATCAGGGCACCCCCGAGCAGCTCCCACCCTGGGAGCTCACTCTAGTAACTCAGTCCCCTTCGCGTCCCCCGATGCCCTGGCCCCCAGAGCTCCAGTGGAGATGTACAAAGGATACAGGGCCATCAGCGCCCAGTAACCGATGCAAATGACCAGGAGGACGAAGGTGACCAGAGGGTAGAACATAGTGGACATCATGTGGCCCACGGTCCTGTAGGGGGACAAGAACGGTCCACCGCGTGGGCCTGAGCCTTGCGCATCCTCTCCCAGGCCTGACCCTGCCTGGACTCCTCCTCCGGCCTGTCCCTTTTCCCAGAGACGGACAACTGCAGCTTTTGCCGTCCCCAGCACCTGGTTCCAGGTGCGTGCCCAGCAGACTTGCCGGGTAAACCCAATGAGGCTCAAGGCGCCCTTAGGGGAGCCTGGGCGGTCACAGAAGACACCTGGGGAGCCCAGGGGGTGTAAGGGAACCCCCAAAAGGCGGCTGGCCCCGCCAGTCCATTTGGTAATGCTTGCTCCTCCTACCTAGCCACCTGACCCGGCAAGCGCCTGACTCCCACCCAGAGTCCTAGGCCGCCTGCCCGTGTTCTATGTACTTAGTCAGCACCAATGCGTTCAGTCCTTGCAATGTCCTTGCAAGGTTTCGTCTGCTGTCACAACTGTTGTACAAATAGGGTGGCTGGGCGCGGTGACACACACTTTCAATCCCAGCACCAGGGGTTGCCATGCGTTTGAGGCCAGTCTGGGCTGTGTTGCAAGACAGCCTCAAAAGAGTGTCGGGAGCCGGGCGTTGGTGGTGCACGCCTTTAATCCCAGCACTTGGGAGGCAGAGGCAGGCGGATCGCTGTGAGTTCGAGACCAGCCTGAACTACCAAGCGAGTTCCAGGACAGCCTCCAAAGCCACAGAGAAACCCTGTCTCGAAAAACCAAAAAAAAAAAAAAAAACAAAAAAAAAAACAAGAGTGTCGGGGTAGGAGATGGCACAGGGGGACCGGGGATGTGGCTTTATCGGTAGAGTGCTCGCCTAAGGCACAGGAGGACCTGCGGTGGACCCCAGCACTGCGGACAAGGGGCCTGATGGTACAGGTCCACAGCCCTCGCATTCCTGGAGGTAGACTCGGGAGGATACATTCAAGGGCGCCCTCAACTATATAGTGAGTTGGAGGCCAGCCTGAGCTGCCCAAGCCCATGCCTGATCACCACCATCATCACTGCGGTGTGCGGGCAGGGAGATCAGGGGTTCAAGGACAGCCTCAGTTATACAGCTGCTCTGACATTAGCCTGGGCTACATGAGCTCCTGTCTAAAAACAAACAAACAAACAAGGTTGGAGAGACGGCTCAGAGGTTAAGAGCACTGGCTGCTCTTCCAGAGGTCCTGAGTTCAATTCCCAGCAACCACATGGTGACTCACAACCATCTGTAATGGTATTGTGCGTCCTGTACTGGTGTGTAGGCATACATGCCAGAATGGTACATACGTAGTAAATAAGTAAATCTTAAAACAAGCAACAACAACAAAAATCCTTGGGGCAGCAGAGACGGCTCCACAGCTAAGAGCACTCGTTGTTTTCCTAGAGGACTTGGGCTCACAACTGCCTGCTACTCCAGTTCCAGAGGGTCCAGTGCCCTCTTCTGGCCTCCAACTGCACCAGACATGCATGGCGCGCAGACGTGCATGGCGCGCAGACGTGCATGCTGCCAGAACACCCATCCATTAAACAAAAAAAATAAATCAATCGTAACACCCGCTCCTCCCCCGCAAATGACAACAGAACAAGCCAGACAGGGAAACCGAGGCCCTAGAAGGGTGAGACTTAGCCGTGTAGCCCACTGAGCAATTCTCCCTCTCTCCTGGGGGGTGTTTCCTATTACCCCATCCAGGCCAGCACCCCCGCCCAAGGTCCCCTGTCCCTCACAGGCAGGCCCTGACCTGCTGGCTTCCTTCAGCAGAGCGATGGCAATTCGGATCCGCTGGCGCAGGAAGATGAGCATGAGTAGCAAGACGCCCTCGAGGACAGCCAGAATAATCACTGTGTGGGGACAGCGGGTGGTCAGGGCTAGGGTCATCCAGCCAGGGCAACCCTTGGCAGCCAGTGCGTGGAGGGGGCGGGCGGGGGTGGGGGAACGGACTCACGAGCAGCCAGCCAGGTCTCCTGCACGCTCTGGTAGGCGCTGAGGTTGGTGGTGAAGCCCAGCTGGGAGATGGAGGCTCCCTGGTCCCGCAGCAGCCGGTACTGCTGCCAGCAGTGGTAGATGCCGTAGGCCAGCACAGCGAGCACCCCCACGATCAGCAGCAGCACCAGGGGTGCCGCCACCAGGCGCAGGAGCAGGATAAACAGCAGGCTTAGCCCCAGAGCCACACCCAGGGCCCTGCAGGGTAAGGGACATGAGTGAGGGTTACCTCCCAAGCCCTTCAGAGGCCCCCTGCCCTTCTGAACCTCAAGTACTCGCAGATTCAATTAACTTTCCGGTACAGGTCCTGACTGGCCTAGGGGTCCATTCTGAGCCAGCCCCCCCTCTGATCACAGCCTTGGCTTCACAGGTAGACTTAGGGAAAGGAGACCATGCAAGGGCAGAGGGGAAGGGGGAGGGGCTGCACCCCGGGGACTCACACGAGGATCCACTGCCACGACCGGGCAAAATCCTCAAAGATCTTCACGGAGATGTCCCGGGCGTTGATGCTGTCAAGAAGGCCACTGTTTGGAGAAGGATGGCGTCAGAGGGGGCTGATGGCAAGAAGGGACGGGGGGGGGGGGGGGTGACGGAGAGGACAACATCTACCTGATTCCTTGAGAGACAGTGGTGTTATTGATCCATGGGTACTCGGGTAACGTGAAGTTAATGTTGGGTGACGGAAAGCAACGTCCCAGGGCTACAAGAGAGGACAGGGGCTGCTGGGTGGGCGTCTGTCTGGCCCTCCTATCCCAGAGAGGCAGCGGCGATGGGTGGGCTCTGCTCTTCCGGGGTTGGGGGTGCCGCAGCCTGTACTCCCTCTCTGCCGCTGGTCAGCTGTCCTTAGACCACGCTGTTACCTGGATTCCTGCAGTGACTTCCATCCCTGACCTTGTTTCCCTGCTTAGGCCGGGACAGCCGCTGCCTCCTCGTTAAGCAGATCCCATCATCAAGGTCCCTCAGTGGAGCCGGATATCTCCTCAGGCCCTGCCATGGCCCCGGGCCAGGCTTCCGGGGGCTCTGTATGCTCACACTCTACAGCTGGGCTCTGGTGGAGCTTCTAAGTGGCCCCCTTCAGGTCAGGGCCTGTGGTCTGTCTGACTCTGGGCTCAGCCCCCTGCACCCTCTCTCTCTCTCTCTCTCTCTCTCTCTCTCTCTCTCTCTCTCTCTCTCTCTCTCTCTCTCTCTCTCTCTCTCTCTCTCCAGATCTGTCTCTAGCTGCTTGACCAGCTGACTTTTGGACCCCCTGCATGTAGCCGAGCAGGTTTGTTTTTTATCTCTTACATCCCAAAGCTGAGGAAACAAGTCCCAGAAAAGGTTGAGTAACTGGCCTGACATCTATTTGCTGGAAAAGGCTCAAGTTTGAACCCAGATCTGTTGGCCCTGGGATAGCCCCTGGGTGCCCGTCCTACTGCTCTTGAAATTTCGTCTTTTCTCGTACTTTCTATTAAAATAAATACACAAACACATAAAAATAAAGGCGGCTGGACACGGCGGTGCCCGCCTGTCATCTCAGCATGGGGACAGGCTGAGGCAGGAAGATCACAAGCCGGGAACCAGTTGGGTCACAAAGTAAGGCCCTGACTCTAAATAAACCAAACCAGTCACCTGTGCTGTGCTGTTGGGAAGGCGTGTGTACGGGAGAAAGGCCAACTGTGATCGGCCTGCCCGGCCTCCTTCGTTTGTAACGTTTGGGTAGATGCGTCTCGGGTTGCTTTACTCCCCTCAGATTCCGAGGACATTTTATTAAAATTCTGTTTTGTTTTGTTTTGAGGCAGGGTTCACCCCACATAAGCCTCTGCTAGCCTGGAACTCACGATGTGAATCAGGCCGGCACTGAATCCGTGGAGATCCCCCTCGGCCTCTGGCTCCTGGGTGCAGAGACTTTAAAGCCACCCCGTCCAGCGTGTTTTATTTTACGTGTGTGAAAGCTTTGTCTGCATGTGTGTGTGTACAGGCGCCAGCATAACTTGTGCCTGTGAAGGCTGGAAGAGAGTGGGTGGTCAGGGCCCCTGGACGGTTACGGATGGTTCCGAGCCACTGTATGGGTGCTGAGGACCCATGTATACGGGCGGCAAACACACTTCACTGCCGAGTGTCTCTCCAGCCCACCGTGGACATCTCACGAGACCCTCATGCAGGTGTTTCTGTTTCTGTGTTTTGTTCTTCTTATTGTTGCTCTGCTTTCGCAGTGCTGAGGATGGAATCCGGGGCATTGCACAAGCGAGGCGAGTGCCCTGCACACCGCTCATCCAAACAAAACACTATTCCGTCTATTTATGGTGTGGGAACGTGTGTGCGCGTGTATATGTGTGTGCGTGCGTGTGCATGTGTGTGTGTGCGTGCGCGCGTGTGCTGCACAAAGCCTGTGACGATCAGACAGCTGGTTCAGGGCTGCATTCTCCCCCTGCCGTGTGGGTCCTGGGGACCGAACTCAGGTTGTCAGACTTGGTGGCAAGCCCCTTTTATGTGCCAAGCCATCTCACCAGCCCTGTTTCATTGTTGTTTTGAGAGAGGATCTAGGTGTCCCAGGCTGGCCTTCCACGCCTCCTGCCCCAGCTTCCTTATTAGCTGGAATCAGAGGCATAGAGTTGGTCTACTGCTCATCCGACCTCTGATCTCTCCACCTAGAATGCAGCTCGGGCAGGGAGTGGTGTCTATTGTCCCCGCATCTTTCCTGGACACCAACAGCCTGACACAGGGTCCTGAGGCAGGGGAATGAAGGCTCACTCCGAGCCCCCATTGATGTGCGGAGGGGGGGGCTTCTCTTCTCTTGAGGACTGGGAATTTGGGGTGAGATGATGCCTGAGGGGCAGTGTACTCACCTGGAGCAGAAGGAAGAAGGAAACGGGGACAGAGTTCCTGGTCCAAGCTTTCCTTCACTTTCTGGGGAAGGAGAGGTGAGAACGGACAGACACACAGACACGGAAATTGTGGCTCCCAACATCACTACCACCTCCAGCACCATCACCACCACGGTCACCGTCACCACGACCTCTACCACAGCTTCTACTATATCAAGGCTCCCACCGGCCCATCCCTCCTCGGAATCCAGCTCCCTCACTGTGGGCCCCTCTCCAGCAACAGTGATGGCCCCGGGGACCGGCATTTACCATGTCTGGGGGTACTTCTGGTAGACAAAAGTTCTTCCTTTCTTTATAGACTTCACTGACTGTATTTGAGAACTGGGACTCATCCACAACCCACGGGACCTCTGGGCAGGAGGCGACGCACACCTGTGGGGTGGAGAACATGCTGAGGGACATGGGCACCCCGGGCCCTGGGGGACAGATGGGGCTCACACAGGTCCTGGCTTCTGACCTGGGGTGTGGGGCACTGTAGGCCATTCTGGGCGACGGAGATGATGTTGGTGGCTACAATACATTTGAAGATGTTGAAGTATAGAAGGTAGGGTTTATCCCTGCAGGAAGAGAGGACGTGCAGGCATAAGGGCTTCGTTCTCTTAGCCCACAGATCGTCCTGCGGACCAAACTAGTTACATCCAGCTCCTGGCCCAGCTTCTCTAGGGAGACAGAGGCGCAGAAGACCGCCTAGGGTAATTAATTCACCATAGAGCAGCCAGGGTGGGCTGAGAGTTATGGATTCTGGAGCACAGCCCCTGGTAAGGTAGCTTTATGGCCTTGAACTCGGTATCAGGAGGCTTAACTGTTTGGGTGTGAAACACCCTGCCTGCCTGGAGCATTGCAATGGTGAGAGAGGAATGCTGGCCCTTTATTATTGGCGGGCCATTTCCTGCATACCTTCTGGAAGCTGCTGTTGCTTCAGTGGAGGAAGTTAAATTTCAGAGAGGCCGAGAAAGCTGCTCAAGGTCACACAGCCCAAACTTATCCCAGTCAGGGACTTGGACAGTGACCTCTGAACTTATGCACTTAAACTGGCTCTGCACTGTCCCAGTCCCTGGGGAGGCTGGGCAGGCGAGGGCTTCCGATGTGGTCTGGAGTGCTTGGGTTCGGGGAGGCGGAGGGGCCGGTTGGGTTGGAGAACAGCAGATGCCAGGCTCTGGTGTCTACCGTAGGGCGTCTCCGGCCCCCCCAAGCTGCTGCCTTCCCTCCCCGTACTTACTTGTTTTCCCCCATGCCGCAGTAGGCCCCCGTGGAGTTTCTGGGGTAGAGTACTTGCCGAGGGTCTCCGTATACCCAGGCTGGGGAGAGAGACACACAGCCCAGTCAAAGGAAGACAGAGACTTGGGGTTGGGCAGCTATGGGGTGACCCCTCCCCGGGTCACTACCCCTCACCCCGGGTACCTGGAAACTTACCCACAAGCCCCACCACGATGTAACCCAAAATGAAGAGCAGGAAGAGGACACAGCAGATGATGTCTGTGCAGCCCCTGGAGAGATGGGCGTCTGAGCTGGGGTGTGTGTAGGGATGGATGGGGAGTATAGGGGTGCAGGTGTGGGGCATAGTCTTAGGGGGGTCATGGGTTAGAGGGCTGGGAGGCGCCAGAAAGGCTGGGAGACGGAAAGACGGCGAGCTCGCACGTGTTTATCCGGGTGAGTTTTCCCCGTGTGCACACACCTGAGCAGCCGGCACCCAAGTCGAGAAAGGGAACGACCCCAGCACCCAGAGCCCCCTCCAGACATACAGGTACCTCAGGGGACCAGGCTCCTGCAGACAGACTCCCCGCATCCCTGGGCGAGGGTGCCCACAGCTCACCTGTTTTTGATGGGGCCTCGAAAGGAGGGGTCATATTTGGCTGATTTCCCTGAGGGCCAGAAGGGAGAGAACGAGGCAATGAAGGACTCTCTCCCCGCATCCTGTCCCTTCCAGACATCCCTTAGTCCCAGTAGCCTGCCTGGTCGACCAGCAGGAGGAGGACACTAGGGAGCCGATCTGCTGGCGGCATGATGGTCGCCGCCTGTGGCGTTCACCCTAGCGACAGGCGGGAAGTGGAGCCTTTACCCTTGGTGGGCTTCCTACGTGGGAGGCAAGCACTCCGCCAGTAAGTGGTAACCGCGGAAACTCGTCTTTATTTTTACTTCGTATTTCAGACAGGATCTTGCCGAGTTTCCCCGAGCCTGGCCTTGAACTTGCCACCCTCCTGCTTTAGGCCCCCCTCCCATTGACTTTTTTTTTTTTTTTGGTTTTTACGAGACAGGGTTTCTCTGTATTGTTTCGGAGGCTGTCGATCCAGCCTGGCCTCGAACTCACAGAGATCCGCCTGCCTCTGCCTCCCGAGTGCTGGGATTAAAGGCGTGCGCCACCACCGCCCGGCTCCCATTGACTTTTATAGTCAGTTTCTGGGAGTGTGTTTCTCCCCTCGAGGCCATTCCAAGTGGAAAGCGGCCCTGGTTCTCTGCCCCCCTCCCCGCCATCAGCTTCTACGACCCCCTCCAGGTGGCTCTCAGGCCCCATCCGGTCAGTCTCTGCTCTGACCAGTTCCCGGAGGATCAACCCAGTTCGGCCCATCCCGGTCCTCTTTGGACCACCCAGTTTGGGAGCCCCTAAGGGAACCATCGTCACTCATCTCATTATCTGGCCCAAGGATATGACAAAGAAAGCATGTTCTACAGGTCTGGGGCCCTGCAGGGCATGGCCCATCACTCGGGCTATCACAGCTCTGGGTAGCCAGCCAGGTTGACATCTGAGCCACGGGGGTTGTGGCCATGTCCAGTTCCTGGTCCTCCCTCAGTACACAGAGAGAGGGGGTGGGGCCAGACTGCCAGCGCCCTGGTGGACACGGGCTGAGGGCTGAGTTAGCCTGGGGCAGGGGTGGTATCCGCTTTCTTGGGTATTCTGGACTCTGTCTCGCCCAGACTTATGGAGACGGGGTCAATGATTGACCCAAAGCTGCTCCAGGAAGTTTCTGTAAGGCGCTCTGGCCCTTACGCAGTCTCCTAGGGGACACCAGTCCTGCCTAGAGGAGGCCTAACCCTCAGAATGAGCTCCCCTGTAGGACTGAAGATCCCCCTCAGGTGAGGACACCCTCAGCCCCGTAGTCCCCAGCCCACCCTCCTCAGCCCTTGCTTCTCAGGACTTTGGGTAAGGACTTCCAGCCTTTTTATTCCACCAGTTCTGGAAACAGGCAGGCCCTCTGCTTCCCCTCTCCTCAGGCCTGGCCTCCCACGGAGCCCTGCCCCTGCTCCTTGAGTGTCCCAGATAGACCCCCCTCCCCATTTTTTCTTCCCAACAGAAACCTTAAGGCTGGCAACGGCCCTTTCTCCACCACGGTCCTTAGACGTCACTTCTCACAGGGGCTGTGGCAGGCAGAGCCCAGCAGCTCAGGGTAGCGCCTCCTCCTCTTCACAAGGGTCCCCTCAGTCCCCGGTGCCAACCCCCTACTCTTCAGAGTCCAACCGCTGAGGGTCCCAGTCTCCCACTTAACAGGAATCCTGGTACGCTCACCCCAGAACTTTGGGGGTCCCAGTCCCCTAATCCTCTCAAGAACTTTATAGTTCAGAGGCCTGTCTCCCTAACTCTTCACACAGACTTCCCAGCCACCGACTCTTCACGGGGTGTGGGTTGGCAGACTGCCTGCCCCCCCCAACCCAAGCACCTTTGCTCCTCAGAGATCCAAAGTGTAAACTGGAGTTCCCCCAGCTCGCCAGAGCCCGCCCCAGCCCCACACCCCCTGGAGGCTCTGAGCACAGGACACTCACTGCTGGACCCTGAGACCTGTCCTAAGCAGAAGCTTCAGGACCCCAACCTGCCTCCTAACCACGCTGGCTTTGTTTGCCAGGGCTCTGCCCTCAGGGACTTAAGAGCCCAGGCCGGAACCCCAGCACCCCCCCTCCCCATCCCCGCCCCGCCCCATAGAGGCCAGGCCCAACACCTGCACACCCAGATCCCGCTTCAAGACCTTTGCTGTGGCCAGGCGGACACCGTCCTCCCAGGACTCCAGCGCCTCAGCCACCCGTGGCCTGTAAAGCCACCTCTCCTCCAGAGCCCGGGCTTCTAACCCCAGCCTTACCGTAAGCCTCATTCTCATCCTTTCCCCCCCATGGCTCAGTCTCCGGAGTGATTGGAGCCAGGGAGACCTGGCCGCTCACCTGCCGCCCGCCCCGCCCTCCCGGACGTCATAGCTCCACCCCTGCCTGTGGTCCTCCACACACACTAGTTCCTTCTTCTGACTCAGCTGACCAGCCGTTGGAAAAATGGGACTCAGAAGCCGCCTGCCCGGCCGGCTGGCCACGGACCACGGCAGGCAGGAAAGGATCTGGAGTGCGTTGATAAGAAAACCCTGCATGGTTTTTCAAAGCCCCTCTACTGCAACACACCAAAGCGTCAGGGTTTGACCTGCCTTTATTCACCCCCCCCCGCCGCCTGGCCGCGGTCCCCCACAGCCCTCCTCTCCCACCGGGTGCTTACTATCCCCTCAGCCCCACAATCCTCGCCACCCTAAAACATGCACCAGACAGTTTATTACCAAACCCAACATTTATTGAGAACACAGAAAAAAAATCAGTTGGCAGTGGCCCAATTTCAACTCAGCAAACTGAGGCCTTGGCCCAGTGGAGGGTGGCCAGCCCCGAAGTCACGCTCCCAGTGAGAAACCAGCTCTGGGAGAGGGGCTGTTCACCCTCCGGGCCTGACTGACTGGGGGGGGGGTCTCTGATGGAGGAATGTCTGAAGGGCGGTGCCCCCGGCCTGGATGTTGAGAGTCCTCAGGCGTTCATGGGGGGCAAGGCGCTGAGCTCGGGCAGCAGCTCGGGGTGGGGGTCCAGGCGGGCCAGGCGGCTCTGCTCCAGAGCGATGGCTTCGGCCGAGTGCTTGCACTTCTCGGAGCCGCACTGGCACGTGAAGTACTTGCTCTTGATGTCCCAGAACCGGTCGCCGTAGTCAAACCTGGCACAGGGATACAGGACTCTTGGGCACACGGGCAACGCTGGGAGCCCTCTCTCTAGGACGATCTATCCCCTTCTACCCAAACACTCCTCCAGACTGGACTCCGAGTTCTTGTGGTAGGGTCTGCTGAGTCATGCTACCCCAGACCTGTTACGGTGCAGGCTTCCGGCCTCCCGGCACTCAACCAGAGTATCCCGGGGCCACGATGTGGGAGGCGGACGGAGCCCAGGGGCTCACACACACTTGCATGTACTAAACCCTGCAAACCCGCCCCCTCCCCCCCCCCTTCTAGGTGTGTCTGTCTGTCTCTCTCTCTCTCTTTCTCCCTCCCCCCCCCCCCCCAGACAGGGTTTCTCTGTATTGTTTTGGGGTCTGTCCTGGAACTCCCTCTGTAGACCAGGCTGGCCTCGAACTCACAGAGATCCGCCTGCCTCTGCCTCCCGAGTGCTGGGATTAAAGGCGTGCGCCACCAACGCCCGGCTTTCTGGGTGTGTTTTTCAGACAGAGCTTCTCTATATAGGCCTGGCTGTCCAGGAACTCTCTACATAGACCAGGCTTGAACAGAACTCATAGAGATTCCCCGTGTCCCTGCTTCCTAGGAAGCGGAATTAAAACCATTATCCGGCCCTTCTAAAACCAGGGTCTTACTGAATTACTTAGGCTGGTCTCAACCTCAGGGTGGATGCCATAGGCATGCCACACCAAGACAGGATGGGCCTTATTCTTTTCTTTGAGTCAGGATCTCACCCCACAGCTCAGACTCTGTGATCCTCCTGTCTCAGCCGTCTGAGTGCTGTGATTATGGGTGTGGACACCCCACCTGCCTTGCACTGTTTTAACAAGCCCTTCAAGGGACATTGAAGGCTGGTCAGTTTCCTCTGGTCTCTGGGGCTACCAGGGGCCCTCAACCCTCAGGCCCCAGGATCTCTGGGGGCACCTCACCCCAGCTCCTCCCCCGTGCGGATGTCCCTGGAGCTGAAGAAGGCGATGCGTGGAAACCGCAGGTCTTGGTGCAGCATGAAGACCCGGACGGGGATGATGTTGGGGTCACACAGGTGGTTGATGAAGCGGCTGATGTTGCCATAGTAACGGGCATCAATGCAGTAAACCTCTCCATCCTGGGGAGGGACGGTGCTCTTAATACCCACCTCTATGCACCTGCCTGGCTAGCTCTCCTGCAGTGACACCCGGTCCCTCCGCCCAGGGCTTCCCCTCGGCAACGTGGGAGCGGAGGACACAGTCGCTGCCTGCCCCACCTTGTTGTCCAAATCGAAGAGGTAAGAGTCATCTTCTCTCACGTCAGCCTCGGCGTCCGAGATCAGTTCCCCAACGTACCTGTCGGGCAGAAACCGCGGGTCCCGATCGCGGGCAGGGCTCAAGGCCCCATCCCTCGGCCGCAATCACAGCAAGCCCCGGGGATCGCTGCTGCTGGGGCTGCGGGTTTCTCAGAGCCTAGGGCCAGGGTAGAAGGGAGATGCAGGACATAGTCCAGCCACTAGGGGTCCCACTGCACAGCGGGAACGGCAGGGGGGGCTCTAAGCCCAGCAGAGGCATGGTGGGCAGCCATGAGGGAGGGTGTGAACCAGGAGCCGGCTGCAGTCTGGGGATCTGTATCCAGGGTGGCTGGCTGGGTGGAAAGATGCCACAGACCCAGGGAGGCGCCTGTGGCACCAGGGACTATCCCACAGGTGGGTGGGAGGGCAGGTGACCGCGGAGGGCAGGGCGGTGAGAAGTTGAGAAGATGGGAAGGAAAAGAAACTGGGTGGTCCTGGGGGCTGGGGAGGCTTCTCTGCCGTCAGGGCCACAGGAGGCAGACCTTGGCGAGCCTCAGGGCCAGCAGGGCGGACGTGGGCAGCCAAGTAGCTATTCTCCACTATGCAGGGAGGCAGCCGAGGCCGACGGAGGTTAAGCAATGTGGCCAAAGGCACAAACGCAGCACAGCCCAAACCCAGGTCTGTCTGCCGCTGGCGTTCACCGCAGCTAGCAGAGTGTGTAAGTAGGCGAGGTGTGTGACATCTGGAGATACACTCGGTGGGTGACAAGGAGTTCTGGGGTAGAGTGGACGCAGGCTTTGTGCTCTGTTTGGTAGGAGTCAGGTGTGTGTAGGGGGGATCTGGGGGTCCCCAGAGTGAACTTACTCGCAGATGAACGTGCCCTGAGGAATGGTCTGCAGGGCACGGACCCCCCAGCCCATTTTGGCCGTACGGTAGAGCTGCAGCCGCACCCTAGAGGTGGAGAGGGGGTCGTGCTGAGCGTGGGCCGCCCGGAGGGGCCCCGGGGGATGGGAGGCGGAGGTGAGGCAGGGTGCCGGGGCGGGCGCCTCACTTGATGCCGCTCTGTACCACGCGGTTCTTGCAGCTTCTCCAGCAGGAGCATGCCTGGTTACACTCAAAGATCAGGGGGGGTTCGATCTTGTTAAACTCCTGAAGCAGCCGCCCGTCCTGGGGTACGGAGGGAGGGGGACAGTGGTTTCTCTGTGGGGCCCGCTGTTTCGTTTCAGCTGCCCGAGACCCAAGAGGACCCCACAAAAAACTCCTCTCTGACCCCCAGCCCAGAGCTGGGGGGGGAAGAAGAGGAGGGGTGCGGAGTCTGCCGGCCAAGGTCAGAGACCAGGAAGTGTGCGGGTGGGCGGGCATCAGGCGTAATTTGCATACACCTGAGCAGAGGCCCGGCTGGGTTCCTGGCAGGGTCCCAGAACTTCCTGCCACACCCTGCGTCTCTTCCCCAACAGGGAGAGCAGGGTCCTGGCTCCCCTGTGGGAGCGGCCGCTCTTGGCCAGGCGAGGGACACGCACCTTGTCATACCAGCAGCGGATGCTAAGTTGGCCGCACAGACAGTTAGAGCTGGAGCAGTCGTCCACACACGTGCAGTGCTGAGGGGACAGAGGCAGCGTGAGGGGACTCACCCTGCTCTCTCAGGGTCGAGAGGGGGGATCTCCACGCCCCCCTCCCCGCCATGTGGAGGCAGCCCCACATCGGGCTCCTCTCAGTTCCTGCTCCCTCGATGGACACAGCACAATTCTGCTCGCGTCGTTAAGTCTCTGCAGGCACCATGACTCACCTGCAGGTGAGTGATGTTCCGGTCAATGTTCATTGTGGAAGTCTCACAGTTCTCGGAGATGTATTTGTAATCCTCGGGGCACGGCTCCCCATCCACACCGTTGACGCACGGGATGGGCACATTCTCGTAGCCTCTAGCTACATCCCTGCAAGAAAGCAGACAAGGCTAAGGCAGGGCCAGAATCTTTTTTTGTTTGTTTGTTTGTTTTTTGAGACAGGGTTTCTCTGTGGCTTTGGAGGCTGTCCTGGAACTCACTCTGTAGACCAGGCTGGCCTCGAACTCACAGAGATCCTCCTGCCTCTGCCTCCCCCTCCCAAGTGCTGGGATTAAAGGCGCTCGCCACCATGCCCGGCTGGGCCAGAGTACTTTTGAGGGACAGTACTCCCTCAGACATGAGGAGGAAGTGCATCGGATGGTGTGGCGCATGCCTTTGATCCCAGTACTCTGAAGAAGGCAAAGGCAGGCAGAGCTCTATGAGTTCAAGGCCAGCCGGGGCTACATAGTAAGACTGACTTAAGAAACAAAATGATAGACACAATGGGAAACACTGGTCCTAAAATAAGAAATAACTTGCTGGGCGGTGGTGGCGCACGCCTTTGATCCCAGCACTCTGGAGGCAGAGGCAGGTGGATTTCTCGTGACTTCGAGGCCAGCCTGGTCTACAGAGCGAGTTCCAGGACAGACCCCAAAGCCACAGAGAGAAACCCTGTCTTGACTAGGGACTGAGCCCAGCAGCGCTGTGCATGTGTGACAAGCAAGTGTCCCACCACTGAGCTCTGCTCCCAGCTCCTCTCCTCCTCCTCTGGGAGGCGCAGCACCATGCAGCCCAGACTGGGCTCATGTCCTCAGACTTGACCTCCTCCTGCCCCCATGCCAGACTCCCCATTGTAGTTGAAGACTGAGTCCTGCTACTAGGCCCACGCTGGCCTCAAACATGGAATTGAGATGCTGTGTTTACAGTTGTGCAGCGTCACACTCAGTTTACCCAGAACACATCTGTCTTACAAGCTTACATACATGTTCATATGGAACCCTCGCCCCCACAGGGTTTCTCTGCATAGCTAGCTCTTGTAGACCAGGCTGGCCTCGAACTCATAGAGATCCGCCTGCCTCTGCCTCCCGAGTGCTGGGATTAAAGGCGTGCCCCAGCAGGCCCCCTTCCCCTCATTGGCAGAGCCTATTATTTCCCCGTCTGCCCCGGCAGTTCTTGGGACACCCTGCGCCTCTGAAGGGTTCGGGGACCGCCGGGCGCGAGGTGTCAGCGGTGGTCACGGGTGCCAGGGCTGCACTTACCGGCAGATGATCTTCTCGGTGCGGACAGCCCGGTTCCCTACCCCGAGCCTGAGCTTGCGATTGAGCTGCAGCGCGAACCACACATCGGAACGCTCCGGGGTCAGATCCCACGCCGTGTCCCCTTCCTTGTTCCGGAGCTCAGGGTTGGCTCCACGAGACAGGAACAACCTGAGGGGGGATCCAAAGCTCGTGCCTGCCTGGGTCAAGAGACCGGGCAAGCGGGCTCGGGGGCCGGGGGCAACCCGAGGCTTACAGAACGCAGTCGTGGTAGCTCTCCCGGGCAGCGATGTGCAGGGGTGTGTCCCCGTGGTAGTTGACAGCATGGAGGTCGCAGCGGGCGTTCAGGAGGACCTCGGCGATGGCGGCACTGCCCGTAAAGGAGGCCCAGTGTAGGCAGATGTTCTCCTCCTGCGGAGGTCACGGGGCGGGGATGGGGTTGAAGGTGACAGACTCCTCCAGTTCAGACTCCACTCTGCACAGCGGTCCCGCCGCAACTCGCCACCAGCCCGCCCCGTGCCCCGAAGAGTGTCCCTCACGTTGTCAGTCAGGGTGACGTCGGCGCCCCGGGTCAGCAGCATCCGGATCACATCTATGTGTTTGTGCTCGGCTGCCCAGATGATGGGCGTCCAGCCCCCGCTGTCCTGAGGGAGGGGAGGAAGAGAGGAATGAGGGCCAGGGATGCCGGCAGAGAACAGGACGTCAGGAGGGTTTCCTCAGGGTGTTACACAGACGCGCACCCCCCACGCATTTACAGGGGACCTCGCCGGACACTTTCGCAGACAAAAGGGGGGGTCAGAGTTCCATGGAGCAAGGACAGGAGAGGGGAGCCAACGCGAACACGGGAAGGCAGTGGGGGAAAGCGTCAGCGATCAGGCGAGGAGGGGGGAAGCAGGACAGACAGACACCCCAGGTACGGACAAGGGTCCCGCGCGTGGGAGGCGGCCAGGCCGCTGACCTGCGCATTCACGTCCACCTGCCCCGTGCTCAGCAGCAGGCTGACCATCTCCAAGTTCCCCATTTTGGCTGCGTGATGGAGACAGGTGGAGCCATCCTCTTCCTGAGGGAGACATGAGCCAGTGAGGGCCCTGGCTGGCACCCCTCCCCGCCTCCCCGCCTCCCCGCCGCCCTCCAGCTCCTTCACCTTGCTGTAGACGCAGCCACCAAGCTGCACCATGTAGCGCGCCACCTCCAGGCGGTTGTGCACCACGGCCTCCATGAGCGGTGTGCGCTGCTGCTTATCCACCGCGTTGATGTTGGCTCCCGCCTGTGAGGAGGGGCATGGGGGCTGGCACCAGGGGGAGGGTGCTGGGGAGGGGGTCGGGGGGGCTGGACGGTGAGGCCTGCGCGTGTGTGCATGTGTGTGCGTGCGTGTGCATGTGTGCGTGTGCATGTGTGCCCGTGCATCTGCCTGTGAGGAGGGGCACGGGGGCTGGCACCAGGGGGAGGGTACTGGGGAGGGGGTGGGGGGGACTGGACGGTGAGGTCTGTGCGTGCTTGTGCATGTGGGCCCGTGCATGTGTGTGCGAGCGTGTGCTGTCACGGCGACTGACCTGCAGCAGCACGTGGCAGATCTCCACGAACCCCTTCTGCGCGGCGGCGTGTAGTGGCGTGCGCTTGCTCTGCTGGTCGTTCTGGACATTGGGGTCCAGGTTGTCTACTGCAAGGGAGAGAAGAGACCAGGCTAAGGGAGGGGGCGGGGGGGGGGGGCGGCACTACCTCCGGGGAGGCTTCCCAGGATGCCCTGCTGGGCAACCTCACGGGGAGCCTTGCAACATGACCACTGAACTGGGGGGGGGGGGGCAGCACCCGCAGGCAGGGTACCGCCACCACCAAGGGTCACCCTCAGTCCCCCGTGGTCCGATCTGACACTCACGCAGCATGAGGATCACCTTCTGCAGCTCTCCCTGCTTCACAGACACGTAGAGCTGGCGGGGGTGAAAACGAAGCTTCTTCCGCCTGCCAGGGGGCGACGGGGGGGAGCGGGGAGAGCTGTTCAGACTTGAGCCCCAGAGGGCAACACCCGCCTCTCTGGGCCAGCCCCGACTCACCCCGAAAACAGCAGCGACTCACCTCTCTGACTCCTGGATGACCAAAGCCTTCTCCAGGGCTTCCCGGCCCGGCCCTGGGGGCAAACCCACCGCCGAGAGGCAGCTTCCGTTGGGCAGGGTTAACGAAGGCCCTGAGCTGTCGATGGTGTCCGCCAGTGGGTCACAGGGTGGGCGCCGGGGCTCCCCGTGCCCTCGCATTCGGGCGCTGTGGGAGAAGGTTCTGAGGTCTGGGGGCAGGGGAGGTGAACCGGAAACGGGCCAGAGGGGCGGGGGAGGGCGCGGGGGAGGGAGAGGCCAATACCTGGGCTGGGAGGTATCTGCCCGCCCCCGGGGCGTCCTGTGCCAGGGGTAGCGGGGCAGGAGCCGCAGTGCCAGCGGGAGGGGTTCCCCCATCACCCCGGGGAATGGTCACCTCCTGGGCCTCCGAAGCATCCTCTCCACAGTGGGGACAGAAGACCATCCCATTGAGCTGGGACACGCAGGCCTTATGGAAGCGGTGGGCTACACGGAAGTCGGGGTGGCACTCCAGGAAGGTCCCCTGGGGCAGGGAGAGGCGGCAGTGAGTCTCGGCTCTCCCCGCCATCGGGCCGCCCGCCCGCCCACGCTGTCACCCACTCACCGCCGTGCAGAAGTAGCCGCAGCCTGGACAGCAATGGTGCTTGACCATGCGGGCACGATGGGCCTCACAGAGCACCATCAGGGCCACTCGGCTGGAAGGACGCATGGTCTCCCGTTTGAGGATGGCGGCGTTGCAACCCGACAGCTGGTGAGGGCATGGCGGTGAGGCCGAGGCCCGGTCCAGGTTAGCGCCCCCATGCCCCCCCCACCTCCCCAGCCAGCAACGCACACACCTCTCCATCCACGCTTTCCCCATGCCTCCCCCGCAGCGCCCCCCATGCTCCCCCCGGCCCCCAGCCAGCAACGCAGACACACCTCTCCATCCACGCAGACACACCTCTCCATCCACGCTTCCCCCATGCCTCCCCCGCCGCGCCCCCCATGCCCCCCCCAGCCAGCAACGCACACACCTCTCCATCCACGCTTTCCCCATGCCTCCCCCGCCGCACCCCCATGCCCCCCCGGCCCCCAGCCAGCAACGCAGACACACCTCTCCATCCACGCTTTCCCCATGCCTCCCCCACCCCACCCACCCCCCCAGCCACGCAGACACACCCCTCCATCCACGCAGACCCACCTCTCCATCCACGCTCTCGGTGGCCATGCACTTGTGGCCGGCTCTCTCACTGATGCGGTCTATCTTGGGCGCCTCCATGCGGCAGCTGCAGAGGGGCAGCTCCTCGAAGCCGCGCTCGGTCTCCAGTGAAGATGTGTCATTGGACACCCCTTGGACAGGAGGAAACGGGGGTGATGGAGGCCTTGCCCCTCACCCACTGGAAGGGTCCCTCTCCCCCCCGCCACCCAGCCGCCCCCTTCACATTCGACAACCCCAAAGCCTGGGGTGGACACCCCGGCTCTGGCAGGGTTTCCCTCCGCCCCCGCGGGCACCCTCTAGTGGTCCCCTGCCCCGGCAGTTGGCAATTAATTACCAGCGTGGTTGGGGGAGAGGGTCCCCTCGCTGGGCAGCTCCAGGGACCCCAGAGGGACCTCCATGTACTCACTCGGCCCCGAGGAGCCCACACCATTCACTCCTGACACAGAGACAGAGAGAGTGAGAGCAGGGGGCTCGTGGGGCCTGGGCGCGTGCGCACACGCGGCGGCGGACATGCGCGAGCTACTCTCTGGGGCCGGAGGAGGGGACCCAAGAGCAGAAGAGCCCGCTCACCTCTTGGCTCCTTGGCCCTGGGAGGCTCTCGCTTCCGCCTTTTCCTCGACGGCTTCACCCACGGGCTGTCTTTTCGCCATTTCTTCTTGGCCTTGCGCCGGCCACTAGAACCACTCTGTGGAAGAGGGAGCCTCAGGAGCTCTGCTCCAGCTCCCAGCAGCCCTCCACGCCCCCCAGGGAGGCCAGGCCCTGCTCTTACCCTGTCTGACTGATTGCCTGACTCCTCGTCCTCCTCCTCGTCCTCCTCCTCTTCTTCCTCTTCCTCCTCCTCTTCCTCCTCCTCCTCCTCTTCCTCCTCCTCTTCACTCAATTGTTCAGCTAGGGCTTCAACTTCAGACTGAAAGAGAGGGAAATCAGGCTGGGGAAACAGCAAACTGCAGTTGTCTCCTTCCAGAGCAAGACACAGTGAATCCCAAGGCCCCGTGTGACCATCACCCCGCTGCCGGGGAAGCTCGCCAGAGGTGGTGGTCGCCCCCGTGGGCAGGAGGTAGGGACTGCGCTGGATCAAGACAGGCATAGAACACTACACGGCAGTCAAAAGGGCTGAGACACACAAACAGGCAGGACTACCCATGTGGACAAAACCACTACATAAAAAGCCAAGGAGTCAAAAGGACGGGTGGGCGCTGGTGGCGCACACCTTTAATCCCAACACTTGGGAGGCAGAGACAATCGGTTCTCTGTGAGTTCCAGGACAGCCAGAGCTAAAGAGTGAAACCCTGTCTGGAAACCCCCCCCCAAAATAAAATAAAAGGAACTTGAGGAATCAGCTTCTAGATATGAACAGCGTAATCATTCAAAAACAAACAAGGCTGGAGGGATTCGCCCCCCCCCAGCCAACCATGAGAAATCCTGTAAGACTGACTTGTTTTCAACAGGTAACTAGTGAGGGAAAAAAAAAAACGGTTTTATGGGTGTCGATGTCTTGTCATCTCAGCACTGGGTGGGGCCAGAGGCAGGTGAGTGGCAGGCAGTTCAAGGCCAGCCTAGGCTACACAGTTAAACTCTGTCCCATCCCCAACAAAGCACACCTATAATCCCAGCACTTGGGATGCAAAGGCAGGCGGATCTCTGAGACAGAGAGGATAGCCTGGTCCATGAATCAAGGTCCAGGACAGTCAGGGCTACAGAGAAACCCTGTCTCAACAACAACAAGGAAACCAAGAAAGCCCCAAGCCAGGAAAGGCTACATGGGGAGACCTTGTTTATATATAAGAAAAAAAGCAGCTAAAGTAACAATGGCAGAAAGAACCCCAACAGAACAGTGCCAGGCACGGTTCCACCTGATGTAATCCCATCACTCAGGAGGCGAAGGCAGAGAAAGGCAGAAGGATCTGTCAGTTCGAGGCCAGCCAGGGCTAGGGCTACATACTGGGACCCTGTCTCAAAACAAAACGGGTGGTACCGTCCATAATCCCAGCTACCCGGGAGGGGCTGAGGCAGGAGTGAATTAAAGGCCAGTCCCGGGCAACCCAGGAAAGGACCTGGTCTCAGATGACTTAGCAAAATAGCTAAGTGCTTGCTCACCTTGGGAGGCCCCGGATTCAATCCCAAATTTGGCAAAAAATAAAACACATGTTTGTTTATAGCTATGGGGGGGGGGTCTCTTCTACACACACACACACACACGATGCTGAGACTGGCTTTATAGTGTGTGGGTGGGCAGCAGGCGCGGCTCACCCTTCCCTTTTGTGCTCAGTGGAAAGTAGTTTCCACAGCAAAGTGGTAAATAGATAAAAAGCAAACACAAAGCCAGGTGTTGGTGGTGCACGCCTTTAATCCCAGCACTCGGGAGGCAGAGGCAGGCGGATCTCTGTGAGTTCAAGGCCAGCCTGGTCTACAGAGAGAGTTCCAGGACCACACAGAGAAGCAGTGTCAAAAACAAAAACAAGACAAAAAGAAAAAAGAAAAAGAAAGAAAGAAAAAGGAAAAAAAAATCGAAGAGGAATGGGGAGACAGCTCAGTGGGTAAGGTGCCTGGTGCTCCAGGGTTGGGATCCAAGTTTGACCCCCCAGACTTCACAGAGAGAAGCCAGGCGCTCCCACACGCCAGAGCTGGCCTGGTGATGCAGATCTGGGTTCTGCACTCGCTTCAACCTCAAATACCAGGGTAATATTCTAGAGACTCAAGCCCACATATCCTAAGAGGTAAAAATCCTCAGGGCCTGTATGGAAGCAGAGACCTACACCCTACAAGCTGCCCTCTTGTCATCCCAACACGCCGTGTGTGTGTGTCTGTGTCTGTGTGTGTCTCTGTGTGTGTGTCACCACAGCGGGCAGGCCACGCTGGACAGACAGGAGCAGAGATGGGCTGGGGGAGACCACTCAGGGCTGTGGATTTGTGAGCGTGAGTGAGATGGGACAGGGAAGCCGGGGCGCCAGCCACGCCAGCAGACCTTGCTGTCGGAGTCCACGCGCTCGTCCACCGAGTAAGAGTCATAGTAGAGGCTGAAGTCGTCACCCACCACCGTCTCCCACTCCTCCAGGGGCCTGGGCTCTCCTTTCTCCAGGGCCATATCTCCGGAGCCCCGGGCAGAGCCAAAGTCCTCCGTCTAGAAACAGATTGGAAAGTCTGAGGCTGGGGCTCCCCCCACCCCATCCCTACCCCGGGGTCTTCCTCCCCAGCTCACCAGGCTGCCAGAGTTCAGCTTCCTCCTTTTGGCTGCATCTGCAAAGAGAAAAATCCGGGGACAGAGCTCTTAACCCCTGGGACAGGATACGCCACGCCACAGGGAGTGTGCGTGGAGAGGGCATAGGGGAAGGCTAACCTGAGGTCACCTTCCCCAGCGGGTGCACGTCGTCGCTCATGCGGAAATGCTGTACTTCGGGGGGCCGCTTCTCAGGGACCGGAGGCTGGAGCACAAAGGAACAACTTTCAGTCAGAGCATCGCTCACCCTGAAAGAGGAAAACCTGGGGGCTGGGGGCTGCAGCGCACACAGGCACGGCCTACCTAACGAGTTCCAGGCCAGACAGGACCTCAAAGTAAGACCCTGTCTCTAAACAAACAAAACAACAACAACAAAGGAAATAAGGATATAATCGAGGTGGAGGAAATTAGGCTAAGGAAATAAGCATGTTACCAAAGTAAAAGCACCGTTCTGCCGCCATCAGCCTAGGGCCCAGGAGCGGTGCGGCTGGTCTACCTCAACAACGCTGCCTGCAGCCCACGAGACTAACCAGCAGTTATCGGTGTCTGCAGCCGAGCCCCATGAACCCAATTCAACCTTCAAGACCCGGATGGTGACAGGGAGAACTGACCCCCAAAGTTTCCTATTGTTGTTGTTGATTGACACAGGGGTCACACAGGGTGGTCAGTCCTGGCTGGCCTGGACCTCACTGGGCTGCTCACGCTGTCCCCAAACTCAGGAGATCCACCTGATTCTACCTCCCAAATGCATCGCCACTGCCGGCTAACATAATAATAATAATCATCATCATCATCATCATTAAGCGAATATAGGAAGAAAATGTGAACAGAAGCCCACAGGTCTCCGGGGATGAGGAGCCAAAACAAACATTTACTATTTATTTACACATCTTTGTCGAGTTTATGTGCTCCACGTGTGCAGGGGGCTTTAAAAGCCAGAGGGTGGCATTGAGTCCCCTGAAACTGAGGTTACAGGTGGCTGTGGGCTGACAGCTGATGCTGGGGTTCGAACCAGAGTCCCCTGCGGGAACAGCTTACGTGCCCTCTGCCACTTGCTATTTACTCTCCGGCGGCAGAGCAACAACACTTAAAAACTAGTGGCACACGCTGCCTTTAATCCCAGCACTCGGGAGGCAGAGGCAGGCGGATCTCTGTGAGTTCGAGACCAGGCTGGACCGACAGCCTCCAAAACAATACAGAGTAACCCAGTCTCGTAAAACCAAAGAACACCGTGGGCCACCGAGATGGGATGGCTCAGTGGGCGGGGATGCTTGCTGTACTCCACACAGACGTCCCCTGTCCTCCACTGCCAGCCCCCCCCCACGGCACACACACGACACGTTTATGCACCCCATAAGCCTCTCCACAGATGCAGCAATCCAAATCAGACCAACATCAAACCGAATTAGAAAAAGCCCACGTTTAATGGACACAGCGCTCCTGGGTGACCCTCCAGACCCCCAGAGAGGAGACAGACGGGAAGGGGAGACTGGAGGAACCATGGGAGTCTGTTTCCTGGGGGGCAGTTTAAATATCCTCTGGGGAGAGGGGTCATCATTTGGCTGGCTTTCTGAGATGCAGTAGGGTTTGGAGGGTGATAGGGGAGGCGGGGGCTTAGGTAGAACCTCCACCAGAACATTCCAGACTCTTTGGGTATATATGGATGCCAGGAGGCTGGGGTGAAGTTTCCACCCTAACAATACACACTCATAATAAACAAAAACTTTTAAAAAGTTGTGCCCATAGCAAACAGTCTTAAGAACCACTACTGCAGTACTTACATTAACTAATCATCTATAGCGAACCTAAACTACAAGGAAGACTGTTAAGTCATATGCAAATATTGACTGCTTAGCTGGCCCACAACTCACAGAGATGCACCCGGCCTCCACCTCTATGACTACTCTCGTAATTTTATATGAGGGGCCGGAGCAAACATGGACTTCTGTACCAGGGAGCAATTTCACTCTGATGAGGTAATCGCTTTCCCAGAAACAGACGACACAGGGGCTGGTGAGGTGGCCCCCAGGTTAGAAGCACTGGAAGACCTAAGTTCAGTTCCTAGCAACCAAATGTAGCTCACAGCGGCTTCAAACTCCAGCTCCAGGGAATCCGCTGCCCTCTTCTAGCCTTGGAGGGCACCAGGCGCACAGGGTGGTGCACACACCCACAGGCAGGTAAAACACCCACACACATAAAATAACCCAGTTTAAAAAAAATTAGGAAAGATTAAAATGAAGAGGCTGGGTGGGGTGGTGCAGGACTAAATCCTTGTCGAAGCAAGTTCAGTCAGCCTTTGTGCTACGTGGAACCATCTCAAAGACAAAAACAAAATGAAATAAATAAGAGCCAGGTGGGTGGCGTACACCAGCAACTCCAGGACTTGGGAAGCAGAGCAAGATGGATCTCTGTTGAGTTAAAAGGCTGGTCTACACTGTGAGTTCGAGGCCAGCTAGGGCAATACATCTGAGATCCTGCTATACTTTTACACACACACAAAAATAAACAACCCCTGGGCGTTGGTGGCGCACGCCTTTAATCCCCAGCACTTGGGAGGCAGAGGCAGGCGGATCTCTGCTTTCGAGGCCAGCCTGGTCTACAGAGCGAGTTCCAGGACAGCCTCCAAAACAATACAGAGAAACCCTGTCTTGAAAAACCAAAATAAAAAACCAAAAAACAAAAAACCAAACAACCCCCCCAACAACAATAACTTTCCAAAACAGCAGGACCCAGACTAAGACTATATAAACTACACCTAGAGCCTTTAAACATTGCCATAATCGGATTCCTGGCTCTCGGCACTCCCATTCTGTCATTTCTGAAGCCTTCCCAGAAGGGAGGGTTCCCAGTAAAAAACTTGAGGCCACATTAAGAGTGGTCTTAAAAGGTGGGTGGGAAAAGCTCCCCAAGGGCTTGCTCAGAGGTAGCGAGGAGCGAAGGCTGAGCCTGCACAGTCATTTTGGCAAGAGTAATTAGGACAATAACTACATAATTAACTCTACATCTGTCAGTCTCCTCCACGAGCCACCCCTCCCCCCAAGAACACAGACTCCAGGAAGCCAGCAATTACTCTGGTCGGCAGACCGAAGCCCGGCCCAACATCTGACACTTGGTAGCCTATTGGTAAGTTCGAAAAAAAATCTGAATACAAGAGGCCCAAAGCTAAATCCCGGAAGGGGAGGGGGAAAAAACACAACAACAACAAAAACAAAACAAAACAAAAAATGAGCCCACCCAGAGATTCCCCACCCCACCCCCAATCTCTCCACCCAACTTCCAGTCTCACCTGCCCGTTGCCGGGCTTGGACATGGTTTTCCGGGCTCGGTGTACTTTGGGCTGCCCCTCCTGGCCGGTAGTTGTTGCGGCCGCCGGAGGGGGTTCGGGCCCAGCAGTTGCAGCTCCCTGGGCCCCGGGCATGCTCAGCAGCCTCATGGCCAAACTCTGGACCGAGGGGGGAGACTTTCCTGCCCCAGTCACTGACATTTTGGCCCGGCTGGGGCAGGCACCCCCCTTGCTGGGGGAAGAGGGGAATGACTTTGTGGCATGGCCTAGAAGAGAGGCGACAGGCAGGGGCGTTGCAGGGTGAGCAGGCAGGCAGGAAGGGTCCTTTTCCCGCTCCCCCCACTGTCCTCCAGCCGCTCACCCAGCAGGGCTCGGCCCCCATCTCCCTCCAGGCTCTCGGGCTCGTCCCCGATGAGTGGCGTGGCGCCCACAGGGGTGTCAGCCCCCTCATCGCCGACGGTGACAGTGACAGAGGCCGGAGAGGAGGGGCCGGCGGGCTCCAGGGAGTCGGGGTCGGCCTTGGGAAGGGTCTCCTCGGCGTGAGGGGTGTCCCCCAAAGGGCCGTGAACTGCGGGGGGCACGGGATGGGGAGGAAGCGGAGAGGAAAAACAAGTTCAGGGCCGCGGCTCCGGGGGATCCCGGGTTGGGGGCGGGGGAGGGAGGCTGGCGGTCCGGCCGGGCGGGCCTTGCATCACTCACCCCTCTCGGCGGCTGCTCCTCGGGGCTCCTTCTCCAGCAGCAGCGCCCCCATCTCGGCGGGGGCCTCCCCCTGGGAGGGGAGACAAGGGACCGGGGCGCCCGTCAGCCCGGCAGGCAGCTGGGGGGCCCATGACGCCTGGGCCCGGGGCAGCGAGAGCAGGCTCCGGGGCCTACCTCGCCCTCGGTGTGCGCCCCCCCTGCCGCGGCCGCGGCCGCCCGTGGGGGCCGCACGCCCCCGCCCCCGGGCCCGCATCGGCCCCCTCCCTCTCGGCAGACCCCGCATCTCTGGGGCCGGGAGCAGAGGAGGGGGAAGGGGCGGGGCCTCGGCGCCCCGGCCCCGCCCCCTCCTCCCGGCCGCACGCGCCGCTCCCCCTTTGTCCCCCAGGCCGCGGGGACCCCGGCCACCAACCCCTGCAACGCCCGCTGCGCCCCAGCCCGGCGGACGGCCCCTCGCGCCCCTCGCGCGGGCTCCCGGGGTCGCGGCGCCCACCGCCCACGCTGGGGCGGCGGGCGGCGGCACGCGCGGCTCGGCGCCCACTCCCCCACCTCCCACCCCCTGCTCCCCTCATCCGCCCCCGGTGTCGGCCCCCTGGTTTGCTGCAAGTTCGGCTCGGGCCCCCCGGCCCCGTTGCACCCCCGGAGCATTGCACGGGCGCGCGCTTCCCCCCGGGCGCGCGCGCGGGCATGCACCCGCCTCTCCCCCTCCCCTTCCGCACCTCGGCGGCCGCCGCCGCAGCAGCTCCCGCCGCCGCCGCCATCGCCGCTTGCGCGGGGGGCCGAGCCGGCGCGCGGCCGCCCCGGGTCACGTGGACAGGGAGGGAGGGCGACGAGACGCCTTAAAGGAGCCGCTGCGGGCCTTTTGGCCATTTTTCGCCCCCCGGGGTGGCTCGGTTGGTCCGGAGCTAGGGTGTCCCGGGGAGAGGGCCTTCATCCCCAGCCTCGGCCCTGCAGGGAGCCCCGGGGCGAGGCGCGGCTGGGGCCGTGGCTTCCCTGTCCCCGCCCGGTTTTTTTTTCTTTTGCGAGCAGCACACGTGAAGCCCGGAGCCTCTGCAGCGCGCGAGCCTGGGGGCGGGGGGGTCCAGGCTTCTTCCCTTCCCGTTGCACAAGCAGGGGCGATCGGGCTCGCGGGAGACACCTCTAGCGCTGCGTGGGTGCCCCCTCCCACCCTACCCCCGGCCTTGCCAGGTCCGTGCACGCCAGGCGAGCCGCGCCACGACGTGCGCTATGGGTGCCCGTGGCCTGTTGACAGCCACCGTTCCTGCCAAACCCTGCTCAGTCGGGGCGAGGGGGGTGTCACGGTCCAGACGACAGCCTAAGAGCGAGCGAACGGCGGGCGCACACAGCCAGGTGTGCCGCCCTGACCACACAGTCGGCGGGACGCAGCCCCCCCTTCGCCCCTCCCCGCCCCTCGCGCACGGCGAGTCCAGCGGGCTCGAGTTTTGGAAAATAGCTGTGTGGTTCCGCTCACAAATGCGGGGACCGGCAGGTAGTTAAATGTTATTGGGCTCGAGGCCAATTCAGAAGCCTTATGGGAACTGTAGTTCTTTTTTTTTTTGGTTAAGAACCTTTCAAGAGCTTTCTGGGAATTGTAGTCTTCCAGGCATTCTAACGTAGGCTGAGCCCATTTTTTCGGCTTTCTTTAAAACTCGAGCCGTTTGCCACTGTCAAAAAAAAAAAAATGTCCACAGACGGGTCGGCCTGCTTTCTCAATGGGCACACTGGCCACCTGCGGCTCATGCCCTGCACTGGTACCCAAGCCACAGTTTATGCCCTCACCAGGGCTGCCAATCACCTAGTGGGATAAGGTTTCTGACTAGGTGTCGAGGTTGCCCCCCAATTGGAGGAGGGCGTGTTCCTGCCATGTCCCTAGTCCCTGCTTTTGGCACGGGACTGCAGTTTATCAGCTCTGGAAGAGTCTGTCTATGATGGGTAAGTCATACACATGCAGTTTGCCAGAACATAAAAGAGAAAAAAAATGTTTTGTTGGTTTTTTTTTTATTATTTTGTGGAAAACAAAGAAAAAACTAAACCCCCCCAACTCCAGAAAAAATCCTAAAAAATACGTTTTCTTAAAAAATACTGTATAAGTCTCTACTCCTCTCCCTCCCGCCCCCCAACAGCCCTTCCTGCTGCCCCTTTTCCTAAGTGCCCGGCCCCCCACCCCACCACTATCCACTCTTCTTGCTATGGTACCCCGGAATCTCACTGCCTACCCAGGTTGCCCTCCCTGTTCTCTTACCTGGCGCATATTATTACCCCGGCATGCAAGCTCCGCCTCCCCTTCCTTTTCTGGGACTTCACACCTGTTTCCCCTACGACTCCCTTTCCCACCTATTCTAAACAGGGACGAGAAAACTGCGTCCTGCCATTTCCCCCACCACCACGATTTCCCACCCCCCCCTCAAGAAACGCTACAATCTTCTCCCTGGGCAGCTGCAGCCAGGAAAAGAGCTCTTCTCCAAACTTTCAGCTTTTTTTTCTTTTCTTTTTTTTTCTCTTCCTCCCTCCACCTCGTCCGTGCACCTCTACCAAAAAAAATCTTTCTTTGGGAGCCCCCCCCACATCCCCTCAAGCCTTGTCAACCCTGTCTCCGGCTCCATCATCATCATCTTCTTCTTCCTCTGCTCTTTTTGAGGCAAGGTCTTCTCTCCAATCTTCCTCCCTCAAGGTGTGCGCAGCGCATGCCCGGAACTCTCCCTCCCCGCCCCCCCCCCCACGCAGCCTCCTGGCCCCTTCATCGGATGAGCACGTTGATCTCCGCCACGCCGGCTTCCAGCACGTTCTCGGCCGTGGTTTTGCCGTGCTGCTCCTTGAGGTGCCGCCTGATGGCTGGCTTGTGGGCGAAGCGCACGTCGCAGTAGGAGCATCGGTAGGGCCGCGCCCCCGAGTGCAGGTTGAGGTGGTCGTGCAGCGTGGACTTCTGCGTGAAGCACTTGCCGCAGATGCCGCACGAGTGCGACTTGACGCCGCGGTGCACGTTCATGTGGCGGTTGAGGTTGCTGCTGTGGTTGAACTGCTTCCCGCAGCGCGGGCACATGAAAATGAAGTGCTGCGCGCGCATGTGGAACACCAGCTTCTCCACGCCCTGGAACACCTCCGGGCACTTGGTGCACTTGATGTTCTTCAGGGGGTTCCCACCGGAGAAGCCCCCGGGCAGGGGTCCCCGGCTGCCCCCCGCCCCAAGGCTGCCCCCCGCCCCCCGGGCAGCCATGGCCACTGCCGCTGCTTCCACGAGGCCCGAGGCGGCCCCCACACTGGCCCGGCCTCCTGGGATCAGCAGCAGGCCTTCCCCTTCGGCGTCCTCGGACAGGCTGTAGCAGGCCTTCACCACGCCTTGCGGCGGGGTCACGGCGTTGGGGGCCACGCTGCTACTCTGGGCCAGCTCCCCCAGGTGGCTGCTCACGGAGGCCCCGATGCCCAGACCCGCTGCCAGGCCTCCCGGGGGCTTCAGCCGGTGAGCCACCTCGAGGGCGGACTCCACCTTGACGATGCAGATGTCAGAAACGTCCTCGTCTTCGTCCTCGTCCTCGTCCTCGGCCTTCAGCTCCAGGTCCTCATCCAGCGGGAACTCCAGCTTCACGGGTCGCAGGAGCGGAGGGGGTAGAGGAGGCGGGGGTGGGGGCTTCGGGGCTGGCTTTGGGGTCCTGGCCGGGGGGAGGAGGGACTTGGCGGCACTGACACTGCTCACGAGGCTGGCCTCGCTGACCCCGTCCTCTTTGAGGCCTATTTTGGGCTCAATGAACTGGCTGAGGGCGTTTCTGCACTTCTCCACCACGTGCTCCATCTGCAGGTAGGAGGCGGCCGTCAGGTAGTTCACGATGTCCCTGACGGCGAACTCCAGGGCGCCCGTGTAGCAAGAGAGGAGCAGGTCGGCCACAATGCGCGCGCTGTGCATCAGGGAGACCTGCAGCTCCGAGCTGGGGTTCAGCAAGAACTGGTCCCGGAGGAACGGTGAGCAGGCGGCCAGGATGACCTTGTGGCCGCGGAATTTGAGGCTGTCGGCCACGATGGTCACATCGCAGAACCGCTCCTCGGCGCGGAGCTGGTTCATGTTCCGCAGCGTAGCGGCCTCGTGGCCAGGCAGCTGGAAACGCAAGACTTCCACCCCAGAGGCCATTGTGGCGGGAGTGGGCTGCCCTGGGTGGGAAGGAAACCGGTCAGAGACAAAGGTCTCCGGCTGTCGGAGGCCAGGGCTCCGGACCCCCCATCCCTACCTCCCCGGGCTTGGTGCGCCTCCCTCAGTTTCCCCCAGACCCCGAGGAGGCGCGGTCCCTCCGAGGAGGGAGGCGTGGTTCCCGGGGGCGGGGCAGCGGCGTCCACACACCCCCGCGGCCCCGCGCGCCCCTGGGAGAACGGAGAAAGGGGCGGGTGGGGGCGAGGAGGAGCCCGAGGATGGCGACTCTGGGGTGGCCCCCCAGTTGCAGGCTCTCCGCACCCGCCTCGCCTCCCAAGCCCGGGCCGCGCGCTGCTGTGAGTCCGTGCCCCCCCCACCTTGTTTCTCGTCCTCCCGCCGCCCGGACCGGCCGTGCACGCCCCCCTCCCACGCGCAGATCCCCGTGGCACGCCCACCCCCAACCCCCCCCCGCCGCCGCCCCCCGCCCGGGACTCACGACCTCTGGGTGCACGCGCCTCTCACCTGGCCCGGTTCCGCGTGCTGAATTTTTCCACCCCCCCTGGTCCCCCACGCCCCCCCCCGGGGCCAGCGGCGCCCCCCACACTCGGGCAGGGCCTGGGCAGCGCGCAGGCGCGGGGGGGTGCACGGGGAGCGCGCGCGCGCTCGCGCGGGGCCGGCTCCGCGTGGGCGGGAGGAGGGGGAGGGGCGGGGGCCGCTCGCGCCGAGTGTTCCGAGGCCCCCGCGCGCCGCGCAGCAGCGTCCGCGAGGACTCGGGGCGGAGGAAGAGGGGAGGGAATTAAAGGAGCAGGATCCCCCCTCCCCGATCCCCCTCCTTCCTCCCCGGCACCCCCACGCGGTTAAAGGGCTGGACAGTCGTGCCTCCCCTTTGGCCAGGATTATTTGTCCGCCAGAGCGGAAATACGCTCCACACTCACTCACACACACACACACACACACACACACACACACACCTCTTTCACGCTCCCCCTCCTCCCTGCCTCTGGGGCCCGCCGGCCCGTCTGCGCGTGCGTGCCAAGGCCCGCGCGCTCAGGCCCGCCCCCCTGGCTCCCGGGGCGCCCCCCGCGCGCCCCCGCGCGCCCCGCCCGCCCCGCGGCCGCCCCACCCCACCCCCGGCGCGCGCGAGCGCGAGCGCGCGCTCCCCGGGATTGCTGCGCCGTCTGCGCGCCGCCACCTGCTCCGAGGTCGGTCCCGCCCCGCTGTGCCGAGTCGGCACCTCCCGGGACCTCGGGCCGCCTGGCGGCCTCCGGATCCTTGCTTGGGTCGCTCGGCTCGCTGCTGCCCACGGGTGCCAGCAGCATCCTCCCTCCGCCGACTGTGTGCGCGGTCCCTCAGGCCACACTCGCAGACTTTTCCGAGTCTTGTGAAGCTGGTGCCTACTACTGTAGTCCCTGCCGATCGCGAAGATTCGTTTCACTCCCCCACCGGGCAGATGAAGAACCAGCGCTCCCAGTCTGCCCGGCTCCAGAACACGGTAGCTAGAAATCACACTCATCCTCTCTTCCAGCTTCCTGCACCCCAACTCCTTGCCATGGCCAAGATCCCCACGCGTGTCGCCTCCACCTGTGTCATTAACCCGGGACTAATCCTCCAAGTCGTGCAGTTATTTATATTGGTGCCCAGTTTTCTCTTTCCCTGCACCGACCCTTCCTTTCCACAGCCTCTCTTCCAGGGAGGTGCTCCCTGGGCCTAGACTTCCTCCTCTTCTCTGCACCCGGCTCTCCCCGTCTTTCACTCCCAAACTCGGTGGCACCCTCCGCAACTTCAGTGAGTACTTAATGGACACCCGCGTTAAAGGCTAGCCTCCCCCAGCTCCTCTGTGCACCCCCAAGCACCCACAGTGGCGCTCCAGACTATCAGGGTCCTCAGGGAGATGACACTGTTTATTACACCCTTCCCCGGAGGAACTTCTGCATTCTGAGGACGCTAACCTGCTCTCCGCCCAGTGTGCTCGCTATGCCCCCCCACCCCCAAGACTGCCACTTCTTGATTACGGGAATCAGGTTATGGACTGGGTTTTGCGATTAAAAGTCAGGCAATGATAAGTAACTGGCGGTTGACGTCATTCGCTGCCGGCTGGTCCCGCATCCCCCCATGCGGAATTCATGCCTGACTTGAACTGGACACCCAAACCCAAGCGATGCGGTTTCAGGGTACCGAAGTGCTGCCTTAGCTGTGGCCTTTGATTTCCCTGTTAAGATTTTCCGACTTTGGTGTCCTTACCCAGGTCACTTTGTAGTCGGGTCGGGTGTGGGTTTAAGGGACAGGCTTTTGTGTCTGGTACCCCTTGTTTTAACGCTGTAGTCACCGTCTATTGCAGGAGAGAAAGCTCTTGGGCAAATTACTTAATTCTCTGGATCATGGTCTCTTTATCTTTGAACTAACGAATGCTCACCAGGCTCGTGACCCTGACGGACGATGGATGGACAATGGATCTGGGGTAACACCCTTTCTCTTTGTTTTCATGGGAAATACAGACTATGATGTTTTCTGGTTTTCTTTTCTTCATGACAGGGTTTCCTGTGCAGCCCTGGCTGTCCTGGAACTCGCTCTGTAAGCCAGGCTGGCCTCGAACTCGGAGACTCACCTGCCACTGCCTCCTGAGTGCTGGGATTAACGGCGTGTGCCGCCACCCACGGTAACTATGAAGCCTTCAAAAGAATTTTAATTGCAAGTTTCTGTTTTTCGGGGCTGGAGAGATGGCTCAGGGGTTAAGAGCACAGGCAGCTCTTCCAGAGGACTTGAGAGCAATTCCCAGCAACCACATGGTGGCTCACAACCATCTGAAATGAGATCTGGCGCCCTCTTCTGGTGTCCAATCATACATGCAGGCAGACACTGTATGTATAATAAATAAATAAAGATCTATTTTAAAAAATTGTTTTTCAATCCTTACCAAACTTCTCAAAAGAATCATACGTGGGGCTGGAGAGATGGTTCAGCTGTTAAGAACACTTGTTCTTGCAGAGGACCCCAGTGGGATTCCCAGAACCCACATGGCGGCTCACAACCATTAGTTACTCCAGGTCCAGAGCATCTAACAATCTTCTTCTGCCATGTGTGCGTACACACACACACACACACACACACACCAAGCAAAGCACTCAAACACATAAAATAAAATAAATCCTTAAGAAAATTTAAAAAGGGGGCCTGGAGAGATGGCTCAGAGGTTGAGAGCACTGGCTGCTCTTCCAGAGGCCCTGAGTTCAATTCCCAGCAACCACATGGTGGCTCACAACCACCTTGAATGAGATCTGGCGCCCTCTTCTGGCGTGTAGGCAGAACACTGTATATGTGATAAATAAATCTTAAAAAAAGAAGAAATTAAAAAGGAAGAGTTAATATTTCACTGAGCAGTAGGTGCACGCCTTTACTCCCAGTACTTGGGAATGAGACACAGATCTCTCTGAGTTTGAGGCCAGCCTGGTCTACATAGTGACTTCCAGAGCATCCAGGCCTATGTGGAGAGGCTGCCTCAAAACAATCAAAAGAAGGAAAGTTTGAGCCGGGCGTTGGTGGCGCATGCCTTTAATCCCAGCACTCGGGAGGCAGAGGCAGGCGGATCTCTGTGAGTTCGAGGCCAGCCTGGTCTACAGAGCGAGTTCCAGGACAGCAGTCTCACAGTCCCAAGGCAGATGCCTCAGCATGGCTGCGGTCCTTCCCCCTGTGCGGGTGGCTGCTGTTGGCCCCGTGTCTTCTCAGATTTTTACCCTCAAACACTCCTCAGGTCAAAGGACTCCTTGTCTGAAACACCGTTGTGCCCAAATTCTGAACCCCAGATTCACCAAGAGACCCGACCCCATGTGAAAGCAAAGAGTCTTTAATTAATTAATGAGTTAACTGTATTAACTCGGTTCCCCCATCTGTCCGGCACAGTGGGTGGACCAAGAAGGACAGCAGGGCAGAGGTGGGGGTGTGGGGTGGGGGAATTTATTGGGTAGAGCAAGGGGAGTGTCTGGGGTCTGCAACGGTCAGGATTGGTGAACTTCCGGGCATGGTTGACCTGTCCTGTGTTGATTGGTCAGCTGGTTGCTATGGCCTAGAGGCCCTCCCAGGGCAGTTGCTATGCTCTGCACACCACTGTTAACTGCAAAGCACATTCAGAACCCATATAGCACGTCCAGAGCCCGCCAGCTGACTTCTGATTGGTTCCTTGCCACATGGAGGGTATCTGGCTTCCTGGTGACTGGGGCAAGGTCAGGCAAGGTTGGAACCTGTGCTTGTGCTATGGCTGCCAAAGCAGGGGGCTGGGGTGACAGCCTGGTTCCTTCACCACCACACTGAATTGATTTCCTTCGTGCTGGTGGCAGGGAATGCCCTCCTCCACGTTCTGCACCGATGGGGCTCCCTTTCCACCCATCCTTCCTTAATACTCACGGTGCTCTGGGCCCGCCCCTGCACACAGGCACCTGCATGGCTGGGGTCCCCTCTTCACTCACCAGGCAGTGGGACACTCATTGAAACCTTTCTAGACCTCTAGAGAGGCCGGGTGACCTCTATCTAGACCGGCCAGTGAGGCCGGGTGACCTAGACAGGCCAGCGTGGCTAAGTGGCAGCCAAGGGGTCTCAGCGCTTAGCGGCAGCGGTATTTCTCGCTCTGTGAGTCAGTGGCCAGTGGGGCACTGATCATTCCCCGGGGATCCAGGTCCAAAGCGGCCTCATTCAAAGAGGACGCTTAGGGTATGGCTCAGAGAGGATGAGGGGTTGGTGGGAGGAGAGAACCATTCTCCTGAAAGTTGTCCTCCGCTCTCCTGCCGTGGTGCACATACCCCCCCAACCCTCACAGGAGTTAAATGTTAAGGGTGCTTGTTTATTCTTTATTTAGGGTGGGTCTTTGGGGTCTTGAGACAGGGTTTCTCTATGTAGCCCTACATGTCCTGGAACTCACTCTATAGAGTAGGCTGGCCTTGAATTCAGAGATCCGCCTGTCTCTGCCTCCTGCGTTGGGATTGAAGGTGTGCGTCCCTATGCCTGAGCTACACCCACTTGCAGGGGCTCCCCAGGTTCTGTTCCCAGCACTCACAAGGCGGCTCACAGCTGTCTGTAATTCCAGGGGATCTGCCGTTTCCTTCTGGCCTCCACGGGCGCCAGGCACACCTGGTGCATCTACATACAGGCAGGCAAAGCGCTCACAACATAAAAATAAAAGAACACTTTGCATTTGTCTATAAAAGTTTAACATTTTAAAAAGTTACGAAACTAGGCGACTGGGGCTGTGGAGAAGGCGTGTTGGGTAGAGTCACTTGCCATCCAGCCTGCGTTCAGACCCTGGGACCCACATGCGGTAAGGAGAGGACAGATTTCCCACAAGCCCCCGACCTCCTCTTGTACATTGTGGTATATGTTCCCCTTAAAAACAAATACAAAAATAAATAAATGAATGTAAGGAAAAGAAGATGGTCTTGAAATCAGGCCTGGTGCCCACTCAACAAGAGGGAAGTCATGCCTAGCAGTGGTGACCCAGCCAATTGCCCTCAGCGAGTGAAGCCATGGTCTTGGAGGAGAATCTGCTATCGCCACCTAGAGAGCCAGGATAGCCCATAACTGCATTCTAAACATTGTCCTCACGCCCACACGTGAGTGTAATCCCCACCCTCAGCAAGGAAAATTCCTTCGCAACAGACAGAGGCCATTAAAAAAGAAACCCACAAAATTGCAAGGAGGTAGAAGCAGGCGGATCTCTGTGAGTTCGAGGCCAGCCTGGTCTACAGAGAGAGTTCCAGGACAGCCTCCAAAGCAATACAGAGAAAACCAATAGAGAGAGAGGGAGGGAGGGAGGGAGGGAGGGAGGGAAGGAAGGAAGGAAGGAGAGGAGGAGAGGCCTCTGGCAATATTGCATTGGCAATTAAGCACATTTTTGTTTGTTTGTGGAGACAGGGTCTCCCTATGTAGTACTGACCAGCCTGGTAAACATAGGTTAGGTTGGCTTGGAATGTATGTGGTCCTCCTGCCTCTGCCTCCCGAGAGTGCTGGCATCATGGTGTCAGTCAGTCTCTTTCAACTGTCAGTAGAAACTCTGCTTGGGAGCAACAAATGGGTGGTGGGCGGTGGCGTGGGCGGTGGGCGGTGGGCGGTGCGTGGACCTCTCTGCTCTCACTGTCATTGTCTAAAGCCACCCGGCTGAGACTAACTTCACTTCGGCAAGGCTCAGATGCTGGATTCTCTCGTGTGCCTGGAAGGCAGAAACTGGGAGGACTGGCGGGCAGCAGCCTGCCTGACTCCCACACTGGATGTCCTGACAACCAGGTCACACATCACCTTTACACCCCGACCTCTGCCGGCCCCCAGTTCTCTGTCACTTGAACTCCTCCCTCCTACTGCGGACCAGGCTGGATTTGAACTCACAGACAGGTCTGCCTCCCCGGTGACGAAGAGCATGTGTCACCATACCTGATACCTGTCCCCAGTTCTTTTTTGTTTTTTGGCATTTTGAGGCAGAGTTTCTCTGTCTCTGCCTCCCGAGTGCTGGGATTACAGGCGTGTGCCACCACCAACGCCTGGCATATCTGAGTTAAAGAGGCTGTGAGTGGTGTCTCATGCCTGTAATTCCAGCACTTAGAAGCCTGAGCCAGGGGACTGGAGAGATGCCTCAGAGGTTGAGAGCACTGGCTGCTGTTCCAGGGGTCCTGAATTCAGTTCCCAGCAACCACATGGTGGCTCATGACCATCTACAATTTAGTCTGGTGTCCTCTTCTGGCATGTAGGCAGAACACTGTATATGTGATAAATAAGTAAACCTTAAAAAAAAGAAGAAGAAGGCAGAGGCAGGCGGATCTCTGTGAGTTCAAGGCCAGCCTGGTCTATAGAGCGAGTTCCAGGACAGCCTCCAAAGCCACAGAGAAACTCTGTCTCAAAAAAAACCAAAAACAAAATTCAGATATGACTTGGCTCCAAGGACTGAGTCACCTTCATTAAAGTCACGAAAGAGTCCCATGTGTGGTACTGATGAAACAGCCAGCTAACGAGCCAAGCCTGAGCACCCTGGCATTGTAACCCAAAAACCAAATTCCTTCCACCACACTGGACCTGGGGCTGGGGGTGGGGCCAGCTCTGCAGGAGTAGAACCTCTCATTGGTGCCCTGAAGGAGAGCTAGTGTGAGCTCTGTCCCCTCTAGCTGGAGACTACCTTAGCAGCATGGCCGTGGTGGAGCGGCTGTGTTGGCAAGGACAGGAGCTCCAGAGCAGTTTCCGGGGACATGGGGAGGAGACGGGCTTTGCATTTGGGAAGGTGCATTGTTGAAAAGGTACAATGAGCTGGGCGTTGGTGGCGCACGCCTTTAATCCCAGCACCAGGGAGGCAGAGGCAGGTGGATCTCTGTGAGTTCGAGGCCAGCCTGGTCTACAGAGGGAGTTCCAGGACAGCCTCCAAAACAATACAGAGAAACCCTGCCTCAAAAAAACCAAGCAGAGTTTGTGGGTAAGGTGGGATGTGGGGCACTTTCACCACCTGTCGCCATGTCATACCCAGCATCCTTCGCTCAACACGTTGAGAAGAGCCCACCAGCCAGGGGTGTGGAGATCCCTGGGGGAATGGATACTGCAATGAGTAAGACATGTGGACGAGCAGATGTGAGTGACGAGCAGGTGTGGGGGATGAGCAGGTGTGGGTGGTGATGAGCAGTGTGGGTGACATGCAGTGTGGGTGACGAGCAGGTGTGTGTAACGTGCAGGTGTGGTGGTGATGAGCAGGTGTGGGTGATGAGCAGGTGTGGGTGACGAGCAGGTGTGGGTGACGAGCAGGTGTGGGTGACGAGCAGGTGTGGGTGACGAGCAGGTGTGGGTGACGAGCAGGCAGGTGTGGGTGGTGAGGAGCAGGCAGGTGTGGGTGGTGAGGAGCAGGTGTGTGGGTGACGAGCAGGTGTGGGTGGTGACGAGCAGGCAGGTGTGGGTGGTGAGGAGCAGGTGTGGGTGACGAGCAGGTGTGGGGGGTGATGAGCAGGTGTGTGGGTGACCTGCAGGTGTGGGTGGTGACGAGCAGGTGTGGGTGGTGACGAGCAGGCAGGTGTGGGTGGTGAGGAGCAGATGTGGGTGACGAGCAGGTGTGGGGGGTGATGAGCAGGTGTGTGGGTGACCTGCAGGTGTGGGTGGTGACGAGCAGGTGTGGGTGGTGACGAGCAGGCAGGTGTGGGTGGTGAGGAGCAGGTGTGGGTGACGAGCAGGTGTGGGGGGTGATGAGCAGGTGTGTGGGTGACCTGCAGGTGTGGGTGGTGACGAGCAGGTGTGTGGGTGACGAGCAGGTGTGGGTGGTGACGAGCAGGTGTGTGGGTGACCTGCAGGTGTGGGTGGTGACGAGCGGGTGTGGGTGACGAGCATGCGTGGGTGGTGACGAGCAGGTGTGGGTGGTGACGAGCAGGTGTGTGGGTGACGAGCAGGTGTGTGGGTGACGAGCAGGTGTGTGGGTGACGAGCAGGTGTGTGGGTGACCTGCAGGTGTGGGTGGTGACGAGCAGGTGTGTGGGTGACGAGCAGGTGTGTGGGTGACGAGCAGGTGTGGGGGTGACGAGCAGGTGTGTGGGTGACGAGCATGCGTGGGTGGTGACGAGCAGGTGTGTGGGTGACGAGCAGGTGTGTGGGTGACGAGCAGGTGTGTGGGTGACCTGCAGGTGTGGGTGGTGACGAGCAGGTGTGTGGGTGACGAGCAGGTGTGTGGGTGACGAGCAGGTGTGTGGGTGACGAGCAGGTGTGTGGGTGACGAGCAGGTGTGGGTGGTGACGAGCAGGTGTGTGGGTGACGAGCAGGTGTGTGGGTGACGAGCAGGTGTGTGGGTGACGAGCAGGTGTGTGGGTGACCTGCAGGTGTGTGGGTGACGAGCAGGTGTGTGGGTGACCTGCAGGTGTGGGGGTGACGAGCGGGTGTGGGTGACCTGCAGGTGTGGGTGGTGACGAGCAGGTGTGGGTGACGTGCAGGTGTGGGTGACGTGCAGGTGTCACACTCAGGTCCAGCTGCTGTCTGAGAGGGGTGTGGCTCCTCACAGCAGGTCAAGCGCAGACCTCGGGAGGCCCGAGAACCCAGTCCCAGGTTTGCTTTCTCCTTGGGAAGCTGGTGCAGTGGACAACGTCAGAAGCCTCAGCGTGGGCGCGATGCAAGATGGCAGCCACCACAGGCTGGGGAGGGAAAGTCCCTTGAAATTTCCGACTGTTGGGAGAGCTGGAAGGAGGCCAGAAAGGAGGAGGCGACGGCACAGTTACCCGGGGTCTAGGGGACGAGGAAGACATGACACTTAGGAGATGGACAGGATGATAATTGGGCCTCCAAGAACAATTTATGAAAACCGAGCGAATATACAGCCTTAAAATAGAATGTGGACCTAAGTACCCAGAAGCGCCCCCATCTGTGATTTGTAACAAAAGTCAGTATGAGCGGCGTGAGTAGTTCCAGTGGAGTGGTGGACCCAAGGGCCACGGCGGTGCTGGCAAAATGGCAGAATCCCCACAGCATCGAAGTCACCCTGCAGGAGCTTCGGCGCCTGATGACGTCAAAAGGGAACATGGGGGGCTGGAGAGACGGCTCAGCGGTTAAGAGCACTGGCTGGTCTTCCAGAGGTCCTGAGTTCAATTCCCAGCAACCACATGGTGGCTCACAGCCGTCCGTAATGAGACCTGGCGCCCTCTTCTGGCCTGTGGCCGTACATGTAGAACACTGTATACATACATACATACATACATACATACATACATACATACATAAATAGAGACCATGAGGCTGCCACAGCCGCCAGAAGGACAGTGTCACAGCAACTCGTCACCAAGGCCCCGGCCTCCCCTCCCCAATCCAACCTAAGTCTTCATTTTCGACAGTAGTGGATTTTCTAGAATCATCTTGCAGACCTCAAAGCACTGGAGAGGATGCTCCACTCGGCCTTCATCCTGAGACACTGTTCTGATACTCATTTCTTGGCCATTTGACATACCTAAGTTGCGCTGTGTAACATCTGTCGAGTGTAACCGCTGGCTGCCTGGTTGAACGTCTGGGATCAAGAAGCGGTGTTGAAATCGGTTTCCTTCGGGAGCGGCAGGCACGGCTAACGCGACTGTGAGCAGACAAGTCAATCACCCGCCGCTGACTCGTGGCCTGGGTCTGCCTTTGCCCCCCCCCCCCCGCCCCCTCCCCGCCACAGCTGTGGGGTAGCCCTTAGAATAGACGGGAAGGCTTCGGGTGGCAGCCGTGGGGCGACTGCTGGGCTTGGGGGTGCTTTGGCTTCACCCCTGCTTTCTGAAGTCTTCAGTGATGCCCCTTCCAAGCCATTGTCCCCCCCCATTCTGCTCCCCCACTCCTGCCCTTGGCCAAAGCTTAGATTGCAAGCCTCCCCTCCCTCTGAGATTGGCCGTGGGTGAGGAATTCAGGGCTTCCTGTCTCCCCACCTTCGTCAAGGGGAGCTGCTCTCCCCCCTCAACTCCCCCATTACCCATCACTACCCACACTTGCTGTGGCCAGAGCCGTGAGGTGAGGTTGGGACGGCCTGGCCTCCTCCTCAGCTCTGGACCACGCGTTCACTAGCCTGGGAAGGGGGTTCCCGCTGCCACCATCAGCCTATGCGCTCTGAGCTCAGATCTCGAGGTGAACAGAGCAGTCAGTCACTGGGACAAACCCGCCAGCGCTCAGGGCCTAAGGAAGGCCGTGCGGGGAGTTGTCAGCACACAGACAGGGCACTGAGTCGGTGGCTTTCTCGTAGCCGCTTTGCTTTACAGACTGAAGTGGTTTGGACAGGATGCCCTGGCCACCCGTCAGGTCTGACGTGGAGCCTGACAGCTGGAACACAGGCCTCGACCCTGCAGACTCAGGTTCCGGGGTTGCTGCTCCTCAGACCCTCGGCAGGGACCTGGAGGAGCTCTGTGTCATGAGTTTTCAGATCTGCCTGACCTCCTGGCTCGTGGCCGTGTTCCCCACTCTGTTCAGGACCACTAATTGTTGAAATGTGGATGCATACCGAAATAAAGGCAATGTGTTGTGTTGCAAAAAAAAAAAAAAAGTCTCAGCATGGAACCTGGCATCTGGGCTTACAGGGGACGGTGGCTTGGAGGGACCAGAAGCCAGACACTGTCCTTTTCTGAGGCTCCAAGAGCGGTGTGTGCAAAGGTGGCCGTAATCCTAGCACGTGGGAGGTGGAGGCAGGAGATTCAGGGATTCAAGCCCAGCCTCTGCTACGCAGCAAGTTGGAGGCCAGCGCTGGCGGTGTGGGTCCCAGTCTCAGGAAAATGGGGGCCGGACAGAAGGCGAGGTTGCTAAAATGCTTGCAAGTGTGAGGACCTCAGTGTGGGCGCCTGGATGCGGCATTGCCCTCTCGTAATCCAGGAGCAGAGACAGGCAGGTCCCTGAAGCTCCCTGCTGAGTTCATCTGGTTTATTTGGCAAAGTTCCGGGCCAGTGAGAGACTCTGTCTCAAGCAACAGGTGGAAGGGGCCTGAGGAGTTACACCCATGATTGTCCTCTGACCGCCAGAGGTGCAAACACATGTGCACACGCCACACACACACACACACACACGCCACACACACACGCCACACACACACACACCACACACACACACACCACACACACACCACACACAAACACACCACACCACACACACACACACACGCCACACACACACACACACACACACACCACACACGAAACAGAAGGAATAGAAACCATTGATATTTTTGTCTCTGATCTGACGGATTTCTTGGGGTGGAGGTGGGACGGTTCTTGCCTTGACCTTGTTATAGCTACAAGAACACTAACTATAATATAAGCTCATGAGGGACAATAGGCTAATACAGTGCCTTACATTCTCCACGGCTGGGCAGGGCATAGTGAGAATGGCCCACGCCTTTAATACCAGCACTTGGAGGCGAAGGCCGGGATATCTCTGTGAGTTCAATGCCTGCCTGGTCTAAGGAGTGAGTTTCAGGACAGCTAAATCTACATAGTAAGACTCTATCTTGAAACAAACTTTTCCATGGCTGGGTACCCTGTATAGTAACCAAAGTTTGTAACCTTGGGAGACAGAGGCAGGAGAATCAGGAGTTTCAATGCTAGTTTCAACTATTTAGCAAATCCTAAATCAGTCTGGATTATGTGAGACCCTGTCTCAGAGGAGAAAAATATATTAAAATATAAAACGTATGAAAAAAGGTTTTTTCCAGTTTAAAAATAAAATGTATCTTAAACTAGGAAATACTGCTATTCTTTTGACCCAACCCCCAGTCCCCCCTTTTTTTTACAAGCTGAAAATTTTATCTGCTAGATGTTCAAAAAAAAAAAAAACAAGAAAAGAAAAATTTCCAAGCGTTTTTCCCCGACTTTGCAAGTAACTGTTTACTTTCTTTTCCTCCTGTTTTCAGGGAAAGACCCAGGACGGAATGTGAACCTTCCCGTATGCCAAGATGCTCTAAAAAGATCGGTTTCGATTCCTCAGAAGCTTATTGAGGAAGACCCAACAGACCCAGGGGACAGATCCTTGTGGCCAACAACGAAAGGAAATGAAACAACATAAATAAAATCTCTTGCAAGGTTTGTGGGTTTGTGTGCTTAACAAGATCCACACAAGACCAGGTGTGTGTGCTTGTGTGTGTGTGTGTGTGTGCATGTGCGCATGCGCGCACACGTGTGTGGCGTGGGTGTGTACCCACTTGGGAGAAGCGTGCACAATCTATCGACTATGATGACCCGGAGTGAAGGGGCAGGGCAAAAGTTTCAGCCTCCAACACTGAATCCCTAGTCCCTCAGGTGGTGTCTCCCCTCTTTTCCTCCTGCAGGACCGCGGCCCGCCCGCCCGCCCGCCTCTCCCGCCTTTTGAGTCTTTGGCAGCGGAGCCTGCTCAGCCCAGCGTGGTTTCGGGAAGTCAGATGACCTTTCCTCTCCCCTGGCTCTCAGCTGTCCGGTCCTGACACCATGTCCCCTCTGCTGGCTCCCCTCGGCCTGCTGCTGCTGTGCCCAGGTAGGAGGCAGGGAACAAGGCTATGGGGCCTTGTGGGCGTGGCGGGTGCGGCTGCTGGGTCGAGAGGGAGACAGCCAGCTTCTCAGCCCCTCTCTCATCCGGGCTGTTTTCCTTTGCCTCAGGCCTGGCCGCTGTCCCCTGCCCTCAGAATGTCAATATATCCGGTGGCACTTTCACCCTCAGCCATGGCTGGGCCCCTGGGAGCCTCCTCACCTACACCTGCCCCCCGGGCAGCTACCCAGTCCCAGCCTGGAGACGATGCCAGAGCAACGGGCAGTGGCAGACCCCAAGAACCAGCCCGACGTCCACTCTGCGGTCCCCTCGGTTCGTTAGAGCCGTCTGCAAACGTGAGTCCCTCTGGGCTTGGGAAGGGCCTGCCAGTCCGCCAGTGCCAGACCTATGAGCAGGGGGTTCCCGGGTACTGGGGGAGGGGGAGAAAGAGAGACAGAGAGACAGAGAGACAGAGGGAGAGAGAGAGAGAGAGAGGCAGGCTTTCAAAATACTGGAAAAAGCAAGCGGGTCACAGTGACTCACATCTTTAATTCCAGTATTAGGGAGGAAGGGACGCAGAGGCAGACAAATCTCTTGTGAGTTTGAGGCCAATCTGGTCTACACAATGTGTTCTGGGCCAGCCAGGGTTGTAAAACGAGGCCCTGTCTCCAAAAACAAACAAACAAACAACCCTCCCCAACAAAGAGCCCCAGAAAACCACAAAAACCAAACCAAACCAACAAACACAGAAAAAGTTCAATGTCTTTATTTTTTTTAAAGGTAAAATTCGCTGTAGGATTACTCGCTATCCCAAATGGGTGCCGAATGCCTTGGAGCACCCTGAACACAAGTGTCCTTGGTGAGAGGCTGGGGTAACCGCAGGTGGTCAGCTACCAGTCAGTTAGGCCTAGCTGTTTGAAGTTGACAGCATTTAGCCAGCTGCCTGAAACAACAATTTTATGTTTCAATCTACTTTCTGACTTTTTTTTTCTTTTTGGTGCTTCAACTGGAAATTAGAGTCTTACTATACTTGGCCGGCACTCTCCTGAGGAGTTAATGTTCCCAGTCCTATTTTGATTAATTATTTTTGTTTTGAACCTGCCAACTGCATGTGATTTGATTTCAAAGGCGAGCTTTGAACTCACTGAGGGTGAGCTTAAACTCCTGCTTCCGGATCCCATCTTTCCAGTGCTGGTTTGACACACATGAGCCACCATGTTTGGCTTTGGGGATTTTTTTTAAAATATTTTATTTATTTATTGTGTATACAGCCTTCTGTCTACAGGTATCAGATCTCACTCAAGGTGGTTTTGAGCCACCATGTGGTTGCCGGGAATTGAACTCAGAATCTCTGGAAGAACAATCATTGCTCTTAACCACTGAGCCATCTCTCCAGCCCGGGATTTTTTTTTTTTTGAGACAGACTCAACTCACTCTGTAGCCCAGGCCTGATCCAAACTTGCATGGTCGACCAGCCTCTGCCTCCCGAGCGCTGGGTGTGCGCCACCACACGCCCACCCGACCTTTCTGATTTTTTTTTAAAGATTTATTTAGTATGTTTTTTTGTTTTTGTTTTTGTTTTTGTTTTTTTTTTGGTTTTTTCGAGACAGGGTTTCTCTGTAGCTTTGGAAGCTGTCCTGGAACTCACTTTGTAGACCAGGCTGGCCTCGAACTCACAGAGATTCGCCTGCCTCTGCCTCCCGAGTGCTGGGATTAAAGGCGTGCGCCACCACTGCCCGGCTATTTATTTATTATGAATACAACATCCTTCCTCCATGTATGTCTGCAGACCAGAAGAGGGCACCAGATCTCATTACAGATGGCTGTGAGCCACCATGTGGTTTTGGGAACTGAACTCAGGACCTCTGGAAGAGCAGCAGTCCGTTCTCTTAACCTCTGAGCCATCTCTCCAGGCCCCTTTCTGATTTTTTTTTTTCTGGGTTTTCAGAGACAGGGTTCCTCTGCATAGCCGGCCTCTAATTCACAGCGATCCACCTGCCTCTGCCTCCCCCAGCGCTGGGATTAAAGGCGTGCGCCACCATCGTCGGGCCCTGATTTTGTTCTTGATACTGTGTTTTGCTGCATAGTCTGGGCTGGCCTCAAACTCACCGCGTTGCCAGCCTCGCGGGCCTTGAGCTTCGAGGACTCTGCTGCCTCGGCTGCCCACGTGCTGGGATTATGGGCTGCACCGCACCAGGAACCTTCCACGTTTTTGCAGCCAGTTGGCCGAGTCGGGGTCCAGCAGAAGGCCCGCTCCGCTCCCCCCGCGCGCCTGGCCTGCGTGTTAGCCGTCCTCCGCCCTTACCGGGCTCCCCCTCTCTCCCCGCAGCTGTTCGCTGTCCGGCCCCTGCCTCCTTTGAGAACGGCATGTACACCCCTCGGCTGGGGTCCCACCCTGTGGGTGGCAACCTGAGCTTCCAGTGCGACTCCGGCTTCACGCTGAGGGGCTCGCCCGTGCGGTACTGTCGCCTCAATGGCGTGTGGGACGGGGAGACAGCTGTGTGTGACACTGGGGGTAAGTGCTCCCCTCTCAGCGGGGGTGGGGTGGGGTGGGGGGTGGAGGGGCCCGCAGCTGCAGAAGCTGTTGTGGGGACAGAGGCATGCCGCTGTCGGTGGCGCAGTAATATTCCTGGATTGGGGCGGGCTGAGGTCTCTGCGCCACGCGTCACTGACAATCGGGGAGCCCGGTCCAGGCAATTGCTGCTAGGTGCCACCTCTGACCCGATGGCTCTACGCACCCCTTCAGCCTTTCCTCTCTTTCTTCCCCCTCCCCCCCTTACTTCTTTCTTCCCTTCCATCCTTTGATTCACGCCAGCCCAGGTTGAACTGGGGGCTCGTTCTGTAGCCCAGGATGGCCTTGAACTCCCCGCACTCTCAGGCTCCAGAGAGCTCAGACTAGGGGCGCGCGCCGCCAGACCTGCTCAGTCCGCTTTTCTAAACGCATCATGACAACACTTTGCACTTAGCCCCCACGAGGTATCACAGGCGAGACCCGAGGGAGACACGGAGAGCCGAGTGTTGGACTCGGCGCCTTTACCCTTCCAGGGCCTCTGTTTTCACATCTGCAAATGGGATTAGTGGGGCTTTCAAGACAGCTCAGCGGTTAGGGTTCAGTTCCTAGCGCACCCGGCTCGCGGCCAGTAACCAACCCCAGCTCCAGGGAGATCCAATGCTCTCTCTTGTCCAGCTGTCAAACAGACAGACACATAAATAGTACAGACAGACAGACACATGAATAATACAGACACACACACATAAATAATATTAAAAAAAACAAAAACAAAAAACTATGTGAGTTCAGGGCCTGCCTGGTCTACAGAGAGAGTTCCAGGACAGCCAGGGTTACACAGAGAAACCCTGTCTTGAAAGACCCCCCCAAAAAGAGAGAGAGAGAGATAAAAGAGTGTCGGGTGGGTCATCCGGGCTGAAATCACTCAGCAAGGGAGCAGAGGGGCTGCTGGGGAAGGGAGAGCCCGCCCGCTGCCTTGGCTGTGCTGTCCGAGGCCCTGGCCCTGGCTTAGCGGCGTGTGGGTCTTCCCCACACAGACTGGCCTCAAACGCCCGTGAACTCCTCATCTTCTGGCCTTAGCCACCACAGTGCACACCGCCACGTCCAGCGTCGCCGCTGTCACAGAGAAAGCAGCGTCCCCTAGGTAGCGGGACCACGCCCTCACCCAGCTCCCCAGGCAGTGACTCTTCACTCACGCTCTTGAGTCTTTCCCAAATAGCCATTTATTGGAACATAAATACAACTTGTTTTAAATTCGACACAGAACCTCCCTGTATTTAAAGTGTGCCAATCTGTGGGAGTCTGTGGACGGGATTTCTGGAATGCCAGGCAAGCACTCCACCACTGAGCTGTGCTCCAAACTCCACAGTAGGAAAACTTAAAAAATATGTATTTATGCGCTGGAGAGAAGGCTCAGAGGTTAAGAGCACTGGCTGCTCTTCCAGAGGTTCCGAGTTCAATTCCCAGCACCCACACGGTGGCTCACAACCACCTGTAATGAGATCTGGCGCCCTCTTCAGGCGTGTAGGCAGAACACTGCATACATAATAAATAAATAAATCTCTTAAAAATTATGTACTTATTCAGCTACCCTTTAATGCCAGTGCCCATGAGGCTGAGGCAGGTGGACCTCTGAGTCTGAGGCCAGCTTGGTCTACGTAGAGGCTGCCATTACACGTGGCTGTGAGCCGCTGCCGTGTGGGTGCTGGGAATCGAACCCGGGTCCCCTGGAAGAGCAGCCGGTGTGCGCCTAACCTCTGAGCCGTCTCTCCAGCCACCGTCTCTGCTCAGCTCTTCGCTTTTGAGAACCGTGACTGTTGTGAGGGTCCATGGTCCTCTCTCTGTTTTAAACTGCACAGTATTCCATTACACACACCAACACCTTACACAGCATCATTGTCGTCCTGTTGCATACCCGAGTGATGTCGTGTCCGGGGCTGCAAAGGGTGAGGTTTTGGAAACTGCTCCCCCCCCCCCCCGCCCCAGACTTCGTCCTCTGGAGTGACAAGTTCAGCGGTTCCCGGGGTTCCCACAGTTGGACATTCCTGCTGTTTAAACAGAGCTCTGGCTGTCCCACGCCCTCACTGCACCTGGAGTCGCCTCTAGGTTGAGGGTCCCCACTGTTCTCATGGTGTATGGGCCGACAATTCGGGGATCAGGACTGGAGTGCCCCGTGGGTGGCTGAGGCCTTGAACTCTTGAGTGCTATGGGCTATGTCCGGTCTCCAGCCACGCGGCGGTCCCGATGCTTCTGGTGTCTAAAGGAACCCTTTACCCCTTCACCTGACTTTGTTCCCTTGCAGCCGGTCACTGCCCCAACCCGGGCGTCTCAGTGGGCGCAGTGCGCACAGGCTCACGGTTCGACCTGGGGGACAAGGTCAGCTACCGGTGCTCCTCCCCGAGTCTGCTCCTGACCGGCTCGGCTGAGCGGGAGTGTCAGAGCAACGGGATGTGGAGCGGGGCGGAACCCATCTGCCGACGTGAGTGCCCTCCCTCCGTGTCCCCCTGGGACTCCACACCCGGGTCTGGCCTTGGCTGACCCTCGCGTGACCCTCCCCACAGAGCCATACTCTTACGACTTCCCTGAGGATGTGGCCTCTGCCTTAGGCATTTCCTTCACCAACCTGCTCGGGGCCACCAACCCCACCCAGAAGAGGACAACGGGTGAGTGAGTACTGGGGGAGGGACCTGGATGGGGCAGGAGAGAGGCGAGCCGCCTGGGTGCTGGGAGCTGGAGGGCCCTGGTCGTAGCACTGGATAGAGGTGGGCATCCGAGCCCAGGGTGGGGTGCGGGGTGCGGGGTGCGGGGTAAGCATCCGTGATCGCTGTGTCTCTTGTTTCCTTCAGAGAGTCTGGGCCGTAGAATCCAAATCCAGCGCTCGGGTCGCCTGAACCTTTATCTGCTGCTCGATGCATCCCAGAGTGTGTCAGAGAAAGACTTCGAGATCTTCAAGGAAAGCGCCTCCCTCATGGTGGACAGGGTGAGAATCTGAGAGCCTGGGCAGTGGTCCTTCCCTGCCCTGTTGGTTTCCCTCCCTGTCCAGAGTCCCACTCAACCCATCTCCTTCTAGAAGTCTCCCCAGGCCACCAGAACCGCGAGGTCAGTGTGTATGATCATGTCTTTTATTATGTAACTGGTTTTGGCTTTGGTTTTGTGTGTGTGTGTGTGTGTGTGTGTGTGTGTGTGTGTGTGTGTGTGTGTGTGACAGGGTTTCACTGTGCAGCTCTGTAGACCAGGCTGGCCTCGAACTCACAGAGATCCACCTGCCTCCGCCTCCCGAGTGCTGGGACTAAAGGCGAGCGCCACCACTGCCCGCTAGGCTCAGTTTCTTTGACTGTGAGATGGGCGCGCTCATCACGGGCCATCTCTGAGCTGACTGACATGTGGGTGAGAAGAGGACTCTGTCAGAGCGCATGTGCATGCTTGGCGTGCGTCGTTCCCTTGGCTTCTTCAAGGCTGGGCCTCGCCTGTCAGCTCAGCCTGCGCGCATGCTCTGCTGTCTCTCAGGCCTGCTGCCGTTCCATTGGCCTGACACCTGCCCCCACACCACCTCTCTCTGCCCTCTACAGATCTTCAGTTTTGAGATCAAGGTCAGTGTCGCTATCATCACTTTTGCTTCCGAGCCCAAGACCGTCCTGTCGGTGCTCAGCGAGAAGTCCCGGGATGGGGTGGAGGTGATCCACAGTCTGGGAAAAGCCTGCTATGAAGGTTTGATTGTCATCTGCTGGGTGAGGTCCCGGAAGGGCGGGGCCTGGAGGTGTGGCTCAGCCGGTGGTGGATTTGCCCAGCATGCACTGGGTTCCATCCCCAGCGCCACATAATTCCCATACCCTAGGTCATCCTTGGCTACCTATGGAAATTGAGACCAGCCTGGACTACATGAGATACTTTAGCAGGGAGAGAGAGAGGGAGCAAGGGAGGGAGGGAGGGAGGGAGGGAGGGAGGGAGGGAGGGAGGGAGGGAGGGAGGGAGGGAGGGAGGGAGGGAGGGAGGGAGGGAGAGAGGAGTATTTCCATTTTTATTTTAAGACAAGGACTCAGTGTGTAGCCCCAGCTGACCCAGAATGTGCTCTGTAGACCAGACTGGCCTCGAACTCACAGAGATCCTCCTGCCTCTGCCTCCTCCCGAGTGCTGGGATTAAAGGCGTGCGCCATCCTCTCTGTTTCTGCGATGAACATTGTAAGGCAGAAAAGCCAAAGTGTTTGAAAAGACATCCAAACTATCTGAGTTATTCAGACACTGGCAATGTGCGTTTCCGGTGGTCTCTCAGACAGACAGATCGCCCCATTCCCAGGCAGCAGGTGCAGAGTTTTTGGTACTTGGTTATTTGTTTTTGCTTTCAAGAGATTTTTCTTCTGGCACATTCCAGATCACAGGAACGCCTCCGGAACTAACATTTACAAGGCTCTGGACAGCGTCTACCTCATGATAAACAACATGATAGCCCGCTTCAACCTGGGGGTCTCTGCCCTGCATGAAATCCGCCATGCCATCATCCTGCTGACAGACGGTGGGTGTCGCCCTCTCTGCAGGAGGAGGGGCTGGCAGCAGTGGGTGGTGGCAGAGCAGGTTCTGAAGTCTTGTGTTCCAGTTGTCTTTCTGCCACGGGGACTCACTTGGTCTTTTTGTTTGTTTGGTTTTGAGACAGGGTTTCTCTATGTGTTGCCCTGGCTGGAACTCACTCTGTAGACCAGTCTGGCCTCAAACTCACAGAGATCCACCTGCCTCTGCCTCCTGAGTTATGGGACGAAAGGTGTGGGCCACCGTGCCTTACCTTTTTTGTTGTTGTTGTTGTTGTTTTTTACGAGACAGGGTTTCTCTGTATTGTTTTGGAGGCTGTTGGTCCAGCCCGGCCTGGAACTCACAGAGATCCGCCTGCCTCTGCCTCCCGAGTGCTGGGATTAAAGGCGTGCGCCACCACCGCCCGGCCTACCTTTTTTTTTTTTAAGACTGGGTCATGCTCTGTAGCCCAGGCTGACCTTGAACTCATGGTCTTCCTGCTTCAGTGTGCTAAGTGATTGGAATTAGAAGCATGTGGGGTCACCCAGCCCATAACCTCTCTCTCTCTCTCCATATATATGTGTGTGTGTGTGTGTGTGTGTGTGCATTTCACAGTCATCATATGTGTTTGTGGGCTACAGTGTGGCAGGCCAGCACATGTACACAGTGTGGAGGGATGGAGCATTGGCGTATCTGTCACTTCAGCCATTCTTCATTTCTTCGTGTTGGAAACACGCAAGCTTCTCTAGCACGATTCTGCAGTATCCTTGACTATCTTGCTGGGTTACGTGATCCCAGAGTGATACTGGAGACTTCAAAACTGCTCTCAGTCCAAGCGCAGGGCCATGCGACCCTTCTCTGTTTTTCTAATTTCTACTGTATGTGCTGTAAAGGCAAGACTCAGCTTCTTGCTTTTTCTCCCCCTCCCCCTGGTTGCTTTGAGACTGTCTCATCCAGTACCCCATGCTGTCCTGGAACCACACACACGCGCGCGCGCACACACACACACACACACACGCACGCACGCACGCACGCACGCTCACACGCACTGAAATTAACCAGACCCAAAGACTCTACAACTCAACGGCTAGAATAGCCATTCATCAACTCAATGAACTTTTTTTTTTTGTTTTTTGTTTTTGAGACAAGGTTTGTTTGTGCAGCTGGCTGTCCCGGAACTCACTCTGTGAAACAGGCTGTCCTTGAACTCACAGAGATCCGCCTGCCTCTGCCTCCCGAGTGCTGGGATTAAAGGCGTGCGCCACCACCGCCCGGCCTACCTTTTTTTTTTTAAGACTGGGTCATGCTCTGTAGCCCAGGCTGACCTTGAACTCATGGTCTTCCTGCTTCAGTGTGCTAAGTGATTGGAATTAGAAGCATGTGGGGACACCCAGCCCATAACCTCTCTCTCTCTCTCCATATATATATGTGTGTGTGTGTGTGTGTGTGTGTGCATTTCACAGTCATCATATGTGTTTGTGGGCTACAGTGTGGCAGGCCAGCACATGTACACAGTGTGGAGGGATGGAGCATTGGCGTATCTGTCACTTCAGCCATTCTTCATTTCTTCGTGTTGGAAACACGCAAGCTTCTCTAGCACGATTCTGCAGTATCCTTGACTATCTTGCTGGGTTACGTGATCCCAGAGTGATACTGGAGACTTCAAAACTGCTCTCAGTCCAAGCGCAGGGCCATGCGACCCTTCTCTGTTTTTCTAATTTCTACTGTATGTGCTGTAAAGGCAAGACTCAGCTTCTTGCTTTTTCTCCCCCTCCCCCTGGTTGCTTTGAGACTGTCTCATCCAGTACCCCATGCTGTCCTGGAACCACACACGCGCGCGCACACACACACGCACGCACGCACGCACGCACGCTCGCTCACACGCACTGAAATTAACCAGACCCAAAGACTCTACAACTCAACGGCTAGAATAGCCATTCATCAACTCAATGAACTTTTTTTTTGTTTTTTGTTTTTGAGACAAGGTTTGTTTGTGCAGCTGGCTGTCCCGGAACTCACTCTGTGAAACAGGCTGTCCTTGAACTCACAGAGATCCGCCTGCCTCTGCCTCCCGAGTGCTGGCGTGTGCACCGCCTCCGCCCGGCAACTCGATGAACTTCCTACAGCTGGAGCAGCCACTCAGAACAGAAGCTGTGGATCTTCACCGTGGACTTTACACAGTCACTATCGGACACATGTTTATTCACTTGCTGGTCACCAAAACCAGAGTAGGGCAGGAAACTGTTGACCTTCTCCTCTTTCGTAACCCGTGTCCATTGCCTTCATTGTCTTTTCTCATTCCGTAATGTTAGCTTTCCAGTGTTATACTGTACACAGATGTACATTTGTTTACATACATACATGTAATTATTCGCTAGGACATGTGATTTTTTCTTTCTGATATTGTGTGATATCTCTCTCTCTTTTTTAAAGATTTATTTATTTGTTTGTTATGTATACAGTGTTCTGTATGCATGTATGCCTGCAGGCCAGAAGAGAGCATTATTACGGGTGGTTGTGAGCCCCCGTGTGGTTGCTGGGAATTGAACTCAGGACCTCTGGAAGAGCAGTCAGCGCTCTGAGCCGTCTCTCCAGCCCCGTGTGATATCTCTTAATAGTATACAATCTAAGTTCATTAATTTTCCTGCGAATTTTGCGGCTTCATTTTTCCTTAGGACTGAATAATGTTCTCACACACACATGATTTTTCATGAACTACTCATCTGTTGATGGACAACAAGGTTGAGTCCAATTCTCTGCTTTACTGGTATTCTTTGGGTATATATGCCCAAGAGTGAAATAGCTGGGTATGTGGTAGTTATGCTTTTAACTTTTTGAGAAATGTCCAACACGATTTCCACACCGGCTGGATTCCTTTGCATCTTGACTAACGATTAGTGGGTCCTTTCTCTCTGCATCCTCTCCAGACTGGTTGTGAGATTTGCTGGTGTCAGCCATTCTGACCGGGGTGAAATGATTATCTCAACGTAGTTTTTAATTCCCATTTCCCTGGGGAGTGGGGATACTGGGCTAAAAATAGTTATTAGCCTTTTGTATTTCTTTTTCTTTTTTGAAAACTGTCTATTCAGTTCATTTGCCCGTTTATTGATTGGACGTTTTATTTTCTTAGTACCTAATTTCTCCAGTTCTTTGTAAATTCTGCAAGTTGGTCCCTCGTCTGGCTGCTCTGCCCCTCCCCCCCACTCTGTGAGTTGTGTGCTTTGCTGCACAGAAACGTAGTGTTCATGCGTTTGTTTCGTTTTTTGCTGGTGGCATGTATGTATGTGCGTTATGTGTCAGTCTAGTGCCCGTGGAGGTCAGAATAGAGCGTTGGATCCCCTGGATCCCTTGGGAATGGAGTTCTAGAAGACCATGATCCACCACGTGGTTGCTAGGAACTGAACCCCCCCCCGCCGGGGTCCCCTGGAAGAGCAACCAGTGCTCTTACCCACGGATCCCTCTCTCCAGCCCCAAGCCGCGTGTTTTAAAGTGGCTGAACGTCCCCCATGTTTCTAGGGCTGTGAGAAAATTCTGAATTCAACCTGCATGGAGCCTTCTTTCCCTTTCTCTCTTCTAGGAAAGTCCAACATGGGTGGCTCTCCCAAGCCAGCGGTTGACAACATCAGAAATATCCTGGATATCAATCAGAACAGGAACGACTATCTGGGTGAGGCTCTGCCCCGTCCAAGCTGTCAGCAGGGGTGGGGGCGGGCTCCTCTGTGTGTGTGTGTGGGTCCAGTGTCACTCAGCACTGGCTCTGAGCCATGCGGGTTCCCCAGAAGTTCTGTGTGACAGTGGCTGAGTATCATGTGGAAGAGTCGGGTACCAAACTGTCCGTGGTCCCCACGCCGGTGCCATCTCCAGAGGACGGGGACCATGGGCTGCTTCTTCGTCTGCGATGAGTGACGCCGTGGGCAGTGGACCTGCTCTCACGGGCGGGTGGGGCACGATGCCAATGGAGATGTGATCTGCAGCAGGGAACTGCTCACGCTGCCAGACTCCGCGTCCTTACCGTCTCATATTTCAGGAAGCTTTGCAGGAAGAACTGGCCTGGGTTCCCAGTGGGGACTGTCCCCTCCAGTGTCCCTTCAGCAGTGGACACCTAGGTGACTCATTGGTAGGCGAGGTAACTCTTCAGGTTTAGAGTGACCCCAAAGTGTACTAACCTATGACCAGAAAACAATCACATTTTTTGTTGTTGTTGTTGCTTTCTTTTTGAGACAGGGTCTTGCTATGTGGAGGCCTGGTGGCTGCAGGTGTCCTTGGCTTGTGGCTGCAAAACCCCAGCCTCTGTCTCTGTCTTCGCCCCAACTTCTGTCCCGCTGCCATGGTGTCCAGCTGGCTGTGTTTGCGTTCAGATTTCCTATGTATTTCCTGCAGTGTTGTGCCCACCAAGCAAGCTACATCCCCTGCCCTCTGATTATTTCTTTTTTTTTTTTTTTTTTTTTTTTTTTTGGTTTTTCGAGACAGGGTTTCTCTGTGGCTTTGGAGGCTGTCCTGGAACTCGCTCTGTAGACCAGGCTGGCCTCGAACTCACAGAGATCCACCTGCCTCTGCCTCCCGAGTGCTGGGATTAAAGGCGTGTGCCACCACCGCCCGGCTCTGATTTCTTTTGTTATGAATATATTTGTCTCTCTGTGAGTGTGTGCCGCATGAGTGTGAGTGCCCCTGCAGGCCAGGAGAGGGCATCGCCTCCCCTGGAGCTGGAGTTATAGGCAGTGGGTGCTGAACGAGCTCAGGTCCTTTGCTAGAGCAGCAGGTACCCTTGGCCGCTGAGCCAGCTCCCCGCCTCTCTTTTGTTTTGTTCATGGGACAGGCCTGTGCTGGCCTCTAAGTCACTAGGTAGCTGAGCCTGGCTTTGAACTCCTGATCTTCCTGCTCCCACCTCCTGAGTGCTGCTAATTAATACCAGGCAAAAGACCCGTGCTGTAAAGTCTAATGGGGAGGGCATAGGGGGGGTGGGTCTGGGTCACTGCAGGTTTAGAAGACCTTGGTGACAAAGAGCTGTGTGAATACCTGGAGGAAGAGTGTCCCAGCCAGAGGAGCAGGGGCCTGAGCAAAGTGTGCCTGTGGTTTGAGGGGCTTCCAGGAAGCTGTCTGTGCAGGGCTAGGGTCGGGTGGTGTTGGCAAAGGGAGAGGAAGTTAGACAGGGGCGAAGGGGGCAGAGTCCGCCTAATTCGGGTCTCTGTGTCGGCTTGGTGAGTCCAAGTACCCGCTCCTGGTCTTGGGTGGCCTCCCGCCACGGGCCCTGGTGACCTCTGCCTCCCCCCCCCCCCCGCCCCCAGACATCTATGCTATTGGAGTGGGCAACCTGGATGTGGACTGGAGGGAGCTCAATGAGCTGGGGTCCAAGAAGGACGGGGAGAGGCACGCCTTCATCTTGCAGGACGCGCGGGCGGTGCAGCAGGTCTTCGAGCACATGCTGGGTAAGTGAAGCCTTGTCCTCTCCTCGGCAGCGCGGGACAGAGTGGGGAGTCGGTCGGCTGGGGGCTCAGAGTTGCCAGCCTGGACCCGTGCCCGTCACACCTACCTCCTTCCCCGACCTGGTCTTCACCCACAGATGTCTCCAAGCTCACGGACACCATCTGTGGGGTGGGGAACATGTCAGCCAATGCGTCTGACCAGGAGAGGACACCCTGGCACGTCATCTTTAAGGTATCGGGAAAGGAGGGGCGGGTGGCGCCTGCATCACCGAGCTGAAAACAGCCTGGCCTGTTTCCCCTGATTGGTATCTGCTCCCTGCAGCCCAAGAGCAAGGAGACTTGCCGGGGGTCCCTCGTCTCTGACCAGTGGGTTCTGACAGCAGCTCACTGCTTCCATGACACCCAGATGGAGGACCGCCACTTGTGGAGGGTCATCGTGGGTAAGTCAGGGGTGCAGTAGGGCCCCGCACCCCAAGGCCAGAGTCGTCACTGGCTCTCCTCAGCCTTTGGTCTCTTCTGGTCCACCCTAATCTGCCACCATTCCCAGGGGATCCCAGCTCTCATCACGGCAAAGAGTTCCTTGTGGAGAAGGCGATAATTGCCCCAGATTTCGATGTCCGTGCGAAGCAGAGCCAGGGCATCTCAGAGTTCTATGCTGACGATATTGCCCTGCTGAAGCTGGCCCACAAAGTGAAAATGTCCACCCATGCCAGGTGCCTGCGCCCGGGGTGGGAGGACACCCTACAGAGGACAGGGCTCTGGAAAGTTCCGGGGGGTATGGGGGATACTGAGGAGGGGCCTGTGTGACAACCCTTCGCCTTTCTCCCCAGGCCGATCTGCCTTCCGTGCACTGTGGAGGCCAACGTGGCTCTTCGGAGACCCCCCGGTGGCACCTGCAGAGAGCACGGTGAGTCCTAAGGCTTGCGGTGCGTGGTGAGTTGGGGCCAGAGCTTGGGTTAGCACCGGGGCTGCAGTCCTCAAGCTGGATGCGTGTACGGGCATCTGGGTAAGGAGACTGGGGCTGACACGCCCTTCTCTCCAATGGCAGAGACTGAGTTTCTGAAACAGCAGAAAGTCCCTGCACATTTTGTGGCTGTGAACGGGAAGGAACTGAACATGAACCTCAGGACAGGACTGGAGGTGAGAGCTCAGTAAGGGACCCCCCGGGGGGGGCGGCTCCCAGAATGCCCAGCCCTGCCTAGGGTGTCCCCGTCTCCAGGGCCTTGCTGGTCTGCCTGATGTGTCCTGGCGTATTCTCCTCTCCTACTCCCCATGCTGCAGCGGACAACCTGTATCGAGGCCGTCTCCCAAAACAAAAATCTCTTCCCGAGTTTGACAAATGTCAGTGAGGTGGTGACAGACCAGTTCCTGTGCAGCGGGATGGAGGAGGACGACCATCCTTGCAAAGGTAAGAAGAGGCCATCCCTGCACTCCGGGGAGAAGCCGCAGTGCTGCCTGACACCTTGTCCCCTCTTTGCCTGCAGGAGAATCTGGGGGCGCGGTTTTCCTTGAGCGGAGATACAGGTTTTTCCAGGTGGGAAGTGGGACTTGGAAGGGGGCTGCCTGCCAGGCAGGGGACAAGCGCTTCTCGCTGAGTCAGGGGGAGCTCTTAGAGGGGCGGACACGTGAATCTTGGAGTGAGCTGCCACTGTCTCCAACCCTGTTGTCTCGTCCCCCAGGTGGGCCTGGTGAGCTGGGGTCTTTATGACCCTTGTCAAGGTTCCTCCAACAAGAACTCCCGCAGGAAGCCTCCCCCGGGTGTGGAACCTCGAGACTTCCACATCAGCCTCTTCAGCCTGCAGCCCTGGCTGAGGCAGCACCTGGATGGGGTCCTGAACTTTCTGCCCCTTTGACATTGGTCACCGACTCCTTTAGTGTGTTCTGACCCTCCTGTCTACTACCTCTGAGTGTCCTCACTCCTGGGTACATGAATCCTGGGCCCCGGGGACCCAGAGACGGTGGCAAAAGCTGGGGAGTCCCCGGGATTGTCCCGGGACCACCGTCCGACCTTTTACCTGCGAGCAAACCTAGAGTGCATGGCTTGTGCTTTTCACCCTCGCACGGAATTTCCCAGTTATGAAATTAATAAAAACCAACGATTTCCACATCTGTCTGTCTTATGTCTTGGGGGTGGGGAGGCCAGAGAGATTCCAGGAAGGTCAGAGACCCCACTGCACAAACAGCGGCTGGACTCTGCTCCGTCACACAGTCCACGGGAAGCCGGCCTCTAAGGGGGGTGGTCTGGGCTCGTTTGGAGGGTCTGGGGGCTGAGGGGGCGCTCTGGAAGGGAAGTTCTGGACCGTGGCCAGTAGAGGGCTGGGGTAGTTTCTGTTTCCTCAGTTGGCAGCTCAGCAGGGGCCCTCCTTCGTGAATGTTCCGGGAAACCAGTGTCTGCTTAGGGCAGGCCAGCCAGACTGCAGGTGCCAGAGCAGATTGCATAAAAGGCCTTGGGCCGGTGGGAAAGGGCGTAGCCAGGCCGGGCGGGCGGGCTCTGCAGTTTCAGCTGGGACGGAGAGCCAAGTGGACACCCGAGTGAGCTGGAGAGGGCTTTCAGCCGCTGGCCTCTCGCTCTTGTTCTCCGTGACGATGGGGAACAATCTGTGTCCTCCACCCTGCCTGGTCCTCTTGGTCTTAGTCCTCTCCTCTGGAGGTAAGCAAGGGACACCCCATCTGCCTTTTGTCCCCAGCATCTGTCTCAACTTCCCGGGGGGGTTGGGGGCGGCCGGGCTTCACCAGCCCTTTCTCCGCAGGCGTGAGCACGACTCCAGTGCTTGCAGCCCGGTCCCAGACCGCCTGCCCTCTGGATGGAGTAGAGATCAAAGGCGGCTCCTTCCAGCTTCTCCAGGGTGGCCAGGCCCTGGAGTACCTGTGCCCCTCTGGCTTCTACCCATACCCTGTACAGACCCGAACCTGCAAAGCCACAGGCTCCTGGAGCGCCCTGCAGACTCGAGACCAAAAGGCCGTCAAGAGGGCGGAGTGCAGAGGTTGGGGGCTTGGGAGCAGTGGGCGGCAGGGGCAGGGCAGGTGGGGGCTGCTCAGGGCTTGGTGACTGCGTGGCTGGCAGGCTGAGTGGTGGGCACAGCTCTGAGGGTGCGTGGGGCAAGCGTCTCCTCACGCCAGGCGGCCCTGGAATGTAGCTGGGTGGGTGTCCTGCACACGCGGAACAGGTGTGGTGGTTCATGCCTGTAATCTTAGCACGCAGGAGGTAGGGACGGGAGGGTCGGAAGCTCAAAGTCAGCTTCAGCTTCACCGTGAGTTTGGAGTCAGCCAGCCTGGGCTACATGAGACCTTGTCTCAAGACAAAGCAGTCCCCAAAACACAAGGAGGGACAGCAGGTTGAGGGGACCGGGCCAGCACTGTTTCCCAGTGACGCGAAGGAACTCGAAACCGCCCTCGGTGACTTCTACCTGTTTCCCCTAAAGCAATACGCTGCCCACGGCCACAGGACTTTGAAAACGGGGATTACTGGCCCCGGTCCCCCTACTACAACCTGAGTGACCAGATTTCTTTTCAATGCTATAATGGCTACACTCTCCGGGGCTCGGCAAACCGCACCTGCCAAGCGAATGGCCGGTGGGACGGACAAACAGCTATCTGTGATGACGGAGGTGAGGAGCAGGTCACCCCGACTTTACCTTCCCCCGAGGGCTTCGCCCTGGCAGGTCACCCCGACTTTACCCTTCCCCCGAGGGCTTCGCCCTGCAGGTCACCCCGACTTTACCCTTCCCCCGAGGGCTTCGCCCTGCAGGTCACCCCGACTTTACCTTCCCCCGAGGGCTTCGCCCTGGCAGGTCACCCCGACTTTACCCTTCCCCCGAGGGCTTCGCCCTGGCAGGTCACCCCGACTTTACCCTTCCCCCGAGGGCTTCGCCCTGGCAGGTCACCCCGACTTTACCCTTCGCCCTGGGAATGCATGGGCACTCCAATTGTCCTCATGTCTCCGCAGCGGGATACTGTCCCAACCCGGGTATTCCCATTGGCACAAGGAAGGTGGGCAGCCAGTACCGCCTTGAAGACACTGTCACTTATCACTGCAGCCGGGGACTTGTCCTGCGTGGCTCCCAGCAGCGAAGGTGCCAGGAAGGCGGCTCGTGGAGTGGGACAGAGCCTTCCTGCCAAGGTGACGCCGCCTGACCCGCTGCTCTGTGGGCCGGTTTTTCCCTGCTGTCTCCACTCGAGGACGCTGTTTTCTCACCACCTGACCTTAGCTCCTCCCCCGCACCTCCCAAACCTCCCCGTGGGTTCTCTGAACTCTAAGCCTCTCCTGGCCTGACATCCCAGCAACCTGTCAGAGTGTCCTCAGCTCCACCGACATTCGACCTCCTCTCTGGCCGTCCCTAGATTCCTTCATGTACGACACCCCTGAGGAGGTGGCAGAAGCGTTCCTGTCCTCCCTGACAGAGACCATAGAAGGGGTCGATGCTGAGGATGGGCACAGTCCAGGTTTGAGAACTGGGAGGGAGGTTGGGCGGGAACCTGGGGGAGGGCAGGTAACCTGGCAGGGACGATGCGTGCCGGAAGCTGAGTGTCTGATGGTGCCCAGGGGAGTACCAGAAGAGGAAGATCGTCCTGGACCCCTCGGGCTCCATGAATATCTACCTGGTGCTGGATGGATCGGAAAGCATCGGGGCCAGCAACTTCACGGGGGCCAAGCGCTGTCTCGCGAACTTGATTGAGAAGGTAGAGCAGAGCTTTGCCTCCCTTTGAAAAGAGGGACCTCACGCCCCTTGCAAGCCTGGCCTTGTGTCCCCAGATCATCAGGGTCCTATTGTCCCCCCAGCCTCCTCCCAGAGCTGCAGCTCCTGGCCCTCACCCTGGCCCGCCCTGTCTCAACAGGACCCGCTGAGTCCTCGTGACGCTGTTCTTCTTTTTTTTTGGTTTTTCGAGACAGGGGACGCTGTTCTTCTAACACAGTGACCTCTTGCTCACCCACAGGTGGCGAGCTATGGGGTGAGGCCAAAATATGGTCTAGTGACCTACGCCACAGTCCCCAAAGTCTTGGTGAGAGTGTCTGAAGACAAGAGCAGCGACGCTGACTGGGTCACAGAGAGGCTCAACCAAATCAGTTATGAAGGTCAGAGGGCAGGGCAGGGAAACCTGGGAGGTGCTCGTAGGGGCTGCAGTGACCAGAGGCTCGGGGCCCTCTAGAGATGGCAAAGAAGCTGACCGAAGGTGTCCTTGAGCAATGGGGATTGCTGGGAAGGCTGGGAGAGCCCAAAAGGTGAAGATCAGCAGGGCTTGGTGGCGTACACCTTTACTCTCCAACATCCAGAAGGCAGGCGGACCTTGGTGAGCTCCAGGCCAGCACGGTCTGCGTAGCGGAGCAGAAGTTACAGACTGTGGGCTCCCGGTTGTCATAGGCTTCCGAGGGCCAAGGGGCTTGACCTCTTCCCGATACAGACCACAAGCTGAAGTCGGGGACCAACACCAAGAAGGCTCTCCAGGCTGTATACAGCATGATGAGCTGGCCAGATGATGTCCCGCCGGAAGGCTGGAACCGAACCCGCCACGTCATCATCATCATGACCGATGGTGAGGCCTTTCTCCTACCCCACCATCCCCCCATCTCCTGCGCCGGGTACACACGTGATTGTCTCCAGCCAGTGTCTGTCCCTGGGCCCACTTCCGTGGTCCCCACATTTGTTTTCCACAGGCTTGTACAACATGGGTGGAGACCCTGTCACCGTCATCCAGGAGATCCGAGACCTGCTGGACATTGGCAGGGATCGCAAGAATCCCCGGGAAGATTATTTGGGTGAGTGACCCGGCTGGGATCCAGCACTCTCACCCCTCAGGGCCTGGACCCTCACCCCCCCTCTCTCTGCCTCAGATGTGTATGTGTTTGGGGTCGGGCCTCTGGTGGACTCCGCGAACATCAATGCCTTGGCTTCCAAAAAGGACAACGAGCAGCACGTGTTCAAAGTCAAGGACATGGAGAGCCTGGAGGACGTTTTCTTCCAGATGATTGGTAGGGAGACGCAGGGAGACTCTGTCACTGACCTCCCTCGCCCTGGCAAAGTGGCTCCCCCCTTCCCCCTTTCCTCCTGTGCACCCCAGCATCTTGTTCCCCGAGGATCTTCATTTCCTGGTCTCACAGTCACAGAACTCTGAGAGCTCAGTTTACGGATGTGGAAACTGAGGCCAAGACGGGCTCGCCGAGACTGGGTCTGAAACGCCCAGTCCTCAGATAGACTGGCTTTAAGGCGTTCCTCACTGCGCCACAGGGGTTCCCCGTCTAACACAGGGGACCACTCCTCTTCCTCCTTGTTGGAGGGAGAGGGGATCCAACGAAGATGACCGCCAGGACCTGAGCCTTCACCGTTCTTTCTCCGCTAGATGAAACCAAATCTCTGGGTCTCTGTGGCATGGTGTGGGAGCATAAGAAAGGCTCGGATTACCACAAGCAGCCGTGGCAGGCCAAGATCTCAGTCACTGTGAGCATCCCAGCAGGGGGGGCTTGTGGGAAAGATGATGAAATGCTAGCCAGGTCTGTCATCCCAGCTGTGGAGGAAGCTGAGGCAGGGCAGAGATTCACAGCCTGCTCGGGCTATAGTGAGTTCAAGGTCAGCAACAGAGACTGAAAACGGAAGCTGGGCGGGGTGGGGCTGGCGGGTGTGTGTGTGAGGGGCGTGTATGGTAGGTACCCCCAGCTCCTGGGAGGCAGAGCCACCCCGAGTTTGTGGTCAGCCAGGGATAGACAGACAGACAGATGGACAGAGGGGCACAGCTATGGAGCCAGCCTCGAGCGGCACATACTCAGAGGCTGACACCACAACGGTCCCCCTCCAGCGCCCGCTGAAAGGCCACGAGAACTGCATGGGGGCCGTGGTGTCCGAGTACTTCGTGCTGACGGCAGCGCACTGTTTCACAGTGGAGGATCAGAAACACTCCATCAAGGTCAACGTGGGTAAGGTGCAGCCAGTGCTCGTCTCGGGAGCCCATCCTAGGAAGCACTGAGTGCCTGACCAGTCCTTACAGCCAATGCTCATCTCAGGCCGTCCTTACAGCCAGTGCTCACCTCAGGGCCGTCCTAGGAAGCACTGAGTGCCTGACCCGTCCTTATACCCAATGCTCATCTCAGAGCCATCCTTACAGCCAGTGCTCATCTCGGGGGCCCATCCTAGGAAGCACTGAGTGCCTGACCTGTCCTTACACCCGAGGTCAGGGGACTCAGAACTCAGGCCATGACAAGGGGCCAGAGCCGGCAGGCCGCTTAGACACATAAACCACATAAACCCGTGCACATTTCCCTCCTCCAGGAGGGAGGAGGCAGGACCTGGAGATCGAAGAGGTCCTGTTTCACCCCAAGTACAACATCAATGAGAAGGCGGCACAAGGAATCCGTGAGTTCTATGACTACGATGTGGCCCTCATCAAGCTGAAGACCAAGCTGAAGTATGACCAGACTCTCAGGTGAGCGGGCCAGGCCCCCGGGGAGCTGGGGAAGGTGGGTTTGAGGCACAGGACGCTGGGCACAGGGCAGGCTGTCTGCCGCCCCTGACTGTCCCCATCCCCTCGACAGGCCCATCTGCCTCCCCTGCACGGAGGGAACCACCCGAGCCTTACGGCTTCCTCAGACGGCCACTTGCAAGCAGCACAGTAAGGCGTGGTGCAGGACAGGACAAGGCTGCCACCCAAGGCAAAGGGGTCGCAAGAGGGAGGAGGGCTGTGTTCCACTTGGGGCCTGAGGGACAGCGGATGGGTAAGAAGTGAGGGGACATGGTGACGGGTGGGGAGACAGTGTGACCTGTCACTTGTGTAGAGGAGGAGCTGCTCCCCGTGAAGGATGTCAAAGCGCTGTTTGTGTCTGAAGAGGGGAAGAGACTGACTCGGAAGGAGGTCTACATCAAGAACGGGGACAAGGTGAGGAGGGGCTCCTAGAGGGCCAGCTAGGCCTGCTCCTTCCCAAGCCAGCTCTGGTCATCGCGGCTTCTCCCCCGCAGAGAGCCAGCTGTGAGAGAGATGCTCTGAGGGCCCAAGGCTATGACAAGGTCAAGGATGTGTCCCAGGTGGTCACCCCCAGGTTCCTCTGCACTGGCGGGGTGGACCCCTATGCTGACCCCAACACTTGCAAAGGTGAGGTGTGGCTCTGGCCGCGTTGCAAGCCCACAGGGCCCAGCCGCCTCCCCTACAGCTTCTCTTTTCCACAGGAGACTCTGGGGGCCCTCTCATTGTTCACAAGAGGAGCCGCTTCATCCAAGTGAGTCTGGGGGAGGCGCCCAGGGCCCACATACACACGAGGGGACGCTTGGTGTGCGTGGCTGACGATAAGCCGAGCGTCCGGCCTACGTGCACCTAGGAAGGCGGTGCCGGCTGGGCTCCTGGTGAACTTCTTTGGGGCAGCTTGGTCTTTCTGGGGTTATGAGGTGTCAAGTGACCACGGCGACCCTTCCCCCACACAGGTCGGTGTGATCAGCTGGGGAGTAGTGGACGTCTGCAAAGGCCCGAGGCGGCAGCAGATGGTCCCTGCCCACGCCCGGGACTTCCACGTCAACCTTTTCCAGGTGCTGCCCTGGCTGAAGGAGAAACTCAAAGATGAGGACTTGGGTTTCCTATGAGGGGCTTCCGGCTGGGAGGGGTGAGGGTCGAATTAAAACAGCTGCGATAAAGACTGTGTTCTTCATCTTTTGGGGGTCGAGGGGGGGAGGTGTGTGTGCACTGGTCACGTTGCTACAAGTAACATCAACCCTGACAGCCGCTTTTGAAGGTTTAACCCGATCCCAAGTGCTGAAAAACTAGAGGCTGAGGGGGTGAGTGAGCTTCTGCCCTGAGTTTTACTGAGACCAGCTTGGGGGCAGGCGTATGAGGCACAAGGAGTCCAGCTTCGTGTCCATGAAGCTATCCACAGGGCTCCTACAGATCGTCACTGTACACAATCTGGGTCCTCTTGTCCCGGTGGCTCCCCTTAGGGCTGTTCTGGACAGCTAAGGAGGGAGGACAGGGACAGTCAAGGTGTGAAGCAGCCCACGGTTAGACCCGAGGTCCCAGTCTATCTCTGCCCTGGCCTTGGCCTACCAGTGCTTATGCTGCCCCCCCGTGGCCAGAGTCTCACTGCAGCTCAGAGACTGCAGAACCGTATTGCTGTGCGTGAGACGCGTGAACGATGAAACCATGAAACACATGACATTAAAGATGAGAACATCTCTGTGGCCCCCGCTGACACGCTGGTCAATTCTGGTTCCTACCTGGTCTGCGGGGCCTCTTGCTCTGAAAATCTGTCCACACCGAGGAACCCTCAGATCCCAAGTCTCGGCTGCTCTTTGCTTACGCTCCTCATTCAAGGATTCTGTCCTACACCCGTGGGCCAGAGGCAGCCCCCCTCTGGCCCTGCACCCTGCCTCTCTGACTGGCCGTCCTCTACAGAGCCTGGGTCCATGGCCCAGGGCTTCTGGGGCTGCTCTCAGGGGACCCCTTCGCTGCAGCTGCCACTTCCGCCGGGCAGGCCAGGATTGCTGGAGCCCAGTCAGCCCCTAACGCACTTGATCCCCAAACCAGTCCTGGGTCACCCTTCTCTCTACAATTCCCATCTCGATGGTTCCAGACACAGTTTCAGTGCAGATGCCGCTCTGGCTCCTGCTCTCCCCATGCCAGTCACTGCTGGGGCCCTACCTTTCATGTCCCTCCTCTCCCCTCCCCTCCATCACCTGCCCGGTGCAAACCCTCACCCTCAGCGCTCTAGGAAGTGGGCTGTAGGGAGGGGACGAGGGAAGAGTGCCATTCTTACCGAGGGAACCCCAGACAGACTTGCCAGTGGCAGCGTCCAGCATGGGCTGTTTGCGGGCTATGTTGACTTTGAGCTGCACGGATTCCACCTGGGTCCCATTGAGCTGTGGGGCAAAACGCGAGGGGACAGAGGGTGGGCATTACAGGGAGCCAGGTGCTGCCACCCTGGGTACCAGACAGGGCCCTGAGGATGGAGTTTTTCTGTCAGGAGAAGAGGTGGACAGGAGGGACAGGAGGGACAGGAGGGAGGGGTCTGAGAAGTCCCAACCTCAGCTACGGCCTGATCTGCAGACTCCATCTTTTCGTAGGTGACGAAGGCACAGCTGGGGTGAGAAAAAGCGGGATCAGGGGCGGCTCACGGCCCTAGTGTCCCCACGCAGCTCCTCCCCAGGTGCTCATCCTTACTTTCTGGGCGGGTCCATGGAGAGGTCGATGATGTTCCCAAAGGGAGAGAAGGCCCCTCGGAGCAGGGTGGGCGTCATGTCCTCTCCATACACATAAAGGGTGTTGCCCTTCCGAGGGGCCCTCCTCTCGGGGAACGAGTCTGACCCTGTGGGTCAGGAGTCACAGTCACGACTGAGTCCCGGCCACCCCCACTTTAGCAGGGCCCACCAACCCTGACTAAGAGCACTCACTGCGGAAAGGGCCCTCGCGCTCTCGCTCCCGGTCTCTGTCGCGGTCTTTGTCTCTGTCGGCGCGGTCTCTGTCTTTGTCTCTGTCGCGGTCTCTATCTCGATCCCGGTCTCTGTCGCGGTCTTTGTCGCGGTCCCTATCTCGGCTTCTCTCATGACTTCGGTCCCGGCTGCGGCTTCGGGGAGGGGAGGCTGAGGAGCGGCCACCACCGTGTTCTTCGTAGCTCCAGTCAAAGCCTCGAGGTGGGCCGTCACCAGCCCCGGGGCCCTCTGACTCTTCTCCATCTGGTCCCAGTTCCCGCAGCCGATCGCTGGACGACACAAAGCTGGGGAGAGGCAGACAGTAAGGACAAAGGGGGCGCCATCTTCTTACAGACACGCACTGGCTGCAGCTGCTCCTTCCCGTCCAACCCTGAACCTTCCAACGCCTCTGGCCACTGACCCCACACCAAACTGTGGCTTCTCTCTAACCTTTCATACAGAGATTTCCTCTGGGGACGTCTGGACGACTGAGGGGGAAAAAAGATAAGGAACAATTAAGATGATTCCCGGGAGCAGGAGCGGGACCCAACATCTGTGGGTCTTTTGTCTTCCACCCCAGCCGCACAGGAACCATCATTACCTCCTGCAGGTCCTCGTCAGCGGAAACGCTCCTCTGGAACGGCTGGAAGGTGGGGGCAGGCCCCTTCTCAGGGTCCTGGGAGGGGAGACGCTCATGTTAGTGCCGCCCAGGAGGGCGTCTCTTCCCTCTCCTCTGGGCTTCTCATCTAGCTCCTCCTTCATTCCTATCACGCTTCTTATTGACGATGCTGGTCTTTTCGTTTGTTTTTCAAGACAGGGTTTCTCTGTGTAGCCCTGGCTGTCCTGGAACTCCCTCTGTAGACCAGGCTGGCCTCATACTCACAGAGATCCGCCTGCCTCTGCCTCCCGAGGGCTGGGATTAAAGGCGTGCACCACCTGGCTTGCTGTGCTATTTTTAGATAAGGGTTTGGTTTATGCAAACCTTCCTTCAACCCTAGCAGCACAAATGTGGAAACCAGAAACGTAGGAGCCACCTAGGCTTCCTGTGTGACAGACAAGAAACCTAATGGTCCCACAGTGTGTGGTGGTGTGCCCCTCTAGTCCCAGCTGCTAGCGAGGCTGGGACGGGTGTGTCATTTGAGCTCATGAGTTGGAGACTGGCCTGGGGAGACAGTGAGGGAGGAATAAAAAAAGACCAAAAGCAGAAAAACACCCTGACCCTCAGAACAGCACAACTTGCTGGTATCTGAATGTACACGATTTCCCCTAAACTGACCTCCCTTCCGGCTCGGAGGGCTCTCACCGACGTCAAGAGTGCCCCAAACCACCGTCCGGTGCTCACCTTTAACTTCCCCTCCAGGGTCCGAGAACGTTTGAAGCCTGAGTTCTTAGTCTCAGCCTTGATGGCACTGATGGCTCCTGACTTCACCAGCTGCTTGGCCTGTTCCGTTGCTGTGGCCGTGTCCACCACAGGTTGCTCTGACAGTGCTGGGGGAGAGGGGAAGGGGGGATTATGCCGCTGTGGCGGAGGGCAGCCCCGTGCTGCTCCCTCCCTGGTCCCCGTTACTCACAGCGTTTGACGCCACCCTGGCTGGCCGAGCCACTGCTACTTTGCTTCTTGAGAGCCAGCAATGCTTTTTTCTGGGAGGGAGAGAGATTAACCAGAAGAGGTTTGTCATCCAAGGTGCCGGCCTCTTACGTGTATCCCTAGAGGGGCCACACACACGGTGTCCGTGTCCTGGAGTGGCACATGTAGTCTCTACATCACAATGGTGCTGACAGCGTTTGCCCTAACCAAGATGTGGCATCCAAAGGCTCTCTAGTCTACTTTGGAAGTTGGAAAAAAAGCAAAACAAGCCGGGTGTTGGTGGCGCATGCCTTTAATCCCAGCACTTGGGGAGTCAGAGGCAGGCGGATCTCTGTGAGTTCGAGGCCAACCTGGTCTGCAAGAGCTAGTTCCAGGACAGGCTCCAAAGCAATACAGAAAAACCCTGTGTTGAAAAACCAAAAAAAAAAAAAAAAAAAAAAAAAAAAAGGGAAACAAAGCAAAAAAAAACCCTAAACCCTACCGTATAAGCTGCAGTTAAGCCCTGGGGATTTTACCCACCTATCTGTGCGTGTGTAAGGAGGCTGTACAAAAGTGAAACCCTAGTTCCTAACCCAGGAAACGTAACGACCATAGACTGACGGCCAAGAACAACCCAAGGCGCTAACCAATCACAGCTGGAAGCAAGTAACGTTTTCAGATGCTTAAGTGGTTATCAAACTGGGACCCAACACACACAAAAAGATATTTTAGATAAAAGAAAACAGGGCCGTAAAAATGCAGAGAAAAGGTCTTGAGATGTGCTTTTGTTTTGTTTTGTTGTTTTTGTTTTTCGAGACAGGGTTTCTCTGTGTGGCCCGTGGCTGTCCTGGAACTCTCTCTGTAGACCAGGCTGGTCTCAAACTCACAGAGATCCGCCTGCCTCTGCCTCCTGAGAGCTGGGATTAAAGGGGAGCGCCACCACTGCTTGGCCACCAGGATGCCTGTTTTAAGAGTAATTCTTTTTCCACAGGGATACTAAGCAGAGATTTCAAGGCCTTGGTCTATACACGACGTGACGTGAAACCTCTGAAGTGTTTTCAATGCATCAAGTGTGTCCCCCAAAACAGCCAAGCAAACCCCTGTTCTGAGGGGCTCGCAGGAATGAGTCACCCGAGACATTACTGATCACAGGAGCGAGGGCGGGAAGACCGCAACGGGAACCCTGGAGCCGAGGATCAACCTGGGCTGTGTGCTGAGATCCAGCTTCAAACGACGGAGACAAAACAGAAAAAGACAAAGTGGGAGGGAGGGACAGAGGGCGGACAGACGTGACGGACGCTCTGCCGTGTAAACAGTGTAGAAGCCAGAGGAGAGCTGAGTGCGTAGGGTGGTTCAGGTACGAGTGTTCCAGGCTACCCGAAGCTACACAGCTTCAATCCAGCCTGGGGGCTAAATGGTGAGGCCCTGTCTGAAGGGGGGGGGGGGTCAGACTTTAAAAACGGAAGTAGACCACACAACACAGGAAGGCGGGTTTAGCTTGGCATCTGATGCTTCAAAAACCCGTACTGAATGGGACCAGGGATCCAAACGTGACACCCCCCCCGCCCGGCTCTGGGATGGCAGTAAAACCTCAGGAACCACGCGACAGGTCCGCGGAGGGGGGGGGGCTGAACAGAAAAGTAGGGAGGACTCAAACTATAGGCGAAACTCTGGGTATGAGGCAGGAGACAGGAGAGCCACCCTCCCCAACTATGGCCTCACGCTCACCCGGGGTGGTCCTCGGAGTCTGGCAAAGGCTTGGGCCAGCACCTCCCTTACCTTTTTCTTGAGTTTGTTGAATTTCTTCTGCAGCGCCTCTTCCTCTTCGCTCAGGCCGGGGGGTATCACCAGCATGCTGGCTCCTGGCTCAGGGGCAGAAACCCAAGACATCACTTGCCTAGCGGCCACCCGCCACCACTCGCACAGCCAGCCCGACTTCTGCGGCCACCCTCGTCGGCGCCCCACGCTCCAGGCCCGCGCTCGCCCTACCGCGGCAGCCTCCGGCCCCCTGGCTTCAGCGAGGCTGCTGTCCAGCCTCCCGCTCCTTAAGTCAACCGGCGTCCCCGCCTTTGCCCAAGGTCCAGACGCCAGAGCGTCAGCCCGGAGAAGGGGAGGCACTCCCTGCGACCCCCATGCCCAGCGCGGTCAGCCCAGCCAACCTCGGGGTCCGGAGGGCGGAGAAGGCGGCCGGGCCCGCGCAGCGCTCTCCGGGCCACCGCCGGTGGGGGAGGAGGAGGAGGACGCGGGGGTCGGGGGCCCGCGCGGGGAAGGCTCGCAGGATGATGCGGGACGAAGCCCTCACCTGAGGGGGCGGCGCCCGGGCCGCGGTCGCTCCGGCGCCGCCGCCGCCGCCGCCGCCGCCGCCGCGCGGGCTGCTCAGCGCGCGGGCTCGCTGCGATGACGCACACGGTGGGGGCGGGACACGCGGTAACCAAGGCGGCGAGGCGCAGCCACTTCCGCCCGGCCTGGCCCGGCTCCCCGTCTCGGCTTCGGCGCCCGCGCTCGCCCACGCTCCCGGCGGGGAGTGGAGGAGGGAGGGGGGCGTGTCGGGAGGGAAAAAAAACCATTTCCGCCCGTCTCGGGGCGGAGCCAACTCCGCGGCTGCTCTGAGTTTCCGGGCTGCGCAGCCGCCGCCGGGGCTTCAGGATGATGGAGACTGAGAGACTCGGTGCGGGGAGGGGAAGGGAGAGGAGGACGGGGGAGTAGCAGATGGGAATGACTTTTGGCCTCTAACCCCTGGCCTCTCCCCCCACACCCCGTAGTGCTGCCTCCCCCGGATCCCTTGAACCTGCCCCTTCGAGCTCTGGAAGTGGGGTGCACCGGGCGCTGGGAGCTGCTGAGCGAGCCTGGGGCTCCAGAGAGCACCGTGAGTAATTCCTCCCTGACCGCTCGCTGGAGGGTCGAGCTCGACCCCGCCTGCCTGAGCCTGGACACTGTCATCCGGCCCCCAGCTGGCGACGGACACATCCCAGCCTCCCGGAGCTCCCAGAGGGTCAGAACAGGGGGTGCGGGGGACACTAGCTCCCACAGCTGCCCCTGCCTCCTCCGAGGGTCCCTCTTCCTGCACTTGGCTGACACCTCGATTTTGAACTCCTCAATCTGAAGCCGGGCAGATGCTCAGGGCTTTAATCCCAGCACTTGGGAGGCAGAGGCGGCTCCCCCGAGTTGCAGGCCAGTTTTGGTCTACCCATCAAGTTCCAGGCCATCCCCAAAACGAACGAATAAGTAATAAGGAGAAGGAAGAGAAGATCTGGGACTGACTTAGCCCCTTCCGTGGTTGAACGATCCTTTCACAGGGCTTGCGTGTCAGATACCCTGCATCTCAGATATTCATTGAGCGTTAGGCGTCGGCTTAGCGTTTAAAGTGCTTGCCGTGCGTGCCTGATGAAACACGTGTGAAGGCAGAGGGCGAGAGCCAGCTCCACAGAGCTGCCCCCAGCTGCCACACGTGCCGGGGCGTGTGTGTACATTCCACACGTGGTATTACTACTACTAAGGAGTCCTAAAATGCAGACTCCCGGCTGAGTATGTAGCTCGAGTCAGTACAGGGCTTCCCTAGCACACACACAGACCTGGGTTTGATCCACTCAAGTGTGGTATGGCATGCTTGTCACCCCCTAGTTCAAGGTCATTCTGTCACACACACGCATGCACACACACACATATGAAGCTGGACGCAAGCCTGGGTGGTACATGAAAGCCTGTCTTAAAATAAGAATGCAGCATGCCTTTAATCCCAGCACTCGGGAGGCAGAGGCAGGCGGATCTCTGAGTTCGAGGCCAGCCTGGTCTACAGAGAGAGTTCCAGGATAGCCTCCAAAGCCACAGAGAAACCCTGTCTCAAAAAAACCAAAATAAGAATGCAGGTTGCTGCGTCTGAAACCCACAGTTCGCTTTAGCGGCCCAGGACTGCAGCTGCAGGTGGCCGTGCTCATCACCCGATGGCCCCGGCTTCTGTCCGAGACACCTGCCATCGCCCCTTTCGTCCGTCCTGCCCTGACTGACGCGTCTCACCCTGTCCTCGTCCTAGCTTCCCCACGGCCTCCCTCCCTGTGCCCCAGACCTGCAGCAAGAAGCGGAGCACTTGTTTCTGTCGTCCCCCGCCTGGCTGCCTCTGCACGGTGTGGAGCACTCAGCTCGGTGAGGAGCCCGTCCGTCCTCGGGGGCCCAACTAAGGACACGGACCCACCGAGGGACGGAGGGATGGGGGGAGAGCCGACTCCAGAATCCCTTCTCTCCAGAAAATGGCAGAGGAAGAGGGATCCATGGTCTCTTCTGGCTGCTCTGGGGGCTCCCGTCCCGTCCGACCTCCAGGCCCAGAGACACCCAACCACGGGCCAGATCCTGGGCTATAAGGAGGTGAGGGCTCGGACACCACCCCAGGAAACGGACTTGGGAGAATGGGTCGGAGCTGGCTTGGCCTCACTGGGGCTCTGACTGCCTCTCAGGTCCTGCTGGAGAACACAAACCTGTCGGCCACAACCTCCTTGTCCCTCCGCCGGCCTCCGGGGCCAGCCTCCCAGTCACTATGGGGCAATCCGACACAGTACCCTTTCTGGCCAGGTAAGCTGTGGGTGACCGTGGGGAGGTAGAAGACAGTGTCTTAGTGTCCGGGGTCCCTGCCGACGCCGTGCTCTCGTGTCTTCCCCAGGTGGGATGGACGAGCCCAGCATGGCAGATCTGAGCACTCGGGAGGAAGCTGAGGAGGACGTAGACTTTGAGGAAGGTGAAGTGGGCGCGTCTGAGGAGGGCCCAGTGGCCGCTGCTGCCCGCCCTGTACTTTCAGAGACTACGGGGAAGGGACCCTTCTCACCCCCGAGGGAGAAGGGGCTCTCCCCGAGTAGCTCTGTGTCACATGACGCAGTTCCCAGAGCGGCTGGGTGGGTGGATGATGCCGCCTCTCCGTTCCCGCCTGCAGGTCTTCTCACAGTCCCACCTGGCTTCAGGAAAGGGGTGGATTTTGCCCCCAAGGGTGAGTCTGGTAGGGATTGGCAGGGCTGCCCTGCTCCCTCAGAAGTGCGAGTGCGACAAGGCCGGCGTTTGTCCCCTCAGATCACCAGGCCCCTGTGCCAGGGCTGCTCAGCCTCAGCCGCCTGCTGGAGCCTCTAGACCTGAGCGGAGGCGACGAGGAGGAGGAGAGTGAGGCGGCAGGGGGCCCGAGGGGGGACACCGTTCCGGCCTCTCCCCTCAGTGTCCCCCTGGCCCGAGCAAGCAGTCTGGAGGACCTGGTGTTGAAGGTTGGCAGTTAGTTACCACGGACGGAGACAAGCGGGAAGGGGCCTGCCGCCAGGAGGGGGTTGGGATTGAGGATAACAGTGAGATCTTTCTGGGGGATGGGTAGCAGTCGGGCACTCTGGCTATACTTCTGTCACCCCTGCCTGAACGTTTCCAGGAAGCATCCTCAGCCGTATCCCTGACGGAGCCTCCCAAACCTGCCGCTCAGGAGCAGTGGGCTGTCCCTGTGGATGTCACCTCCCCTGTGGGTGACTTTTACCGTCTGATTCCTCAGCCTGCCTTCCAGGTACTGTGCCCAGGCCTTACTCCACCGCTTGCTAGACCCGGCCCTGTGCCGCCCCTCAGCCCAGCCGCGGCCTCTGTCTTCACCAGAGCCCACACACCTTCCTGGCCTGCCTCGCTCCTTGGTCCCAGCCTTCTCTTTGCCCTGCACGCCTGCGGGGGGGGGCAGAGAGAGCGGCTCTGTCGCTACAGCCCCGCCCGTGTCTCTCACACAGTGGGCCTTTGAGCCAGACGTGTTTCAGAAGCAGGCCATCCTGCACTTGGAGCAGCACGACTCTGTCTTTGTGGCAGCTCACACTTCCGCCGGGAAGACGGTGGTGGCCGAGTACGCCATTGCCCTGGCCCAGAAACACATGACCCGGTACCATGCCTCCTCAGCCTGCCCTCCCTCTCCTGCACCCTTGCGGGACCTCCCCTCGGCTGTCAGCCTTATCCCGAGGTTCAGGGGGGAGGCTGAGATGGGGGTTCAGAGAGAGATAAGAACGTCTAAGGAGAGAAGCAGGGCAGAAAGAGGACCTGGGCTAGCCTAGGAAGGGCTGGAGTCACGGAGGACGGTTTGAGGGTGGTCAGTGTGAGGGAGGGCTCAGTCTGGAAGGCAGGGTGCCCCGGCCGTGCGTCTGTGAGGACAGACGGACGGACGGACTGACTTCATACCCCATTTCCAGCACCATCTACACCTCTCCCATCAAAGCCCTGAGCAACCAGAAGTTTCGGGACTTCCGAAACACGTTCGGGGACGTGGGGCTGCTCACGGGGGACGTGCAGCTGCACCCAGAGGCCTCCTGCCTCATCATGACCACCGAGATTCTTCGGTGAGCGAGGGGGGCCTCCCTGGTGGGCTCTGGATGGGGAGTGAGCATCCCTGGGGAAGCCGGGCAGAGTCAGGGCTGTGAGGGCCAGCTGGGCGCTGCCTCTCCCCAGCTCCATGCTGTACAGCGGCTCCGACGTCATCCGGGACCTGGAGTGGGTCATCTTTGATGAAGTCCACTATATCAACGACGCCGAGGTGAGTGGCGGGAGCGGCTGGCCCTGAGGACCGACGGTGCCGTCTCCCGCTCCCTGACTGACCGGCCTCCCCACGTGTGTGCAGCGTGGGGTCGTGTGGGAGGAGGTGCTCATCATGCTCCCTGACCACGTCTCCATCATCCTTCTGAGCGCCACCGTGCCCAACGCCCTGGAGTTTGCTGACTGGATTGGGTGAGGCGCGTGTCCCCGGTGCTTGAGTGAAGAGGACCGTGGCGTTCCTTGGTCGGGGTTGGGGAGCTCAGGCCACTACGACGAGGAGAGGGGTGAGGGTGTGGAGCTGGGAAACAGCCGCACCTGGGTTGGGGGCCCAGAACATTTTTTGGATGCTGAGGTGGGGTGGTGGGAGCCAGCTGTCTGGACGGGCAGACTCCATGGTGCTAAGTGAGGATGGCATAGGGCAGGGGCTGTGTCTTTGAACCAGTGAGGGCTGAAGTGGAGATGAAGTTGTGGCTCGTGGCCTCCCATTCGAGGCCCCAGAAAGAACAGGAAGATGGGGTTCCTTCCCGCGCCCTCCCTGACCCGCTGCCCTCCTCCTCCCTCCAGGCGGCTGAAGCGGCGGCAGATCTATGTGATCAGCACGGTTGCCCGTCCTGTACCCCTGGAACACTACCTCTTCACAGGAAACAGCCCCAAGACGCAGGGGGAGCTCTTCCTGCTGCTGGACTCCCGAGGGGCCTTCCACACCAAGGGGTAAGTCCAGGGCTGGGTGCCGTGGCTGGGCCTGGGCTGGGCCTGACGCCACCTCGCCCGTGCTCAGGTACTATGCGGCAGCGGAGGCCAAGAAGGAGAGGATGAGCAAGCACGCCCAGACCTTTGGGGCCAAGCAGCCCACGCACCAGGGAGGACCCGCCCAGGTGAGGGCCTGTCATCCCCGCCAAAGCCTGCATTTCAGCCCCGCCCGGTCCCCGCGGGGAGCAGGTGGGCTTGAGGTCTGCACCCTGTCCTGCAAAAGCCCACCTAACCCTGACTCTGCCGCCTCCGCGTAACCTCAGGACCGCGGAGTGTACCTGTCCCTGCTGGCTTCCCTCCGGGCCCGGGCTCAGCTGCCCGTGGTAGTGTTCACCTTCTCCCGGGGCCGCTGTGATGAGCAGGCCTCCGGCCTCACCTCCCTGGACCTCACGACAAGCTCGGAGAAGAGCGAGATCCACCTCTTTCTGCAGCGCTGCCTCGCGCGGCTCCGCGGCTCTGACCGGCAGCTGCCCCAGGTGTGCTGTGCCCCTGTGGGTGCACGGGTGGGGGTGCGGTGATCTGAGACCTGCCCCTGCTGAGGGTGGCGTCCATCCACGCCCTCTCCGACCTGCTGCCCCCTCCTTCCTCTCCCCTGCAGGTCCTGCACATGTCAGAGCTCCTTCGCCGGGGCCTGGGTGTGCACCACAGCGGCATCCTGCCCATCCTCAAGGAGATAGTGGAGATGCTGTTCAGCCGAGGGCTGGTCAAGGTGAGCAGGTGGGGGAGAGGGGCCAAGGCGTAGGCAGGACAGTGCAGTGCAGTGGTTAGGAACCTGGGCTCTGGATCCAGGCTACCTGGGTCTGAATTCCAGCTTTCATGACCCCGCGGAACCCCAGTTCTCACCTCAGCCTTAAATGGGGGTGCTCTGACGCAATGCAAGTGGTCCTGAGAAGAGAGGCCTCCCCAGCGGGCAGGCGCCACTAATAGCTAGAGACGCAGACTGAAATGCTTTCAGGAAACAGCTGTACGGCGGCTGGGGTGCTTCACTCATTCGGGAAGCTCACTAACTGTGTGTGGCCAGAGACGCAGGCTGTCGCCAGTCTGCCATTGCTTGGCATCCAAGCACTGTTGTTGTTTTTCTGCCATGGCACCGTTTGAGCAAACTAAATATAGTAGACTTTTGACACTAGGGGTCTTTCTTGGGTATTGATGGCAAATAAATTCTGCCTCGGTCTGTGAGGGAACCCGCGTTTGCTTTATTCTCTGTGGCCCTGTCTACGATGACAGGGTTCCGATCTCAAGCCCGTGCTCCCGGGGACCAGGGTTGAAAGGCTGGCTGAGAAACGGGGTGGGACAGTGGCTAGGTAAATGGAGGGGCGTCCCCCACAGAGACACACCACCTACCTCAGTCACAAGCGGTGACTGGTAAAGCTACAGGAACACGGATGCATGTGGAAAGTAGAACCCAATCAGAGGTTCGGCTGTGTTTGCGTGAGCCGAATCAGAGCGAGACGGCCTGCAGTGGTGTCCACGCGGGAAGGTGCTGTCAGACACCATCCCAGCAGGGTGGAGGTGGGACTCGGAAGAACCAGGTGACACCTAAGTAGAGTGCGGAAGACTGGGGTCCTCCTGAGAGCCCACGGAAGTCCTGTAGCCGGTTCTCTGAGACACTGGGGTCCTCCTGAGAGCCCACGGAAGTCCTGTAGCCGGTTCTCTGAGACACTGGGGTCCTCCTGAGAGCTCACGAAGTCCTGTAGATGTTCTGAGACACTGGGGTCCTCCTGAGAGCTCACAGAAGTCCTGTAGACGTTCTGAGACACTGTGTGTCCTCCTGAGAGCCCATGGAAATCCTGTAGACGTTCTGAGACACTGTGTGTCCTCCTAAGAACCCATGGAAGTCCTGTAGACGTTCTGAGACACTGGGGTCCTCCTGAGAGCCCACGGAAGTCCTGTAGCCGGTTCTCTGAGATGAGGCTCTAAGGCGGGGTGAGCTCCACCAGAGCTGGGCATATAAAGGGCCTTTCTCCTGATCTAGTCTCCCCCTCTGTTCAGGTCTTGTTTGCTACTGAGACCTTCGCCATGGGGGTGAATATGCCAGCGAGGACAGTGGTGTTTGACTCCATGCGCAAACACGATGGCTCTACCTTCCGGGACCTGCTGCCTGGGGAGTATGTACAGATGGCAGGCCGGGCGGGCCGGAGGGGCCTGGACCCCACAGGCACCGTCATCCTGCTGTGTAAGGGCCGAGTGCCCGAGATGGCAGATCTACACCGCATGATGATGGTGAGCAGGGTGACTCGGGGCCTAGTCCTTTAGTCCAACACCTTCTTCTGATGCTCTCACCTTCCTGGGGGAAGGCAAGCTAAAAGTGAGCTCGTCCAGCTGGGCAGTGGTGGCGCACGCCTTTGATCCCAGCACTCGGGAGGCAGAGGCAGGTGGATCTCTGTGAATTCGAGGCCAGCCTGGTCTACAGAGCTAGTTCCAGGACAGCCTCCAAAGCCACACAGAGAAACCCTGTCTCAAAAAAACAACAAAACAAAACAAAACGAAAAAGCGAGCAAGTCCAAGGGGTTAGGTTAGGTTAGTCCAAGGGTTAGGGTTAGGTTAGTCCAAGGGGTTAGGGTTAGGGTTAGGTTAGTCCAAGGGTTAGGGTTAGGTTAGTCCAAGGGTTAGGTTAGGTTAGTCCAAGGGTTAGGGTTAGGGGCTCCCACTTCTGTTGCTTTACTGCCACTGTGGGTACCGTGCCCGATGGGGGCCTTCGGGAGTCCATGCCTTTTATTTTGTGCCCTTATGTTATTGAGGAAGTGACCAGGGATTGGTCTGAGGCCTCATGGCTGCAGAGCCGGGATCAGAAGATTGCTAGGGCACAGGTCCCACCCGGTCTCGCTGACTCTAGAGGAAGCCATCCCATTGGCTAGAGCACAGGTCCCACCCGGTCCCTCTGACTCTGACTCCAGGGGAAGCCGTCCCAGCTTCAGTCCCAGTTCCGTCTCACGTACACCATGATCCTCAACCTGCTGAGGGTGGACGCCCTCAGGGTCGAGGACATGATGAAGAGAAGCTTCTCGGAGTTCCCGTCCCGCAAGGACAGCAAGGTGAGGAGGTTAGGGCAGCCAGCGCAGCAGGCAGGTCTGAACCAGCCAGGAATAATTGGGCATGGCCGCGGGGTGGGGTACAGTAGAGCGGGCTGGGCTGGCAGACTTGCTACAACCCCCCCTTCTCCCCAGGCCCACGAGCAGGCTCTGGCTGAACTCTCCAAGCGGCTGGGGGCCTTGGAGGAGCCCGACGTGACTGGCCAACTGGCCGACCTGCCTGATTACTACAGCTGGGGGGAGGAGCTGACAGAGACCCGGAACATGATCCAGGTGAGCCAGCGGGCAGCGAATCACGCTGGGGCCCCTAAACTTGGCCCCCGTGTCCCGGTCTCACATCTTCCCGCGCCCCCTTGTGCCCTCCCCGCTCTCCAGCGACGCATCATGGAGTCTGTGAACGGGCTGAAATCTCTGTCCACGGGAAGGGTGGTGGTTGTGAAGAACGAGGAACATCACAATGCCTTAGGGGTGATCCTGCAGGTGAGGACGAGAGGGTGCTCATCCCGGGACAGCGGGAGGCTCGGCACTGTCCCCCGACGGGCTCAGGCTCTCGTCACCACTTTGTGCTTGTCTCCGTGCCTGGCCCCCAAGAAACCCCTGTAGCGCTTGGCCGGGCCACCCTGCACAGTCCAAGGGCTCTGTGGGGAGTGGGGGCGCCCCCATCCCCGCCCAGGGTGGGCGTGCCATGCCCACATTTGGTGTGCGTGCCTCCTGTAGGTCTCCTCCAACTCCACCAGCCGAGTGTTTACAACACTGGTCCTGTGCGATAAGCCGGCTGTGTCTGAGAGCCCGCGGGACAAGGGGCCAGCCACCGCAGACGTGCCCCAGCCGGATGACCTTGTGGGCTTCAAGCTGTTCCTGCCTGAAGGTGAGTCCCCGAAGGCGGTGTGAACAGGATGGGGGGGGGGGCATGGCGAAGCCTCCTGACCCGATCGATTTCCAGGGCCCTGCGAGCACACTGTGACCAGGCTGCAGCCAGGAGATGTGGCTGCCATCTCCACCAAAGTGCTCCGGGTGAACGGGGAGAAGATCGTTGAGGACTTCAGCAAGAGGCAGCAACCAAAGTTCAGGTCGGAGACTTGGGGGGCCTTCTCCGGGGGAGGGAGGGCATGTCCCAGGGGGACCGTGACATGGGGAGCCAAGGGGCCCCCTCAGCTCCGGGGGAGGCTCCCGTGGCAAGGAACACCCGCTCGCCCCCCTTCAGGAAGGACCCTCCCCTCGCAGCTGTCACCACTGCCGTTCAGGAGCTGCTGCGCCTGGCTCAGGCCCACCCGTCGGGACCCCCGACCCTCGACCCCGTCAACGACCTGCAGCTCAAGGACGTGTCTGTGGTAGAAGGTGGGCTCCGGGCCCGGAAGCTGGAGGAGCTGATCCGGGGGGCTCAGTGTGTGCACAGCCCCCGCTTCCCTGCCCAGGTAGCGCCTAAGCAGAGGCAGCTTCGCCCCGTGCCTCCTCCCGCGGCCCCGTGCCCAGGGCGCCCCTGCTGACGGGAGGGGCGCTGATGGCCCCGGTGCCTCCTCCCGCGGCCCCGTGCCCAGGGCGCCCCTGCTGACGGCGAGGGGCGCTGATGGCCCCTGCCGTGGCTCTCTTTAGTACCTGAAGCTGCGGGAGCGGATGCAGATCCAGAAGGAGATGGACAGGCTGCGCTTCCTGCTGTCCGACCAGTCACTGTTGCTGCTCCCCGAATACCACCAGCGTGTGGAGGTGACAGAAGGGCGGGGTGTGTGAGGAGAGGGGCTCAGAGGGCGGTCAGGCCCCCCTCACCCTCTGCTGTTGCAGGTGCTGCGGACCCTGGGCTACGTGGATGAGGCCGGCACGGTGAAGCTGGCGGGGCGAGTGGCCTGCGCCATGAGCAGCCACGAGCTGCTCCTCACCGAGCTCATGTTCGATAACGCACTGAGCACCCTGCGTCCCGAGGAGATCGCAGCCCTGCTCTCTGGCCTGGTCTGCCAGAGCCCTGGTGACCCTGGGGATCAGCTCCCAAGCACCCTCAAACAGGTGGGGGCCGCCACTCCTCCCTGGGCTTGTGAATGCCCAGCCCCGGCAGAGGCCTCCCAAGGTGTGCATGGCCTGTCCCCGATCAGGGGCCTTGACCTCTTCCTTCCTGTCTGCAGGGGGTAGAACGTGTCAGAGCTGTGGCGAAGCGCATTGGCGAGGTTCAGGTGGCCTGTGGCCTGAACCAGACGGTGGAGGAATTTGTGGGAGAGCTGAATTTTGGGCTGGTCGAGGTTGTGTATGAGTGGGCTCGGGGCATGGTAAGTACCTGTGGCAGGTGGCTGGCTGGGAGAGGGTGCCCGGGCCCGGCTCCTTCAGTGGTCACTCCGTTCTCCCCACAGCCCTTCTCCGAGTTGGCAGGGCTCTCAGGGACTCCCGAGGGCCTGGTGGTCCGCTGCATCCAGCGCCTGGCCGAGATGTGCCGCTCGCTTCGAGGAGCAGCCCGTTTGGTAGGAGAGCCTGTGCTGGGCGCCAAGATGGAGACAGCAGCCACCTTGCTGCGGCGGGACATAGTCTTTGCGGCCAGCCTCTACACCCAGTGAAGGGCGTGTGGGAGAAAAGTGTAGCAATAAAACAGGAAACCAGAGTGCTCGGGGCACGGGGCTACTGCATTCAGATACAGCAAGAAACCTGCTTAGAAACACGCGTTTATTGTCTGCACAGAGACGGGACCAGCGTGTCCCCAAAGCGTCAGTCCGTGGGGGAGGGCGGCGCTGCGAGTGGTGGGAGGTCTTGAGTCATAGCGTCCACGTACCACGTGGGCAGAAAGGCATAGGGTGCATCCCGATGGACAGACACGGTGACTGGGCCACCAGGTTCCCAGGAGAAGAGGTGGACAAGCCTGGAGGGGATGGAGGGGTGGGGTGGAGCCAGACACCGAGCAGAGATGCAGGGGTGGCGCACAACCCCCCCTTCCCCGGCCCTCACCTGGGGTCATCCTGGACCACTGTGCTCTGGGCGAAGCTTAGGAAGGCATCACAGAAGTTCATGCACACAGAGGGATTCCAGCCGTCCCGGTCATTCTGGAGGGACACAAGAGGCAGGAGACATGGGGGGGGGCGGAGAGCAGACGGGCACTGGACCTGAGGCCTTGGTGCAGGGAGGGGGTGGTGGCCCGCAGCCCAGACACCCCGACCTACCCTCACGTTCTCAAACATCTCCATGGTAGGAAAGGTCTTTAAGGAACAGACGACACCTTCTGGGTTCCGGAAGCCGGCCACGACATGTGGGACCCCTGGGAGGAAGGACTGAGCCCACCATTTCAGGAGCTTGTGTCTGACGGGAGAGGCTCAGGGTCAGCGGGACCCCACCTCCACCCCCACCCCCAGGCTGCTCGTGCGTCCCAGGCCCCCCTGGCCACCCGGCCTGAACCTGTAAAAGCTCCTCCACTGGCCGGGGCTGTGCATCTCCTTGGAGGTCTTGAGCTCCACGTAGCAGGCGGGGGGCTGCGCGGACCGGGCCTGGGGGTTTATGCAGTCCACCTCGCCGGAGAAGAGCAGAGGGTGGCTCCCCAGGCGGCTGCGGAGCACGGAGCAGAAGGCCACGTTGGTGTTGACCACCCCGGAGGGGTCCGGGGCGCCTCCAGGTTTGTCTGTGCGAGGAGAGAAGCAGCGGCGGGAAGGGGAAGGGGGGGCTCTCGACCCCCGAGGCACGGGAAGGCGGCCCCGCGGCGGGGGCAACGCTCACCTGCACACATGTACTGCTCAAACTTGTAGCCCATGTACATGAGCTCCCGGAGGAGGGGCGGCCGAGCGAGCCTCTGCGCCCGGGCGGCCGGGGTCTCCACCTCACTGAGGTACAGCGTCCCTTGGAACCGCGAGGCTGCCAGCTGCCAGCCCTCCTGGCGCTCGTACGGCGTGGTCAGCAGTTTCGTCAGGTGTCCTCGCCACGTCACGGTGGCCCCAGCCAGCCAGCCCGGACCCCTGGGGCGGGAGGAGCCGGGGGCTAACGTTCTGGGCCGGAGTCCCCGCTGTGGACCATTTGTGGCCCCCCGCAAGCTGGGGGGGGGACGCCCACGGATCTCGGGACTTCCGCTCACCCCTCCAGCTGGCGTCGGTGTTCCAGAACCCAGCGCAGCAAGTGGTCCAGCCTCTCCCTGACGTCCTCGTCCCGGGGCTGGTACCTGTCGGGGTACCCATCCCTGAGGTCAAAGCCGGGGCCGGGGCCGTTGGCGGGGGGTGGGCTGTAGTAGCGGAGGGCGCGGGCGTCCCCGTGGTACTGGCGCCGTGCGTCCAGGGAGAAGCAGCCCAGCTCGGAGGGGCGCCGGTAGAAGGGGAACGGCCCCGAGTACAGCGCGGGCTCCGTGCGCAGCGAGGACCCCGGGCGCGGGCGTTTGCTCCAAGGCTGCGCCACCCCGTCTGCCTTCTCCGCTGTCCTCTTGGTCCCTCGGGGCTCCATGGGGTCCTGAGGGGAGAGAGTGCGCATCGCGGAGCGGACGAGGGCAGCGCGAGCCCGGCCCCTCCTCGTTCACTGAGCCGAGCGCCTCTCACCCCGCTCTCCCCGGCCTCCCACGCGCGGGGAGGTGAGGACGCCAGGGCTGAAGAGCCCGGGCAGACGCGCTGCCTTGGATCCCAGCGCTCGGGAGGCAGAGGCGGGCGGATCTCTGCGAGTTCGAGGCCAGCCTGGGCTACAGAGGGAGTGCCAGCACAGCCAGGGCTGCGCACGGAGGGAGAGAGCGCGTGTCAAACAAAAAAGAAAGAAAACAAGAAAAGTTTGCGCCCAGAGCACAGATCCGGACGCCTCAAAGCTCCCTAGCCCGGGAGGCTACGGCGTCGGGGCAGGCACGTCAAGAAGCCAGAGCGGGACGCGAGAGCGCAGCGTCCGCTTCTGATGACGCCATCACCGCCCCACCGGACGGAGGGAGGGAGAGAGGGCGCGGCGGCGGCGGCGGGGCCGGGTCCGCACCCCAGGGCCGGGTCGCAGGTGGACGCGCGCCGGGAGCGAGCGCCCTGACGCGAGCCAATCGGCCGGGCCGCGGCGCGCGCGCCGGAAGTGAAGCCGGCTCCGCCCCTCTCCCACTCGCTCCCGCCCCCCTAATCCCGCGCACGCGCGCGCCGCGGCCCCGTCGTCACTATCGCGCGCCGGAAGAGCAGTGAGATTCCCGGGCTATGAACCGCAAGAGGCGGCTCCTGGCGTCGGAGGCCTTCGGAGTGAAGCGGCGGCCGCGGCAGCAGCAGCAGCAGCGGGCGTCGGGGCCCGACCCTCTGAGGGCGGGCGCAGGTAACCATGGCGACCCGGGCGCGAAGGGCCCGAGGGTCCAGATCCTCCGGGGGGAGAGGAGGAGGAGGAGGAGGAGCCCGGGCGGGTAACCATGGCGACCCGGGCGCGGCCCTGATTCCCCCCCCCCCCATCCCCGGGCAGGGTCGGCGCGCCAGGCGGTGGAGGAGCTCGTGCAGCTGTTCCCCCGCGGGCTGTTCGAGGACGCGCTGCCGCCCATCGCGCTCAGGAGCCAGGTGTACAGCCTCGTGCCTGACCGGACGGTGGCCGACCTGCAGCTGGTGGGTGACAGCCCCGCCCCGCCCCTCCCCGCCCCCGCCCCTCCCCTCCCCGCCCCTCCCCAGCGGGCGTCAGGCAGCGCTCGCTCGGGCTCTGGGCGCCGGCCGTCTGCGCCCGAGGCTGGAGGAGGCTGGAGGGGGCGATGGGGTGGGGGGAGGACGGGCGACGCTAGGGTTAGCGCCCAGGCTCTGCGGGTGACGCGGCTGCCTGGCCGGCGATAGACTGACCGGCGGCTACGCCATGCTAGGGCGTGACACAGCGATTGCACGCGTTCTTACAGAGTTCGAGGACCGGGGTTGACAGAATGAGCACCCTCCGTTTATCATTCACTCGTGTCGGACCTTAAAACAACTCTCCTTTAGTTTTCTCTAAAAACAGTCTAAAGCATCGTGAATACACTCACCTTCCATGCACCGAGAGGATGCGTCCCTCTGGGTAGCTGTGTAATTAAAACTACACTTTGTTTCTTTATTTTTGTTTTTTGAGACAGGGTTTCTCTATAGGTTTGGAGCCTGTCCTGGAACTCTCTTTGAAGACCAGGCTCTTCAGCCTGCCTCTGCCTCCGAGTGCTGGGATTAAAGGCGTGCGCCACCACAGCCCGGCTCAAAGATGACCCTTTCGATAATCCCGTGGTTGCATGTCTTCTGAGCTTTGCTTCCTGTGGGCCAAGTTGTTTTTGGCCTCGTGCTGGGCACATTGCTCAGATCAGCCAACTCCCTCTGGGTGTTACCTTTCCAAGTCCTTGTTTTCATTTTACTCTGTCTGTCTGGTGTGGTAACTTTGATGATCTTGTGAACTTTTTAATGTTTAAGCAAACATTTTTGTTGTTGTTGTTTTGAGACAAGGTCTCACTTTGTAGCTCTGGCTGTCCTGGAACTCGCTCTGTAGACCAGGCTGACCTCAAACTCACAGAGATCCGCCTGCCTCTGCCTCCTGAGTGCTGGGGTTAAAGGCGTGCCCCGCCCCTCCATCACTGTTTAGTGTAGTGACTGGTAAGGGTCTGGTCTTAAAATGTGTGTATTGGCTCTTTGACAGCTTACAGCATGTGAGACGTAGGTGATTGGTTGGAAAGACTGCTTGGTGTGATGGTCCACCCGAGCATCTCTCTTCATGGTAGACGTCCTGATCCTGCCACCCCCTCGACACACAGACACACACACACACACACACACACACACACACACACACACACAGACACACACAGACACAGACACACACACACACAGACACACACACAGATACACACACAGATACACAGACACACTCACACACAGACACACACACACACACACACACACACACACACACACACACACACACTGGCAGTTAGACTCCCTGCCCAGTGCTCAGCCTGCCTTACCTGCCTTTCTTTCCACTCTCATCTCTGTGCCCACAGAAGGAGCTTCAGGAGCGCGGAGAGATCAGGGTCATCCAGCTGGGCTTTGACTTGGACGCCCATGGAATTGTCTTCACTGACGACTACAGGACCAGAGTATGTGTGTGAGCGTGTGTGTGTGTGTGTGTGTGTGTGTGTGTGTGTGTGTGTGTGTGAGTGTGTGAGAGAGAGAGAGAGAGAGAGAGACAGACAGACAGACAGACTATGTGCATGAGTGATGGGCAGGGGAGGGCAGGGAAGTTGGGCGTAGAAACAACAGAAGGAGCATTATCCATAGGACACATCTCGCAAACAGCGGCCAGAGCTGGTAAATAGTGAGACTGGGGGAGGGAGGGAGAGAAGCAGGGAGGGAGGGAAGGAAGGAAGTTTGGGGCAAGCGGGGAGCAGGGAAAGGGTTTGAAAAGTGGAAGGACCCAAGCGAGCGAGGACTCAGGAAGGGAAGCTGCCCTGGGGATGAAGAGCCACGGCGGCGGGTGGTGGGTGGTTTGCGCTGCTCACAGACATCACTCTGCTTCCAGGTCCTCAAGGCCTGCGATGGCCGACCGTGTGCTGGGGCGGTGCAGAAGTTCCTGGCCTCGGTGCTCCCAGCCTGTGGGGACCTTAGTTTCCAGCAGGACCAGATGACACAGACTTATGGCTTCAGGGACCCGGAGATCACGTGAGACATTGTGGGGTCAATAGTTCAGGCCTCTGGCAGCCTGGTTCCTTCCCCCTCCAGCTCTTTCTTTCTCAGTGAGCTTGTCCCTCTGGCTGGTGAAGTGCGCTCCACCCTGTTAGATAACAGGCCTTGGAAGAACTTGGACTAGGAATCAGGAGAGAGAGAGAGAGAGAGAGAGAGAGAGAGAGAGAGAGAGAGAGAGAGAGAGAGAGAGAGAGAGAGAGAGGCTTGCCAGATGCAGGAGGCCTAGCAGAAGCCGTGCCTAACAGTGCTTACTGTGACTACACAAATGGTAGAGGCTGCAGTGTCCCTAAAGATCACATTCACGGGGTCCCCACAAAGAGTGAGGAAAAGTACTAACCAAGGTCTCAGTGCTGAAGGGTTTGGGGTGCCACGCCTAAGCCTGCCTCCTGCATGCCTTCTAACTCCCTGTGTGTGGGATGATCTTCCCTGGGAAGGTGCTGGGTGGGGGGAGGTCATAGGTCATGGTGGGCCCTGAGCTAACCCTCACTCCTCAGGCACATTGCAGGCTGTGCTCAGGGAAGCCTCCTAAGGAAGCAGTCACCACAGGGCTGGGGAGCTGGCTGGCTTGGTGACAGGCTTGCTGAACAAGCACAAGGACCGAGTGAATTCTAGTCCCAGCAGCCACAGCTGAGCGCAGCAGGTGTCTGTGACCCCTGTGCTGGAAGCGCGATGGCAACTGGATCCCTGCAGCAAAGTGTAGCCAAACCAGTGAGCCCCAGGTTCAGTGAGAGACCCTGACTCAAAAGCAAGGTCAGGTCAGGTGTGGTGGCGCACACCTCTCATCCCAGCATTCAGTGGCCACAGACGGGTGCATCTCTGAGTTTGACGCCAGCCTGGTCAGCATAGTGAGTTCCAGGACGGCTAAGGCTACATAGAGAGACCCTGTCTCAGAAAAAAACGCAAGGAGGAATGGGGTTGGAGAGTTGGCTCAGTGGTTAGGAGCACTGGCTGCTCTCCCAGAGGTCGTGGAGTTTGATTCCCAGCACCCACATGGTGGCTCACAGCTGTCTGTGACTGCCCTCTCAGGAGATCCAGCTCCCTCTTCTGGCCTCCACAGACACTGCGTGCTTGTGTGGTCATAACGTAATCAAAACACCCATACACATGCAATAAAGATGTCCTTTTAAAAAAGGTTGAGAAGCTGGGCATTGGTGGCGCACGCCTTTAATCCCAGCACTCGGGAGGCAGAGGAAGACTGATCTCTGAGTTTGAGGCCAGCCTGGTCTACAGAGTGAGTTCCAGGACAGCCAGGGCTACACAGAGAAACCCTGTCTTGAAAAACCAAAAAAAAAAAAAAGTTGAGAATGATTGCAGATATTTGATTTGAACCTGTGGCCTCTGTGTGCTTGTGCGTCTACACACACACATACCTCTCCCTTTCCCTCTCTCTCTCTCTCACACACACACACACACACACACACACACACACGCCCCTCTCTCACACACCGAGGTTACGGGATGACACACACACACACACACACACACACACGCACACACCCCTCTCTCACACCGAGGTTACGGGATGAAAATGTGGAGAGGCGCTCAGGCGGGTGGCAGGGCAGCAGGGTAAGCAGCCCCTGCCTTGGCTGCCTGTGTCTCTGGACACTTGGTGTGCACACAGCAGCAGCAGGGGAGGGTGGGTGCGGTTCCCGGCGCTCTGGCTGCACTGCTCTGACCTCCCGCCACCTACAGGCACCTGGTAAATGCTGGAGTCCTCACCGTCCGAGACGCTGGGAGCTGGTGGCTGGCCGTGCCTGGAGCCGGGAGATTCATCAAGTGCTTTATTAAAGGTGAGCTGCCCACAGAGAGTCCTCGGTGCCTCAAGAACACCCTTTGGGCGGCTTTAGGTCTCCAAGTCCAACTCACCCCTCCTTTTCCTGGGCCACCTCCCCCAGGGCGCCAGGCCGTACTCAGCATGGTGCGGAAGGCCAAGTACCGTGAGCTTCTGCTGTCGGAGCTCCTGGGCCGCAGGCCCCCGTCGGCAGTGCGGCTCGGCCTTGCCTACCACGTGCACGACCTCATCGGGGCCCAGCTGGTGGACTGGTGAGTCTAGGGGATCTCAGGGCAATCCCATGACCCGAGGTTGGGCGCCCCACGTCACGCTTCGTTCCCTGGAGAAGCCCACTTCCTGTCATAGCCTGCTTCCTGTCATCTTTTCTGGGACTCGGGAGCACACGGTGGTCAGTTCTCAGTTTCCACACCGGGCTTGGGCAGCTGGCTCCAGTCTTGTCTCTCTCTGACAGCGTCTCCACCAGTTCTGGAACCCTCCTTCGCCTGCCAGATACGTGAGGAGTCGACTCTTGGATTCTTCAGCTCACTTCACTGTGTGAGGCTTCTGGAAGCTCTGCTCCTGGACGGCTGAGTGGTCACCCGGATGGGTGCCAGGCCCTGCTGCTGCAAGCTGGGGCCCCACCCTGAGTGGGCCGTGTGCGCCGCGGCTCTGCACTTCTGTGGGTGCGGAGCCAGGAGCCGTGCCGAGGGGACCGGAAGGTGGGATTGCTGGGGACACTAGTGAAGGGAGCAGGAAACTGCCCCGTGTCGGGTGGAAACTGCCAAATAAAATTCTTGTGCCTGTGCGGGCCTCTCAGTGTCCTCTGTGTGATATGTGTGCAGGTGTCTCTGTGGATAGTTCAGAGAGAGAACAAGTTACTCAGGCCATTTTCCCTGTGGGGGTGAGGGTGTACCCCATCTTCTGAACCACAGGCTTTCTGTTAGAGCCTATCCCAAGCAGAAGACTAGTTGAGTCTTGAATGTAAGAGGCAAGGGTCTCTGAAGCCGTTCCTGTCAGGAACTAACTGCCCTGTCCATGTGCCGTGTTGGCGAGCACACACGGGCAAGCGCGCAGTTAAGGGAGGTGCCCGGTACCGGGGATGGGTAAACAAGCAGATTCATCCTGGGGCCAAGATTTCCTCAGAGACCCTGGTGCCTGGGCTGCTTCCCCAGCACTGGGCCTAGGGCCAGTTGCGTTTCTTGGCTGTCACGTGGTTTCCCGGCTCATCGGGGTGAGGGGAGGAGCAAGGTCCAGAGTCAAACTGCCCCAGCCCTAGGTTGACCAGAAGGGAGCAGACCTCAGAGCAGACAGGCCTGACCTCCCCTGGACCCTGCAGCCATGCGGCTCCTCTGGGGGCTGCTCTGGGTGTTTAGCGTCTTCGCCTTGTCCCTGCAGAAGCCCAGGTCCTGGGGCGAGACATTGGGCTTGGGTGGGACGGGTGAGGGGCGGTGGGGCGGCGGGGCGAGCCTGGGTCTGAAGCACCCTCACTGTCCGTCCAGGCTGCTCCTGTTCTCTCCCTCAGTGGTTAACTTGGGGGTCCCTCTGTCAGTGGGCCTGCAGCTCCAGGACGCCCCCGCAGGACAGCAAGTAAAAGGGTCTGTGCTCCTGCGAAACCCAAACGGAGGCCCTTGCTCCCCAAAGACGGATTTCACCCTCAGCTCAGGAAATGATTTTGTACTTCTCAACCTCGAGGTAACCAGTGCCCACACCCCTGCTGTGTCTCAGGCCTTCCTGAGGCATAGCTTGCTTAGTTACAGACAGGAGCTTGCTATGCAACAGGCTGGCTTTGAACTCATGGCAATCCTCCTGCCTCAGCCTCCCGGGCGCTGAGACTTACCCGGTTCCTCCATTGCCTTTGTGCTTGCTTTTGGTTTTGAAGCAGGGTTCCATGGTGTAACCTAGTTTGCCCGTAAATGCTCAGCAGCCTTCCTCTGGCCCCCAAGTGTTGGGGTTACTGCCGCGCCCCATCATGACTGGCCTTCCTGCTGCTTCTCAAGCCTTATCTTTCTCTCTGCCTTCCTCCTCTCTCCCAGCCCAGTGGTCTCGGGGTCCCTGTCTTGGGCTCTGTGCCCCTTTCTTCTTCTTTTTTGTTTGTTTGTTTTTTCGAGACAGGGTGTCTGTATTGTTTTGGAGGCTGTCCTGGAACTCGCTCTGTAGACCAGGCTGGCCTTGAACTCACTGAGATCCTCCTGCCTCTGCCTCCCGAGTGCAGGGATTAAAGGCGTGCGCCACCACCGCCCGGCTCCCCCTTTCTTCTTAAGACAGTCTCCGCTGCCTCTCCCGACAGGTTCCACTGGAAAACGTGAGGGACTGTGGCCTCTTTAACCTGCGCAGAGCCCCCCACGTCCAGCTGGTGGTCCAGTCTCCGTGGCTGAAGAACATAATGCCCAAGGGCACGGACATTCAAGGAGTCAACCTGCTGTTCTCTCCCCGCCGTGGACACATCTTTGTGCAGACTGACCAGCCAATCTACAACCCTGGCCAGCAGGGTGAGCCTCTGGCCTCAGGGCCTCTGCTTGCCTCTCTCCCGGGCTGCTCAGGGCGTGTCTGATGCCCTCTGTGTAAGGTCCGGCTCCATGGACAGTGCCCGTCGTCTCCCCCAGTGGTCCCCGTCCCTCTGCACAGGGGCTCTTACCCCTCCTCCTCCACTCTTTAGTTCGGTACCGGGTCTTTGCACTGGATCACAGGATGCGCCCGTCCACCGACACCCTCACAGTCACGGTGGAGGTGAGTGCCTGACCTCTGACCTTCCGGGCCCCCCTTCCCCCGAGCGCTGATGTGATCTCCCACCTGACTACACTGACTCCCCTTGCAGAACTCTGATGGCCTCCGTGTACGGAAGAAGGAAATATTTGCTCCCACATCCATCTTCCAGGATAACTTCATGATCCCAGACATCTCAGAGTGAGCCTCCTCCCCTCGCGGCATCCCGCACCCCACCATCTACACCACCCCAAGTTCTGATTGCCTTGGCATGTCCACCTCTGGTACACACAGGGTCACGCTCCGGATGCTCTGACCCTGTGCCGCCCCCCCAAGCCTCTCCTGGAGGACTCAGGTGACGGGCTGTCTCTGGGTGGGTTGCCCACAGACGGCTCTCCCCCCTGTCCATTCTCAGGCCGGGGACCTGGAAGATCTCAGCGAGGTTCGCGGACAGCCTGCAGTCCAATAGCAGCACCCACTTTGAAGTGAAGAAGTACGGTAAGTGCCGAAGCCGGGGGGTTGGGGGGCGGGGGGGTTGGGGGTGGGGGGTGGGGGGCGAGGGTGAGGCGGGGCAGCCGCTGAAGCTGGGGGTGGGGGGTCAGGGGGTGGGGGGGTTGGGGGTGGGGAGACGAGGGTGAGGCGGGGCAGCCGCTGAAGCTGGGGGTGGGGGGTCAGGGGGTGGGGGGGTTGGGGGTGGGGGGACGAGGGTGAGGCGGGGCAGCCCCAGGGGGGGAGCTTTGGAGGGCTCTCTCCCTAGTGCCTGGCCAGCTTGCTCATCTCTTTACGTTATTCAGTTCTTCCCAACTTTGAAGTGAAGATCACCCCATGGAAGCCATATATCCTGACGGTGCCCAGCCACCTGGATGAAATACAGCTAGACATCCAGGCCAGGTAACCACTGTCATCTAGTCCCGCACCAGGACTCACCATGCAAAGCTCCCTGCGCTCCCCTTCCCTTCCCTACCCTTTCCCATCCCTTCCTCCACTTCCTTCCCTTCCCCTCCTTCCCCTTCCTTCCCTTCTCCTTCCCTTCCCTTCCTTCCCCTTCCTTTCCCTTCCTTTTTCTTTTCCTTCTTTTTTTTCTGAGACAGAGTCTCGCCCTGACTGTATACTCACTCTGTAGACCAGGCTGGCCTTGAACTCACAGAGATCCATCTGCCCTGCCTCTTGAGCGCTTTGCGTGTGTCTCTATGTGCGCAGGGGCGTGTGTGTACATGTTTGTGGAGGCCAGGGGACATCCTCAGGGGACATCCTTAGGAACTCTGCCCATCTCCTTCACGATGTAGTCTCTCACTGGCACGGAACTCACTTGCCTGGGCTAGGCTGGCTGGCCAGGCAGCCTGAGAATCCCCCTGCCTCTGCCTTCCCACTGCTGGATTTCCAAGGGGATGCTGCCACACTTGGCTTTATTTTACATGGATTCTGGGGTGCGGAAGGAGGTCTTTGTGCGTGTGTGGTAAACAACTTGCCTGCTGAGTTATTTCCCCAGCTCTCGGCTCTCTTCCCATCTCCCTGCGGGGACAGGTATGTCTACGGGAAGCCCGTGCAGGGCGTGGCGTACGCTCGGTTTGCACTCATGAATGAGCAGGGGGAGAGGACCTTCCTTCGAGGCCTGGAGACCCAGACCAAGGTAGGGACCAAGGTGGTGGCGGGGAGGGGACTGCGCAGAGGAGGGGCCCCTCCCTCACGTCCTGTCGTCCTCGTCTCAGTTGGCGAACGGCCAGTGTCAGGTGTCCATCTCGAAGGACAAGTTTCGGGCTGCCCTGGATAAAGTCAACATGGGGATCGGAGACCTGGAGGGGCTGCGCCTCTACGCCGCCGCGGCCGTCATCGAGTCTCCAGGTGGGTGGCTCTCCTCGCTGTCACCTCAACCTCTTGCCCCTGAGGACGCTGAGGGGACACCTGAAATGCAAACTACACCATCAGCCCAGCTCTTCTAGTCCCGATGTCAGCCGGCTCATCTCAGGCACACAAGCAAGAAAGACCCGAGACCGCTCTCTCTGGTCCTGTCCATGTCCCCATCTCCTTTGTGCAATCGTTTGCCCCACCCGTCTGTTCACCCACTGATAGACACGTCACACACACACACACACACACGCGGGCACACACACGCATGCATGTGCACACACACGCGTATGCATCCATGCATGCACGCACGCACGTGCATCCACGCACACATACTCACGCGCGCATACATGCACGCGCGCACACACACACACGTGCGCATCCATGCACACACACGCACACACACACGCGCGCGCACACGCACGGGCAGAGATGAAGTGATGCTCTGACTCCTGCCTCTCTTCCTGGGTTCCACCTCCCCACCCTCTGTCTTGCAGGGGGAGAGATGGAGGAGGCGGAGCTCACATCCTGGCGCTTTGTGTCCTCTCCCTTCTCCTTGGATCTCAGCAACACCAAGCAGCATCTTGTGCCTGGAGCCCCGTTCCTGCTGCAGGTTCTTCCTGGAAGGGCAGGACTGGAGGGGAGAGGTGTGGGCCGCACAGTCTTGATGCCGGGTTTCTTGTTTGTTTGTTTTTTTCCCATCACTCTCCCTCCAGGCCGTGGTCCGAGAAACGGCAGGCTCCACAGCCTCTGACGTTCCTGTCAAGGTTTCTGCCACACTGTCCTCTGGCTCTGACTCGAAAGTCCTCGACTTTCAACAGAACACCAACGGGATTGGCCAAGTCAGCATTTCCATCCACGTCCCGCCGGCCACCACAGAACTTCGGCTCTTGGTAGCGCTTCTAGAGTTGGGGTGGGGAGGGAGGGTCCACGAGTCGTCTCCCGAGCGCTCCCGGCTGAGTTGGGGAGAGGAGGGGTGGCACACCTGGATCCTTGGCATAGACCCTGCCCTTCTCTCCAGGTGTCAGCAGGCTCCCCCTACCCAGCCCAAGCCGGGCTCAACGTGCAAGCCCCACGCGCACGAAGCTCTGGCTTCCTGTCCATTGAGGCGCTGGACCACCGGCCCCCTCGCGTGGGGGACACCCTCACCCTGAACCTGCGCACTGTGGGCATCCAAGGGACCACCTCCTCCCACTATTACTACATGGTGTGTGGGGCTCGGGCATAGGGGTGTCGGCTGGGCACAGGTTCGGGAACCACTCACCACTAACCCTCCTCAACTGGTCCAGATCCTCTCCCGGGGCCGGATCGTGGCCATGCATCGGGAGGCCAGGAGGGCGGTGACCTCCATCTCTGTGTTGGTGGACCATCAGCTGGCTCCTTCCTTCTACGTCGTGGCCTACTACTCTCACCAAGGGCTCCTAGTGGCCAACTCCCTGCTCATCAACGTCCAGCCTGGGGACTGTGAGGGCAAGGTGACTGGGGCTGGAAAGGTGGTGTGCATGTGTGCGTGTGCGTGCGTGTGCGCATACGTGTGCACGCGTGTGTGTGCGTGCGTGCGTGTGTGCGTGTGCGCATGTGAGTGGTGGGCATGCACACATGCATATTTCGTATATTGCATGGGTGCGCGTGCACATGGATGCGTGTGCTTGTGGGGGACTGGAAGTGCATGTGTGTGTGCGTGCACGTGTGTACACGTGTGCATGCATGTGTGCACGTGTGTGCGCGGTGGGCATGCACACATGCATATTTCGTATATTGCATGGGTGCGCGTGCACGTGGATACGTGTGGGGGACTGGAAATCATGTTGTATTGCTCTTGTGTCTTACTCGCTGAGGCAGCTTCTCTCAATGGATCCTCTCGATCACTAGTCTTGCTAACCCCACTGTGCTCCGGGAGTCCTCCCGTCTTGGCCTCTCAAGGCTGGAATTACCAGCATGCCCTCATGCCCACCCGGTTTCCGGCGGTTCTGATCCCAGTCCTCGTGTCCTCACGCTTGAATGACACACGCCTTTAACCTCTGTTCCGTATCCTCGGCCCCCCACCCCCCTACCCCCTACCCCCCCAGCCCCCCACCTCCCACCTCCCACCCCCTGACTGCCCCTTACTTACCATTTCCGCCAGCTGGAACTGAACGTGGACGGCGCCAAGGAGTATCGCACCGGGGACAACATGAAACTCCAGATTCAAACCGACTCCCAAGCCCTGGTGGCACTGGGGGCTGTGGACACAGCTCTGTACGCCGTGGGCGGCGGGTCTCACAAGCCCCTCGACATGAGCAAGGTTTGTCAAGCCCTCTGCATTTCCCCTGAGCTCCGGGGCTCAGTTTTCCACGTCACTTGGTCCCCGCAGGCCCCCTCTCAGTCTGGCCTTGGATCCTGGGTCCTGGCCACTCCCTCTCTTGTCCTTGCTGTCTGGTTCCCTACTCCTCGTCTCTCATCATTGAGCCCTAATATAACAGCCACAGTGGGACGGCAGATGCTGCCCCTGGCCACTCACCGTGTCTCCCCGCATCCCTTGCCTCATCCTGTCAGGTCTTTGAGGTAATGAACAGCTACAACCTTGGCTGTGGGCCCGGAGGCGGGGACAATGCCCTGCAGGTGTTCCAGGCTGCTGGCCTGGCCTTTTCTGATGGAGAGCAACTGAGTCAGATCCGGGAGGGTAAGAGTGGGAGAGGATGAGGAGGAAAGGCCGGGAGGGGGCAGTGGGGAAGGAGGGTGGGCGGCTTGAGCTCCTCAAGGCTTCACGGCCCCCTTGCTCTCTGCCAGGCCTGAGCTGTCCCAAGGAGAAGAAAAGCCGGCAAAGGAGAAACGTGAACTTCCAGAAGGCCGTCAGTGAGAAGTGTGAGTTACAGAGGGAGCCCACGCACTTGTGCCTGGGGCCAGGCTGGGGTCTGCCTCTCTGTCCTCCGTAGCCCCCTCAGCCAGGGAGCCAAGGGCTGAAGGTAGGTAGAGACCGGGCGGCGCACTCCGTCGGCCCACTGACTGTTCTCCAGGCGTGCGCCGGTGGCTCTGGGGCGGGTGGGGCTGAGGTTCCCGTCCTTGGCACCTGCCCAGCCTCTCCTGGCCCACCAGTGGGCCAGTATGCTTCCCCGGAGGCCAGGCGCTGCTGCCAAGACGGGCTGACAAGGCTGCCCATGGCTCGCACCTGCGAGCAGCGGGCAGCCCGCGTGCGGCAGCAGGCTTGCCGGGAGCCCTTCCTGGCCTGCTGCCTGTTCGCCGAGGAACTGCGCAAGAACCACACCAGGAGCCAGGCGGGCCTTGCCCGAGGTGAGCAGCCGGGTGAAGCCGGGGAGCAGGTATCGGTGCCCGGGAGGATGAAACCTTCCCTCAACCCCTGTCCCCCTTGGCCTCCAGCCCAGGAGGTGCTGCAGGAAGAGGACCTGATAGAGGAAGACAGCATCCTTGTGCGCAGCTTCTTCCCGGAGAACTGGCTGTGGAAAGTGGAGTCCGTGGACCGCTCCAAAATGTGAGGGTCTGGGGTGCCTCACCCTGCCTCTGGGCTGGGCCCCGGGGGACAGTCCTGCGGGGTGACACGGTTTCTCCCACAGGTTGACCGAGTGGCTCCCTGACTCTCTGACCACATGGGAGATTCACGGCGTGAGCCTGTCCAAGACCAAAGGTGAGGTAGCCCTGCCCAGACCCCAGGCTTCTCTTCTCTCTTCCCACGGCTTAGCCGGCTGCTTCTGGCGTGGGGGTGGAGCCTGTGGACCTGGGAGAACCTTCGCTGCCTCGCACGCGTGACGGAGTGAAGACTTTCCCACACCCTTTGTCCCTGTGGCCTGAGGTCTTTGTGTCACCTGTCCCTCTTGGTCCCCTGCCCCATATCCCCATGCACAGGCCTGTGTGTCGCCAAACCAATCCGCGTCCGAGTGTTCCGAGAATTCCACATGCATCTTCGCCTGCCCACCTCTGTCCGCCGCTTTGAGCAGCTTGAACTACGGCCTGTTCTCTACAACTATCTGAATACTGAGCTGACTGTGAGGCCCTTTGGGAGCCTGAGCACTGGGGGAGGGGGTGAGGGGTGTGCAGCTAGGGATGTCAGGGGGCGTGCAGCCAGGGATGGGGCAGGCAGTGGCTTAGGCCTCTGACCACCCCTGTCTTCCTGTCCCCAGGTGAGCGTTCACGTGTCCCCAGTGGAAGGGCTGTGCCTGGCTGGAGGCGGAGGGCTGGCCCAGCAGGTGTCGGTGCCTGCAGGCTCGGCCAGGCCTGTCGCCTTCTCTGTGGTACCCACGGCTGCCGCCGCCGTGTCCCTTAAAGTGGTGGCTCGAGGACTCTTTGGCGTGGGGGATGCTGTATCTAAGATTCTGCAAATTGAAGTGAGTGACTTAACCCAAAATCTAGGTCCCCTGGGTTGCCAACTCTACCCTTTAGCATTCCGGTGGCCAGGCCAGGGCTCAGTGCCCAAACCTAGCGCGTCGGTAACCTTACAGCTACGGTTGCAGCTCAACCCTGTCTCTGACATTATTTATTTACCTATTTTTCAGACAGAGGCTAGGTATGTTGTAGCCCAGGCTTGCCTCAAACTCACTCCCGCAGGCGGATCTCTGTGAGTTCGAGGCCAGGCTGGACCGACAGCCTCCAAAACAATACAGAGAAAAAAAGAAAAAAAAAGTCACTCCCATAGCCCAGGCTGGCCTTGGACTTTCAGTAATCCTCCTGCCTTTGCCTGCCAAATTGTCAGGATCATGGGCATGCTCTGTCACACCCAGCTTTCTCTGAAGTTGTTTAGTCTTTGTCATTTCACTTTTGTGGTGCTGGGAGTTAAACCTGTGCATGGTGGACAAGTGAGCCGTGGCGCTGTTCCCATCCATGAAGTTTCCACTCCCAAGTCGCAGGGTGTCTGCCCCAGGGGGGCAGGAGTAGTCCCGGCTAACCCCCGTTCCTGTCGTTGACTGAGACAGAAGGAAGGGGCCATCCACAGAGAAGAGATGGTCTACGAACTCAACCCCCTGGGTGAGTGCCTCCTGCCCCAGCCACCAGCTCCCTAGGAGAGTTATGGTACCCAGGGGCCAACCATAACTCTCATCTCCCTAGATAACCGAGCCCGGACTTTGGAGATCCCTGGCAGCACCGACCCCAACGTCATCCCTGACGGAGATTTCAGCAGCTTCGTCAGGGTTACAGGTGGGCTCCTGGCCCACGCCTTCCCCGCGAGCACCTGCGCGCACCCGAAGCCTGCGGGGTGCTGTGCTGGGCCCCTGAGGCTGGGTCCCCCAGACAGCCTCATCTTCTCCCTCCTCCACAGCCTCTGAACCCTTGGACGCTTTGGGCTCTGAAGGCGCCTTGTCTCCAGGAGGCGTGGCCTCCCTCCTGAGGCTTCCCCGGGGCTGTGCAGAACAAACCATGGTCTATTTGGCCCCCACGCTCACCGCTTCCCAGTACCTGGACAAGACAGAGCAGTGGAGCAGGCTGCCCCCCGAGACCAAGGACCACGCTGCGGATCTGATCCAGAAAGGTTCTGGGTTCAGGGACAGGAGGAGTCAGGGAGGGCGAGATGGACAGCCGGGAGCCTAGAGAGAGGGAAGCCGGGGGTGTCACGTTGGGAGCACAGCCCGGGGAACAGGCAGCAAGAGAGTGGGCGCGTCACCTCCGTGGTCACCCCTGCCTTCCCAGGCCACATGCGCATCCAGCAGTTTCGGAAGAAGGACGGCTCCTTTGGGGCTTGGTTACACCGGGACAGCAGTACCTGGTGAGGCCGGGGAGCGTGTCCAGGGCAGCCGGGGAGAGTAAGAAACCGCAGGCCGGCTCCGCAGCCATCCCTTCCTCCCCTGCAGGCTCACGGCCTTTGTGCTGAAGATTCTGAGTCTGGCCCAGGAGCAGGTGGGCGACTCTCCCGAGAAGCTGCAGGAGACAGCCGCGTGGCTACTGTCGCAGCAGCTGGGTGACGGCTCCTTCCACGACCCCTGTCCAGTCATCCACAGAGGCATGCAGGTGTGCACCTGCCGGAGGTCCCCGAGGACGTCAGCAGGAAGACTGTGGGCCTCTCACCGCTCGGGCCCGACACTCCTTTCCTCTCGTTACTAGGGGGGTTTGGTGGGGAACGATGAGACCGTGGCGCTCACCGCCTTCGTGGTCATCGCCCTTCACCATGGCCTGGCCGTCTTCCAGGACGGCAGTGCCCAGCAGCTGAAGAACCGAGTGGTAAGGAAGCCAGCGCCGCTGTCCTCCACGGCCCCCAGCTGTCCTCGCTCCGGGAGCCCAGCTGGATGGGCTCAGGCCTTCCTTCGATTTCTTCTAGGAAGCCTCCATCTCCAAGGCTAATGGGTTCTTGGGGCAGAAGGCTAGTGCTGGGCTCCTGGGTGCCCACGCAGCCGCCATCACGGCCTACGCCCTGACACTGACCAAGGCCTCTGAGGACCTGAGGAACGTTGCCCACAACAGCCTGATGTCCATGGCTGAGGAAACGGAGGGTGAGGGCGAGGGGCACCCTGGCGGAGTGCCTGGGGCTCTGAAGAAGCCTGGACATTTCCAAAGGGCTTTCAGGGCGGAGGCGCGGAAGCAGGGGCGGCTGGCAGGGGCGCCAGAGAGCCGGGTGGCTCAGCTCCCCCTGCAGTTTTCCCGTTCCTTCCTTTCCAGAAAACCTCTACTGGGGCTTAGGCGGTGGCTCCCAGAACAACATTGTGTCGCCCACCCCGGCCCCTCGTGCCCCAACAGAACCCGTGCCCCAGGCCCCAGCCCTGTGGATCGAAACCACCGCCTATGCCCTGTTACATCTGCTGCTGCGGGAGGGGAAGGGGGAGATGGCTGACAAGGCTGCATCCTGGCTCACCCACCAGGGCAGCTTCGAGGGCGGATTCCGCAGTACCCAGGTAGGGCAGCCCCAGGGCGGATTCCGCAGTACCCAGGTAGGGGAGCCACAGGGCAGATTCTGCAGTACCCACCAGGGCAGCCCCAGGGCTCTGGGCAGGCGTCCTGGGATCAAGTGCCTGACTCTAGCCTGACCCCCCAGGACACAGTGGTCACCCTGGACGCCCTGGCTGCCTACTGGGTCACTTCCCACACCACAGAGGACAAGGTGCTCAACGTGACTCTCAGCTCCCTGGGCCGCAACGGGTTCAAGTCTCACGCTCTGCAACTCAACAACCACCAAGTCAAGGGCTTGGAGGAGGAGCTGAAGGTGACACATGCCCTCCCTGATGGGGTCGCTGTGGGGTTGGGGTCAGCTCAGAAGCACATGCGCACACACATACACACACACACACTGACACACACACATATACACACACTGACACAGGCATATACACACATACACACACTGACACACACATACACACACACATACACACACACAGACACACATACACACACTGATACACACACATATACACACATACATACACACTGACACACACACATATACACATACACACTGACACACATATATACACACACTGACACAGACACACACACATACACACACTGATACACATATACACACAGACACACATATACACATACACATACATACACACAGACACACATATACACATACACACACATATACACATACACACACATACACAGACACACCACCCATGCCCTGCCCAGCTCTCTCCCAAGGGTGTTGTGGGAAGACCGACTTTCTCCTGGCTGTGTAGTCAAACCACTGGGCTTTCCCCCTCACCCTGTAACCCGCGTGTCTGCAGAGCTCACACCAGGGTCCAGGACAGTGGTTCTCAACCCTCCTAACGCTGCGACCCTGAAATACAGTCCCTCGTGTCCTGGCGGCCTCTGCCACATAATCACTTTCGTTGCTACCCCATAACTGTAATTTTGCCACTGTCGTAAACCCTCACGTAAAGGTCTATGGTTTCCTATGGTCTTAGGGTCACCCCTGTGAGAAGGTTGCTTGACCCCCAAAGGGGTCACGGCCCACAGGTTGAGAACCGCTAGTCTAGGCGGCTGGAGAGAGAGACTGCAGCAGCCGAAGAGTCGTTTGGGCGGGAATGGGCGGACGCGGGACCCGTTCCCCGTGCCCCTGACCCGCTTTTCTCTCCCTCCCGAAGTTCTCCATGGGCAGCAAGATCACGGTGAAGGTGGGAGGGAACACCAAAGGCACCCTGAAGGTGAGGCCAGCGGGGCACAGGGCGGGCACTTGATGGGCACCTTGTGGGCGGGGCCTCCGTGCTGGGGAGGAGGAAGCCAGAGATCCTTTGGTCCTTTCCCCCACACGCTGTCATCTTTGCTCTAACCCCGCCCCCCCCCCCCCCCGTCCCCATTTCTGGGTATCTGCCGTTTCCTTCACCTGCTGGGCCTGGTTCTCAGCCAGGCCTGCCCCTTGTCCACAGTAACTCAGACTCAGTTCCCCGCCTCGCCTGAGGCCGGGAGCCCCTCCCACCCGTGAGACTGGCTGCCTCTCTAGAGAGATCTCAGCCACCTCCCTCCTTTGAGCTCAGCTGGAGGAGTTCTAGGAAGTCAGGGCACCCGAACACGGTTGGCTAGGCAGGCCGTCGCTGCATTAGTGCGTTTTTAATTGGCCGTGGCTATAGTTTTACCAGTTTTGGACATACTTGGGCAAAGCAGGGTATGTTTTAGGGAGATTACAGGAATTTCCCTTTTTCGGTCGCCACTTTGAGGTGCTACGGGGGGGGGGGGGGCTGGCTCAGGCCGGCCATGTACCGTCTCCCTCGTCCTTTTAGGAAACTGAAACTCAGGCCCAGCTGTAAAATGGGGGGAGCTCAGACCTTTCACTTAAACCACACGAGACCCTTAGAAACAAAGCCAGCCTCGCGCCCCAGTCCATACCCCATGGCTTACACAGCCGGTCTCCGCCCATGGTCACCTCCAAAGGGTTCCTCCCATCCCCGTCATCTGTTTCCGTTGAGTTTCCACCAGGAGGCACTACAGAGCCCCCTTCTGGCAGGTTGGGCTCTCAGGGTGGCCTGGCCTCCTCTGGGCACTTATGTCTTCCCCAGGGCTGCAGTCTGTCCTTTGCCAGGCTCGGGGTGGGGGATGGGAGGATGGGGGGGGCTTTAGGTCCTTCCGCCCGAGAGACCCTCCAAGTCTGTGCTGTGCGTGTCCTGTGTTCTCTCCCCGCCTCTGACTGAGCCAGGTCCTCCGCACCTACAATGTCCTGAACTTGAAGAACACGACCTGTCAGGACCTTCAGATGGAAGTGACCGTCACAGGCTACGTGGAGTACACCAGTAAGCGCTGTGTGTGTGTGTGTGTGTGTGCGCGCGCGCGCGCGCGTGTGCCTGTACCCGTGCCCGTGTGTCCTGAGCCCCGCAGGGCTGACACGCGCTAGGAGCTCCTCACCACTTGATCGTCCCCGCACAGGGGAAGCCAACGAAGACTACGAAGACTATGAGTACGAGATGCCAGCTGCAGATGACCCTGGTGCCCGAGTGAAGCCTGTGACACCCCTGCAGCTGTTTGAGGGCCGCAGGAGCCGCCGTAGAAGGGAGGCTCCCAAGGCGGCGGAGGAGCAGGAGTCCAGAGTGCAGTACACCGTGTGCATCTGGTGGGCGCCGGCCGGGAGCTCCCTGGAGAGGAGGGGCGGCAGGGCGAGGCTGGGCGGGGCTCCGGGGCGCAGCACAGGTGAGGGCTGTCCTAGCTGACCCCCCCCCTCCTCCCTGTAGGCGCAACGGCAAGGAGGGACTGTCCGGCATGGCGATCGCAGACATCACTCTCCTGAGTGGATTCCACGCCCTGAGGGCTGACCTGGAGAAGGTTCAGTCAGCCACCCACTGTTACCCCTCTGTCCTTAGACACGCCCATCTTTGTGGCACCCCAGATGCCGACCCCAGTCACGCCACACGCAGTGACCAGGGCCCGACTGTCCCCCTCTCCCCCGCAGCTGACCTCCCTCTCTGACCGGTATGTGAGCCACTTTGAGACCGACGGGCCCCATGTCCTGCTGTACTTCGACTCGGTGAGCGGAGAGAAGCCTCACAGGAAGGAACTGGGTTCTTGGTTCTGTGTTGTGAGGTTGAGGGCAAGGTGTGGGGGAGGAGGCTGGATGACGGAAGCCTTGGAGAACTCACCTCAGTGCAAGGATGGGCTGTGAGCTCAGCCTGGCAGCCTTCAAGGCAGAGGTGGAGGCCACCACGGTCACCGGTGAGGCAGCGAGGGCCCGCCCAGGCCCATGCTCCTGGGAGAGGTGAGGTGGCCAGGCGAGGCAGGGTTGGTTCAGAAGTGAACCCACATCACGGAAGGCCTCACAGTGCCTGCAGTGAGGCTCAGCAGACGGCCTCGGGCAGCGAGGGCTGGGACAAGGCCACCGTGTTGGCACTGAGGTCATCAGAGGCCTTGGGGGCCAGTTAGTTTTTAAGAGTCTCAGTCAGGAAGATGACAGAACTCGAAGGACACCGGGGACAAGGTCATGGAAACCAAGCAGCCTTCTATCCCCGTCCCAGGTCCCAACCACCCGGGAGTGCGTGGGCTTTGGCGCCCTGCAGGAGGTGGCCGTGGGGCTGGTGCAGCCGGCCAGCGCTGTCCTGTATGACTACTACAGCCCCGGTGAGCCCTTGGGACGCTCTGGCGAGCAGGATCACGGGGGGGGAGGCTGACCCCTGATTGGGCGCCACAGCGGGGCGCAGCGCGGATGGGGCTCGCGGGAGAGACACAGGCCGTCACTCCTCGATGCTTTTCTCTAGATCACAAGTGTTCCGTGTTTTACGGCGCGCCGACTAAGAGCAAGCTGCTGTCTACCTTGTGTTCCGCAGACGTCTGCCAGTGCGCCGAGGGTGAGATGGGGCGGGGGGGGGGGGGCCGGGAGGGGTGGGGGGGCCGGGGAGGCCCAGTTGGTCTCATCTGACACTCGGACCTCAGGGAAGTGCCCCAGGCAGCGACGCTCACTGGAGCGAGGGGAGCAGGACAAGGATGGCTACCGGATGAAGTTTGCCTGCTACTACCCGCGAGTGGAGTATGGTTAGTCCTCCCCTCCCCCGCCGCCGGGGGCTTCGTCCCGTTTGGCACCAGCGCCTCGGGTTCTCCAGGTTGCCCGCTCTTCCCCCAAGCCTACCCATGGCCTTTTTGGCGTCGCCCCCAACTTCCCTCCCTTTTCCCTGCCCGTCCCCAGGTTTCCAGGTTAAGGTTCTCCGGGAAGACGGCAGAGCTGCCTTCCGCCTTTTCGAGACCAAGATCACCCAAGTCCTGCATTTCAGTACGGAGGAGAGGCCGGCGGGCGGGCAGGCAGGCGGGCTGGGGAGTCATGGAGGCTGAGGTCTGGGCGAGCGGGGGGGGGGGCTGGAATTGGGAAAACTCAAAGTCCATACCCCCACCTCCCCATCCCCTGGTTTCTGGGAACCTGAACTTGCTCATGAGCAGCAAGCCAGGGGCGGAGCCGGTTAAAGGGCGGGGTCTACACAGGGCCCTGCCCTGGCCTCCCTTGTCCAATGCCATTTGTCTCTGTCCCCTCAGCCAAAGATGCCAAGGCCTCGATAGGCCAGACCCGCAACTTCCTGGTCCGGGCCTCTTGCCGCCTTCGCCTGGAGCCCAACAAAGAATACTTGATCATGGGCCTGGACGGGGTCACCAGTGACCTCAAGGGAGAGTGAGTCACCCGGCCCCGCCATCCATTGCTCTCCTCATACCTGTGACCTTCCTCCGGGGACAGATTCTAGGCACCCAGCTCTGCCCCTCCAAAGCCAAGCGCCTTCCATGTCCACCCTGACCCCCCCCCCTCCGCTGTGTCACTCGCAGCCCTCAGTACCTCCTGGACTCCAATAGCTGGATCGAGGAGATGCCCTCAGAACGCCTGTGCCGGAGCACCCGCCAGCGGGCAGCCTGCGCACAGCTGAAGGACTTCATCCAGGAGTACAGCAGCCAGGGGTGCCAGGTGTGACCCCGGAAGTCAGCCCAAGGGTCAGGCATAAATAAAAGCTTTCGGCAGCAAAGCGTCCCTGCGTGTCTGTCCGTGGGTGCGGCAGTCGCCTGCCACCCAGGTCTTGTGGGCCCTGGCCAGGGTTGTAGCATCTTGGACTCGGAGTCTCGGGGGAGCTTTGGGCTGTAAAGCTCTGCCTGAACCCTCCTGAACCCCCCTTGAGGTATCTCTAGGATGCAGTGCATCTTGGGGCCAACAGCCAGTGCCCCAAGGACCCTATCACCTGGCGGCACGGTCACTTCACCCGTAGGGACACCCTCAACTTATCCCACGTACTCCACGCTGTGGTTGGAGATGTGGGGTCTGTTGGCTTGAGCTGTGTCAGACTCTTGCAAGCCCGTTGACCTTGCTGTCGGTGGCGTTAGGCAATCTTTCTGGAGTTGTGCAACATTAGGTATGAAGGTGGTCATCTGGGCACTGATTTTTCAACAGGGCAAAGGTTGACTGTGTTGTCCTTAATGAGAGCATTCTTGTTCCAGCCTCGATGCTCTCTCAGGGTCGAGCTAGGGGCTAGACAGCAGGCGGGTAGGGTTTTTCTAAAAGGAGTCTGAGGTTGAGAGGGGAAGAAGTCGGCTCACACACATTCCTCTCATGGCTCTTTATTCTTCAAGGATGGAGGCCTCCCAAAAAAGTTCTCTCTCAAAAGCTCTCTTCAGATTTCTTCTAAAAGTTCTTAAAAATTCTCTAAAGTTCTTTCTTAAAAGTCTCCAAAAGTTTCTTCTTCTAAAAGTTCTCCTGAGGTCTCTCCTATCCCACAAGGCTTCCAGTTTTTGTAGCCACAGGCACACTTAACCACTCTGACAATAGGGCGTGCGTACCTCTCAGCCAGGACAGGTATGATCTTGAGAAAGTCAAGTGCCTCACTTCCTTTCTCTGGGGCCTTTTTGAGAATCTAAAGCACCCAGTAAATTTAGAAGTTAATTCTGGTGGGTTGATACCTAGAATATTAAGTTACTTCTGTAATAAATGGTACAGGATCCCAGCAGTTCCTGAAATACTCAAGGGGAAACATATCTCACGGGACACCCACACACAGACACACACACACACAGACACAGACACACACACACACACACACACACACACACACACACACAGGACACACAGCAACCTCCCCACCCTGTCTGCCTAGCTTTCCCCAACCTTGGTGGCACCTTCAGTTATTCATGGGCGACCTAGAATTCTACCCACGGAAATTTCTTGAGGTCAGACAAATCTGTCGTTGGATCATTCCACAGAGATCCATGGCCTGTCGTTTCTTGCTCTGCCCCGTGATTGGTACCAGTCCCATAGCTGCTCATTCCAGGAGCTTATAACTGGGAGACAGAAATGGACTAGGTAGTTTCTGTGTCCTGGGAGAGGTGAGATGACCTAGACCCAGCGAGGAGAGCACTAGAGGGGCATGGAGTGTTTCCCGAGGGTTATTTGTTTGTTTGTTTGTTTGTTTGCTGTTTTGAGACATGGTCTCATGTGTCCTAGGCTGGCCTCAGACTTGGCACGGAGCCTCCACACTTGAGTTCTGAGGTCACCACACAGATCACCACACCAGTGATTTTGCAGCCCTGGGAATGGAACCCAGGGCTGCACCAGGCAAGCACTTGGCCGACTGAACCATATTCCTAAATGATTTTTGAATTTTTGAGACAGGCCTTACCCAGCCAACACTGACCCTGAATTCCTGATCCTTTGGCTCCCCTGAAATTATAGGAATTCCCCGGCAGGCTGGGTGGGATAGTCTGTGTTTGGAAGCTGGGGTTGGGCAAAGAGGATAAAGATCAGGGAGTTTCCAACAAAGAAAGGGAAGTACACAGAGGCTGGGGGCAGAACACAGCATATTTTGGGACCCCGAAACTTAACCATTGCTGGAGTTTATATTTGAAGGTGTGGGAAGGGTGCTGAGGTAAGCAGAGACTTCAGGAGGGGCCTTCGCAGCTGCCAGGCTCCTAGTCACCCCATCAACTGGGGACTTTGGAGGTGTTCTGGTCTTTCTCAGTATTTTACAACATTGGGTCTCTCTCTCTCTCTCTCTCTCTCTCTCTTTTTGTTTTTTCGAGACAGGGTTTCTCTGTAGCTTTGGAGGCTGTCCTGGAACTCACTCTGTAGACCAGGCTGGCCTCGAACTCACAGAGATCCGCCTGCCTCTGCCTCCCGAGTGCTGGGATTACAGGCGTGCGCCACCAACGCCCAGCAACATTGGGTCTCTTAACATCTGCATCTATTTCCCCCAAACCAGTCACCAGAGCAGGGTTTAGTTGTGGCCTGTGTCACCCACAGGAGACGATGATGCTCTTACCGCCTAGCCCCAGAAATCCCACCCCTCCCATCTCCTGGGGCAAGGCCAGGGGTTCAGGCTAAGCCTGGGCCCCTGCCACAAGCACTGCCAGCTGTCAGGTCACCCGGCTTTGGGTGGCACAGCCAGATTCTCACCTGCGTTCTCATGCTGCACTCTCTGTGCTTTGGGTAAATCGTGGGAGTGGGGATGGACCCCTTCACCTGGGGTCTCTCCATAAAACTGGGGATGGGGAGCTAGCTTCTCACACAGCTCCTCTTTGGAATAGTCTCTCCCCAGATACTCTGCTAGGCTCCCCATTGTCCCCCTATGAGGGCCCTGATCTGGTCCCAAGGGAAACCTATCTCTTACAGCTATAACTCCTGAACCAGATGCGTCTGCCCAGCTCCCTCCTAGGGAGGCCCGGGTTGGTAGACTGTCTTCCTCACCCTGGGGGTCCATCTTCTCCCCAGCTGCTTCTGTGACCCGTGGGCCCTGACCCTCAAGGCAGCTTTGTTCTTCCTGTGCCTAAAACACAGGAGGCTAAACGGTAAAGAGAGAGGAAGAGCACACAGTAGGCCCTTTTCTGCCTCCCATCCCTGACCTATGGTCTACAAGGCCAGCAAGGACCCCTCTTCTCCTTTCCGAGTCACAGGCTCTCCGAGACTCCATGCACACCTATGGTGATTTCTTTTCTCGAGATGGTGGTTTCTCTGCATAGCCCTGGCTGTCCTGGAACTCACTCTGCAGACCAGTCTGGCCTTGAACTCCTGTCTCTGCCTCCCTGAGTGCTGGGATTAAAGGCATGTGCCACCACCATCTGGCTTTTTTTCTTTCTTTCTTTCTTTAAGTCAGCTCAGTGGGTCTTTTTTTTTTTTTTTTTTTTTGGTTTTGGTTTTTACGAGACAGGGTTTCTTTGTATTGTTTTGGAGGCTGTCGGTCCAGCCCAGCCTCGAACTCACAGAGATCCGCCGGCCTCTGCCTCCTGAGTGCTGGGATTAAAGGGGTGGCCACCAACGCCCGGCTTGTTTTTTGTTTTTCGAGACAGGGATTCTCTGTTTTGTTTTGGAGGCTGTCCTGGAACTCGCTCTGTAGACCAGGCTTGCCTCGAACACAGAGATCCGCCTGCCTCTGCCTCCCGAGTGCTGGGATTAAAGGTGTGTGCCACCACCGCCTGGCAGTGGGTCATTTTTTGTTGTTCTTGTTGTCAAGGAGGGCAGCAGCTGCTGGTAGTTATAGATTCTTCCCTGGCTGCCTGCTGGAGCCCGATTCTGCAGCTGCGCGAGCGCGCACACACATACACACAAGCCAGCCTTGGCCCAAGCATCTTCATTTAAAAAAACAAAACTGCGACAACAGTGTAGCCTTGGCTGCAGGGAGCAAAGTTAGGAGAGTGTCTGGGACACATTGTTTCAAAGTGGGGCGGGCCCACCGTGGTTTCTTGTCTCCTGACACTTTTCTGTGTGGTGATAAGAACCCGGGGCCTCAGCCGGGCGTTGGTGGCGCACGTCTTTAATCCCAGCACTTGGGAGGCAGAGACAGGCAGATCTCTGTGAGCTCGAGGCCAGCCTGGTCTACAGAGCGAGTTCCAGGACAGCCTCCAAAACAAAACAGAGAAACCCTGTCTCAAAAAACAAAAAACAAAACAAACAAACAAACAAAAGAACCTGGGGCCTCCGTGCGAGGTAAGCATCAGCAGAGCCTTTCCTAGCCTTGTCTCTTCTGAGACAGGGTCTTGCTATGTAGCCCAGGCTGACCTCAGACTCAGTCCTGCTGCCTCTGTCCCCCTCAGTGCTGAGATTACAGGAACCACCGCATCTCCCTGTAGACTTTCCTGACATTGAAAGAGGCCATATAGGGAGGGGAAAGGGGAGGGGGGAGGGCTCACCCGGAATGTGTAAGGTCCTAGGTTCAGTCACCGGTATCACAAAAATTAAGTGGTAGTAGTAATAATAATAATGAATAACAATAACAACAGTAACAATGCTTGTAGGGACTACAGGCAAACCCGAAAAGCCTACGGGGCAGAGACTGTCATTTGTTTCCTTCCTCTGGGACAAATTCTCCCCACTCAGCGGGTCCAAGGTGAGAGGCATGGTGGGTGGGAGGGAGGGGACAGCTCAGGGTGGACCCCCTCACCCACATGAGTCACAAAGAGCCAGGGAACTGGTGGTGATACAGAAAGGTCAGGGTTCCGAGCGCCTCACCCTTTCTTCCTGATGGATGGTCCCATCTCCGGTCCCCGCCGATCTCCAAGGCCGGTGGGACGGTGCCAGTCTGGAAAAAAAACGCAGGGCTCTGAATGTGGGACCCGAGGCTGATAAAGGCCAGCGTCAGTGGCCTGATGGATGGCTGGGGCCAAGAGCTACAAAAAGCCATGTCAGGGTGGCTGCGTACAAGTGTCCCCCGCCATGGTGCTACCTGGGCTGTGGCTGCTCCTGCTGCTCCTGCTGCTCCTGCTGCTGGTGGCTGGCGCCCGCTGGCTGCGGGGCCGCCGGAAAGTCTCGAACCTCCGCCTCCCGCCTCTGGCCCCGGGGTTCCTGCACTTTCTGCAGCCTAACCTCCCCATCCACCTTCTTGGCCTCTCTCGGAAACTCGGGCCCATCTACAGGATCCGCATGGGGCTGCAAGGTGAGGCAGCTTTTCCTGCCCCTGGGCCCGTGTCCCTTCCTGCTGACCCTGCCGATCCCCCCTCTCTCCACAGATGTGGTGGTGCTGAATTCCAACAGCGCCATTAAGGAGGCCCTGATCAAAAAATGGGCGGACTTTGCTGGCCGACCTCCGATACCGTATGGTAAGGGTTGAAGGCCTCCCCCTTTTCCTTTCCTTCTTAAAATAGGGCCTCACTATTGTAGCCCTGGCTGGCCTGAAAATCACTATGTAGACGAGGCTGGCCTCAAACCCACGAAGATACACCTGGTGTGGCCACTTCCCTGGACCGGGGGGTGGAGGGAGGGCCAGGCCTTTGACGCCTCCCCAACCTTAGTCGCCATTCTCTCCACCGTGCCTGCTACAGAAAAGCTGGAGTTGGACCTGTCACTAGGGGACTACTCCTCCACGTGGAGGACCCACAAGAAACTCTCTCGTTCAGCTCTGATGCTGGGCATGCGAGGCTCCATGGAGCCCCTGGTGGAGCAGCTGACCCAGGAATTCTGCGAGGTAAGGCTGCACTTCTGTGGCCTGGCCCTCCTGGGGTTAGAAACCCGCCCCCCGCCCCCTGGCACCCCTTTCTCTCCACCCCCCGCCCCCGCCCCCTGGCACCCCTTTCTCTCCACCCCCGCCCCCGCCCCCTGGCACCCCTTTCTCTCCATAGCCCCCGGCCCCTGGCACCCCTTTCTCTCCACCCCTCCGCCCCGCCCCCTGGCACCCCTTTCTCTCCACAGCCCCCCCGCCCCGACCCCTTTCTCTCCACAGCCCCCCCCCGACCCCTTTCTCTCCACCCCCCGCCCCGCCCCCTGGCACCCCTTTCTCTCCACAGCCCCCGCCCCGCCCCCTGGCACCCCTTTCTCTCCACCCCTCCGCCCCGCCCCCTGGCACCCCTTTCTCTCCACAGCCCGTGTAGCCTGTCTCTCTTCTGCAGCACATGAGGGCCCAGGCCGGCACCCCCGTGGACATCCACAAGGAATTCTCTCTTCTCACCTGCGGTATCATCTGCTGCCTCACCTTCGGAGACAAGGTCAAGGCTGCCCCCCCGTCCGGCAGGGCCCCCATCCCTCGGCCCCTCCGGACCCTTCGCCGGTCTTGAACTCAAAGCGTGCCCTCCGTTGCTCTGGCAGGATGTCACCTTGGTCCACACCGTCCACAGCTGCGTCCAGGACTTGATGCAAGCCTGGAGCCACTGGTCCGTCCAAATCTTGGATATAATGCCCTTTCTCAGGGTGAGGAAGCGCGGCCCGGGCTCCCCTGGGCTGGGGCGGGGCGGGGTGGGGTGGGGGTGACTGGTCTCCATCCATCCGGAAGCTGACTCCCCTTCCTGTACCAGTTCCTCCCCAATCCTGGCCTCTGGAAGCTGAAGCGGTTCCAAGAGCATAGGGACCACATTGTAAGGCAGCAACTGAAGCTGCACAAGGTAGGCGCTGCGGGGACGGGGACGGGGACGGGGCGTGGGGGGCGGGGACTGGCGGCACCAGGTAGGCGCTGCGGGGGCGGGGCGGGGCGCGGCGGGGGCGGGGACTGGCGGCACCAGGTAGGCGCTGCCGGGGCGTGGGGGGGCGGGGCCTGGCTCCCCTGGCCTAAGCCGCTGATGCACCCGCTGCCCCCTCACCGCCGCTGGGCGGGCTTCTTCCCTCCCTGAGCTCACACTCAGTCTGCTTCCCCTGCCCTCGGCAGGACAGCCTGGTGGCAGGCCAGTGGAACGACATGATCGACTACATGCTTCAGGGGATGGAGCAGCTAAGGGAGGACAAGGGTGAGGGACAGCTTCACGAAGGGCACGTGCACATGTCTGTGGTGGACCTTTTCATCGGTGGCACCGAGACCACAGCCACCACGCTCTCCTGGGCCGTGGCGTTCCTGCTTCATCACCCCGAGGTGCGCTATGGGAGGCGTCTGAAGCTTCTTGGCCCCTCCCGCTGCTCTGCTCTCGACCCTTGACCCGCCTGGCCCGGGCTAGCTATGCTCACAGAGGCGGGGGCGGGGGGGGGGGGGGCGCTCTAGGCTCAGCTAAGAGGCTGGATGGAGGCGCTGAAAGCTGGGCGGCCTGTGAGCTACCCAGGGCAAAGCCTGGTCCCTAGACCCCAGCTTTGCCCCCTTTCTGGCTTCTCAGATCCAGAAGCGACTGCAGGAAGAATTAGACCTCAAGCTGGGCCCCAGTGACTCCGGCTCCCAGATCCTGTACAAGAACCGCGCGCAGCTGCCTCTGCTCACCGCCACTATCGCCGAGGTGCTGCGGCTGCGGCCGGCGGTGCCCCTGGCATTGCCCCATCGCACCACCAGAGCTAGCAGGTGACTCCCCGGGTCAAGGGTTGAGTGAGGAGGCCCCTCCCCCTGCAGCCCCTCCCCCTGCAGCCCCTCCCCTGTAGCCCCCCCCCCGCTGCAGCCTTCCCCCTGCAGCCCCTCCCCCCGCTGCAGCCCCTCCTCCTGCAGCCCTCCCCCCTCCCCCGGCCCGGTCCTGGACCAGCACGGCCTCTGACTCCATCTTCCTTCAGCATCTCTGGCTACGACGTCCCCAAGGACACGATCATCATACCCAACATCCAAGGTGCCAACCTGGATGAGACCGTCTGGGAGCTGCCCAGCCAGTTCTGGCCTGGTACATGGGGGTCAGGCGCGGGAGTGGAAGAGCCCTGGGCCTCAGCCGGGACGCACTTCCCTAGCTGTGTGTTAACTGCCCGCAGATCGCTTCCTGGAGCCCGGCAGGAGCCCCAGGAGCCTGTCCTTTGGCTGTGGGGCACGCGTGTGCCTGGGAGAGCCTCTGGCGCAGCTGGAGCTCTTTGTGATACTGGCGCGCCTGCTGCAGGCCTTCACGCTGCTGCCACCAGCGGATGGCGCCCTGCCCTCCCTGAAGCCCCAGAGTTACGCCGGCGTCAACCTCTTGATTCACCCCTTCCGGGTGCGGCTGCAGCCCAGGAGGCCGGCGCCCCGAGACCAGGGCCAGAGCCCTTGACGGGACAGGACCAGTGCCAGCCTTGTGCCTCAGTTTCTCCTTTATTGCTCCGTCGCGAACCCCTCCCCTCCCTCCCCCCCCTGTAAACATGGTGCTGTGAGGTCGCGGTAGAGAAGGCTTCCTCGGCGAGCCAGGCAGTAGAGGCACACTGGCTCTTCTCCGGGCTCGACCCCTCAGTGCTCGGCAAGTGTGAGCGAATTGGGCGGCAGGCGGGGCTCAGCTGCCCCCGGTGGGGGCCTGGAAGTTTCTGGGTCTCAGCTTCATTTCCGTGAAGGGCACCGAGAACTCGAAGCCCTTCCAGTGGTACCAGCTCACTCCCTGAGGAGAGACGGTTGTCGAGGGAGGAGAGTCAAAGCCAGCAGCACATCGGTTGCGGGCCCCTCACTCACCCCCACCCTGCTCCTGCGAGGGAACCCCCCGGGGACCCCCCCACCTCCCTCTCGCTCCCTGCCTGACCCTCTGATGCAGAGGACTGAGGCTCCATCCCGAGCTGGTGCCTTGCGCCCGCTAAATAAACAGTCTCCAGGCTTCCCCGGTGAGGTCGGTCATTGTCCCATTTCACGCTTGAGCCTCTGGGGCTGCAAGGCTCGGCCGTCCGAGTGAGAGTCCCCAGCCCGCGCGACCCAGAGCCCAGCCCGCTGCCTCCACGGCCCTCACCTGGTGGTCCACCGTGCTGCCATAGAGCCCGTTGAGGTTGGCATAGTGGCAGTTCCGGTACCACCAAGCCCCACGATAGGAGACAGCGCAGGGGATGAGCAAGTTGTTGGGGTCCCGATCACGGGTGGAAAAGACGCTGCCGCTGTGGTAGCTCATAGAGTCGCCTGGCAGGGCGTGGGAGGGTGTGGTGAGGACCGTCCTCACGCCTGCCCCACCCACCCCACCCTGCCCCGGGCTCACCCTCACCTGCGGTGCCGTGGTAGCCCTCCAGGTGTAGACGGTAGTTCTCCGCTGCTGAGTCTACCCGGAAAAAGTCATACTGGGCAAACACAGCTTCACTTCCAGCCCGCAGGTCCACGCGCATCGAGTAGTCTCCAGCCTGTGTCAGACTGTGTAGGACCTCGTTGCCTGGGGGTGGGGAGCGCTGTTTGTCAGGGTCCTGGGGTCCACAGGACTGCCATCCCTTCCCTGGCCCCCCCAGCCCTGCGAGGCACGGACCCAGCCAGAACTCCCTGGAGACGTTCCCAAACCCCTGGGCGTACTCCTCCCAGTCTCTCCAGAAGTCCGTCCGTCCGTCCATGCGGCGCTGGAACACCTGGAAAGCAGGCAGGGGGGGGGGGGGCGGCGTTAGCCTCCAGCTCCCGGGCAGTCCGTCCCCGTGCTGCACGGGTGGGTACTTGGGCTCTGAGCGCAACCCACCAGCCAGCCGCCTCCATCAGTCTCCATGTCACAAAACACATCCAAAGGCCGCTCTCGGTTGCCGTTGAGGAAGACGGTGGTGGCCCTCGAGGCGCTGGGCCCGTTCTGCATCTCCTCCCCACAGTCCCGGGGGAAGGGGATCCGCAGCCCACCTGCAGGGAGGAGGCGGGGAGTCTTTCCCAAGTCTCAGACCCCAGCTGCCCACCTACGCTCGGGCCCCAGCCTCAGTACCAGTAGTAAAGGAAGTGGACACGGGCGGCGTGAGGCTCTCGCCCCAAACGGCCCGGAGCTGGGCACTGTAGAAGGTGGAGGGGAAGAGCCGGAGGAGCCGGTGTGAGGTGGTCCCCGCCGGGAGCAGGATTTCCTGGAGACAGACAAGGGACACACTGGGTCAGTGGAGGGCGACGCGGAGATTCACTGGCAGGGCCAGAGGCGGCGCCCCAAATCTGGCGATGGAAAGCAGATGGGCCAGTGAGGCAGGAGCGGCGGGGTACCTGGATCTGTCCTCCGGGGGTGTCATAGCTGAGCAGGTAGCCTGTGGGTGGGACTTCGGGCTCGGTCCAAGTGAGCAGCGCCGTGCGAGGGGTCACTTCCTTGGCCTCTAAGTCCTGGGGGGCTTTCAGCCCTGGGGGAGGACGTCGGAAGACGCAGGTGAGCCCATAATCCGTCCCTGGGAACCTCCTGCGACCCAACCCCCTCACACACACCCCGGCTCCATCTAACCTGTGGTGAAGGTAATGCTGGCTGGGGAGGTGAAGTTAGGACCCCGGAGACCGCGCACGGTGGCTGTGTAGTTGGTGTCCACCGCCAGGTCCGTCAGCGGGTAGTCCACAGCGCTGCCCGGTGCTGAGGCCTGCAGGGGTGGGGCTGGGAGTGTGTGTGGGGGTGTGGCGTCAGCTCCTGCCCCTGCACGCTGTCCCCTGCTCTCCCCGCGCCCCCCTCCCCCGCCTTGGACAAGTCCTCCTCGGAGGAGGCTCAGCCGTGCTCACCCCCAGGCGACGCGACCTGGACGTTGTACTGGTCCACGGGCTTGTGGGGGGGCTTCCAGTGCAGGAGGGCGGACCCATCCGTCAAGTTCAGCGCACGCAGCTGGGTGGGGCCGTCGGGAACTGGGAGAAGCCGGGAGCTCAGAGGCGTCCCCGCCGCCGCCGCTGCTGCTGCCCCCAACCCTCAAGTCTCCCAACCCCATGGCCTCCTTGCTCCGTGGAGCCCCAGGGGTCTCCCTTGCCCCCCCCCTCACCGCAGCAGCTTTGCTCCCTCCCTCCACCCCTCCTGGTGCCGGGGGCAGTCTGTATTACCCGTAGTCAGGAAGCCTGTGAGAGGCTCACTCTCCTCAAAGCCACGGACGGAGACCACGGTCACCTCGTAGCGAGCGTCTGGGGTCAGCCCCTGGAGGGTCTGGGTCTGGGTCCGGCCGTCCACTAGAATGCTCTGTGGCTCTCCTGCAAACATGGGTGGAGCCTGGGGGTCACCCAGGGGGTCTGAGAGCAGCCTAGAGGGTGGGCGTGTGCGCGGGAGGGCAAGAGAAGAGAGAGCTAAGGGGGACGTGGGAGGAAGGGACCCGTCACCTCCATCTGCTAGCTGGTAGGAAATTTTGAAGCTGTCCACCCTGGATGGCGGTGGCACCCAGTCGACTCTGGCTGACGTTTCCCCAATTTCACTGAATTGCAGGTCACGGGGGCTCTCCAGAACTGAGGATGGTAAGGGGGTGAGGGGTGCAGGGATGAGAGTGTGGATACGCAGGTTCCCGCTCTACCTCCCTGGGCTCCAGAGAGAGGCCGCGGTCCCTCTCGGGCAGGTCCCCAGGACGGAAGTCACTCTCTAGGCGCCTTCAAGGCCTCCCATTTCCCCCAAGGCCCCCTTTGCACGCTGGACTCCACTCTAGAAGCACAATGCTCTCCCTTCGGTGCCCGGCGTGGGCCCTCACCTGGGCTGAGGGTGCGGGCGGTGCCCTGGATGCTGTCTGCCTTGTGGGGCCCACGCAGCCCGTACAGAGTCAGGCCGTACAGGGTCCCAGGATGCAGGTCCCGAAGCACAGCCGAGCGCTGTGTCCCCGGCACCGTCAGCTCTCGCTGGGCCGGAGGACGAGGGTAGGGCTCCAGGGTGCTTGGCGAGGGGACTCCAAAGCGGATCAGGAAGGTGTCAAAGGCCCCAAGCGGGGCCTCCCAGCTCAGCCGCAGAGAGCTAGTGGTCACATCTGTCACCGACAGCTGGGACAGGCGGGGGCCCGGGTCCCCTGGGGTCTGGCCGGCAGGAACCGGACCTGTGGGTAGGAGAAAAGGCTTTGGAGACACAGATGCTTACCGGCCCTAGGGCTTGGAGCTTTCTGTCACCCCACCCTGGTCCTACGGGACAGAAAAGTTGGGCTAAGTGGGGAACAGAGCCACGGGGGGGGGGGCGTTCAGTGGCCTGTCGTGGGAGGAAAGGAGGAGCCGTGTAAGGGTAAGCGACTGAGCCGTCCCAGCAATTCCTGGGGTGCCTCCTTGTGCCTTCCCTGGGGCAGCCGCTCCTGGACGCCGCCTCCCACCCTTCCCTTCCCTTCCTAGCCCCCCCCCAGGCGACTGGAGTAGCCCAGGCCTGGCCCACCTGTGGTGCCCTCTGCAGAGACGGGCCCATGCCGCGTCCCTTCGCGGAGGCCATAGAGGGAGAACGTGTAGGACGTGCTGGGCTCCAGCCCTGAGACGAGGACCTTGTCCTGGTCTCCGTCCACAAGCAGAGCCTGGGGTTGGCCCTCCGCGTCCTCGTACTGGACCACAAAGGAGTCAAAGGGCCCACGGGCCACACCCCAGGAGAGGCGCAAGGAGTCCGGGGTCGCCTCGGTCACCGTCAGCGTCCCCAGGCGGGGCAGGGCTTCAGGGGGCTCAGTGGGACTTGGGGTCGACGGCACGTCGTCCTCTCCCGGGGCTGCGTGGGAGAGAAACCAGGGCAGAATCTTCACTGGGCGCGCTGTGGGCCGGCCCTTCTCATCCTGCCCTTCCAAGGAGGGTTATGAGGCTGGCCTGGGAGAGCCGTCCAAGAGAGGAAAGGGAGGGGCCAGGGGCTTCCTAGAACCTTCCAGCTCTTGAATTTGTTGTACCCCTGCTTTGGCATTACATCCTGACGCCCAGGAGGGCCTCTCTGGGCCCAGCCCTGGGATCTCTCGCCTGGGAAGCTGCTGTCTCTGTTGGTCCTTCCTTGTCTCCTGGCTGTGGTCGGAACCAGGGACTCACCCCTCTCCCAGCCTCCAAACCCCCTGCCCCGCCCCGCCCCGCCCTGCCTTGCCCCAGCAAGTGGCCCTTCAGGCTCTGCCCTCGCGCCCCGCGGCCCCCCCCCCCAGCGCCCTTAGTGCCTGTCTCAGTGATTTTGAGAGCAGCCGAGGGTGGCACTGGCCGGTGTACGTGCCTGGCAAGTTACACCAGCCCCTGTGTCCTTGGCCAACCTGAAGTGGGTTCAGGTTGGATGTCAGCGGCCTCTGCCCATTGGACTTCCCAGTGATTTTTCCATTTGAGAAACAACCCTGGCTCCCTAGGACGGGGGTGGGGGGGTGTGCGAGCCTATACGGCAAGGGGACACAGCTGTCCCGACAGGGCAGCGGAGAGCAGCACACGAGGGGGATGGGTGGGGTCGGGAGAGCAGGGGACCCCCAAGACTGATCGGCCCCTGGGGTGAGCACAAACCCTCCCTTCTTTGGTTCTGGACAGGACCCCGGCCTTCCCACCCATCACTGTGGTCCGTCCCTCTGCCCGCAGACCCCTCAGGCCTCACCTGTCACTCCCAGGGCAGAGATGGGCCCCAGGCGCTTCCCTCCAGCAAGTCCGTAGAGCAGAAACTTGTACTTCCTGCGAGGCTGCAGACCCTCTACGGTGACCTCATTCTGGCCTGCAGCCACGGCCACCGTCTGGGGCTGCCCGTCCCTGTCCTTGTACTGGACCAGGAAGGAGTCAAAGGCGCCCTGTGCCACCGTCCACGAGAGGCGCAGAGAGTCAGGGGTCTCTCCTGTCACCGACAGTTCACCAAGGCGGGGCTGTGGTGTCTTCTCCAGGGGTGCTGAGGGGAGGGCGGAGTGATTCAGTTAAGAGTCCCCATTCCTGGCTGGGGCGCACGCCTTTAATCCCAGCACCCAGGAGGCAGAGGCAGGTGGATCTCTGTGAGTTCGAGGCCATCCTGGTCTACAGAGCGAGTTCCAGGACAGCCTCCAAAACTACAGAGAAGCCCTGTTTCGAAAAACTAAAAAAAAAAAATAGTCCCCATTCCTGGAGACACAGGGAGATGTGAGGCATTGGGAAGGGTCCTTGCGTGGCCTCGGGGACAGACACCTGAGGACACAGCCAGGCCCGCGTGGTCCTGCTGTGGGGCACTGAGGGGCGGCTGTCTTGTCTCTGGAGGGACTGCCTGGCCCCTTCCTGCCCCATGCCCATTTTCCAGGCTGCACAGGGGGTCACAGAGAGAGAGAGAGAGTGGACTAGTGGTGGGCGGGTCTCCTCTCCTCAGGGCAGGGGCTGTGGCCAGAACTGAGGCTCCGGGGGGCATCTGAGCGTCAGAGAGATACTCTCAAGTGGGGAGAGCCTCTATCCGCCGCGGGATGCCACCCCTCGTCTCCTTCCTCAGTCCAGCAGATTCCATACCCTGGGACCAGGTGGGGGCAGAGGCGGGAGAAACGGGCAGGGGAGAGACAATCTGCCCGCATGCGGGCAAGCCTGTACAGTGAGGGTTTGGGGGAAGAATTGTGAGATCCGAGGGCTCCCGGCCCTGATGTCTGCCGGGGTGACTCACGGACCTGAGCACGGGGTAAGGGTCACGGGCCCACTCCACCCCTTCCTTGGGGGTGACTCATGGGCACAAAAACACACCAGATTTTTCCACAGTCTTCTGCAGCCAAGCCCTTCCTTTCCATCTCGTGGCTCAGGGTTGGGAGGAAGAGGGCGTAGGTGCCAGCCGAGGTACCGGCCACCGGAGTGGAGATGGGCTACCGGCCACCGGCAGAACGGGAAGGCCGCGGTGCAGAGGAGGCGGCTTATACCCATGTCGTGTGGCTGTCAAAGACTGAGCCTGGGAGTTGAACCCGGGTCAGCCGAGCCTAAAAGCCCCCTTTCTTGGCAGTTGTCAGGGAAAGGCAGAGACAGCGTGTGTTAAAATGCTGAGGCCGTGCCCAGTCAAGAGCGGGGACTTGCCTTGGTGAGGACCTTGACTCTCAGGATAAGTCCCTGGAAGGCCCTGGACATGGGAGCTGGGCTCACCTGTGGCGCCCTCCGCAGAGGCGGGGCCCAGTCGTTTGCGGCCTGCCAGGCCGTAGAGCAGAAACTTGTATTTTCTATTGGGCTCCAGGCCGGGGACGGTGACCTCACGCTGGTCTGCTGGCACAGGCACCACCTGGAGCTGCCCCGCCCTGTCCTTGTACTGGACCAGGAAGGAGTCGAACTCGCCCTCAGGGACAGTCCAGGAGAGACCCACAGAGTTCTGGGTCACGTCCGTCATGGTCAGCTCCCCAAGACTAGGAAGGCGCTTTGTGTCTGAGATTGGAGAGCAGAGGAGGCGGCTGAGAAAGCGCACCACAGGCACAGCCCGTGGCGGGTGGGGAGGGGTGGAGGGGGTGGGCCGGGGCTCTCTGTTCCTGGTGGACAGAGGGGATTGGGATAGGGCTCCGGAGATAAAAGAGCCTCCAGCAGGGGGAGCCTGTGTGTGCCTGCCCCGTGAGTGCGGGGCACAGAAACATGAAATTCCAACGGTCGCCACAAGGGGGCAAAGGGCGATGCGGGTTGGAGGGCCGACGGTGCCGGGGTCTCACTCACCGGTCTTTGCATCCACGGAGACAGGGCCGTGGCGCTTCCCGCCCTGGAGTCCAAAGAGCAGAAACTTGTACTTGTGGGCCGGGTCCAAACCTGAGATGGTGACCTCAGCCAGGTCTCTGCTCACAGGCACCGTCTGAGGCTGGCCCTGCGCATCCTTGTACTGGACCAGGAAGGAGTCAAAGGGGCCCTGGGCCACGGTCCAGGACAGGTGCACAGTACTGGACGTCACTTCTCCCACAGCCAGCTCCCCCAGGCGGGGCTCTGTGGGGAGCTCTGTAGGCAGGGGGGCTGCAACAGAGCAGAGGAGGCTGAGGGGGTACAGGCAGAACCTGCTGGGGGGGACCAGGCTGCCCCTAGGCTGCAGAACAGCCTCTTCTAATGCCCCACCCCACCCCAGCCATAGGCAACTGCTGTAGGCAGCTCACACCTAGGAGGACCTGAACCACCTACGTTCAACACAGTGGTTCTCAATCTGTGGCTCTCGAACCTTTTAGCAACTGCTTATCTCCAAAAATGTTTACATTATGATTCATAACTAGCAAAATTAGCTGGGTGGTGCTGGTGCATACCTCTAATCCCAGCACTCAGGAGGCAGAGACAGGGGAATCTGAGTTTGAGGGCAGCCTGTTCTACAGAGAGAGTTTCAGGATAGGCAGAGCTACACAGAGAAACCCTGTCTTGAAAAGCCAAAAACAAAAAACAAAATACAAAAAGAAACAAAAAAAAAAAGGGCTGGAGAGATGGCTCAGAACTTAAGAACACTGGTTGCTCTTCCAGAGGACCTGGGTTCAATTTCTAGCACCCACATGGTGGCTCACAACTGTCTGTAATTCCAGTTCTAGAGGACCTGACATCTTCATGAGACATTCATGCAGGCAAAACACCAATGCACATAAAAATAAACTTAAAAAAAAACAGAAAAGCAAAAAACAAAAAAACCCAAACTAGCAAAATTACACTTATGAAGTAGCAATGAAAATAATTTTATGGGTAGGGGGTCATCACAACATGAAGAACTGTATTGAAGGGTTATGACAGGGCTGCAGCGATGGCTCAGAGTTTAAGAGCACTCGCTGCTCTTCCAGAGGTCCTGAGTTCAGTTCCCAGCACCCACATGGTGGCTCACAACCATCTGTAATGAGATCTGGTGCCCTCTTCCGGAGTGCAGGGATACATGCAATATGTATGTATGTGTGTATGTATATATATGTATACATATATATCTTGTGTATTTTTTAAGTATTTACATACACATACATATAAAGACTTAGAAAAATAAAGTTGAGAACCACCGGTTTAGCAGACGCCATCATGATTGTCCCCTTGCTGCAGGAACTAATGCTTGAAAAAGCACACAGTCCCATGACTGGCAACTCAGACCCAGGTAGCCCCAATCTGGAACATGCTAAGAATCAACAATACCCGGAGAGGCGGCCAAACTGGGAGGAATGAGGGACGGAGTGGGGTTCTGGAGCGGAGGAAAGAGGGAGCTGTGTGGAAAGCTATTCTAGGTGAGGGCGTTGGAAGCCCAGTGTGTGAGCTAGAGAGACAGCTTGGAAGGATGGGGAGGGGAGGAGAAGGGAAGAGCAAACAGAGGCCAGTCCTCACCGGTCACGCCCACGGCGGACACGGGGCCCACGCGCTGACCCTCACGGAGTCCATACAGGTTCATCTTGTATTTGCGCCCAGGCTCCAGGTCTCTCACGGTGACCTCCCTCTCCTGGCCCCCGACACGCACCACCTGGGGCCGCCCCTCGCCGTCCTTGTACTGCACAGTGAAGGAGTCAAAGTCTCCCCGGGGCACGGTCCAGGACAGGCTCAGGGAGTCTGGGGAGGCTCCCGTCACAGTCAGCTCCCCCAGGAGCGGCTCCTCGCGGGGCTCCGGGGCCTCTGTGCTGGGCTCTGTGGGGCCGGGGGTCTCTTCCTCTGCAGCTGAGAAGGGGACAGAGAGGTGAGCAGGGTCCCCAGCAGGTGTCCTTGGCTTCTGAGGAAAAGCTATGGCTACCAGGGAGGTCCCGGTGTCAGTTCAGAGATGCCCCGCCCTCCTGGGCCTGGTGACCCTGCTCGGCTGACAGCTGGCCACCATGCCCAAGCTCCTGGGTCAGCTTGGGGGACCAGGACAGCAGTGGCACAGCACAGGTCTTGATGTCCCCCCTCCCCGCACAGGGCAGATAGGCCAGCCCCAGGCATGGGCATGCAATAGTAAGCCATAGCTTCAGCAAAAACAGACTCGGGATTCTGATCAGTCCTTGGCCACTAGTCCCCAGTCACTAGACTCCAAAGAGCTCCTTGGGCTCCCACAGTCCACTCACCCGTCACCCCGACAGCAGACACGGGGCCCACACGCTGGCCGCCGTGAATGCCGTACAGGTTCATCTTGTACTTGTGGTCTGGCTCCAGGCCGGGGATGGTGACCTGGTCCTCGTGTCCTGGCACCCGCACCACCTTGGGCTGCCCGTCCCCGTTCTTGTACTGGATCACGAACTGGTCAAACCGTCCCTCGGGGACTGTCCAGGAGAGGCTCAGGGAGTCAGGGGTGGCGTCTGTCACAGTCAGCTCGCCCAGGATGGGTTTCGTAGGAGTTGCGGTGGGCACCGTCTGCGTGGTCGTGGTTTCTTCCTCCTCTGGATCTGGACACACCAGAGGGACCGGTTATGTCTTCTCTATCCTCGGTCGCCACATAAATGGGCATTTGTGAAAACGGATCCCCGAAGAGCAAAGTGACGCTGGCCACAGGGACCACTGCATATCTTCTCCGTGCCCTCCACACGGCCGTTCCTGGTGCTCGCCCTAGACTTTCCCCTCCCCCTCTATCCACCAGCAAGACTTCTCCCTTCCCCACAGCACCTGAGCAGGCCCCTGAAGGCCACTGCCCCCCCCCCCTGTGCTCACCGGCTTCAGGACTCTGCTCCAAACAGACTTGGAATATCACACTAGAAACCAGACACATACACACCCCCACCCCCCCCACATCCCCGCCAGATGCCATCATTCCGGATGAGTTGTCGGAGGTCTCTCTCCGGCTGATGACAACTCATACTCAGCTCCATGGCGCACAGATCAGGGGACACGGGAGCTCTTTGTGGACCCAATGAGGCGATGCATGGGGATGAAAGTTGAAAATTGCAATAACAAATAAGACAAAGGGAAGTTGGGTTTATAGGTGCACAGTGAAAATGCTAGCTTTTGCTGTCCTTTCACGGGCCGGGTGCTCCCCGCACAGACCGGGCGTCTGAGAGGAATCTGCAGCCCACACACGCGCAGAGACAAGTTCCAAGGCCGACGCCTCTCCCGTGGGGCATTTACCAGCATCTTGGTGCTCAGGACTCTGTCAGAGACAGAACAGCAGGCTCCGGATGCACTGCTGGGCCTGTGTGGGGCTGTTTCCTCCCACCTCAAGTCTCTCTCAGGAAGTTCCTGAGGCTTACAGGGTTTGTAAGGCCTCAGCATGGTTACAGAGGCGCCGCTAAGCAGGAGTCCTGGGTGTTAGTGTCCAGGCATCCGTACTGGGCTGTCCTGGGGGATCTAACAGGACACACCCTCAGCTGCAGCCACTAAGAGCACCACCTGTGCACAGTCACCCTGCTCCTTTTTAAAAGGGCCCCGCCCACCTCCCATCCTTCTCTCTGTCTCTCTCTCTGTCTCTGTCTCTGTCTCCTCTCTCTCTCTCTCTGATCCCCTCCTCCCCCTCTTTCCTTTCTCCTCTCTCCTGCTGCTCCTGTCTCTGGAGAATGGTCTCCCCTCTTCCCTTTCACTAATGAAAAAACAAAACAACCCTGCATTTGACCCCTGTCGCATGGGGTCTTTCTGTTAGGTCTGCAGTGAGGTAGCTGCCTCTGTGTTACCTCGCCCCTGTAAGGCCCACCACATTCCTGAAGGTGACTCCAGGGAATACGTGGTCACTAAGCTAGACACGGGTGGAGTTATTTCTTGGGTCTGCTTTTAGTGCCTCATCTGGCATGACAACATGGATGTTCAGCTGCCCTCAGGAAAAGCCAACCATCATAATTGGCGCTGGGATATAAACTAACAGAACCCAAGGTGAGTTAGGGAGGTGAGGGTATGTGACCACTGAAACAGACGCTGAGGCGTACACCTAGGATCCTCAGGGATGATCTGACTATGGCCACCTTTTTTCATGTGCTGTGGGATGCTGAACCTCCCTGCTATCGGCGACAGGGCACTCGACCCAAGCCAGGCCATCTGAGCGTTTCCAGGCGAGAATCTTGGGGTGTCCGTTCTCCTAAATTGGATATGGTTGATGAATGGGTGATACTACACAAAATGTAAGGACATCCCCGAAACAGAGAATGGACTAGAGGGTGCATTGCAGTCCCTAAAAGCAGCCCGTAGAGGACAAGACGGTAAGCGAGTTATGGTGTGAGCTGTGTGGCCCTTGCCATAGGCAAAGACGTGAAACCGAAGGAACGTGCCCACATGAGAGAGGAATTATCACATGCGTGCTATCTGCCCACACGAGAGAGGAATTGTCATATGCGTGCTATCTGCTCGTGAGCCTCTCTGGTTTGGGGAAGCAGAGAAAAGGAGACAGACAGGGTCCAAGCTTGCTGTTCCTTAGAGCAGGTCAAACACACACTGCAGAGCCTGTCCCAGCAGCCAAAATCTTGGAACCCTTGGGTAACTGGGTAATCAAGGGGGAGGGAAGGCTAGAAGGTGAGAGACCTTAGGTCTGACCAGGAGGAGAGGAAGAGAAATCCACGATTTCATATGCAGATCGAGCACAGGAGACTATGAGGAGAGGAAGAGAAATCCACGATTCCACATGCAGACTGAGCACAGGAAACAACGAGGAGAGGAAGAGAAATCCACGATTCCATATGCAGACCGAGCACAGGAGACTATGATGCTCAGGGCACGCTCAGCATCTGACCAGCGTGAATTGGGAAAGACTTTCAAGCTGAAAACGGTGAAGGAGCCTCCAACAGCCTTGCTGGCGCGGCTGTGAAACACAGGCAGATGGGACTAATCTGAGCAGAGATGGAGAAACCACTGAGTACTGTAACAGCCCATCCCTCCTTGAGACAAAGGCTGCGTAACCTAAGACAAAACGGGGAAAATCAGCCCCTGATGGAATGGCTCATATGAGCCGCCGGGGACACTCAGTCCCGTAAACATAAGGACTTAGGGACAACAGAGGAGAGAGGGTGTTGCTGGGGGGACTGGGAAGGAGAGAGGCCACGCACATGCCCAGTGCATGAAGCCAGACAAAATCATAGTCTCGGGGACGCTAAGAAAGAGATCTGCAGCCAGAGGAGCTGGCGTGCGTCTTTAACCTGGAGAAGCAGAGGCAGGCGAATCTCTGTGAGTACAAGGCTAGCCTGGTCTATATAGCAAGTTCCGGGCCAGCCACAGCTACACAGCACTTCAGCTGCTTTCCAGGGCCAGGATGGGGTGTGGCAGATGGCTCAGAGCCTCTGGGAACTCTGAGCAGACTGACTCTGAACAGCATGTCAACTGTCTTTATAAAATGCAGCTGCCATCGAGGGAGGGAGAAACGCAAGGCAGACTAAGGAATCTGTCCCAGTCACTCAAAGGGAAACGTGACAAGATTAGTGTACAGACAGTTCCCACAGGAAAATTAACAGAATGCCAAATGCTGTCCTGGTGACCTCCTGGTAGACTCTGCAGTCCGAGAAGCAGATCACAGAAGACAGAAACTGCAGGACAATGCAGACCAAAAGGTTAAACTTGGGCCTGGAGAGATGGCTCAGAGGTGAAGAGCACTGGCTGCTCCTCCAGAGGTCCTGAGTTCAATTCCCAGCAACCACATAGCGGCTCACAACCCTCTGTAATGAGATTAGATTCCCTCTTCTGGTGTGCATGAAGACAGAGCACCCATATACATAACGTGCATGAATTAAAGAAAAAAGGTTAAACTTGACCTAAGGGGCGGACGATCGTCACCTCCAGAGTGTGCAGCACACGTCTCTCCCCTGCAAGAAAGTATGGATCCATGCTAGGGGACAGAAGTTGTTTAAGTAGCCAGGGGCCCCTCCGGCAGCCATGATAGCAGCAAACGTTACACAGTGACAGCAGGGAGCCTTCCAGAACCGGAGACCCAGCTCCTCCGGCAGGCGTGGGAGGTTAGAGGACCTAGCTGGGCCCTTCAGGACCATCGAGGCCGAAGAGAGACGGTGGTCTTAAGGCCACACCAGCATCCTGGGACGACGAGTCTGGATGGGCTCACGGAAAGCTGTCCCTGTGCTGTGGCAGGCGGGATAGCATAGGTTCCGTCTGTGCCGCTGTACTCAGCGTCCCTCTCTTGATCAAGCAATCGCTGAGGCCGATGAGATCTTTTTACTGTACTGAGCTTTGCTAATGTTTCTTTGCTTAATTTGGAATGGCTATCGACGGTCTTCAGAGCATGCCCCAAGGCATCTTCATAGTCCTAGTCTTTTTTTTTTTTTTTTTTTTGGTCATGGGATGGGATGGGTCTGGGACTCTGCGTTGTTATTCTGTCTACCTCCATGAATGCATTTGATGACACAGATGACATCATGCTAGTCTCCGAGTATTTTAAGTACCCATAAAATCGTCGGAAGAACAGGAGAGACACGAATTAAAGAGCCTGGAGGAAGGCGCCCCCTACGGATGGGAAGGGGCACTGCCAGAATCTGTAAGGCTGTTGAACGGGACATTCTGGGGCGGGCTGCACTCCTATGAATTGTTCAGGCTAAAGATGCCCCCAGAGTCCCCCAGACCATAAGGCTATGGAAAATGCTGTTGGTTGCATTCCTATTGCTGGACTGGAGACAGTGCATGCTGGCTGCAGAGCAGGGAGAAGTCAGGTTGAGGCTGAATGTTAAGGTCCCTTATTTTGGCTTGCATTTGTGCGACCGACAGGACCCCACGCAGGCTGCTGTGGGAAAACCATCACCAACAGTCCTGCTTGTCCACGGACCCTGAACACTACAGAACCATCAAGGCAGGGAAGATAGCGGCACAGCTGCTATGGGTCCAGCAATAATAACAGCAATAGTTAGGCTTCGAGTCTGCTCCACCGGAGGGAACACGCATCTTGTACTGTGAACCAGGGCAAAAGCCTGCGGCTGGAGAAGACGTGGACCCCTCCCCCTGCCCCCATGGGGAGGCAACCATTGCTATTGCTTTACTAAATGGATACGACACACCCATCGGATTGCCCTCTAACTGCCTGTGTCTACATCCATGGATTGCTGCTGCTACCCAAGACCAATTAATCATGGAAGGAAATTCACTCCTTGCAACTAGAGGTGCACTGCAGAGACTCGTAACTAGGGAAATCGCTAGAACTAAATGGCAGTTGCCGTGTCACCGTGGCCCAACGCTCGGCAAACGACGGGAGAAAATGGCGAAGCACCTCAGGCACCCTACTCCCAAAGGCTCGGGGAGCACTGCAGAAAAGTGAGAAAAATTTAAAAGCCAGAGGAGGGGACCACAGCGTCGTGTAGTTGTTTCCTAAGAACTGGCACATTCCTTCTTGGAGGAGTGCTCATTAGAACTTGGGAAGTAGCCAGGTGCGGTGGCGGCGGTGCCTTTAATCCCAGCACTTGAGAGGCAGGGGCAGGCGGATCTCTGTGAGTCCTGGGTCTACAGAGTGAGTTCCAAGACAGTCATGGCTGTGTACAGAGGCCCCGTTTCAAACACAGAACAAAGCGAAACATCCAGGACACAATCAGAGCTTCAAAGGCTCGGGAAGTAAAGAAAACTCACAAGTCTCAGGGAGCTCCTGAAACTTACAGAACTCACAGTCTGTCCCAGCACTATCTAAACACTAGCAGTTATTTGCAGGAGAGCTGGAGAAAGTTCCAAGGATGGGTCTTTTCTGAGTCATCATCTACATTCAAGCCAGCTTTTATGTAATACACCTGCATTTGAGTCACCCATGTTTCTGCAAGAAACCCTTCACCCATTTTCTCACATGTAACCCTAATCAACCATTAATTCAGTATGTCAGACTTGTCTGGAATACTTTGTTTTTGTTAGTGTCCTATCCAGACTGAAGAGTGTATATCTTTTCTGTATCTATATCTATCTATCTATCTATCTATCTATCTATCTATCTATCTATCTATCTATCTATCCATCCATCCTTCCCCAGGAAAAGTGAAGTGCTCACACAACCTTGCTGTTGTGAGAACAATTGTTACACAAAGATGGTAGAGAAGGGAATGAGAATGGGTCATCCCACACAGATCCATCCGACATTCACTCACCAGTCACACCCACGGTGGACACGGGGCCCACACGTTGACCCTCATGGAGTCCATACAGGTTCATCTTGTATTTGCGCCCAGGCTCCAGGTCTCTCACGGTGACCTCCCTCTCCTGGCCCCCGACGCGCACCACCTGGGGCCGCCCCTCGCCGTCCTTGTACTGCACAGTGAAGGAGTCAAAGTCTCCCCGGGGCACGGTCCAGGACAGGCTCAGGGAGTCTGGGGAGGCTCCCGTCACAGTCAGCTCCCCCAGGAGCGGCTCCTCGCGGGGCTCCGGGGCCTCTGTGCTGGGCTCTGTGGGGCCGGGGGTCTCTTCCTCTGCAGCTGAGAAGGGGACAGAGAGGTGAGCAGGGTCCCCAGCAGGTGTCCTTGGCTTCTGAGGAGAAGCTATGGCTACCAGGGAGGTCCCGATGTCAGTTCAGAGATGCCCCGCCCTCCTGGGCCTGGCGACCCTGCTCGGCTGACAGCTGGCCACCATACCCAAGCTCCTGGGCCAGCTGAGGGGACATCCAACACAGCAAAGTCCTCTAAGGCCCTACTGCCCAGGGCGACCGGCCAGCCCAGAAGAAGACACAGAAAGGCAGAGCTCAGCATCAGCAAAACAGGTCTGTGGTGCTGAGCAGATCTGGGGTATTAACAGCACCCAGCCACTGATCCCTACTCCCCTGCCACCAAATAGCTTCAGGGTCCACCTCCCAATGGATCCCACCCTGAGGGTCCCACAGTCCGCTCACCCGTCACCCCGACAGCAGACACGGGGCCCACACGCTGGCCGCTGTGGATGCCGTACAGGTTCATCTTGTACTTGTGGTCCGGCTCCAGGCCGGGGATGGTGACCTGGTCCTCGTGTCCTGGCACCCGCACCACCTTGGGCTGCCCGTCCCCGTTCTTGTACTGGATCACGAACTGGTCAAACCGTCCCTCGGGGACTGTCCAGGAGAGGCTCAGGGAGTCAGAGGTGGCGGCTGTCACAGTCAGCTCGCCCAGGTGCGGCCTCTCTGGAGGAGGTCCAGTGGTCACGATAGGCACCACTTGTGTGGTCATGGCTTCCTCTGCTGGATCTGAACAAGACAGGGGGACAGGTTAGGTCTTCCCTGTCCTTAGTTCCCACGCAGAGGACCATTTATAAAAGCAAAGCCTTGTGGGGTGTGGGATCACATGCCTGTAAACCCAGCACTAGGTAGATCTCTGTGAGCCCAAGGCCAGCTTGGTCTGCATAGTGAATTCTAGGACAGTTAGGGCTACAAGGTAAGACCCTGTCTCGACACATCATATCAACGATTAATAAAATAGAAATTGAAAACAAACCAAAGCCCTGGAGATCAGAGTAACTCTGGCCTCAGAGGCTCCACCGTCCCTCTCTGCCCTTTCCACACTGCCATCCCAGGACCCCCAGACTCCCTCTCCTTCCTTCTCCCTTCCCGTCAGCATCAGCTCTTCCCGGCCCCACGTGGTCACCACTCAGAGCCTTGCTGAGCCGGGTGTCCCTGCCATCTCCCTCCGCACTGGGCTCTCTCTTATCTTCGTCCCCAATCTGAACGTGGACCTGCCCCAACCCAGCTGCCTCCAGACTTGGAGTGTCCCAGACTTTTGCTAAACCCCTCCTGGCTAACTCACTCACCAGTCCAGGACCCCTGGTTGGCTGGGCCACTGTCCCGCACTACCCAGCCCTGCCTCTGGGCTGCCCCCCTCCTTCCTCTCTCCCTGTCTCGCTTCGCCCAGCTCTGCCCGCATATACCCATCTTCTGATGCCAGACGCCAGCATTCGGCCCAGAACCCAGACTTCCCACCACGTCTTAAGCCCATCCTGTCCCTCTGAGGACATCTCGCAAAATCCTTGGGTTCCTTCTGGGCCACACTTTCTCTAGCCTGCTGCTCTCTGCGCCAGACTGGATGCACTCTTTCTAAAGCTGTCAACAAACTCGTGCCTCTCAGACTACAGGTCTCAGTGGTTCCCTGTGAGCAGGCTGGCCTAAGTGTCCCCTGCCAGGTCCTGCCTTGTCCCCAGGCTTCTCTTCCACAAGCTCATGCTGTGGTATGGCTATGGACCCATCCATCATTCGGGAGCCTGCCAGTCTTCCAGGGTCAAGGCTCCCCCATTGTCCGTACCTGGATCTGACACCTGTAACCTGGATGGTACACTGGAGAGGCGTACCGTTAAGGTTGCATCCCAGCATCCCCTCGCCGTTCCCATAGTGACGGAGTCGCTTAGCTGTGCCCTGGCCCCTCGTCCCCTCAGATGCCCGTGCATTAAACGATTGGTCCCCAGGGTGGCTGGGGCAGCAGGAGGAGGTGGACCCCTTAAGAGGTGTGGCCTGGAGGAAGTCCCTGGTGTCACTTAGGGTGTGCCCTGAAGAGGACAGTAAGGCTGAGCACTTGCTTCCTCCTTTTGTCTGGCCTCCTATGCTGTGAATTTCCATAGCAGGCTCTGAAGGAGCAGGGCCAACCCACCAAAAGCCAAGCCAAAGCAAAACTTTTAACAGTCGGTTATATCAGGTGCTTATCACCAGGGTGAGGCTGAAGCCGCATCGTGATAGGAACGCAACCTGGGCGACCCTGGATGACTTCCTGTACCCCGGCCTGCTCTGTGGGAGACTGGGTGACCTACTGTACCCGGCCTGCTCTGTGGGAGACTGGATGACCTACTGTACCCCGTCCTGCTCTGTGGGAAGTCTTGGATGGGCCTGTTCTGTGGGAAGCCTCTGATGGCTTGAATAGAGGCTTCCAGGAAGCTGGTTACAAGGGAATGATTTCTGAATCCAGGTCAGATGTACCCATGCTGTACACAGGCCAACTCAGTGCTCCAAATGGAGCCCATACAGTTATGTTCTGTGCTTGTGATCGGGGGCTCCAGGTCCCCACAGTACTCCTGGCCCCCAAAATGTACCGTGGGGGTCACCCATCCCTATCCTTGTAAAGGGTCGGTTCAGGAGAGGCTCAGGGATTTGGGGGGTGGGGTTCCTGTCATTGCCGTATCCTCCGGGGGTTCTGGAGCCCCTGTGCAGGGGTCTCTTCTCCGGGTCCTCTGACCCGGCAGAAGAATTGGGGCCACCCAGGAGATAAACTTCCTCAAGCAGAAGCCAGGGGACCGTGTGGCCCTCACAGTGGCCGTCTGGCCACTACAGGCTGGAGAGGTCTGAGCCAGCCCTGCTGTCCTGTCTGACAGTCAGGCTGCCCTGCCACGCACCTTCGACTCAGGCCATGCCTGTCAGGAGCCAAGATAAGTGCTCATTTCCTATGACCCAAATAATCCCATTTCTGGGCACTTATCCCAAGAAAATTATGAAAAGCAGGAAAAAGTTACAGCATGGAAGGATTCATAATGAGATTATTCATGACAGCAAAATGTGTCAGGACCCAAATGATCCGTAACAGACAGTTGGTTCCCTTGCAGGGCTTTCACCAGGAAGCATCAAGTAACCATTAAAATTGATTATGCAAGCCGTGTAGGCACAAGGCAAATGACTACCGTCCAACCGGCACTCAAGAGAGCAAGAGCCGGCAGAAGAGGGGCTCCCTTACACCACTGGCTTTGTTGGGGGGCTCACTTACACCGTTGGTTTTGTTGGGGGCTCACTTACACCGCCGGCTTTTGCTTTGGTTTTGTCCTTGGTGCGGGTGCTAGACACGGAACCCAGGACCTCACACAGGACAGTCAAGAACTTACAGTGACTAATGGCAGCTGTTGGGGCAAAGCCAGGCCGAGCTCTTTGCTGTCTAGCTTACAAGCTTTGCACGTGGCTGCCGTGTTCCCCACGCTACAGAAATGCAGGCGTAAGAAGAAATGATTGACCCGTGGCATCGGTAGGTGAGCGGGAGGAGGGAATGGGCGCTGATGCAGGTGGAGAGGGAGGGCAAGGACATGGGGGGCCAGGGGTACGGAAGGGCGGGGGCTGTGGGTCCCTCGCTGACCTCTCTTCTGCCTGCTGTGAGCTGGGAATGACCCTCGTGAGGAATGGCAGAAGGTAACAGGCCTGAGGATGAGCAGCTCACCCCAGGCCGCAAACTCTCCAGGGTCCCCCCAGTTCTCCCCACACCCCTGCTGGACCACGTGCATACACAAGACCTGTCAAGTCAGGGAGACCGGGAGATAATGATTCCTCCACCTAAGACATCACCAGGGCACAGGAGACTCTCACGCTGCCCCCTCTGCGGCTGAGCGGCTTGCCCCCTGCCCCACCACAGTGTCCCTGACGGCGGGTCTGCCCGCCTCTGGCCTGCTCTTGAGAAGCCCTGGGGAGCTGCGTGACTAACACCCAGGGACCTGACCGCACCTGAGGCTTACCTGTCCCCTTGCTGCTCAGGGGCTTGCACATTTAATTTTCTCGTGATTAGAAACGAACTGCGTTGCCGGGGCGACAGGGAAGACAGATGGGGCGCTAAGGGAGAGACGCTGAATTTTTCCTGTTTTTCTGTGATTATAGAAGGAATGCGTGGAGGGGCGGGTGGGGGAGAAATGCTTGCCATGTTGGAACATTCACACAATGCAGAACAGACTAAAACAGGAAGAAAAAAAGGGGGGGCAGCCCAGCAATGTGCAGAACACTGCATTCCGAAATCTTACAAAGCACACTGCCGTGGGCACCGCGGGCCGCGCTCCACCCTGGCTTGCCCGGTTATTGCCAACTCGTTGTGATTAGCACCCAACGGGAGTCTTTGGGCTCCGAAGGCCCCTTTCCCCTCCCTCATCTCGGCTTTTTTATTTTCGGAGGGAGGGAATATTATTCTGACCCACGCTTTGGGGGGGACGTGTTGGTCCTTCGTGGTGGGGAGGAGGGCGTGGTGGGACAGTCGCATCGCGGTGGTGGTCGGGAAAGAGGGAAGTGGGATCCAGAAAGGGTTCGGGCCAAGAGACGGGTCCAAGAAAATGTCCCCAATAAAACTACTTCCTCCACCAAATGCCTGTTCCTAACCTCTCGGCACCATCCAACAATGCCGTCATAGCACAAGTCCGTCAAGGGACTCAAACGGCTGTGTGTGTGTATGTGTGTGTCCAGGAGCGTCTCCTGCTTCGATTTACAAGCAGTTGTGATCTGCCTGACGTGGGCACCAGGAAACCGACTGTGGTCATCTGCGGGAGCACACCCTTAACTTCTGAACCACGAGGGTGGCCCATGCTAAAAAGCATCTTCCGGGTACGGGTGCTGCTTATGCCACGGAAGCCACCCCTGATGAGCAGTACACGGTTGGGTTGTTTATCTGTCTGTGGGTGTGAATGTCTGTAACAAAGCCTCCTGCAGTTAGGGAGACAAACAGGAAAACACCACTGGAAGGTGGCTTGCTGTGCTGTGCCTGTGACGCTTCTCCTGCTGGAGGACGGATCACAACCCCGTGAGGAAGAGGCTGAACAAAGGCCAAGGCTGCTGGAGAAGTGTGTGGAAGGGAAGCCAAGTCTTAGCCTTGTGGGGTTGGGGAAAACAACAGAGAAGGCGCCAAATGCCCACAGAAGGAGACGCACCCCTAAAGCCCCAGTCACACTCACCGGTCACGCCCACGGTGGACACGGGGCCCATGCGCTGACCCTCACGGAGTCCATACAGGTTCATCTTGTATTTGCGCCCAGGCTCCAGGTCTCTCACGGTGACCTCCCTCTCCTGGCCCCCGACGCGCACCACCTGGGGCCGCCCCTCGCCGTCCTTGTACTGCACAGTGAAGGAGTCAAAGTCTCCCCGGGGCACGGTCCAGGACAGGCTCAGGGAGTCTGGGGAGGCTCCCGTCACAGTCAGCTCCCCCAGGAGCGGCTCCTCGCGGGGCTCCGGGGCCTCTGTGCTGGGCTCTGTGGGGCCGGGGGTCTCTTCCTCTGCAGCTGAGAAGGGGACAGAGAGGTGAGCAGGGTCCCCAGCAGGTGTCCTTGGCTTCTGAGGGGAAGCTATGGCTACCAGGGAGGTCCCGATGTCAGTTCAGAGATGCCCCGCCCTCCTGGGCCTGGTGACCCTGCTCGGCTGACAGCTGGCCACCATACCCAAGCTCCTAGGTCAGCTTGGGGACCTGGACAGCAGTGGCACAGCAGAGGTCTCTATGGCCCTGCTGCCTAGGAGAACAGGCCAGTTTGCAGCCACGGCCTTGACCGTGGCAGGCCGAAGGTACTGACCAATCCGGGGCCCCAACCCCACTCGCATCACCCAAGAGCTGTAGGTCACCGTCCCTTGGGCTCGAGTTCTCCACTCTCTGCTCACCCGTCACCCCGACAGCAGACACGGGGCCCACACGCTGGCCGCCGTGGATGCCGTACAGGTTCATCTTGTACTTGTGGTCTGGCTCCAGGCCGGGGATGGTGACCTGGTCCTCGTGTCCTGGCACCCGCACCACCTTGGGCTGCCCGTCCCCGTTCTTGTACTGGATCACGAACTGGTCAAACCGTCCCTCGGGGACTGTCCAGGAGAGGCTCAGGGAGTCAGGGGTGGCATCTGTCACAGTCAGCTCTCCTAGGTGTGGCTTCGGGGAAGGGGCATCAGTAGGCTCTACCTCCGGGTCTGGGGAAGATGTAAAACAGAATCTTTGCTGTTTCTGGAAGGAGTTCTCAAGTCCCGATCCTCTGGCCTATGGGTCAGAAGGAGGCTGCGTGTAGACCTGGTCACTCTCTCTTCCCGTTGGTGGCCACCAAGGCCTTTCGGTGGTCTCCCTGGGGCCGCTCAGACAGGTCGGGTCACCTTGTAACTCAAGGCCTCTGTATGTTTAACGCCCACACTTCCTTTAAGCATTTGTGGGTTTTGTTTGTTTGTGGACTGGGCTGCATATAGCCCAGTTGGTCTTGAGTTGAACACATACAGGAGAATGAACTAACTCCTGACCCTCCTGCCCCGGTCGCCTTCCCAGGATTTCAGGTGCCTGTACACGCCTGACCAGATCTAATCCTTCATTGGGGGATGTCAAGAACTCTCCTGAACTTAGACTGTGGAGGTTCCTGTGACCGTTAGGACACTTAAGCTGTGTCAAAACACATCTGCTAGCCGGGCGTTGGTGACGCACGCCTTTAATCCCAGCACTCAGGAGGCAGAGGAAGGAGGATCTCTGTGAGTTCGAGGCCAGCTTGGTCTAGAGAGTGAGTTCCAGGACAGCCTCCAAAGCCACAGAGAAACCCTGTCTTGAAAAACCAAAAAAAAAAAAAAAAAACCCAAAAAAACAAACACATCTGCTAATGAAGACCTTTCCCTGGGGGGGAGGTTGGGAGAGGGCAGGACGCAGGTCGGTGAGCACCTGATGGAAGCAGACAGGGATACGTGTTATATCCTCTCTGTTGTATCCTCTGGAACTTTATTATATAGAGTTATTCGTTTTCATTCATGTGAGAGTGTTTTGCCTACAAGTATGCCTGTGCACCCTGTGGGTGCCTGATGCCCTTGGAGGCCAGACGACGGTGTCGGGTGCCCTGCAGTTAGTTACGGATGGTTGTAACTGAACCTGGACAATGAGTGTCCCAAGCTACCGGGCCATCTCCTTAAGCCCCAGCTTTTGGGAATTCCTTAAACAGCCATCTGTGGGCAGGATTTGCCGATATTTCACGGAATCTGTTCCAATCCCAGGGTTCTCTCTAGAGTCCCTGGGAAATAGCAGAGTCTAAAATATGTTCCAGAGGTTCCAGCACCCTCCAGACCTCCCTCCTCTTAAGTGAGCAGTCCCTAACCCAGATCCCGTTTGACCTGAGGCATTGGAGGTCAGGGATGGCTTAGAGGCAGAGGAGTGTTGGGGTCCTGTGGCTCTGCTGTAGGAGACAGTGAGATCTCTACCTGCCTGAGGAGTAGAGGACTCTTCACCCACACTCACCGGTCACGCCCACGGTGGACACGGGGCCCACGCGCTGACCCTCACGGAGTCCATACAGGTTCATCTTGTATTTGCGCCCAGGCTCCAGGTCTCTCACGGTGACCTCCCTCTCCTGGCCCCCGACACGCACCACCTGGGGCCGCCCCTCGCCGTCCTTGTACTGCACAGTGAAGGAGTCAAAGTCTCCCCGGGGCACGGTCCAGGACAGGCTCAGGGAGTCTGGGGAGGCTCCCGTCACAGTCAGCTCCCCCAGGAGCGGCTCCTCGCGGGGCTCCGGGGCCTCTGTGCTGGGCTCTGTGGGGCCGGGGGTCTCTTCCTCTGCAGCTGAGAAGGGGACAGAGAGGTGAGCAGGGTCCCCAGCAGGTGTCCTTGGCTTCTGAGGAAAAGCTATGGCTACCAGGGAGGTCCCAGTGTCAGTTCAGAGATGCCCCGCCCTCCTGGGCCTGGTGACCCTGCTCAGATGACAGCTGGCCACCATACCCAAGCTCCTAGGTCAGCTTGGGGGACCAGGACAGCAGTGGCACAGCAGAGGTCTTGATGTCCCCCCTCCCCGCACAGGGCAGATAGGCCAGCCCCAGGGAAAGGCACATAGGCCATAGCCCTGGCCACAGAAGGTCTGGGGTACTAGCCAGTCCCAGGCTGCTGACTCCTACCCAGAGCTGACTGCCACTCCCAATGGATCCCACCCTGGATCCCACAGTCCACTCACCCGTCACCCCGACAGCAGACACGGGGCCCACACGCTGGCCGCCGTGAATGCCGTACAGGTTCATCTTGTACTTGTGGTCTGGCTCCAGGCCGGGGATGGTGACCTGGTCCTCGTGTCCTGGCACCCGCACCACCTTGGGCTGCCCGTCCCCGTTCTTGTACTGGATCACAAACTGGTCAAACCGTCCCTCAGGGACTGTCCAGGAGAGGCTCAGGGAGTCAGGGGTGGCGTCTGTCACAGTCAGCTCGCCCAGGTGTGGCTTGGGCTCCGGAGTCATGATGGGTGGCTCTGTGGGCTCCTCCTCCCACGGCACTGAACATGGAGAGAGAGGGTGACCATGGGAACCTTGACCTCTCTGGGCCTTTGCAGCTGTTCAGAAGGTCAGGGTCTGTCTCCCACTTACCTGTCAGGGCCTCGATTTGAGCAGAGCCCACGCGGTGCCCATCATGGAACCCGTACAGGGTTACCAGGTATCTGTGGTCAGATTCCAGGCCGGTAAGAGTGATATCACTCTGGTCACCCCCTGTCCTGACCACTTTGGGTCGCCCGTCTCTGTCACTGTACTGGATCTCGAAGGAGTTGAATTCTCCCTCAGTCACCACCCAGGAGAGATGCAGGCTGTGAGGCGTGGCCTCCTCCACCCTCAGCCCCCTGAGGCGGGGCACAGCTGAGGGCGTTGAAGTTGTGGGGACCTCTGTCCAGGCTTCTGTTGTTTCTTTGGGGCCTGGTTCAGAGAGATGGGAGAGAGGAGGTCATTGCCCTGTTGCTGGACTCCTATGTAGACGGGAGGGAGGGAGAAGGGGCTTGGGAAGGAGGGGGTGGGAGGGAGACGGGAGGAAGGCAGGGGAAGGAGGCCTAGCAGAAGCATCTGACGCACAAGACACTGAGTAGAAGATGCTCTGTTTTGCCTGAGTCTAAAATGAGATGCAGGGCAGTCCCAGAGGACAGGGAGCATCCCAGTGACTGCCAGGGCAGAGAAGACTTTGTAAGCTCCTAGCAGGAGTGAAGCCATCCTAACGGGACCTTGTGGCCCTCCCGTGGGCCATCAGACCATCGGAACAAACCCGCCCTGCCCCAAGTTAAATTGCCCAGGATTCCCATGCTGGCGGAAGGAAAAGGTTAAACCTTGGTTCCAGCCAGAAGGGGAGCGTGTCTCCTGGAAGGAGATTTCACACGGCTAATGACAAGGCCATCAGCCCACCATGCTGGAGACTGGAGCTGATGGGTGACACCAACCCTTGACTGGGCTCCGGCTCTCCTTTTAAATCTAAACCTCGTGTCAAGACCCCAAAGATGGACTCGAGGGGTTCACTGAACCTCTTTACTCCTCTTCCCACCGTGGACACACTTTTCCACATGACTTGTCTGTTTGCTTGGCCTATGAGGGGCAGGTGTCCAGGCCCCTAACAGATCGGTGGGAGCTGGCGGGGGGGGGTACAGGGGGTCGAGGGAATGGATTTGCACCTCCCTGGTGCAACTTACGCATTTGCCAAAGCCACTACCACTGCATGCAAATTATGACTCGATAAAGCCGTTCACTGCCCCGCCCCCAGCAGAAGGGCACCAGGGAAACTGGACCTGTCCGGTGGACCGTCACACTCACCAGTCACAGCGATGACAGAAATGGACCCCACACGCTTGCTTTCTCGGAGGCCATAGAGCAGCAGCTTGTACCTGTGACCCGGGTCCAGGCCAGAGACCCTGACCTCTCTGTGGTCGCCCCCCAGAGGCACCACCTGGGACTGCCCGTCCCTGTCTTTGTATTGGACGACAAAGGAATCAAACTGGCCCTCGGAGACTGTCCAGGAGAGGTCCACAGAGTCCCGCGTCACACCAGTCACCCGCAGCTCCTCCCCCAGGCGGGGTTTTGGCGGGGACTTTACTCCAGTGTGGTCCACGGTGCTCCTGGGCTCTGAGGTGGAGACACGGGCCAGAGACAGCTCAGACGCCCGGCCCAGGGCCGTGACCGTGTTGCCTCAAATGATGGCCTGACGCTCTGCTCTGTGCCCTGCCAGGGAGACTCACCTGTGGTGCCCTCTGCGGTGAGGGGGCCAAAGCGCTTCTTTCCCTGAAGCCCGTAGAGGAGGAACCAGTACTTGCGGCCCGCGTCCAGGGCCGTGACGGTGGCCGTGCGCTCTCCACCATCTACCGGCACCAGCCGGGGCCCACCCTTGTCCTTGAACTGGACCATAAAAGAGTCAAAGTGGCCTTCGGGGACCGTCCAGGACAGGCGCAGGGAATCTGTCGTAGGATCCGTCACCTGTAGCTCCCCAAGGCGGGCAAGGACCCCTGGGCCGGTGTCATCTCGGGCGGCTGACACGGAGAAAGGTTCCTGCATGTATTTTTTTTTCCCCACGATTCTTGGCCTCCTCCCACTAGGGCTGGAAAACTCCAGAGCGGCCCAAGTGGTCAGTATGTCCCCAGATACTTCCGTCACCCTGTCATCTGCGGCCCCCCATTCAGAGCCGCCCCCACTTGACTCTGCGTGTCTTCTGTCCTAAGTCACCCTGGGACAGACACCCTAACTTCCCTGACCATTTTACTCTTCTCTCTGACCAGGCTCGTTCTTTCCCTTACAGAGCCCCCGCCTCTCCCCACAGGGCACAGCTTACCCAGAAACCCAGCTGAGTTGCCTGATTTGCCCCCCAAGGGGTTAGAGGCTCTTGAAGGGACACAGACAAGTGGGGGGAGGTGGGCTGCTGTGGGGGTTCAGTGCGGCCCAGGCCCCCATTTCCTTTCTCATCTGACTCACAACACCCATTCCACAGGGAAAGGAGGCAAGGGGCACGCGCTGTGACTTGTCGTGAGGACTTGTGTCGGGAGTGACACACACACACACACACACACACACACACACACACACAGAGGAGAACTCAAAACAGAAAAGGGATCCCATGACTGCCAAAGGAGCCATCCAACTTGGGAAGGCGCTGGCTCGCCACCCTCCTGGACAGCAAAGCCACTGACGGAATTGTTATTGAGAGAGACTTCTGGCAGCAGGGAGCCCCAAGGGGCAGAAGACGGCCTGGACCAAACCCCAAGAAAAAAAGTAGGTTTTGTCTGGTTTCCATTTTCCCAGGCTCCGAGGAGTCAGAAGAGGAAGGTGAGTCTCCAGTGCACGTGGATGTGGGAAAACAGAGGGATGGGAGCCAGGTAAGAGCCAGAGAGGCCAGCCGAGCTCTCACTGTGACAGTGCCACCCGGCTCAGGGTGCAGGAGGGGCTCCTGGCCACATTCACTCCTCTCCAAGAGGCCCCGGGCCCCCCACAGCCCATCTTCTCGTGAAGGTCCAGCACGTGGAACAAATGAAGGGAAGGAAGGAGATTTGAGAGCCTGCCCTGCAGGGTCCCTGTCTGACTTGGACTGGGATGGGTAAACGGGAAAGTCGGCCAGCAGGAAGGTCAGACCCTCCAGGGAAGGCTGGTGCCTCGGGGGGGGTGGGGGGGGGCGTCCTCACCTGTCTTTGTTTCCACAGAGACCTGACCGCGTCGTCGCCCATCTCGGACCCCGAAGAGCAGGAACTTGTACTTGCGGGAGGGCTCCAGGCCTGGGATGGTGACCTCTCGCTGGTTTGCTGACACAGGCACCACTTGGGGCTGGCCATCTCTGTCCTTGTACTGGACCAGGAAGGAGTCGAACTCGCCCTCAGGGACAGTCCAGGAGAGGCCCACGGAGTCGGGGGTCACGTCCGTCACGGTCAGCTCCCCCCAGGTGTGGCTCCAGCTTGGAGGCCTCAGTGGCTGGCAGGAGGGGGTCTAGGACGGAAAGCAGAGCGTGGATGATCTCCTGGAGGGAGGCCTGGCTCTGCCTGTCCTGGGGACTAACAGTGGGGAAGAGTTTCCTCTTTGTCTTCAGAGGCCTGTGACAGTCTGGTCTTCCACGACCAGCATGGTGTTCGGCGGCCCTTGTGGCTCTCGCCAATACTAAGGCACGCTTTCACATGGCCTCGGAGTGACATCAAAGCATTGCTCGTTTGTCGCCCCTTAAGTGAGCTGACAAAGAGACCCAGGTATTGCCAAACCATAAGTCAGACAGGAAGATGTTTCAATGGTGGCACATTGGTCTGTCGGTATCCACAAGATAGTCCCGTGGACCCCACGCCTGAGGGTGCTCAGCCCCTCATATGGGACGGCAGCCTCCGCACACCCTGAAACCTTTTTTTTTTTTTTTGGTTTTTCGAGACAGGGTTTCTCTGTGGCTTTGGAGGCTGTCCTGGAACTCGCTCTGTAGACCAGGCTGGCCTGGAACTCACAGAGATTCGCCTGCCTCTGCCTCCCGAGTGCTGGGATTAAACGCCCGGCTACCCTGAAACCTTAATCATCTCTGAATAAATTACTATGCCTAAGGCAATGTCAGTGCTACGCAAACAGTTGGTAACTGTATGGTTTGTGGCGAGTAAAGGGCTGTAGCCTTTCAGTACAGACATAGGCGCATGCATGTGTTCGTGCGTGTGGGTGAACATACGTGTACGTGTGTGTGGATGTGAGTATGCATGTGGTGTGCATCTTCACGAGCATGCAGGTGGACATACATGTGTGTGCATGCATGTTCATGTGCAAGCAGGTGAGCACGCATGTGTGTACACACGTGGAGAGACCTTTTGTGTTGTTGCTCAGTAGACGTCTGCCTCATTTTTTCCTGAGGCGTACAGTCCCTCAGCGGACTCTGGAGCTCACTGATTAGACGAGGCTGGCTGGCCTGTGAGCTCCGAAGACTCCCCCTGTCTCTGCCTCCCCAGTGCAAGCGTTCTCCACCAGGCCCAGCATCTTCCAAGGGGTCTGGGGATCTGAACTCGGATGCTCATGTTGCGCAACAGCCAACCGAGCTATCTCCACAGTCTGGTCTGGTGAAACAGCTCAGTGGGCAAAAGGCATCCGCCACTGAGCCCGGTGGCCTAACTTCAGTCCCTGAGACCCACGTGGCAGATGGGAAAAACTGACTCCTGTGGAGCTGATCTTTGACCTTCAGTCATGCTGTGACGTGTGAGCATCTACGCACACGCACGCACACAAGTGTGAGAAGTTGTGATTTTGTGCACATGCACAAGTGTGAGAAGTTGTGTTTTTGTGCGCATGCACAAGTGTGAGAAGTTGTGTTTTTGTGCACATGCACAAGTGTGAGAAGTTGTGTTTTTGTGCACATGCACAAGTGTGAGAAGTTGTGATTTTGTGCACATGCACAAGTGTGAGAAGTTGTGATTTTGTGCACATGCACAAGTGTAAGAAGTTGTGATTTTGTGCACATGCACAAGTGTGAGAAGTTGTGATTTTGTGCACATGCACAAGTGTGAGAAGTTGTGATTTTGTGCACATGCACAAGTGTGAGAAGTTGTGATTTTGTGCACATGCACAAGTGTGAGAAGTTGTGTTTTTGTGCGCATATTCTGTCTCCAGCTGCGTGTGAAGCATCTGAAGCCATGCGACGCTGATTATATCAGCGTAATTAGTGCCCTTCGTGAATTCTGTCTTCTTGATTTTAATGCCGGGTTCTGAGAGGGAGGACGGGAGCTCCACCAGATGCCGTGGTCTGTGAGTCACAGTGAGCTTATGTCCGGGAGCAAAGAAAGGAGGCAGAAGTCAGGAGCTCAGGAAGGTGTGTCTTCCCCCCAGGGGTAAAGTTGGAGAGGACCAGAAGGGAATGTGACTTGGACGGGCAGCCAGGACCTCTCTGAGAAGGTCTGAGACGTTATGTGCTTAACCTCGGTGAGGAAGGGCAGGGACCGGGCGGAGCCGGGCTGTGGCTGTGTTCAAGTCACAGTAGGGTTGCAAAGAGTCGAGAAGGAAAAAAATGGAACAGCTGTGCACAGTCAAAGGGAGGGGCGAGGGGGACGGGACGGGAGAGGGATAGAGGCCTGGAGGCCAAAAGGGAGGCGTGGTCAGGGTCAGAGTGCAGACGAGGAAGCCACTGGAGGGTGGGGAGGTTCCAGCCTTAGGGAGAAGCCAAAGGTTTGGGGCCTGGATGAGATGTCTGAGTCTGGAGAGAGGCCTGTAGTCACTGACGCAGTGACTGACCGGTGAGGCGTGGCCGCCCCACGCAAGGCCCGGACAAGGTCTTCGGGAAGGGCTGTGGGTCACCAGGGATGGGTCCTGCCTGGCTCCCTCACTCACCTGTCACTGCCAACACAGAGAGGGGGCCCACACGCCTTCTGCCATGCAGACCATAGAAGTTCATCTTGTATTTTCTTGCAGGATCCAAGTCGAGGATGGTGACCTTGCGCTGGTCTGAGGCCACGGGCACCTCCTGGGGCTGCCCATCCCTGTCCTTGTACTGGACCATGAAGGAATCGAACTGCCCCTCAGGGACCGTCCAGGAGAGGCTCACAGAATTGGGGGTTACACCGGTCACGGTCAGCTCCTCCAGGCGTGGCTCAAGCGGGGGCTCGATGGCCGGGGTCTCTCCTCCTGGTTGTGATTCTGAGACAGAAACAGCAGGGTCTGCTAGAAAAAAGGGTCCTAGGAGTGGTGTGTGCAAAACTGTTGGGCCCCAGCCCCATGGGGTCTCTGTGAGTTGCTGGTCAGCCCACAAGTGCAACCTGTTTTCCAGTCCAAGTGCTTCCTGTTTTCTAGTCCTGGCTTACTGCCCAGGCCTTGACCCTCTGACATCAACATCTAGCAGGAGGAAAGCATGCTCTCTTCTACCTGGGGTTTTTCCACTGTGCTAAAAACCTGTATATAAAGCTCCTCCCTCTTAAAAGGGAGAGACCTCTTAGCACTTGCAATGAAGACACACACACATTCTCCTGGCAATAAAGGCAACACATGCATTCTCTTAGTACAAACAGCTGGACATTTGGTTTCTCTTTTCCTGATACCTCGGACCTAGCTTGTGGCACTGGCGCCACAATTGGAGGTTCCACCGAGATCCAGAGAGACTTGAAAAGACTGGGAAAGATCGGCCAGAAAGAAGACTCAGGGGAGGAGAGACTCGAGAAAGAGAAGAATTAAACAGGTACCTCAACTTCTAACAGTAAAATTGAATGGTCAAATCTCCAGGCTTTACTTGAGAGATCACCCTAGGTTGGAGGGTGGATTGGATTAAATCTTCAGGCCTTCGCCTGACAAAGGTCAGGAAAGAAAGGGGAACCTGAGAGATCACCTTCAGTTGGAGGATGGATTAAAAGTGGGTAAATTAAAAATTGGTAACAGTTAATAAATGAGGTACTGATATTAAGTAAAAAAAAAGGAAAGGATAAAAGTATATAAAATGAGAAATACACAGAGTGTCTGGATACTGTGTACAGTTGTGTTGTCTTTAAATTGTTTAATTGCTAAGAAAGAAACAAAAACTGCTAAAAGACAATTGATTATATTAATCTTGCTAAATTAATCCAACTTATATATTTTGAAAATGCTTTGACTTCTAAATTTAAATATAAGGACAGGTTACTTGGGAAAAGAATTTCTGCTTTTGTTTCCACAGAACATAAAAAGCTGTGGGTTCCTTCCAGACTAGCATGGTTTGATGAAGCAAGACCACCTGAAGCAGTGGCCCAGGTGATCCAACATCTAAAACAGCTGAGATGATGCAGACTTACAGATCACAAAAACAAGAACTTCAACAGGTTTCTGGGGTTTTTTGTTTTTTGTTTTTTGTTTTTTTTTTTGTCATGATCCCCATGGTATTTCAGCGCCCCTTAACAGCAGGAACTAGTTTATAAAGAACGATGCCCACATTCCCAAATATTGTTCATAAATGCTTGCATACATTTATACAGGGTTGGTTATTGATACTAAGATTGGCATTAACGTCCTAGTCACCTAAGATAGGTGCTAATTTATATATAAAGAAGGAGGGAGATGTTGGGCTCCAGCCCCATGGCGTCTCTGTGAGTTGCTGGTCAGCCTACAAGTGCAACCTGTTTTCCAGTCCAAGTGCTTCCTGTTTTCTATTCCTGGCTTCCTGCCCCAGCCTTGACCCTTGACATCAACATCCAGCAGGAGGAAAACATGCTCTCTTCTACCTGGGGTTTTTCCACTGTGCTGTAAACCTGTATAAAAAGCTCCTCCCTCCTACAAGAGAGAGACCTCTTAGCACTTGCAATGAAGACACACACACACACACACACACACACACACACACACACACAATAAAGCCAGCACATGCATTCTCTTAGTACATGCAAGTGGACGTCTGGTCTTTCTTTTCCTGATACCTTGGAGTTGCTTGTGGCACAGGTGCCGCATTGATTGATGTCCCCACTCCCTGCCAGGGCAGATAGGTATGGGCATGCAATAGTAAGCCATAGCTTTAGCAAAAACAGACCTGGGATTCTGATCCGTCCTTGGCCACCATTCCCCAGTCACTAGACTCCAAAGAGCTCCTTGGGCTCCCACAGTCCACTCACCCGTCACCCCGACAGCAGACACGGGGCCCACACGCTGGCCGCTGTGGATGCCGTACAGGTTCATCTTGTACTTGTGGTCTGGCTCCAGGCCGGGGATGGTGACCTGGTCCTCGTGTCCTGGCACCCGCACCACCTTGGGCTGCCCATCCCCGTTCTTGTACTGGATCACGAACTGGTCAAACCGTCCCTCGGGGACTGTCCAGGAGAGGCTCAGGGAGTCAGGGGTGGCGCCTGTCACAGTCAGCTCTCCTAGGTGTGGCTTCTCGAGGGACTGTGGGGCCTCGGTGCTGGGCTCTGGGGGGCTCGGGTGCTGGTCCACCATGTGCTCTGGAGCTGAGGAACGAGAGTAGGCCCACGGTGTTAGCAGTGACCTGCCCACCAATGGAGCTGCCAAAGCACACCAGCATGTGCGACCCTCCGCGAAGGCTGAGGGCTCCTTCGGCTCTGGCATCCAATGCCCAGTTCCCGAGGCGTCCTTCCTGAGGCAGCCTGTTCCTTCCCCACACCAACCAGACCCTCTAAGGAGAGCATGGCCGAGGCAGGCCCACGGCCCAGAATGCAAGCAAGGTGGAATCGGTTAGGCGAGCCTGGGAAGAGCCCTGCTCCTTCCGGGATGGCTTGGGATGCTCGGCCCCCAGGACCTCCCCAGCACCCTGCCTGCCATCCCTGCAGTAGGTGTTTGCAGGGTTCCCTGAGGGACTGAGACCCTGGGGACACATGAAGAAGGAGGGGACAGGGAGGGGACACTCTGGAGCCAAACAGTGGCAGTGGTGTGATAGTGGCGTGGTCAGGGAATGAGAGGGCCCCGGGCGGCAGAGGTGGCTCGGTTTCAGCAGGGGTTTGCACACAGGAGCTCTGAGCCCGAGTCAACTGCTCCTCTTATTCGTTGATTCAGTTTTAGGAGAGGTCTTACTGCGCACGCAGCCCAGCCCGTCCTGGGACTCAACAAAATCCTCTGGCTTCAGCCTTCCAGGTGCTGTGATTACAGGCAGGTCTTAACCACCACGCCTGGCTTAAACCTGCTGTGTATACTAACAGAGCTCCCGGGGGCGTCACCATCAGCCCCCCCCCCACCCCTGGCTTGGCAGAAAGGAAGCTGGGAATGGCAAGATTAAGTGACCGGCCTAGGAGGTCCTATGGACCCTGATTTATGAAGCCAATAATGAGGGACAGACAGACGCCTGCAAAGTCCCTGCTCCCTAGCAAAAGAAGACTGAAGGGCGAGCCGACCTGGGGCAGGAGGCCCTGCCTGGGGCCAGCAGTGAAGGGAGACTGGGGGGGGGCTCTGACTCACCCGTTTTGGCCACTACAGACGCGGGCCCCACGCGCTGCCTGCCACGAAGCCCGTAGAGGTTCATCTTATACTTCCTGTTGGACTCCAGGCCAGGGACAGTGGCCTCGTTCTCATCCCCCGCAACGGGCACCGTCTGGGGCTGCCCCTGTGCGTCCTTGTACTGGATGGCGAAGGAGTCAAAGGGACCCTGGGCCACGGTCCACGACAGACGCAGGGAGTCTGGGGTGGTGCCAGTCACCGTCAGCTCCCCCAGGAGGGGCTGTTCCGACAATCCCTCTTTCTTTGCTGGGGCTGTAGGCGAGAAGAAAGAGCCAGGTGCAGAAGCAGCAGCAGCCTGGGATCGGGGGGGGGGGGTTCAGGTCTGGACCCTGGGGTGGGGGGGGGGTCGCCACTCCGTTTTAGCACGAGTGTTGGAACCCTGGAAAGCTGGACACAGCCAGAGTATGACACACCTCCTGGGCTTTGGGGAGCACGCTGAGCCGGATGGAAGGGGCCTAGCTGTGCCGGGGAAGCTGGCTGCCCCTCAGCCTGGGAGCAGGGCCAGGGTGTTGGGGTCAGCCATTTTGCTGGGAGGCTCAGCTGGTCCCTGGCTGAGGGTGAGCGTGTGGAAGGGAGCTTAGGTGGCCGCCACTCACCGGTAGTGCCGTCAGCGGTGAGGGGCCCGTACCGCTTCTTATTGGCAATCCCGTACAGAGTGAATCTGTACTTGTGGTTGGGGTCCAGCGGGGAGACCACCACTGAACGCTCAGGCCCCTCCACTGGTACCACGAGGGGCCGTCCTTCCCTGTCTCTGTACTGGACCATGAAGGAGTCAAACTGGCCCTCAGGGACCGTCCAAGAGAGGTGCAGTGAGTCCGGGGTAGGGTCGGTTACCCACAGCTCTCCCAGGCGGGGTGGGGATCCTGGGCTGGGGTCGCTCTGAAGCACTAGGAGGAGAGAAAGGGCCGGGGAGTCACAGGAGAAAGGAAGCCCGGTGCAGCTGCCACTCGGGAGACACCCGCGACAGACGGACCCGGAGGACGGAAATCAGCCAGCCCTCTGCCTTGCTGTGAGCTCCGTGGAGGGGCTGGACCCCGTCACGGGAAGGAGTGGCACCTTCTGAGCTGCCTCATGCCCTGTGGTGTTGCACTGATTATTCCCAGCCAAGGGGGAGAGGCTCCGAACGGGGAGGGGAACCCGGCCAGCCCCTTCGTATATCCGTGCACAGCCTGGGAAACCTCCCTGAGGCAGCCTCCATGCGTCCAACTTAACTCCCGGCTAGTTTCTCCTTCGAGACTCCCCCGGGGTGCAGCAGTGTAGGGAGCACCCACCCGCCTGCCACGCCTGTCTGCCAAGCCTGCCTGCCACGCCTGTCCCTGGCTGTACCCACTTTCTGAGTGCATCTCCCTCCATCTCCGCTATTGGCGCTCTGTTCACAGAGGATTCCAGAAACGTCTGTGCCCCCACATCACCTCCAGTCCGGCTCCGCCCTCCACCGGGCAGCTTCCGGTGACCTGGCGGTTGCTGTGTCCCGAGGACACTGGAGAGCCCTAAGTCACTCTGGTGGACTCTGGCTGGCTGTGCCTTCCTCCCGGCATCTGGGACATTGCCCTGGTGTTTCTCCACCTCTGCTGGCCTTGTGGGCTCCCTGCCCCCCACAGCTACCAGGACTCAGTGTGACCCTGACGGGTCCCTCCAGTCTCCGAGTCAGGCACGTGTTTGTGCCTCAGAGGCAGGTGCAAGGACCGGGTGGTGGTTGGAGAACACGCTGAGCTCACTGGCTCCAGAAACTCACAGGAAGTATTTCTCTGCAGTACCCCACCCTATATTGCTGCCCACCAGCTGCTGCCTGGGGGGGGGGACAGAAGTGGCTGATCCAGGGACCCGAGGCTGGCCTGGGCCTCCGGGCTCTGCCCTGTCACCATTCCAGGCCACCGTAAGCCACACCAGCTGTTGACTCACACTGTGCTGTTTGCAAGGTAGCTCGCCATTTTACTCTAGCATCCAGAGAGTACAGGGTTCCCACACAGCACACAGAACTCTAGAAATAAGCACCCCACATGTCACGCTCTCCAGCCAGAAGGGGGCTGTGGGTTCCCTGGGAGACCAACCCCAGGGATTGGCCGCTGGGAGCTGTTCACAATATCCCCGGACTGCCCAAATCTCTGGGGCAACCTGTTTCGGCATGGCACAAAGTTACCGGGCTGGGGTGGCTGCTGTCACTCACAGATCTTGGCTTCGGCCACCAAGGGGCCATGCCTCTTCTTGCCGATGAGCCCGTACAGGATAAATCTGTACTTGCGCCCCGGTTCCAAGGACGTAACAGGGGCTGAGCGCTGCGGTCCCTCCACGGGTATCACCTGGGGCCCGTCTTTGTCCTTATACTGGATGACGAAGGAGTCAAACTCCCCCTCCAGGACAGTCCAGTGCAGCAGCAGGGAGTCAGAGGTCAGGCTGGACACTGACAGCTCACCCAGGCGTGGCGGGACCGATGGCTTCCCAGGCTGCTCCTCAGCCCTGTCTGGCGTTTGGGGACAAAGACAAAAAGCATGCTGGACCAACCGTTCCCCTTCACCCTGTCTCCTACCCTCTGCTCTGCGGCCCTCAACCCATCCCTGATGTCTCCATCCCCGCCCCTCCAGGGAAGGAGACATTTTCCCCTAGGTGTCTGTCCCTCTTTATGTCCCCGGTCCTGTACCCTAAAACTTTAAAGAGTTTCATGTCCCCCGTGGCATGACTTGAGAGTTTCTAGCCACCCCCCCATGCTTCAGAGCAGTCTTCAGGCTCCCCAAACCCCTGGGCTGCTCTCTCCCTTGCTACCCTCTCTCCCAGTTGTCAGATTGTTCTAGAACTGGACCAAGAGCCCAACCACTGTAGTCTCACAGGGGGAACCGGGGGCGGGGCGTAAGGGTCAGGCATCCCAGGCCTTGTCCTGTCCCACCCATCCCTGAAGCTGTGATGGCAACAGAGCCCCCAACACACACACACACACACACACACACACACACACACGCGCGCGCGCACACGCACACACACGCACACACACTCACACACTCACACACACTCACACACTCACACACACTCACACACGCGCACATTCACACACTCACACACGCACGTACGCACACGCACACACTCACTCACACACTCACACACGCGTGCACGCGCGCGCACGCACACACGCGCGCGCACGCACACACGCACACACACACACATGCACACCAGAAGACTTTACTCCCCCCAGTGCAACTGCAGGTGCTGCCCCCCGGAGACGGCACAGCTGAGACCCCAGCGCTGGGACGGGAGCTGCATCCGCCTTGAACTGTACGGCCCAGGGCAGGGCAGAGGACAACCAGGCAGGAGGCGCACACACAGCAGTGTCTACTGCTGCCCTCGCGTCTGGCTGCTCCCCACCCGACTGCCCTCCAGTGGCTGGCATACCGTCATTGTGGTGCCCCCTCCTAACTTCCTTCCCTGCCGACTCTCAAATCTCCTTCGGAACCGTTCCCTGAAACCCCATCCCACCTTTTAGAGTCTGAGACACAGGGGCCCCAGCCCCCTCCCCCAGCCTCAGGACGGCCGCTCTGAGCACACGGTCCAGAATGTACCCATAATGCCTTGGTAGGTGATGGGAACAGAGGGCTTGCCCCCAGGGGTGATCCCTTGGAGGAACAGCTTGTAGGGGGCTCCGGGAGGGGGCGGGGGCACCAGAGCCTGGTGCACGTCTCCCGGTAGCCGTTCTTCGTGGGCCCAAGGCCCCTCTGCCACCTGCATGCGCAGCTGGAAGTGGGTGAAAGTGTCGGGCTGGGCAGTCCAGGCCACACGGAGGCGCCCTGCCTTGTCTCTGCCCAGCACCTTCAACTCTCCCAGCGGGTGGTGCTCCAGGATCAGGATAGGGGCCTGGGCCCCTTGGGTCGTAGAGGGGCCCGAGGGAGGAGGCTCATCGGTAGCCTCCAAGAGGCCAGAGGGTAAGGACCCTGAGGAGGGGGGGGCAGAGCAGGTAAGAAAAAAACAGGAGAGTCGGGTGTGAGAGCAAGGAATGGCACCTGTAGTCCCCAGGGGTGCCCTCCCCTCTCCCGAGCTGCTCCCCAGCCCCATCTGGGACTCAGGAGGCAATCCATACTTCTCCCCCATACTTGGCCGACCCCCCCCCCCCCCCCAGCTCATCGGGAGAAGTCCCTGGCTTGGGACACAAACCCTGCCATCCCTCCCTGCCCACGAGCCTCCCCCACAGGTGGTGTCCTTCCATTAGTGCTGCAGTGAGAAAAGCCTGGAAGAAAGGAAGGGGCGTGGTGTTAGGGAGAAAGGGGGTGGGGGCGGTAAGGGGACAGAGAGGGCATGAGGGTGGACGTCCAGTTCCAGCGGCATCTGCGCCCTATGGAGGAAGAAGAGGTCCACCCCCACCCTGCAGCCACAAAGCACCCCGTCCCTGGGCCAGGCATCAGTCCTGTGGGAGAGACCAGCTGGACGGGAGCCATGTCTGGGAAAGCAGTTCGGGAAGGGAAGTCGTGGTTTCACTCCCCACGCACACACAGCCCCACCTTCCGCACATGCTGCCCAGCGGCTTTCAAGGCCACCCTCGAGCAGATCTGCCGTGGCCCTTCGAGGTCAAAGCCAAACTGTAGGAAACAACCACAGACCGCAGGCTTCAGGCACCCTGGCCGCAGTGAGTCAAAGTGGGAATCGCTGGCTTCCATCCCACCCACCGAAACTGACAGGAAAGGCCACGGTCTTCCCCAGCCTGCCGCGGGGGTGTCTTAAGCTGCGGTCACCATGATGCAGCTCTACTCACAAAACTACAAACTTTCCAAAAAAGATTATGAGATGGTGGTTTTGTGGTTGTAGAGTTTTGTTTTGTTTTCAATAAGGGGAAAAAAAAGAAAACTCAAGTGTAAGGCATGAACTTTGCAGACAACATCGTGTCGCTAGGCCAAGATGCTGGACTTCCCTGGCAACAGTGGCATTGATTGCCAAAGAGCTTGGGAGCCCAGGTATGAGCCAGGGAACCCCACAAACCACGTCTATTTGGCTTTAGTTATCCCCAGGAGAATGCCAGGACCCCGGGATGGGGTGGCTTTTGGGACGCTGGAGGGCAGCTTTCTGTGGCCGTGTCCTGCAGCCCGGGCCAGGTAGGCTAGGAGGTGGAAGGGAGTGGCGAGGGGCGGAGGCCTAAGCGGTGAGACAGTGGGAGGAGTTAAGTGGCTGCGATTCTGGAGGGCAGGCGATGCCGCGCGGGGGATGGGCAGTCCAGGGCCCCAGCCCACGCTACCTGTGGTGGTGATGAAGGCGTAGGACTTGGATGTCTGCCCTGCCCGCACCCCATGGACCTCCACGTGGTAAGTAGTGCCAGGCCTGAGGTTGGGCAAGCGGACAGTGCGCTCAGAGCCGTCCACAGTCAGCTCCCCGCTGGGGCCCTTGGCGGGTGGCAGGGGCCGCCAGCGCAACACCACGCGCTCGAACTGGCCCCGGAGCCCGTCGAGGGACACGATCAAGGCGCCATCCGCTGCACTGCCTAGCACCTCGGGCTTCGGGTGACGCGCTGTGGTCACCAGGTGTGCACCGTCGGATGCTGGGTCCGCGTCTCCCTGGTTCGATGCCCGCTTCCTGGCGCTCTGGGTGGGACTAGCGGTGGGGTGGGGCTGACGTGGCTTGGGTGCCGGGGCACCCGCTGTCTGGTGGCGCTTCAGGAACTCATGGATGTGGCGCGCCACCGACGTGTAAGTCTGGTTGGCGCGCAGCGGGTAGCCATGGGCGCGCAGGTGACGCTCCAGGTCCTGCACTGTGCCGCGGAAGCGGCCCAGTTCAGCCGTCAGGTTACCCCAAGGCCTTCGGGGAGGCTGGGGCAGGCTCGGCCGGGGGTGCCACTCCTCTGTGGGCCACAAGGGCCGGGAGGGCCGTGGAGGCCGGGGACGGGGGTTGGGGGGGCGGGGCTGGGGGGTGCACCTCCGGGTAACCGTAGTGGCCTGGTGCTGCCGAGTGAGAAAGGGGGAGGGGACATCGGGTCAGTGCCAGCCTCCCCCACCGCGCGCTCCTCCTCGCCAGCCACCGTGGATCCCCGCTCCCCCACTAGGGACGAGGGAGGCCTCTTCCCTGCGCCCCAGCCCCACCTAGAAAGAGAGATTAGTGTCCCCCCCCAGCCCCACCCATTCCTTCGCCCTCCAAGCCTGCCACTGTTGGTGCCCTAGAAGGAAAAGAAGCCGGCGGTGGGCGGGGCGTGTATCTGAGGGAGAGAACGGGAAAGGGGGGGGGTGGGGGGATGAAAATGAGAGCTACTCCGAAGAGGGCGTCGCCTTGTCCCAGGAAAAAGAGATATCCGGCTGGGTATCTGTTAAAGAAACCTTCAGGGCTGGTGGAAAATGACCCCAGGCAACCCCCAGTCCCAAAGTCAGCAGGATGGTGACCTGTGGCGCGCTTAGCTCTGGTCTCCACAAGATCACACTGCCCACTGCCTGTGTAGCTAAGTTAGAGGAGAAAATCTACCCTCCCCTGGGCGGTTCCCAGCATCTTCTGTACTCTTCCCTCCCAGGGGGCAGTTCCTCCCACAGTCTAACCTTCAAGCTTCCTATGGGACTCCAGGCACCTGAGGGCCTCTCCCCCCTGGTGTCTTCAGAACAGAACAGGGCTGTGGCGGGTGTGCTAGGATTCCCACTGCCCTTTGTGACCCTCCAGGCCTGGGCACCCGAGGAGAGGGCTCCCAGACCCGGAAACCAGGCTCTACCTTAGCACCGGGAACGCCGTACCTGTGTTCGCCCTGACGGAAGCCGGGTAGCTGACTGCACGGCCTCGTTCTGCAGTGACAGTCACCACGTACTCCACGCCCGGCATCAGGTCGGTTAGCTGAGTCCTGTCCGCCTCGGGGGGCACTTCCAGCCGCACCCTTTGGTTGCCGGCACTGACGTAGGACACCACGAATCGGTCCACCTCAGCCTGGGGGCGCAGCCAGCTGAGGTCCAGTGTGGTCGGGGTCACAGCCACCACTCGGAGGTCCTGAGGGCCGTCGATCACTGGCGGGGTCAGACAGAAGACGGCTCAGTGGTGAATTCACTCTGCTCTGCTCTGGTGCAGCCCCCAGATTCCCAGCTGCCCGCCAAAGCCCCGGCTCTCACTGGTAGTGATGGTCTTGGAGGCTGGAGGACCCCAGCTGGTCCCTCGTAGAGCACGGACAGTGACCTGGTAGTCCTGACCAGGGGCCAGTCCTCTCTGGTCATAGGCTGAGGCAGAGCTGGGCACCCGAGCTGTGAATGGTGGGCTCGCCCCCTCAGTCTGCAAGAGAGTACCAGATGTGTCAGAGCCGGGGCCCCCGCGACTCTTCTCTGTGGTTTGTGTCTGTCAGTGAACTAACAGTCTGTGAAAAGGGGGGTCCAGCAGTCCTACTTGGCAGATGAGGAAACCCGGCTCAGGAAGACCGTGTCCCGACAGGGTGCACACCGGGAGAGCTGGAAGACTGGCGAGGTGGCTTACTGTTCCCGTAGAGGGACCTAAATCCAGGTGCCAGCGTCCCCATGGGGCAGCTCACAGCCATCTGTAACTCTAGCTCCAAGGGAGACAACCCCCAACCTCCTCAGGCCCTTCCATTCACGTGCACATACCCAAACACAGACACATGATTATACATAAAATCGCTTTCTTAAGAAAGCTCAGGCTGGGGCTGGAGAGATGGCTCAGAGGTTAAGAGCACTGTCTGCTCTTCCAGAGGTCATGAGTTCAATTCCCAGCAACCACATGGTGGCTCAGAACCATCTGTAATGAGACCTGGTGCCCTCTTCTGGCCTGCAGACATACATGGAGGCAAGATGTTGTATTCATAATAAATAAATTTTTTTAAAAAAAGCTCAGGCTGAGCAAGACATGGTGGCGCCCGCCTGTAGCCCCAGCACTCAGGAGGCAGAGGCAGGCGGATCTCTGTGAGTCTGAGGCCAGCTCTGGTCTACAGAGCGAGTTCCAGTGCAGCCAGGGCCACACAGAGAAACCCTGTCTGGAAAAATAAACAAGAAAGAAAGGAAGAAAGCTGGGCCTGGGGAGAGAGCTACGGCTAAAAACGCTCTGCTTTTGCAGGAGACCAGAGTTGAGTTCCCAGCACCCCTATGAGGAGGCTCACAACTGCCCGCAACTCCAGACCCAGGGGATATGATGCCCTCTTGTGGTCTTCTTGAGTACCTACACACTTGTGTGCATACACATATGTGCACGCAAACAAAATAAATCTTTTTTTGTTTTGTTTTGTTTTGTTTTGTTGAAAACTCACTCTGTAGACCAGGCTGGCCTGGAACTCAGAGATCAGCCCGCAACTCACTCTGTAGACCAGGCTGGCCTGGAACTCAGAGATCAGCCCGCCTCTGCCTCCCAAGTGAGGGGATTAAAGGCGTGCGCCACCCCACCCAGCGATAAATCCTTAAAGATAAAAGAAAGCCGAGAGGCTTGAGAGCAGGCGGTGTGTCCCTGGCCCCCCCCTCATGTGCAATTCCTGCTCATCTGCCAGAAGTCTGCCTGACCCAGGGTTCCCTCTAGTTCCCTGGGTGACCCCGTTCTACCTACACAGGTTCTTTCAGAATAGACAGGGCAGAGCAGGGATGTCCGGTGCCCGCCCCCTTCTCTTCCCCGAATCTGTTTAGCGGGCCCTGGTGGTAACGCTGACTGGGTGTCCCTCTAGACGTTTTTCTTGTCTCTTCGGCAGCCTTACACGCCCTTTAAAGAAAGGCCGGCCTGCTCAGCATTCTAATAGCACATTTCCCGGACGCTGCTCACACCTGCCATCCTGCTGTGTGTTGGAAACCCGAAAAAATAAAAGATACCATCCCTGTCCTGGGTTACTGGGTGTAACCTAGTAACCAAAATGTAGACCTTTCCCTCCCCAGTCTCTATGTGTGATAAATAGCCAAGGGGGGGGACCTCCTTTTGGGGGTGTGTTTCAGGTTACGAGGTTATGTAGGGTGGCCCCTCAGGCAGCCATGGGGGGGGACCTCCTTTTGGGGGTGTGTTTCAGGTTACGAGGTTTTGTAGGGTGGCCCCTCAGGCTCCTAGAGGGACTACTGGGACGGTGGGAGGGCTGGACACAGGAGTGTTGGAACAGCCCTACACCGTGTGGGGCTGCCTCGCAAGGACAGGCTCTGGGGACACCCTGTACTGCTCAGCTATGTTGGCCATGGCAGGGACACCTCCATTCAGCCAAATGGGATTGGAAAATTTGAAAGATACTGTCCTAAACCAAAAAAACATAGTAAATACCAAAGTAAAAAACCAGATGAGAAGCCACGTGGAGATTTTCTTGGGTGAGGATAAACTGAAGCTGGGTCACTATTTTGTGGGTGGAAAGAAAGGTTCCCCCTGGGTACGGAGAATTCTGCCCTCCTCCTTCAGTTCCAGCTTGGAGGGGCCGTGGGGTGGCTTTCACCCAGCACATGTGACACCCTCATGCCTCCCAGGACCCGCCTGCCCACGGTGCACCCCTTCCTGCCTCTCCCTCTATTGTAAGCCCTGACGTCTCCATCTTTCATCAAAACAAACCCATCCTGAATTCTTTCTTTCTTTGGATCAACACGGACTCTTGGTTCCTCCCTGGAAGTCCCCATGCCAGCCTCACCCATGCTGCCCAACCCCATCTCTTGGAGTCTGAGGTGGGATCTCTGGCCAGATATTGGCGGCTGGGGCTGGCACTGCTCCCTGGTAAGGCTGGGCTCCCTTGGTGATTGATTGTTTGTTTGTTTTGTGTTTTCTTTTGGTTTTGTTTTGTTTTTCGAGACAGGGTTTTTCTGTGGCTTTGGAGGCTGTCCTGGAACTAGCTCTTGTAGACCAGGCTGGCCTCGAACTCACAGAGATCCACCTGCCTCTGCCTCCAGAGTGCCGGGATTAAAGGTGTGTGCCACCACCGCCTGACAGCAGTCAAGTTCTAAGAGACAAGTGTTTTAGGGGAGGTGGGGGGAGGAGCCACCAGGAACAAGGGAGAGACAGGCTGCCACCAGGGAGATGAGGGGTGACAATGGACTCCGTGTCAGCTGATGGAAACAGCATGGCCAAGGCAAAAGGCTCAGGCCCAAGAAGTCACCACAAAAAGCGGGTCTGAGGGCTGGGCGTGACCGTGTGTCTGATACCACCCCTGTCCCGGGGCTGGGTGTAACCTAGGAACCAAATGCAGACCCCTCCCTCCCCAGTCTCTATGTGTGATAAATTGCCATGAGAAAAAGAAAGAAAATGAAAGCCCTCCTTTGGGTGTGTGTTCAGGTCGTGAGGTTATGTAGGGTGGCCTTGAGGGACACTGCTGGGACAGTGGGCAGGCTGGATGTCAGCCTCACACAGGGCCTGGAAGGGTCCCATGCCCAGAGCAGAGGTGAGGGGCTGAGAGCCAGGCCTATTGCAGAACAGCTTAAACCATCCTGCTCAGAGCAAAAAGGCCGCACCCCTTGACAACACCCTGAGAGGCGGCTGTATGTTTGGATCAGGACACAGCACTGCCTGAAGGCCTCTCTTATCTCAACTGTCTATTTTATTTATTTTATTTCTCCTCCCCCTGAAGGTTCATAGGAAAATTCCTTCTGAAAGTCCCACCCTGCAGGTCAGAGCTGTGTAAATGAGGCACACATACAACAGAGCGGGAGAGACGCTTCCTAAGACGTTGGCGCGTTTGTTTTACCGCCGGGCAGCCAACTATCGTCTCTCCCTTCCCTAGTTGCCAGATTCTTGTCTCCTGATTAAATCATGTAAGAAATTTCAGAGAGGAGGAAGGGGGGGGCTGTCTTGGTTATGACACAGTGCACAAGAGCTTGGGGTACAGCTGGGGGAGACCTCCCTGTGGACCCTGCCCTGGTGAGGGTGGCAGCCAGCATCTCGGCACTTGCCTCTCTATCCCAGGGCCTTCTGAGGCTTGTGTAGTTTTCCCTGGGCTGGGGGACACGAGTGTGGCCTTGCCCGTCATTGGCGGGATGATGGGGGGCAGATGACCGAGAAGTGAAGTATGCGTGTGCCTCCCCCGCCCCAGTGGAATCTGTGTAGAGAGCGGTCCCTAAGGAGGAGCCGAAGGCTTTGTCCTCACTGTGCTCCCAAACGTTTTAAGAGCAAGTTAGAGGCAGAGAAAGAATGGAGAAGTACTGACGGCAGGAGCCGCTGGGAAAACAAGCTCGTGGACTCAGGATTGTTGTGACGGCCCGGACAGCTTGGCCTAAACGAATAAAGATAACACTGAACAGAGCCGAAGACAAAGCCTATATATAGACTGGAAGGGGAGGCGGTGAGCACTGCCTTCCTCCTCCCTTCCCTCCTCTTCTCCCTTCAGTCCCTCTTCCCTCTTGCTCGTTATCATAGTTTCCTTCTCCTTCCTTCCTTCCTTCCTTCCTCCCTCCCTTCCTTCCTTCCTTCCTTCCCTCCCTCCTTCCTTCCTCCCTCCCTTCTCCTTCCTTCCTGTAGCCTTGCCTGTCTCTTGGCATTTCGCCCTGTAGACCAGGCTGGTCTCGAACTCACAGAGATCCACCTACCTCTGCCTCCCAGGTGCTGGGATTAGAGGCGTACGCCCCTACCGCCTGGAGTCTTAATCTATGCTTTCCAAAGGCTTTGCTCTGGGCCTCAGTGAGGTTGGCAATAGAAAAAAAACTCAAACAAACATAATCAAACCCACTGGCAGTCTGTGTGGCTGCAGGTTAATGTGCAGCAGCTCGGAGAAAACAGCAGCGGGCCCAGGCTGGCAGTGGGTCTCCCCATTTGGGGTTAGCATATGTACAAAAAGGCAGGGAGCATCTGAAGACACAGCCTTGGGGGGGGGTAGAGGCCGAGGGCTTGCCTGAGAATGAGGTGACGGCTGAGCACTCTGAGTGCAGGACACAAGGAGCCCACCACGTACCCCGGATAGCAATGTCCCCAGCCAACGCAAAGGTGTGAGTGTGAGGAATGGGCCACTTGGACTCAGCAGCAACAGCCAGTAGTAGTGACCTCACCGTTACCATCAGTAACCTAGCTGCCCTGGACCAATGTTGAGGCCTCCCTGCCAGGCATTTTATAGCAGACTGGGACACCAGCCATCTGGAGTCTCACAAGTGTGACTTCCTGTGTGGTGTGAGCCAGCCCCCTCCCCTTTATACTGCCCAGCCAGCCTCCCCCTTGCCTGCCCTCACCGTGGGGATGAACTGGATTTCGTAGGCATCCACAGGACCAGGGGCCCGGGTCCACTCTGTCCGAACAGTCGTCTCCTCCAGCAGATGCATCCTCACGTTCTGGATGGCTGGTACCTCTGCCCAGATGGAGGAGGGAAAGCTGATGAACCCGGCCGCTCAGGGCCGTACAGAGGGCCACATCTGTGTTCCCACTGCCCAAACTCAGGTTGGGGAACACCGGAAAAGGCTCAAGAAGGGCCCCGGGGCATCCCTCAACTTCCCCCACGCCCTGAACATACAAACACCTTAAAGACAACCCTCTGCCCAGAGACTTCCCACTGGTGCCTGCTTATGGTTCCACTATCGGGGTGGACGGGGCCCTTCTGACTGATCCCTGCCCCCACTCCACAAGGAACAATCCCTCCATTCTTCCTTAGGCTTCTTCCGCTTGGATCCCCATTCCTGCCCCAGTGTACGGGAGAGGGCGCGCCTGGCTCACCTTCCCCGCAGTCGTCCCCAGCATAGCCGTCTTGGCAGATGCATCTGCCCTGGAGACACTCCCCCCTGCCGCGACAGTCACCTGGGCATGTCTGGATGGCACAGTCTGGGCCTCGGAAGCCCTCGACACACACACATTGGCCTGCACGGCACAGTTCCCGGGGCCCGCAGCCCCCAGGGCAGGCGCTGGCAGGAGGCTCCTCCTGCCCGCAGTCCTCACCGCTGTAGCCGGCGTAGCATAGGCACACTCCCTGCACGCAGCGCCCGCGGCCACGGCAATCAGCTGGGCACGTGCGAGTGGCACAGGCGAGGCCGGTGTAGCCTGGGTCGCACACACAGCGCCCGTCCTCACAGCGGCCGCGCCGGTTGCAGTCAGTCGGGCAGGTGCGGAGACTGCAGTCTTCGCCCGCGTAGCCCGCGTGGCACACGCACGAGCCATCGTGGCACACGCCGTGCTGGCTGCAGTCGCGCGGGCACCGCCTCACGCCGCAGTCCTCGCCCGTGTAGCCATCATCGCACTCACAGAGCCCGTCCAGGCACCGGCCGCGGCCCCTGCAGCCGCTGGGACAGCTGCGGGTGCTGCAGTCCTCCCCTGAGTAGCCCGCGGCACACACGCACACGCCGTCATCGCAGTGGCCGTGCCCGCGGCAGTCCCCGGGGCACCGACGGCTCCCGCAGTCCTCGCCGGTGAAGCCCACGTTGCACACGCAGCGGCCGTCCACGCAGCGCCCGCGCCCGCGGCAGTCGCCAGGGCAGGCGCGCGTGCCGCAGTCCCGGCCTGTGTACCCGGGCCAGCACACGCAGCGGCCGTTCTCGCAGCTTCCCCGGCCGCGACAGTCCCCGGGACAGTTGCGCACGCCGCAGTCCTCGCCGCTGTAGCCCGCCTGGCACACGCACACGCCGTCCTCGCAGCGCCCACGGCCCCTGCAGTCCCGTGGGCAGGCGCGCGCGCTGCAGTCCGCCCCTGTGTACCCGGGCCAGCACACGCAGCGGCCGTCCTCGCAGTGGCCTCTCTGGCTGCAGTCCCCCGGGCAGCTGCGCACGCCGCAGTCGTCGCCGCTGTAGCCGGCGTCACAGATGCATTCCCCGTCCTCGCAGCGGCCACGGCCACGGCAGTCACGCGGGCAGGTCCTCGTGCTGCAGTCTTCGCCCGAGTACCCGGGCCAGCACACGCAGCGGCCGTCCACGCAGCGCCCTCCCTCGCCACAGTCCCGCGGGCAGCTCCGCACGTCGCAGTCCTCACCGCTGTAGCCAGGGTCGCACACGCAGCGGCCGTCCTCACAGCGGCCTCTCTGGCTGCAGCCCCGGGGACAGCTCCGCACCCCACAGTCCTCGCCCGAGTAGCCGGGGTTGCACACGCAGCGTCCATTCTCGCATCGGCCCTTCTGGCTGCAGCCCCGGGGGCAGCTCCGCACCCCACAGTCCTCACCGGAGTAGCCGGGGTCGCACACGCAGCGCCCTTCCTCGCAGCGTCCTCTCTGATTGCAGTTGCGAGGGCAGGAGCGCTGGCTGCAGTCGGGGCCCGAGAAGCCAGCGCGACACACGCACACACCCTGCACGCAGCGCCCGCGCCCCTGACAATCTCCGGGGCAAGAGGGCCAGCCGCAACTGGGCCCGCTGTAGCCGGGGAAGCACACGCAGCGTCCTCGGACGCAGCGACCCTGGTCGTTGCAGTCATCGGGACAGGTCCTGGAGGCTGAGGGTGGGGACGAGGTGGACGGCTTGGTGTCCGTGGGGTCCGAGCAGGTGGGTCCACCCCAGCCAGGCTCGCAGGAACAGGCGCAGCGGCTCAGGTCAAAGACACCATGGAGGCTGCAGAGGCTGCGCACATCGGTCTGGCCTGGTGCAGGAAGAAGCGAGAGCCAGCCCGTGTTAGTGCCTGGGGCTAGCCCAGCCTTCTTTTTTTATGTTTATTTATTTATGATGTATACAGTGTTCTGTCTGCACACATGTCTGCAGGCCAGACGAGGGTATCAGATCTCATTATAGACGGTTGTGAGCCGCCATGTGGGTGCTGGTATTTGAACTCGGGTCCTCTGGAAGAACAGCCAGTGCTCTTAACTGCTTAGCCATCTCTCCACCCTAGCCCAGCCTTCTTAAGGCTCCTCGTTGCTTAGCATACATGCCCTCTTGCGAGCGTTTGGATCGACTCTAGCCGATCTCTGCTTTCCAAGTTGCGCCCCTCACTGCACCCATCACCCCTAAAGACCAGGAAGCGGCACACTGTCTCTCTCCTCCATACCAAGGATCCTTGACGGCACCCCAGGCACCTCTCCCATCCTGATCCTCTTCTCTCCTCCTCTCGGCCACCCCCCACCCCCACCAGTGCTCACCCGTGCCAGCCTGGGCGGCCGTGGGACAGCACCCTCCTGAGCAGTGCTCCTTGAGCCGTTTCACCAACTCCTCCAGGATCTCCAGACGGACCTTCAGGGCCTGCACCTCTGAAGCAGGCACCGGGGGTTCCGTGCCCGGGGGGCAGCCACAGCCAGCTGAAGGGGGCAGGTTAATGCGGTGCGTGAACACCACCTGCTTCTCCCCGCCTTCCACGGTGTGCTCGTACAGCTGAGAAGAGGGGCCCCCTGGCTGGGGAGGGGGCCGTGGGGCGGGGAGGGTGGCATTGGAACGAGGAGAGAAAGGGCCCGCTCTGGCTGTGCCGAGCAACACCAGGAGAGTGAGAACAGACGTCCGGGCGCGCTGAGCTGGCATCACTCAGGAAGCTGAAGGGAGAGAGGACCAGCGTGAGAACTGATGCAGCCGGGAGCCGATCCCCAGGGCGCCAACAGAACACCTGCCAGTGACAGCCGCAACTCACCCGCAGAGGAGACGCCAGCCTAGAGGGCAGGCTCTCTGGGCAGGCCTGGCTCATGTCATGTCCTAAGTCGGCTGCTCGCCCTGTCTTCCCCATTTAACCGGTGCCGCTCCCCCACCCTACGCCACCCGGTTTCTCTTTGTTCCACAGACCAGCCCTGGGTCGTCTGTGCTGCGTGTTCCCTCTGTCTAGAACGCTGACCTCTTAACAGCTCTGCGCCTAACTGGCCTCGCTCAGGACAGTCTTATGATGGGCAGAGCAGCTTGTCCCCACCCCCTCCCAGTCAGAACGGCCCTGCTCACACTCCGCTAGGCGTCTAGTGTGGCCTAGACATCATCTGTGGGCTTGTTTCTTTTTCGATCTGCCTCCCACCACTGAAAGCGAGGTCTGTGAGCATGGAGACCTCACCTGTCCTGGCTTGGATGCACGTGCTTAGCATGAAAATTGGTTGGATAAAGACTGCACCCAGCCGGGCTGGGGTGGCTCATGCCTTTAATCCCAGCACTCGGGAGGCAGAGGCAGGCGGATCTCTGTGAGTTCGAGGCCGGGCTGGACCGACAGCCTCCAAAACAATACAGAGAAACCCTGTCTCGTAAAAACCAAAAAAAATAAAATAAAATAATAATACTGCACCCAATACGCCTGTGCCAAGGGTGTCTAGCAGATGAGGCCAAGTTGCACCCCTCCCCCCAGCACCTGAACCCAACTTCCCTGTGCCCAATGTTTGACAGACTCCCCTCCTTTCTTCCCTCTTCCTCTTCCTCTTCTTCTTCCTCCTCCTCCTCCTTTTCCTTTCTAGCACTGGTCTCAAATTCACCATGTAGCCAAGGATGGCCTTGAACACTGTCTCCGCCAGGATGAGCTTCAGGCACTACTCTGCTGGGTCCATGTAGCCAAGGATGGCCTTGAACACTGTCTCCGCCAGGATGAGCTTCAGGCACTATTCTGCTGGGCTCCTCCCCCCCTTTAATCCTTCCCTCTCAACTGAATCCTTCCTGCCAGCCTCCCAAAGGAAACACATTTGCTAGTTTGTTTGTTTATTATGGGGAGCTGGGCAGACCACAGCTTGCCGGTGGAAGGCAAAGAATAACTTTCAGGCGTCCCTAGGATTTCACTTGGTTTCTCCGGTTTGGCAGCAAATACCTGTACCTCCTAAGCCATTTTTCCAGGGAGCCTTTTAATGTTTGTTTGTTACTTTTTTTCCGAGACAATGTTTCTCTGTGGCTTTGGAGGCTGTCCTGGAACTCACGCTTGTAGACCAGGCTGGCCTCGAACTCACAGAGATCCGCCTGCCTCTGCCTCCCGAGTGCTGGGATTAAAGGTGAGTGTTACCATACTGGCTCACCTTTTAATTCTTTTTATTCTTCTCTCACACATTATGTCCTGACTGCAGCCTCTCTTCCATCCACACCACCTCCCCTCTCCCCCAAATCCTCTCCTCCTCTCCCGTTTCCCTTCAGATAAGAGCAGGCCTCCCAGGGAAGTTAACTGAACACAGGATAACAAGTTACAATAAGACGAGGTGCAAACCCTCATATCAAAGCTGGACAGGGCAACCCACTCCGAGGAAAAGGGTCCCAAGAGTATTGCCTTTCTGTTTTTCAAAAGTAGTTTTTAAAAACAATTTATTTATTATTTTTATTTTATTTACATTGGTGTTTTGCCTGCATGTCTGTCTGTGTGAGGATTATCAGATCTGTGAGCTGCCATGTAGGTGCTGGGAATTGAATCCAGGTTCTCTGGAAGAGCAGTCAGTGCTCTTAACAGCTGAGCCACCTCTCCAGTCCTGCCTTTTAATTATTATTATTATTATTATTATTAGTTTTTCGAGACAGGGTTTCTCTGTATTTTTTTGGAGGCTGTCCTGGAACTCGCTCTGTAGACCAGGCTGGCCTCAAACTCACAGAGATCCACCTGCCTCTGCCTCCTGAGTGCAGGGATTAAAGGCATGTGGCACCAACATCCGGCTCCGCCATTTAATTTTTTTAGTGAACTCAAATATCTCCAATTAAAAAACTGTCAAATACCGAGCTTTACAGAAGTGTCAGGGCATACGGGTGGAGAAGGACTCAGAAAAGGACCCATCTGTATTAATGGCTGATTAATGGCTAAGATACTCTGACAACTAAACAGAGAGATGGCTGGGGCTTAAGAGCATTCACCCACATGGTGATTCACAACCCTCTGTAACTCAGTTCCAGGGGACCTGACGCCCTCTTCTGACCTCTACAGGCACTGCATCCAACTGGTGCACAGACATGCAGGCAGGCAAACCACTCATACACACAAAAATAAAATAACAACTAAATCAAATAAATAAATAACGTTGCATCAATTAAAGAACCAAGCTGGAGCCAGGTGTTGGTGGTGCACGCCATTAATCCCAGCACTTGGGAGGCAGAGGCAGGTGGATTTCTGTGAGTTCGAGGCCAGCCTGGTCTACAGAGCCAGTTCCAGGATAGCCAGGGCTAGACAGAGAAACCCTGTCTCAGAAAAAAAAAAAAGTAAAGAACCGTATAGGGGAAACAAAAAGAATTGGTCTCTACCTTATGTCCAAATACAGAAACTACAGAAGGGAAAGCAAAGGTTCCCATAGCAACACAGAAAAAAATATGACTGGAGTGAGTGAAAATTGCTTAAGTGAGGTGGCCAAACCTAACCGCAGAAGAACGAACACAGCGGACCTTGTTGGAAGTGATAACTTCACTCCCTGACTTGTTCCCTCCGTGTCGAGGATGGAACATGCCGGGCAAAGGCTCTACCACGGAGTTGTATGCCTGGCTCATGAATTGAAAACATCTGGTCATCAAATGACATCAGTAAGAAAACAAGACAATTCACAGACTGGGAGAAACGTGTGAGGTAAACAGGAATGTGAATGTAAGGGGAGGAAGAATCGAAAATAGAGGCTGGGGTGATGATTGGTCCACTGGTAGAGAGAGAGAGAGGAGAGAGAGAGAGAGGGGGAGAGAGAGAGAGAGAGAGGGAGGGAGAGGGAGAGAGAGAGGGAGAGAGAAAGAGAGGCTGGGGTGATGACTGGCCCATTGGGAGAGAGAGAGAGAGGCAGAGACAGGGAGAGAGAGAGAGAGAGAGAGGGAGAGAGAGGAGGGGGAAAGAGGGAGAGAGAGGGAGGGAGAGAGAGAGGGAGAGAGAGAGAGGGAGAGAGAGAGGGAGAAAGAGAGAGGGAGAGAGAGAGGGAGAGAAAGATAGGCTGGGGTGATGACTGGGCCATTGGGAGAGAGAGAGACAGAGAGAGAGAGGAGAGAGAGAGAGAGGGAGAGAGAGGGAGGGAAACAGAGAGGGAGAGGAGAGAGAGAGGGAGAGGCTGGGTGATGGGCCCATTGGTAAAGTGTGTGTGAGCCTTAGACTCTTAGTTCCATCCTCAACCCCGTGTAAGCGCCAGGCACTACAGAGCATGCCTGTGAGAGCAGAGCTGAGCAGATGGGGCAGGACAGCAGTCAGGGTGAGCTCCAGGTTCAGGACCTTGTCTTAATAAGGCGGAGAAAAGCAGAAGACACCAGTGTCGAACTCTGGGCTCCACATGTCTGTGTGCGCACTCGCACACGCGCACACACACACACACACACACACCTAAAACAAACAAACCCGGGTCCTCCACAAGAGCAGCAATTATTCCTAACCACTGAGTTATCCTGTTTCTTTTCCTAAACCGCTGTCGTTTTGATAAAGGGTCTTACTAGGTAGTCTAGGACGACTTGACAATTCTGATCCTCCTGCCCCAGCCTCCCACGTTTTGGGATGACAGGCACGCACACCACCACACACTGCTGGCTGCTCAAAGGCCTATTTACATTAGCCGAAGTGCAGCTCAATCGGCAGAGACAGACCAGAGAATTAAGCAACAAGAAAACATTCCTCTTTGCCGGATGAATTTCGTGCGTACGCCAAGCAGAGGACGCCGGACACAAAAAGATGATGTTCTAGAAGACGCTACTTGTGCGAAGCGCATGAGCAGGCAGAGCTAATCTGTGCTCTTAGGAGACAGGATGGGCTCACAGCTAGGGATACCACAGACCAGAGGAGACACAGGGGAGATTCCCGGGCCATCCTGTACCTTGATCTGGGTTGGGGCTAAACGTATGCATGTACGGCTCACTGGGCTGCACATGTAGGACTTGTCTGAGAGTTACGGCCTGTGATTAAAAACAAATCCTTGCCTGACATCACCATACTTTACTGCACTTTCCATCACGATTTCCCGATCCTGCAAGCACACGTGCCTCAATCTGCTCCAACTGGCTTCCCCACCACGGTCAAGATGGCCAAGCAACTCCCCACTATGGTTCCCCTACAAAATTTTTTCTTTTTTCTTTTTGAGATAGGGTTTCTCTGTATTGCTTTGGAGGCTGTCCTGGAACTCACTCTGTAGACCAGGCTGGCCTCGAACTCACAGAGATCCGCTTGCCTCTGCCTCCCGAGTGCCAGGATAGAAGACGTGCGTCACCAACACCCAGCTATCCCCCACAAAATCTAAGAGACGTCTATCTTCATTTTACTCAACCTCTCTCAAAATCGATGATAACAAGTTGGCCACCCCTCCCGTTCTGAAGCAGTCTGTGATGTCCAATACGCCGACCGTCTCTCCTTCCACCGTGAGGGTGCTGGGGATTGAACCCAGGTCATCAGGCTTGGCAGCAAGCCCCTTTTGCCCCACTGAGCCCCCCCCACCATCCGCGCCAGCACTGGTCCTCACCAGACACCTCACAGTCACCTCTCCGTGGAGCACGCTTGCCCCTCGCTTCATCCTTCAGGCCTCCACCCCACACATCACCCACACGAAGCCTTCTCGATCAGGCGGAGGCCCCCGTCACGGTATCACAGTGCATAATACGCAGTTGTTGCTTGCACCGTTTCTGATGGCTTGCGATCTTGCGTGAAAAGGGCGTGGCTTCTGTGAAAAGGGCGGGGCTGCCGCTTTCCTGCCTCTCAAGCGCCTCCCACACACATCAAGGCAGACAGGGGGCGCTACCGTTCCTCTCCTTGTCTTTCCTGGCCCCTGTATCCTTTGCGCCTGGCACATCCAACGTGTTTGGTAAATATTTGTTGGTTTTATTAATGCCGGTAAAGTCCAATCTAAGCCCAGGACTAGCACCAGGGCTGGAGTCAAGAACAGGACCAAGGTCAGGGCTAGGACCACGGACAGTGTCTGGGCCTGGAAGTCCCCGCAGGGACAGTAGCTGTGCCCAGAGAGCCAACCAGCAGGCGGGGAGGATGCTGGGAGGACCAGACGGTATAAGCATTTCGGGAACAGGCAGAACGCAGGCTGTGTAATAAAGCTGGACACGCGCAGAGCTGCTGAATCCGCAGTGACTCCTAAGACTACAACAACACTGCAGAACCGTCCACAGCAGCCCCAAGGGGCGACCACCAGATACAACAACACTGCAGAACCGTCCACAGCAGCCCCAAGGGGGACTCACCAAATAATACAACAACACTGCAGAACTGTCCACAGCAGCCCCAAGGGGGACTCACCAAATAATACAACAGCACTGCAGAACCGTCCACAGCAGCCCCAAGGGGCGACCACCAGATACAACAACACTGCAGAACTGTCCACAGCAGCCCCAAGGGGGACTCACCAAATAATACAACAACACTGCAGAACCGTCCACAGCAGCCCCAAGGGGCAACCACCAGATACAACAACACAGCAGAACCGTCCACAGCTAGTTCCAGGATAGCCTCCAAAAGCCTCGGAGAAACCCTGCCTCAAAAATCAAAAAAAAAAGGCATGAAGACAAACTACGGTTCACGTACTGTTAAGCGTAATACTACAGATGGCTCCTAATCGAATAAGAAAACCAGAGAAGAAAGAGCTGGATCATCTATAAAGAAAGTCTGAGTGAGCAGGGCGGTGGTGGCGCACACCTGTGATCTCAGCATGCGGGAGGCAGAGGCAGGAGGATCTCTGTGAGCTGGAGGCCAGCCTGGTCTACAGAGTGAGTTCCAGGCCAGCCGGGGCTGCACAGGGAGATTCTATATCAGATTTTTAAGAAGAAAGAAAGAAAAGGAGTGTGAGTTTGAGGAGAGAGGATAACAAACTTAAACTTGCAGTTTTGAACTGGAAGTGTGGTGTTCTTGGGGTAGAGCGACCAGAAGAGGCATTGATGGGAGATTTCTGGGGTGCTAAGAATATCTTGTTCTGGGCCGGGCGGTGGTAGCGCACACCTTTAATCCCAGCACTCGGGAGGCAGAGGCAGTTGGATCTCTGTGAGTTCGAGGCCAGGCTGGACCAACAGCCTCCAAAACAATACAGAGAAACCCTGTCTCGTAAAAACAAACAAACAAACAAACAAACAAAAATATCTTGTTCCGTGCTGGGCTTAGAGATTACACCTGCAATCTCAGGATTTGGGAGGCTGAGGCAGTAAGTGCAGGAATTCAAAACCAGTCTGGGCTACGTGGTGAGACCCCATCTCAAAATTCCAAGAGCTGGAGAGGGTCATGGAGATGGAGTAGATATGAGAAAAATGCATTTAGATGATTTTTAGATGATCATGTACAATCAAACTCACTGATGTAAAAAACAGAACCAAGAAAGGACAGGCACGGAGCTCCACGGTAGCGTGTGAGCCTGGGTTCAGCATTTGTGATGGAGCTCCACGGTAGCGTGTGAGCCTGGGTTCAGCATTTGGGACGGAGCTCCACGGTAGCGTGTGAGCCTGGGTTCAGCATTTGGGACGGAGCTCCACGGTAGCGTGTGAGCCTGGGTTCAGCATTTGGGATGGAGCTCCTCCACGGTAGCGTGTGAGCCTGGGTTCAGCATTTGGGGGCGGGGAACACAAGTGGGGAGGGGGACAATTTCATTTTGTGGATTTCCATTACAGCTGTTTATTTCCTGTGTGGACATAACACGCCACATTGAAGGTAGGGTAGTCGAGGGACAACTTTCGGGAGTCGGTTCTCTCTGTTTACCATGTAGGTTCCAGGAACTCAACTCTCAAAGGGTCACCGTCACTGGGTCGTGGCAGCAACAGCCTTTATCTGCTGAGCCACCTTGCTGGCCCTTGAAGACATTCACTTACTTATCCATCTTTTTAAATTAGTGGTTTTTTTGGGGGGGGGTTCGAGACAGGGTTTCTCTGTGGTTTTGGAGGCTGTCCTGGAACTAGCCCTTATAGATCAGGCTAATCTCGAATTCACAGAGATCTGCCTGTCTCTGTTGGGATTAAAGGGGTGTGCCACCACCGCCTGGCTTTAAATTAGTTTTATTGTGCCAGGGTCAAATCCAGGGTCTTGTATATGCTAGGCAAATGTTCTATCTCTGAGCTATATAATCCCCAGCACTTTTTGTGGAAATTTTTTTTAAATCCCAAATTGAGGTGATGGGGTTCAGACTCAGGGTTGGGGGGCCCTTGTTGCCTTGTCTGCATATGCAACTGGAGGCGTTTGTGGGGTTCACTTAGACACTGGAGAGACGGTTTGAGAAGAAAGGCTGAGGCCGGAGAGAGGGCTTTGATGAACAGGGAGCGGGGTGAGGCAGGGTGGGCTCGAGCTGCGGGGAAAGTTGAGGGACATCGGCAGGCGCCCAGATCATCTGGAGCAGAGAGGCTGAGAGAGCCGGAGGGCAGAGTGAGCCGTGGAAACGGTGACTGGCCAGGAAGGAAGGGCTGTGGCTACCCTCTCCCAACATACACATTTCCCAGTTTCCTCTTGGTCAAAGAGAAAGGTGTTTTGGGGGCCACCGGACACTATTGCTCCCTGGCTGGTGTCAAGAGACAGAAGGATGTCACTCAGTTGGTGAGGTGCCTGCCGAGCATAGCTCTAAGTTTGAGCCCAGAACCACATGAACCCGGTGTGGCAGCTCATGTCTGAAATCTCGGCACTTGGGCAGTAGAGGACGGACGGACCAGCAGGCCAGGGTCACATAGGAAATTTAAGAATAGCCTAGGCTGCCTAAGACCGAGGCGCAAAGAGTAAAACAAAATAAAGAGCCAGGAGAGCCAGGGGGGCAGACCCCTGTGTGAAGGGGGGGACCAGAGGCAGGGCGGCCCTTCCCTCTGACAGCAAAGCAGTTGGTGGGAGGGGTCTCTGGCCTATCCTACCTGTGGCTCTGTGCCGAAGACCCTGAAAATCACCCCTGCACCAGCCGCGGGGTGCGTGCACGCTCAAATATGCCTCGTAGCAAACACAGCCTCCTGCATTTGTCCGCAGATTCGGATGCAAGTGCACCCCCATGTGAACCCACAGATCAGCACAGATCCGGCAAGCATGTTTGCAGACCCGTGAGCCACTCGGACATGGCATCCGCCCCTGTGGCTGCTGCACACCTGGTCACTGAGGGGGGGGGGGGGATGTCTAAGCAAGTGGATTACACTGACGAAGAGTCTGAAAACTGAGCTGTGGTGTGGACAGCACCAGGAGCTGTTCTCTCCGGGTGGTGGGGAGCGGAGGGTGCGTGTTTCCCGCCCGCTTCCTCATACCCCTCCCTGGGCCCCTCTTGTTGACCAACCAGTCTCTTCAAGCAACTGGACTCTGCTTCACTCTCATATAGGTGATGGGGGGGGGGCTCCCTGCAGCAGGAAAACGTACAGAAACCCCATTGGCTTCTCCAGAAGTGCTGCTGAAGAGATGTGTGGTCCTCAAAGACTGCGTCCCAGAGCCTCTTTCCCAGGCCCGGGTCCTCCCCTCTCCTGTCACCACCCTCCCGTTTCCCCTCCCAACGGTTGGAAAATTTTGGCCCCTCTCTTGGCACCGGGCAAGCAGACAATTGTGTTTTTCTTGCGTCTCCCCCCTATGTCTTTCTGAAATATGTTGGGGGGGGGGGTGCTGGTCTCACTCTCCTGGCATCCTTCCATGCTTGGAGGGCTGGCAGGGTGGGGGCATCTTCCCAAACTGTGACTCAGCACCCCTGGTATTCAGTGTGTGGCCAACTTTAGTCGCCAGGGACCATTGGTCCTACTGGGTGGGAAAGGGACAAACTTCCATGAGGGGTGTTCCAGGGAATGGGGTATGGTCCCATCCAATGCCATGCTCAACTCCGCCTGTCATCCCCACGGCCAGCAAAGTCTGGCAATGAGAGGGGGAGGCAGGACTCCAGGCGTGAGAAAACGGAGTCTCAGATACGGGGCTGAAGCTAGTTGAAAAGAGGGTGCCAGTAAGAAGGAGCTGGGGAGCTGGGCGTTGGTGGCGCACGCCTTTAATCCCGGCACTCGGGAGGCAGAGGCAGGCGGATCTCTGTGAGTTCGAGGCCAGCCTGGTCTACAAGAGTGAGTTCCAGGACAGGCTCCAAAGCCACAGAGAAACGCTGTCTGGAAAAAGAAAAAACAAAACAAAAAAAAAAAAAAGAAAAGAAAAAAGAAAGAAAGAAAGAGCTGGGGGATCCAGGTGCCTCTTGTTTTGGGGAGAAAGCATATGGGCCATAGGAATAGAAAAATTAAGAGAAAGGATTTTTAGACCCCCCCCCTAGTGGGAAAGGTCAGGAGGAAAATGAGAGACAGGAAGATGGGTTCTGGTCCTGCACCACTGGCCTGGGCTTGAGCGGAAGAAAGTTTGACTAATGGAGGTGCTGGGTCTCCAGGGGTTGGAGGCAGCCAGGGACAGCAGGAGGGGGCTGAGGTCCGGGAAGCAGGGGCGGGGCTGCAGCAGGGGCGGGGCTGCAGCAGCTGCTGTTTCCCAGTGGCTTCCCAGTAGTTCCCCTCAGTTCCACTTCCAGTTGTTTCTAAGCCATTAAATTCTTTCCAGGCGAGATAAGAGGCCCCGCCCGCCCCACCCGAGGCCTGTCACGTGTATCGGGGAGTGGGCGGAAAGACTTGGGTGCACAGGAGCGGGGAGCCTGGGAGGGGGACCGCATGAAGACACAGCCCTGTGCCCTGTGGGGACATCACTCAGCCTCTGCAGGCTCCCTGAACCGTGAGTCACGCGTGCATAGCGCTCGCCAAGAACAAGTTATGGGATCGTCTCTGCGAGCTCTGAGCCCTTCCCAGGACCATTAGTCCTCGCTGTGTCCCATTCCCGCACTTCTGGAAGCCCCGTACCTCTCCAGCCCCTGTGACTCCTGCACAGTTACCTGAGAATTCCCATCCTGGACGCGGGGAGCAGCCTCCTCTGCCCCATCCCAGTGCGGGGCTCAGCAAACTGCAGCCCCGGCATTCAAAATCTACAGCGCTGTCCTCCGGAGGAGCGGCTGGACAGCAGCCCAGCCCGAGCTGTACCCACCTGACTCCGGGAGTCCCCGAAGTTCCCAGGCCCTCTCAGGTGCCGGTGTCCCCTCCAAAGCCTGGTGCGTGCAACACACGCCGCATTCTGCCTTAGCCTCCTGAACACACCTCCAGTGTCTGCTTGCACTGTCTCTGAGCTGAGCGGGAAAACCCCTGTCCTGGAAGGCAGCTCCTGCAACTCTTGAGTCTGTGGGAGCCGCTCGGGAGGGAAATCCTTCACCTTTCTCCACTCCTCTGGGACTGGGACTTACCTGGAAGAGCGTGGTGGCGGCTGGCTGCTGCACTCTGAACCTGCTCAGTCCCAACCCCGGTAAAGGAAGTGTCTCAGGCAGGGTAAGCACCCCTCAGCAGCCCTGCGCTCTTGGGGGGGACCCCTTCACTTGTCCGTTGCAGCATAGGCTCCTGGAGCCGGTACCCGGGACTGGTGATCTCACAGCAGTGACAGAAAAGCAGGGCGCCTGCACTAAGCAGGGGGAGGAGAGACGGGGAGGGCCAGCATGAGGTCAGGGAGGGGAGCGGAGATAGGGCAGGTCTTCCCATCCCTCCAGCCCCTCCTACCAGCCCCACTCCCCGTCCAGGACGAGTCGCCATCCCCCCCCCCCCCCCCGTACCCTCATCTTAACCACTCAGTCCCTTATTTTTACCCCTATGTCCTTTCCCTATTCCACTTTTTAAAAAAGATTTATTTATTATACATACAATGTTCTGACATACACACCAGATCTCATTATAGATGGTTGTGAACCACCATGTGGTTGCTGGGAATTGAACTCAGGACCCCTATTCCACTTTTAACCTTCTCCCTGCAGTAGTTGCTGAGAAACCTGACATTCTCTATCATTCTCTTCGCCACCTTCAACCCATTTCCTCCTCTCTGCCAGCACCGTCCCTCGGGGCGGGTCTCAAAACTACCCCTTTGGCTGTGCTGCGCGCCCGAGCACGCGCAGAGCAGAGGTGGGCACAGCGGGCAGCCCCACACACTCAAGCTTGAACCTCTGCAGTGCAAGATCAATCCTGGGGCTCCTCGCAGCACCCCGTCCTCCCCCTCCTGCCTCCTCCTCTGGCTCGGGCTTGGGCAGCTGTCCATTGCCCGTTCTGCCCAGCCCCTCTCCGGTTCCCAGCTCGGCATTCTCTGCCCTGTTTTCATTCTCCAAACTCAGCGAATTCCTAGAGAAATAGCGAGCGAGGCTTGGGCACTGGCTGGGCGAAGGCTTGGCTGAACACCACCGGGACGTAAGACTTGAGAAGGTAGCGGGGGGGCGTGGGGAGACAAGGAAAGGTAGACAGGAGGTCAAGAGGTTGGTACAGGGGGAAGCCAGGCAGCCAGAGGCGGCAACTGACGTGCGGTGGTGCTTAGCCAAGGACTTCCCCGGCGGGCTCTGATGGAAGTTTTCCCTCGGAGGACTGTCTGGGGAAAGGTGTCCCATCCCCTTCACCCCCAGCCCCAGGTTTCATACTGAGGACAGGGCTATCTCTTCTCCGCTGCAACTTTATCACTGAGGTGCACGCGCCTTAGCCAGGTCAGGTGGTGGCGAGGGGACTTGACAGGGGTCCACGTGTACCTGGTGACGTTTGTGGGCTATGGCACGGGTGTCTGCAGTCACAGGTCACACCCCCCAGTCACAGGTATGCCTGAGAAGGAGGAGGCCCGGCAGGGCATGCGACCGTGGCCACTGCCACCAGCCCCATGTGGCTTCGAGCAGCAGCACATATGACCTCCCTCACGGGTGTACCCGTGTGTCCGTGTGTCTGGGTGTGTCTTTTTCCTGGCTTTGATGGGAGGATGAAGTCAGCGTGTGGGACAGAGCTGGGCTTAGCTTCCTTCCTCTGCCTTGGCCAGAATCCCCCAGAGCTATGAGTAGGTGATGACCCTTCAGGTCTCCCAGGGAAGTGGGAAGCAGCAGATGAAAAGATGAGGGGGGTCTTCAGATTGTGTCACAGGGAGAACAGGTGGCACTGGGGTTCTTAATAGCCCTGACTTCAGGGTATGCTCACAGACGGGGCTATGTCTTCCCTAGGCCTTTATAATTTGGGAAGTAGGGTCACTCTAAGTAGTTGGCAGTGTTATTATTCAGGAAGGAGGGTCACGCTGAGCAGTTGACAGTGTCACCCTTATTACTTGGGAGATAGGGTCACACTAAGCAGCTGACAGTGTCACTAGGGTCACCCTGAGCAGCTGACAGTGTCACCCTTATTACTTGGGAGGTAGGGTCATGCTAAGCACAGTTGGTGCACGTGGCCAGGAGACTTGGGGCTGGGGTCTCTGCACGGGAATTAGGCGCTCCAGCTTCTGAGTTTACAAGGTGTCTGTGGAAGGAACTGGAGCTGATACAGACGATCACGCTTGTCTACAGCCACCCCCTCCCGGACCCCAGGCTCCTGGGAAATCATGTCCTTTCATAGTCAGGAATGAAAGTCAACTCTGAGCCACAGGGACGGGGAAGAGGGGCAGGGGAGCCAAGAGTTCAGAGCTGGAGCGGCTCCAATAAGGTGTCCTGAGGGCCCAGCAAGGCCACAGCGCTGTCCAGAACCATGTGTGTGCGAGCTGTTCCCAGGGGTCTTTGGCTCGGAGCCCCATATCCTTGAATGACCTTTAAAGTCCAGAGAGAGAGAGAGCTGAGGGCAACTGAGGGCATGGCCTAAAGGCACAGAAGGGAACAGAGAGAGGCCAGAGGGTGACCCGAGGAAGTATGCCTGCGAAGGGAGGGCAGGAAACACGACCCTGCTTCTGTACCCAGCAGCTGTGCACAGTGCGGCCTTCCCGTCACCCTCACATCTGAAGAGACAGACAGGGCTCATGGTGCTGCTCAGCTTGGCTAGGAGTGGAGTCTCTCTCTCTGTCTCTCTCTCTCTCTCTCTGTCTCTCTCTCTCTCTCACCCGCGATGGCTTTGGGAGGGGAAAGACGGAAGGTTTTGAGACGGACTGGAGAGGAACCCGGACTTCTGAGATTTCTCGTGTAGACTCAGTGAGAGGAGACCGTGGTCGCCATCCACGGTGGGGAGCTGAGTGGTCCAGGGCGAGGGTAGGGAACCTGGGAAGCGATGAGCCCCAGGGGATGACAGAAGAGCGGGCAGGAACAGGGAGGGGGGCATCCTGGAGCCTTCAGACTCTGCCTGGAGACACGGGTGTGGAGGACACGGGGAGGAGGGAGGACATTTCTATCTCGTGACAAGAGAAAGTCACACAATTGTTTTGTTCTCTGCTGTGGAGCCGGTGGGCGCCTGTATTTACCAGAGGGACTGAGGTCGCTGTGGCAACCACACATCTGGGCCCCGGAATCCAGATGTGCTGTATCCAGAAGCCATAGCAGAGTGATGAGGCAAACATTAGGCTCCCCAGTCCTGGCCCCCACGGCCAGGGAGAGGACCGAGCTTGGAGTGAAAAGCAGAGGAGGAAAAGCATGGCGGGAGGGAGACAAGGAATGCTGACTGACTGAGGGAGGGGTCGCAGAGAGAGAGAGAGAGCTGCACAGGGGCAGCAGTGTGACAGTGGGGTAGAGGAGGAGCTCTCTGGTGGGCAGAGGGTGAAGAAAGGCAAGGGAGACGTCGAGAGACGTCAGCAGGGGGCACGCTGGGAAGCAGTGAGCCTTGGGTGTCCAAGTCCTGCTCGGGTGGCAGTGGCCTGCCATGCTCGGGTGGACTGAGATGGGGGGGGGCTCACACTGCCTGCAGGGGCAGCCGCTCAGCCTCCTTCCACCTGCTGCCCTGCACCCGTCTCCATGGCTCCTCAAGCCGGGACAAGTGTCCCACTGCTCGAAAGAGGTGTAGGGTGGGCCACCCCAGAGCTTGGGGCACTGCCCCGCATGGGTGCCAGCAGCAGACCCAGGGCTGAGGCGGTGCCCAGCACAGCTCCAGGTCTCACCTTCCACAGTGGGGGCGCGTCACACCTCAGGGGCATCAGCTAACTCAAAGCCCATGAAGGGCCCAGGACAAGGCCATCTGTCTCCTTTACTGCCTGGATAAGGTGCTCAAAGGGCCCTGGGACAGGAAGTGGCTGTGGACCAGGGTTGCCCTCTGGAGGGAGGAGAGGCTGAGTTCCTGGGAGCCCTGGTTCCAGGTTGCCATAGCTCCCCAGTCTGTTTTCGCTCCAAACACAGTGGGGTGGGTAACGGGAGTGAGGAGAGCCTGGCTGGACACGTGAGGTCCTTCCTCCCTCCTTCAGGGCCAGGCTCACAGCCAGGCAGCCCCTGTCCAGTCATCTGGGCCTGGAGCCCAGATCCAGCTCACACCCTCCAGCTGACCCAGGCCACTCCTGCAGGGTCAGGCCAAGGCTCTGCGGGATGGGAGCGACTGCGGGGACCCAGCAGCCAGGCACCCCGTCCCTCACGGGCTCCTTCTTCACACTCAGAGCCCGCAGCCCTTACGCCTGTCCCATCCTATGTTCAGCCATCTGGACGCCCCCTCAGGTCTGTCTTCTCAGTCCAGGGCCAAGAGGGTGTCCAGAGCCCCTTCTCCCAACCAGGCCCCTGCACCGTGACCCCGCCCTCCTGGGCTCCGCGCCCTCTGGCCCCCACGCCTGTTGTCTGTGTGGACAGCTCATCCTGGAAAGCGGGGGACCTGCTGCAGAGCAAAGACTGGAGCTGAAGGGCGTGGGGCCCCCCGTCTTTCCTGTTTACTCAGACACATTCCGGTGATCTGCACGGTCTGCTGTCACGCCAGCGATACAGACACCCTTGTTAGACACAGACGTACCCTAGAGATGCAGGGGTGGAGCAAGGGATGACGCGAGGGCTGACTCTACCCCACCAGGGACATCTTCGTTCCTGCCTCTTTGATGCTGGCCCTAGAGGAGTCACACACCAGAAGGCAGTCACCATTCCTTTAACTCCCTGTGAGTTACTTGTTTAATAATAATAAAAAAGATAATACGCACACACAGACTGACTTCCACCACCCAAGAACATCTCTTGTCCCACCTGGGGACCAAAGTCCCACCTCTACTTCTGAATAGATAAACCAAAGAACGAAGAGGCCACGGGAAGCTACCCAGCCCTGAACTGAACCTTCCATAGGTCCCTTAGAGAAAGAGGGGCTGGGGTTTGCAGGAAGGAGGGGAGCCCTATATTCTGCAGAGGTGAGGAGAGACGAGTCGCCCAGCCTACTCCCATTAAGTGCTGGATCCCCATACACCTTGCTTTCCTTTACCAATCACCCCAGGTTCCAGGATCAGGCTCCCCCAAACCAGTTCTAAGCCAGCACGAGCTGAGGAAGTCACGGGTGGTTGAGGTAGAGGGGCTGGCGGGAGGCCTGACCGGCCTGGCTGGCTGCAGAAGCTGGCAAGGGGCCACCTGTGGCATTGCCTGGGGCTGGGGACGGCTGCTTTCGGAGTGAGGGGGGCACCGTGGAGGCCTTGATGTGAATCACCCTGGTGTCCATGACCTCACACTCGATCTGCATCATCTCCTCATAGTCCCCTGGGGGCCCCTGGCCTGACACGGTCTCTGTGAGAAGGGGAGTTAAACAGGAGAAGGGGAGGCGGTCGGTGGTTGATGGGGCGAGATGGGAGGGGATTGGGGAGTTAGCAAGGGCAGAGGCAGGCAGAGTTAAGCAGGCACAGGGATGGAGGAGGGATAAGCAGGATGGAGTAGGAAGATAAATAAATGACAATGACAAGCGGGGGGGGTCACAGGAGAAGATGTCAAGAAAGAAAGAAAGAGGGCGGTCTAGCAGGCTTCCGGCCCACCCACTCAGCCCAGCCACCTACAGACGCAGCTTTGGGTCTGGCTGGAAGGGTCTCACTGGAACCCAGACTCACCCATCCTCCCCTTCTACTCCTGAGACCTCAGTGCCAGGGTGGGCCCATGTCTCCTGCACTGTATTTCCCCTCGGTTCCCTGCCTCTCCCCACCTGTGTCTCATCTCTCTGGACATCGCCTGCTCTCTTAGCTCCCCCTGCTGGATCTCTGCAGGAACTCCCTTCCTCAGTTCCAGACTTCAGAACCCTCCCAAAGCCAGAGGGAAGAATTACCATTGGGGGCCATGGCTGGCATCACCAGGGACATCTTGGGCCTGGACGTCTTGTTGTGGCTGATGGCTGGGAGAAGCAAGTGGTCCTAGGAGCAGAAAGAGCCGTGTGGCCGAAGAAGACACCTGGACAGGCTGCCAGCTCTTCTTCGCCTTCCCACTTAAGATATGACCGGGCCCCGCCTGACAGACAGGCAGACGGATAGGAAGGAGGTGAGCTCACCCTTCGGAAGGAGACGACATAGAAGGTGTCTTCCCGTCGGTCGATTGCGTCTAGAAACTCAGGCTGGGAGCGGCCTGGGTGGCGGTAGAGCTGCAGCTGCCCCACAGGGTCCCTAGGCAGGAGAGGACAGACTGAGGAGGCCCGCCGAGAGGAAAGGGCCTTGCTGGGCCGACACACTGCTCTTTCTGGGAACATCAGTGACATCTCCCGGGGGCACAGCTCTTCCTAGAGACCCCACTTTGTAAATGCTTACCCAGTACTCACCTCTCAGGGGGTCCTGGAGGTTGGGTGGGGACTGGTTTCACTGGCGGCGACTTCCTCCGTAGCTGAGACTTCTGGAAGGAGAAGTATCTAAAGATTTGAAGAGGGAAAGAGGCACGCGGTCCCTGGAAGCTGACGCCACCTCACACTCACTCCTCCGTGTGCTCCACGAGCCCTGAAAGCTCTACAAGGTGTCCACCTGAAATCCCTAGGATGCTTAGCTCTTATCTTCATCCCGCCTTCCACGACCCAGACCCAATGGCTCCTACCTGTCTCTCCTGAGCCCTCTGAGGGATCTTCCGTCGACCTCTCTGGTGACGCTGAACCCAGCCACTCAGCTCATCAGCAAGCCTAGGGAGACAGGCCACACCTCGTACCCAAGCAGGCACTAGAAGCGCGAGAAGGCGGGGGAGCTGGCATTCCACACAGGCCAGTGGGGCCGCCCGTCCACACAGGCCAGGGGGGCCGCCTGTGGGCATCAAAGGGCAGATGGACGCACCTCAGGGACTCGGTGCGGTTGAAGTGACGGCAGTCAGAGGCGAGGAAGAGCTGGTCCAGGTCTCTCAGCAGTAGCTCCTTGGCCCCGCCAGGGAAGGCTGTCAGGTTTCTGAAGAGAGGCAGAGGGAGTGCTCAGGGACCGGCCGGCACAGGGCCCCACTGAGGACAACTTTGGCTCTGTGCTGTGCAGAGGCTCAGGAAGCCGTGCTCTGGTCCCTCACGGAGAGGGGTCTTTTGCTTCTCACCTGAAGCTGGGCCTGCCTGCAGGGCCGGACTGCTGCTCCTCTGGGCCCTGGGCTGCTTCCTTGAGGGCTTCCACGCCATGAGCCGGCGGCCCTTGCTCGGAGAACTCCAGCAGGTGTCTCCGGGGTCGAGGTTCCTCCCTGCTCATCCGAGGAGAGACTGGAGCTGGCGGTGGCTCGCTGATGCTGTGGGAGGGAGGCAGGAGAGTGACGCGCCCCGCTTCCTCAAGTGCCTTCAGTAAGGGTCGGGGCTCTGCACTCACAATGGCACAGGTCCCGTCTGCTCCACGACACTCAGGCTCCCTGCCGTGAGATGGGAGCAGGAGGTGCCGCCTCACAGACTCGGGAGACAGGAAAAGGAGGGCGAGTCCTGTAATGCCTGGTACCAGGTGAGCCCAGAGTGGGCACCTGCGTGGGTGTGTGATGGAGACTGGGGGTCTATGTATCCATGCGTGTGTACATACAGAGGTCAGAGGCTAGCCCTGGCTGCCATTTCTCAGGCACAATCTACCTTTTTATTTTATGTTTGAGGCGCTGTCCCTCACCGGCCAGGAGCTCAGCGAGTGCTCAAGGCTGGCCGGCCAACCAGCACTGGGACCTGCCTGTCTTTATCTTCGCATTGCTGTGTGAGTGCAGGTTACCAAGCCGACTGTTGAGATGTGGGTTCACAGGGTCATACTCAGGTCCTCGAACTCTATGCTAGGAAGCACTTTAATCCTACACCCCACCCCTGGGAGTCACCTTCCAGTAACATTGTCACCATCAGCCGCAACACACCACCCGAGGGAGAACAGAAGAACAGGCGGCCACCAACAGATGCGGTCTGAGGCTGCCAGAAATGTGTGTGCACACGGCCCAGGCCCTTGCTGCTCACAACCGGGCAGCTGGGAGGCTCAGCCCCATCCAGAGGGCTCCGGGGAGCAGCGTGGGCCTCACCTCACAGGTCCAAAGTTGAAGGCAACGAAGAGAAGGAAGACCATGGCGCAGACAGCCTTCCTGTTCCCAGAGCCCAGCTTGAGCTCCCCGTTCTGCAGGGCAGAGGCAGACACAGGAGGGTGCGCATTACCACAGGGGCCGGGGCTTGGTTCCCATCCCTCTCCAAGGGCAGCCCAGGCCAACCTCTGTCAGCAGGGCCTCCAGCCGCCGCCGGAGGGCAGCGTTCTCCCTGCGCAGCTGCTGGTTGTCGGCCAGCACAGCCTGCAGCCTGGCCTCCAGGCCCTGCAGATACTCCTTCTTCTTCCTGCGGGACTGGCAGGCCGACTCTCTGTTCTTGATCATCCGCTGCTGACGCTTCAGCAGCTTCGCCTTGGACCAGCGAGGTCAGAGAATGAGGGTGAGTGAGAGAGGCCATGTCCCCACGCCAGGTCACGTGCCACCCCTGCCTTCCTGACCTCCTGAGCCACAGAAGTGCTGCTCCCCCTCCACTGCCATATTTCAGGATGGCCTCCGAGTCCTCAACGTGGGACAAGGGAGACGTAGGGCCAGCATCCTGCCAGCCCCCTCCCTCTTTGGGTCTTTCTTCTTTCCAGACTAGGGCCCCATGCGGAAGAGACCACCACAGGTCTCTGCCTTCCTCCCACACAGCCCCGCCGCCACCCTGCGGAGCGCTCCCTCCCATGCTGACACATACATCCACTTCAGGCGGGCAGGAGTTCCCAGGCATAGGCGCTGGGACAATGCTCTTCCTCTCGGGCCGTGGAACTGCGGGGGCTGGGCCTTCAGGCTGCACTCGAATAGCACCTTGGATGAGGACGACTGGAGACACTGGGGAAGCGGCAGAGTGGTTAGTGCGCTGGTGTGCACTCACACTCACAGGTCAGAGTGGTTACTGCGCTGGTGTCCACACTCACAGGTCAGAGTGGTTAGTGAGCTGGTGTCCACACTCACACTCACAGGTCAGAGTGGTTACTGCGCTGGTGTCCACACTCACAGGTCAGAGTGGTTAGTGAGCTGGTGTGCACTCACACTCACAGGTCAGAGTGGTTAGTGAGCTGGTGTCCACACTCACACTCACAGGTCAGTGGTTAGTGCGCTGGTGTCCACACTCACACTCACAGGTCAGAGTGGTTAGTGCGCTGGTGTCCACACTCACACTCACAGGTCAGAGTGGTTAGTGCGCTGGTGTCCACACTCACACTCACAGGTCAGAGTGGTTAGTGCGCTGGTGTGCACTCACACTCACAGGTCAGAGTGGTTAGTGCGCTGGTGTCCACACTCACACTCACAGGTCAGAGTGGTTAGTGAGCTGGTGTGCACTCACACTCACAGGTCAGAGTGGTTAGTGCGCTGGTGTCCACACTCACACTCACAGGTCAGAGTGGTTAGTGCGCTGGTGTGCACTCACACTCACAGGTCAGAGTGGTTAGTGCGCTGGTGTGCACTCACACTCACAGGTCAGAGTGGTTAGTGCGCTGGTGTGCACTCACACTCACAGGTCAGAGTGGTTAGTGAGCTGGTGTGCACATTCATGCTCAAGCACTTGGGCATGCGCACTCTGGCGGCCCCCCATCGCCATACCTGTGGGCTGCTGGACCAGGGGCTGCAGAAGGACAGCAGTGCCGGGAGGCCCAGCTCTCGGTGGCATCTGAACTGTGGTTAGCACCACAGGTTTGGGCTGCAGTGGAGGCTTCCGAGTGGCCGGAGCCTTCCCTGAGGGAAGAGAGAGGGAATTAGAGCAGAGGAGGGCCTCTCTCTCACTAGGGACCCCAGGGTCGGGAGGCCCCATTACCTGAGGGATTATCAGGGGACGGACCCATGCTGATCTGGACAGCTCCAAGTGAAGGGGCCGGGACATCCCATAGGAGGCACCCTGGAGGGGACGGGGACTCCGTCTTCACTTCCAGAACCTCCTCTCCTATAAAAGCCTATGCAGGGCAGTCCAGAGACATTAGGGGGTCAAGAGACAGCGTCTCACACCCCTGGAGGAGGGGTGGGGCTGCAGAGAGAGGAAACTGTGTACCTGGCTGGGAGAGTCTGCTGAGAGCAGGGAGGCCTCGGAGTTGACAGAAGAAGATGGAGAGGCGGGTTCTACCTTGGTCTGGATATCTGCAGGGGGCAGGAAGACACAAGCATTGGTTATCACGAGCTGGAGAGATGCTCAGTGGTAGAGAACTTGATGCTTGTTCAGAGGACCAGTCCCAGAGTCCATAGGCGGCTAGCAACTATCAGTAACTCCAGGGGGGTCCTCTTCTGACCTCTGGGGGCATAATATAGACCTCTCAAGAGGAGGAGGCGGGGGCTGGAGAGATGGCTCAGAGCTTAGGAGCACTGCCTGCTCTTCCAGAGGTCCTGAGTTCAGTTCCCAGCACCCACACGGTGGCTCACAGCCATCTCTAACAGGACAAGATGCCCCTTTCCTGCCTGCAGCCTTACATGCAGAGCACTTGTGAATAAAATGTAAACAAGTAAAATTTAAAAAGACACGTGCCGCCGGGTGTTGGTGGCACACGCCTTTAATCCCAGCACTTGGGAGGCAGAGGCAGGCGGATCTCTGTGAGTTCGAGACCAGCCTGGTCTACCGAGCGAGTTCCAGGACAGCCTCCAAAGCCACAGGGAAACCCTGTCTCGAAAAACCAAAAAAAAAAAAAAAAAAGGCACGTGCCACATTCTGCTTGGAGCCAGGGACCCATCAAAGAAACAGAGGAGGGGGAGGAGGAGGAGGGGGCCAGCAGGTAGCTACTGAGGGAAAGGAGAAAAGGTCCTCTCCCCTTCACCTGGACTCCGGCTGCTGCAGGTGCCCCGCAGAGAGATGACAGTCTGGCCCCCACCCGTGGGATTTTCCTATTCAGGGGTTTCCCTAGCGTTCCACACCCACAGCTGCTGGTTTTCCTCCAGGCCAAATCACCCATCTGCCAGTTCTTATTCCACACAGACCCTGTCCATCCACGCTGGAGAGTCCTGAGCAGCCACAAGGCTCCCGTTCCTATCCAGTTCTTCTTCTCCTTAAGGTTTGGTTTTTATTTTATGTGCATGCGCATTTGTAAGTGCCTAAGGTCAGAAGAGGGTCTTGTAATCCCTGGAACTGGAGTTAGACAGGTGCGAGCCGCCATGTGGGAGCTGGGAATTGAACCCGGGTCCTCTGGGAGAGCCACCTCTCCAGCCTGCTCCTATCCGACTACTCTCATGCTGACAGTGGCCGTGTCTTCATCTCCACACGACCAGCCCGACCCCCATGCCAATGCTTCCTGCCACCGCCATCCTCATGCCGCCCATGCAAGCAAACTTAACCGGTAGCCCCGAGAGCTCTGACGTCACACAAGCTCCCTTCGGACCACACGTTACCTTCTAGGAGCATAGCACAAACCTTCAGCTGGCTCTGTAACTTGTTAGTCCCCACAGAAACAAATGCGAGGCCCAAGGTGGGTGAAATAAAAGTCAGCTGACACTAACACTACTGTGGAACTTAATTATACAGTCGCTAGTGAACGCTCTCTTAAACCTATTTGAATGGCAGCAGACATGATGCAAATAGTCACGCCACACAAATTAGAAAGGAATGAAGGTAAATTCAGTGGAAAATAAAAGGGGGGCTACCCCACCACCGTCGGAAGTGACCGTTGTTAACGCTGTTAAAGCATGTACTATAACCCTCACAAAGTTCTCCAAAAGCCAACTCTCTGCTTCTCATCTCTCAGAGTGTCGCGTGAATGCAGACCTCATAAAGTCTGTAAGTGCGGGGAATCAGACTTTGGAACATTGCCCCTGCAAAGTTACAGATAATCTTTGCTGTAGAGATGTTGGGTATGGGGCTGGAGAGACGGCTCATCGGTTAAAGGCTAGACTCACAACCAACAATGTAAGATGCTGGATGTGTATGGTGTGGCCTCCTGGTAACATCTGACAGTGTACCAGAAATCTATTGACAAACTGCGAGAGCTACCTTCGCTGTGGACCGATGGGGGTTTAGAGTAACTACGGAGACACTCGTGTGGGCGCCTGTGAGGGTGTTTCCAGGAGATCTGAGGCTCCCCAACTGAATAAAAAGAGAGAGTGAGCCAAGAGCGCTCTCCCACCCGTTTCTGCCATTACCAGAGCCCCGTCCAGTAGCTGGCAGGTGCTAAACAAATGTCTACCGAATAAGCCACAAAAGTAAACAAACCCGAGATCATAAAAATCAGGCAAATGACGTCCACTGTAAGAGTCGGGGAATTAGGCCTACGCCATTCCAACCTCTCTCTCAGTGTTTGAATTCCTGTAATAAAGTTCTGGAGGGGGCTGCACGCAGTGCCGTGTACTTGAGACTGGGAGGGAGATGTTGGGCCCTGATCTGAGGCCAGCACGGGCAGCACGGTGAAGCCCAGCTCGAGAAACAAAACAAAGGGAGAGGGGCGCGTGGTGGTCTGGATGAGCGCCGTGCCTACCCGCCTCCCACCACGATGATCGCGGACTGAACTCTGAACTAAGCGAGCCCCAAAGGAAATGCTTTCTTTTAAATGCTGCTTGGCTGTGGTCTCTGCACACAATAAAACAGTAACTGAGACAGGGCGTGTGCTAGGGTGGTGTGAGGAGCACATACAGATGCACGGAATTTTCCAGTTTTAAAATGCAAATTAATGGTCACTGAGTGACGGACTGGGCCCCAGGGGCGAAGCAACAGCCACTGTCTCCTCAGCACGGCTTTGCTTTGTCCCTGAAGGTCCCTTCCTGGTTTCCACTCCCCGCCTCATCCTGTCCCTGTCATCCTGACAGGAGCGCCAGGTCTATTCTGTTTGTTTGTTTGTTTGAGACAGGGTTTCCCTGTATTGTCTTGGAGGCTGTCCTGGCACTCGCTGTGAAGACCAGGCTGGCCTCGAACTCACAGAGATCCGCCTGCCTCTGCCTCCTGAGTGCTGGGATTAGAGGCGTGCGCCACCACAGCCTGGCCGCCAGTGGCAGTTCCTAAGGACAGTGATAAGCTGTGATTACCTGAGGGATCATCAGACACTGAACCCACGGTGATCTGGACTGTTTCAAACGGGGTTGCTGGATCGTCTCCCAGCAGGCAGAGTGGGGGTGCCAAGGACTCCGTCTTCACATCCAACACCTCCCCTACTCCAGGGGCCTGTGAGCAGCGAGGCAGGAAGACAGAAGGAGAGAAAGCTGGAGACGTGCTGACAGTCAGGGTGAACGCAAAATCCCGAGAGCCTACACACCACCCGTCGTCCGTGTCTGGTCTCAACAGCCCCAGACTAGCCAGGCTCTCCGACTCTTTATTCTGTCTGTTCTTTTCCCAGGAGAGTCAACACAAATCTCAAGATTGCAAATATCACATTACAGGGGACAACCTGGGTAAGAACAGCTGGAGAATCCTCAGCCCTTACCAACGCTGCTTTCCCAAGCCCTAGTACTGTCGTCTCTCCGTACGTTAGAAAGGCCCCACCGGGCTGGAGAGATGGCTCAGCCCTAAAGGCTCACACCCCAAGAGGCCCCATCTTCCCTCGGCACAGCCAGAGTGGACGCACAGGAAACGTGGCGCTGCGTCTGAGAAGGCGCTCCACGCGGCGCTGCGTCTGAGAAGGCGCTCCCACTCAGCAGACAGACAGAACCTGGGCACCCAGTGGAGAAGGGAAGGGAGGCTTGGCTCTCACCTGGCTGGAGGGCTCCGCCGAAAGATGGGAGGACTCTGAGCTGAGGGAGGAGGAGGAGCAGGGCGAGGACGGCTCAGACTTCACCTGAAGATCTGCAAGAACGGGAGTTAGGAGATACCCGGGAAGGACCGGGAATACAGTTCAGTGTCCAACGCCTGCCTTGCATGCACGGAGCTAACACTGCAGAAATAAGTGACCAGGAAGCAAAAAAAAAAACAAACAAACAAAAAACAAAAAAAGGCCAGCAGAGTGGAGAGTGAGGACGGACGGTGGGGGATGCTCTCGCAAAGGAAGCCCAGAGGGGAGTGCAGACACTCTGTACTCGGACATGCGGGATTCAGCTTCTGGGATGCAGCGGGGAAGTCAGGGAAACCCTAAGGGTCTCTTACCTGGGAAGATCGGCAGAGGGTCCCAGGGGGGCTCAGGGGGGCTGACATCCATCCCCACATCCAGGGAGCAGCTGTCAAACTAAGCGACGGGGCACATTAGAGGGCAGGACGCTGAGACGGCGTGAGACCAAAAGAGCCACACGCCTTGCAAACCGAGGAGCCCACTGTGCCAACCTCGGAAAAACACCTGTATTCCTCTTGCATTGTGTTTTCCTTAACGGTATCTAAGAAGCAATTCCCTCGCCCTCGCAAAGACACTTACAGCTGTCAATCTGTCATCTGTCCCCCCTTAAAAGGGACTTCAAAGGTCAGAAGGGGGCTGCTCTCAAAAATCCCAACTTGGGGTGCGTGGGACTGTGGCGGCACCTCTAAGATAAAGCTGACTCCAAGCACACAGCGGTGAAACTGGTCTTTCTCCTCGCAGTTTTCGGGTTGAACAAAAAGCAGGGGTGACTCCCGGATGAACTCTGGCTTGGGGATGACTCCAGGTTTGGGGTCCTCCTCCCTCCCCACCCCCGAGGACTATAAGAGAAACGCTGCGGTAGCAATACCGGGACATCCTGCTCCACGCAACGGAATAGCTGTGCCTGCTCCTCGGCCACTTCATCCAGGCCATTGTACAAGGTGCGGTCTGCAAGGAGGCCCCGGTGTCAGGAGGCTCGCACGGCGGCTCCCCCGGTGTCAGGAGGCTCGCACGGCCCCCCACCCGCGTCAGGAGTCTCGCACGGCGGCCCCCCACCCGTGTAGGGAGGCTCGCACGGCGGCTCCCCCGGTGTCAGGAGGCTCGCACGGCGGCTCCCCCGGTGTCAGGAGGCTCGCACGGCGGCCCCGGCTCCACTCCTCATTGGCTCGGCCGGGCCAGACCCACCGCCCGCCCACTCGCAGAGCCAGACACCCCCTAAGGTGTCCGGTACGGCTCCGAGCCCCTGACCCCGGGGGCAGCCCCGCGCCCCCGCGGGAGGCCAAGGTCGCCCCGCAAACCGCATCCCGGGAAAGCACGAGCGCCGGCGGCGCGCTCCCTCGGGCGATGGGCCCGGCTTCCTCCCCGCCAGCCTCGGGCCCTGGGGCCGGCCACAAGCCCGCTCCCTCCCCCCGGGCCTCACTCCGCACACCCCAGTCCTCCGGGCTCAGCAGGTTGTCGGTGAAGAAGCGCGTCGGGTCGGCGATCTCGCTCAGGAGCATCAGCTCCGCCATCTTCCCCCCACCCCCCACCATGAGCCGGCTCCCGGACCCGCCTCTCCCGGGCCTCGGCCAATCAACGCGCTCGCTGAACAAACACCGGGCATCCCGGAAGTCACACCGGCCAATCAGAGGCTCGGGTGCCGAGCACGTGACACAGAGGAGCGTTGACTGTGCACGCCGGGCCAATAGGAACATGGCAGCCGTCAGCCGCTCCACACGTCCGGGCGGGGCTGCGCACGCGCCGGAGGCCCCCCCTCCCGAGAGACGAGCCTTGTGGGAAATGTAGTTCCTACCACCTAAAAAAAGTTCTGGCATCTGGACTGGGACGGTGGCTCGGCGGGGTTTCTTCAGAGGTCTGCACCCCACGTGTTGCTCAGGGAGGCACAAATGCACACGTAATGAATGAGTGAGTGAATGAATCAATCGATCAATCAAGGTCCACCAGATGACTCAACAGTCAAGACGACTTATTACTGCATGGGAGGTAGCTGGCGTTAGGCCTTAATACCAGATTTGGGTGGGGGGGCAGATTTTTCTCAGATTTCTGGGTTTGAAACCAACCTGGTCTACGGGAGGAGTCCCAGGTCTACACAGGGAAGCCCTGTCCCACAATAGACAGACAGCAAATAAAAAAGGCGGGGAGAGGGAGAGCTTACGGCTCTCGCACAGACCCGAGTCCCACTCCCCGACCCCCCCTGCCCCCCGCCCGCCGGGGATGCAGCTCCCTCTGACGCCCGCAAGCACGGGGGGGGGGGGAGACGTCCGCATGCACACACACGCACACAAATGCACACACAGGTACACAAATGCACACCAATGCACACACGCACACATCTGCGGAGGCTCAGGGGCTCCGAGAGACTTAGGATGGGAACTGAAAACCAATCGCTCTGGTGTGGGGGGGGAGAAGCCCCTGGGGGGGAAAAACCCACAGCGCGGGACACAGTCCACAGGTCCCCGGCTCTTTTGAAAGCTTGGCTCCTTTAATAATAATAACAAAAATCAACTGAACATCTTGCGCAGACCCCGCGCCAGCCCCGCGTCCTGCCTCCGGCCCTGGGCGACCACCTTCCCCAGCTCCTCCTGGGCGGCGCGGTTTTGGGGATCCGCCGCCAGCACCCTCCTGAGGTCGGCGGCGGCCCCCTCCAGGTTCCCGAGGGCGGCCTGCGCCACCCCTCGCCGGTACAGGGCCTTCAGGTGGCCCGGCTCGCGCTCCAGCGCGCGGTCGCAGCTCTGGGCCGCCAGCCTCGGCTGCCCCAGCAGCAGCTGGCAGGCGGCCAGGTTGGCGTAGAGCACGGTGCGCTCGGGGGACCCCGGCGGGGGCAGGGTCAGCAGCAGCCGCAGAGCCCGCCCGTAGCAGCGGGCGGCGCCGCGGGGGTCCCCGGCTCGGAACAGCTCCGTGCCCCTCGCACGCTCCCCCTGGGCCAGGGCCTCCTTCTCCGTAGCCCCCAGCTCCCACGAGTCCCGACCCTGGGTGAAGGCCTCCAGCCGGAGCCTGGCGAGCGGCGCCGACGCCCCCGGGAGCTGGATCTCCGCCTCCTCGCCCTGACGCATGGACTCCAGGCACTTCTCCGCCAGCTCCCCCCAAGGCTTCTCCCTCCACTGCCCCAGGCCCACCGTCAGCTCCGTGAGGCCCTCCGGCATCCCCGACCCGAAAGGGAACCCCGAGGCCACCACTCGGCACTGGGACCCCAGTTTGGGTTTGTCCATGCCCCAGCCGCGGACCACGATCCTCTTCACGAAGCTCCCGTCCGGGCAGTACCAGAGATCGGAGGCCTGGGGGCGCTCGGCCGCGTCCTCGGCAGAGGCTCCCCCACCATCAGGGTCCCCTGCGAGCCCGGACTCCGGGCGTCCCGCCTTCTCAGGGGTCCGGGCGGCGGCGGCGGCGGCTGCGTCCTCCTCGTCCATGGGGGAAGCGACGGGGTCGGGCGAGCCGAAGCGGAGACAACGCCAGCTCCCAGAGTCCTAGTTAGGGCTCCGTCTTCCTCCGGAGGACCCGGGCGCCCTCAAGTCCTGGAAGTTTCTTTTCCTTTTCCTTTTCTCTCCCTCTCCAGAGCCAGAGTCCGCCCAGATCCAGGTCGGCTCTGCACGGTCTCCTCCGACTCCGCACACCGAAGACGCGGGCCTCTTGCACGGCTCCCAGGGGCGCGTGGCTTCAGCCGGGAGGACGAAAGAAGCCCGGCCGGGGGCGGCCTCAGCCGCGTCGCCTTCCGTGAGCCACCACCGTCCTCGTCCTCCCAGGGCTTTCCCCCACCCCGCCCCACTCCACCCCCGGGGTGGGGGCGAGCCTGCGAGCCGGCGAGCCTCACCAACAGCCGCGGAGCCCAGGAGACAGAAAGCCCGTCCCCCAACGCGACGACCAATCGCGACGACGGAGAGGCGGCTCGGCCCGCTCACGGCGCGACGTCGCTTCCCACCCCACCCCTTCCCCCCCGGCAACCGTGACGCTCCGTGCCTTAGCAACCGGGCTAGACCTAAGCAGTAGAACCGGGCCAGCTCGAACCCAGCCCGACAAAGGTCTTTGCGGGACCGGTTGATTCAACCGGAAAGCAAACAAACGTTTTTAAAAAAAAGACCAAGGAAGGACGACTTGGGCTGACGAGGACGCAGCGGTGCTAGGGAGGTTTTTTTTTCAAGCATGGGCAAAGGGCCTGAGTTTGAACCTCACTTTTTTTTAAAAAATATTTTTAAAGATGTATTTATTACATATACAGTGCTCTACCCACATACCCGCAGAGGGCACCAGATTGAATTGTAGATGGTCGTGAGCCACCATATGGTTGCCGGAAATTGAACACAGGGCCTCTGGAAGAACAGTCAGTGCTCTCAACCTCTGAGCCTTCTCTCCAGCCCCTTAATGTTTTATTTATTTATCGTCTTCTGCCTGCAGGCCAGTGGAGGGCACCAGATCTCATTCAAGGTGGTTGTGAGCCACCGTGTGGTTGCCGGGGATTTGAACCCTGGTCCTCTGGAAGAGCAGTCAGTGCTCTTAACCGCTGAGCCATCTCTCCAGTCCCTATACATTCATTCGTTTGTTTGTTTATTTTTAAGGCCGAGAGTGTAGCCTCCCGGGTTATCATGCCTATGCAGTCAGAGATCTCAGCTGAAATCAAGCCCTGTTCAGACTGGACCGCGCATGCCCATCGCTTGGCAAAGACATCGCAGACCCGGGGACTCGAAAGCCCGAGAAGGCGCCTGTGATCCCGAGCTAGGGCTCCTGCTTGCAGCCCGCGATCCCTCGGTGACCTCATTCTGAGCCCACCCAGTCTGTCCTATGTTCGGCCTGTGTGACTGGTCCAGGGAGGAGAGCGGGTGCCCTCCCTAAGGAGGGTGTAGTTAGAGCCCTGCACAGGCTGGGCCGGCGCCGATCTTCCGGGAAGGAGAACCCCAAGGACCGCCCTTGGCTCTGTGTTGTTCTCGGTACAGTTGGCAAGGGTCTTCCGTGCCTGCCCCTCGCTGGCCTGGAGCTCACTGTGCAGGGGAGGATGGGGGGGGGGGTGCTACAGGCGGCTGCCACTGTGCCTGACGGATGTGGTAAAAGGAAATTCGGACAAGCTTTAAGGCTGATTAGAATGTAAAGGAATGGGTGTACTAATGAGCCTTCCCCAGGGACATTAAATAGGGGATTACATTTGTAGAGGCAACGACCCAATTCTTATCCAAGCATAGTTTACACACGTGTTCTGCTTAGATAATTTAGGAAGATAAGGACACAGAGTTACACTTCCGAGTGAGCTGGAATCTCACTCAGTTTCTTCTGCCCCCTCGAGCCATTTGCTCATTAGGAAGCCTCTTATCTGAAGTCACAAACGTTGTCTGCTAACCTGCTTGAGACAGTGACCCTGGGCCTCAAGCTGCTCTGAGGGGGAAACTGGTTTAAGAATAACTAGGACTGTGGACTTACATAACCACGCAGAACAAATATAACCCGGAGGTAACTGAGACTGTCGCCTGACTCTGTGATTCTTCCTAACTCCCCCGGGGGGTTGTCACCCGAAAGGGAACCCAAGCCCAGTTTAGGCTTTTGTAACGCTAGTTTCATTATTAAAACACATAACTTGGGGTGGCAATCTAAAAGACACCTGTAAACTGGGTATGTTGGCACACGCCTGTAATCCCAGCACTCTGGAGGCAGAGGCAGGTGGATCTCTGTGAGTTCAAGTTCAGCCCGGTCTATAGAGTGAGTTCCAGGACAGCCAAAACTGTTACACAGAGAAACCCTGTTTCAGAAAAAACAAAACAAGCAAACAAAAAACAATGTTTTGACTTTCTGAGCCAGGATAACCACAGTCCCTGGCTCTGCCCTGTCCCCAGCGCCATGACTAACTATGGTGGTTCTTGGAATCCCTGGAATCTTATTGAAAATTAACCCATCTTCTCTCTTTTTTGCCTTTCCTCTGAGGGATTTCAAGAGAGGTAGGAAGTGTACAATGATTCACACCCTAATCCTTGGACAAAGAAACACCACCTCCTGGGAGTGTATCCCTTTGTAATATTCTCTTGCTACTTTGTATGTGTACATTTCAGCTCAGTGACTGTGTGCATGCACATGCGGGCACACACGCGTGCATGTGTGAGGGTGTGTGTGGTGTGTGCGCGCGTGCTGTGTTTATGTGACTGTATGTGTGTAGTGTGTATGAGTGTGTATGTGTATGTGTGTTCGACCATGTGTATGTGTGTGTGTAGTTGAACCCCCCATTTACTCAGCAGGTATTTATTGAGTAGCTGCTGCATCGAGGCACCCTGCTAAGACTGGGGATACAGAGGTGAATCAGACAGACACAGCCTTGGCATTAGCACTAATGAAATGTATAGCCTCGGGCTGGAGAGATGGCTCAGCGGTTAAGAGCACTGGCTGCTCTTCCAGAGGACCTGAGTTCAATTCCCAGCACCCACATGGCGGCTCACAACTGTCTATAATGAGATCTGATGCCCTCGTCTGGCCAGCAGGCATGTGTGCAGACAGAATACTGTATACATCATAAATAAATAAAATTAAAAAAATGTATAGCCTCACTACAAAAAGAAATAATAGAGGTATAAAAATGTTCTGTGAGGTAATCCCAGCACTCGGGAGGCAGAGGCAGGCGGATCTCTGTGAGTTCGAGACCAGCCTGGACTACCAAGCAAGTTCCAGGACAGCCTCCAAAGCCACAGAGAAACCCTGTCTCGAAAAACCAAAAAAAAAAAAATGTTCTGGGAGGGGTCTGGATTGATAACTCAATGGTTAGGAACACAGGCTGCTCTTCCAGAGGTCCTGAGTTCAATTCCCAGCAACCACATGGTGGCTCACAACCATCTGTAAGGAGATCTGGCGCCCTCTTCTGGCTTGCAGGCATACACGCAGAAAGAACACTATACATTATAAGTAAATCTTATAATGTATAGCGGGCTGGGAGGATGGCAGGGCCTCTGGGATGTCCAGCTCAGCGCTGCTACTATCTGGGAAGGCTCCCTACTCGGAGGCGGGGTCAGACTGCGGAGCCTGGAAAGGTCACCTTGCTTTGACGAGCAGAGATTTGCAGGAGGCAGCGCAAGCCTTGTCCACCCAGCGTTACAAACTTGCTTGCATATGAGCTTGCCCCCCTCCCCGCCCCCGCGCCACAAGGCCCGGGGCCGGCTGCAGGGTTTCACACGTCGAGCAGAGCAGTGCGCATTCCATGCTGGGTGGGGGGGGGGGGCGGGGGCAAGCCAAACGCTGCCCTTCTGCCCCACTGCCCTCGGCCGTTCACCGCTCAGCATCCATCTTGAGAGACTAAAAGTCCTAGCTTCCCAGGGGTTAGACAAACGTCCCCTTCTGTTTAGTTTTTGGTGGTTTCTGTGGTGTTTGGCTCTCCTGGAATTTGTGACAAAGTCGTTCCTCTTTCTTTGCAAAGGTTCCTTTCTTTTTTCTTTTTTCTTTTGACTGTGCTTGCCTTGCAGGTGAGGCATTCTGGCAGGATGGGGTGACAAAAAAAGACTTTCTGCAGTGAAACATTCTGTCGAAAATGCCCAGCAGTAAGCCTGGCCATGAGTCAGCGCCAGCAACACTGGTCATTGTGCTAAAGGACAATAGTCTTAGCTCATTTTCCTAACGTGACTCAAGGAGATAGTCACTCATTCGGCCGTCTTTCCCCCTTCTATCATGGCGGGGACCAATTTCCAAGACTCTATACGCCCTTGGCTTGCTCCTCGTCCCAAAGCCGTATCCCCAGCCCCTGTTCAATAATTTATTTGTTTCATTTGGCTGGGGCTGGATTAGGAGCACTGGTTGCTTTTGCAGAGGACGGGGTTCAGTGCCCACCCTCCACATGGTGGCTCACAAACCTCTGTAAGTCCAGTCAAAGGGCTTCCGATTCCCTCTTCTGACCTCTGTGAGCACTAGACACACATATGGTACACATACACGCATGCAGGCAAAACATTCATACACATAAAATAAATTAAAAAAATTATTTGGAGCCAGGCGGTGGTGGCACATGCCTTTAAAACAATACAGAGAAACCGTGTCTCGAAAAAATTATTGGGGGGGGGCAGAGTCTCTCTTTGTAGCCCTGGCTGTCCTGGAACTTGCTCTGTAGACCAGGCTGGTCTTAAACTCACAGAGATCCACCTGCCTCTGCCTCCCGAGTGCTGGGATTACAGGCGTGCCCCACCATGCCTAGCTGACTTTTGTTGTTGTCTGACAGTCTCACACATCCGTATGATACGACCTTCCATCATTTTGCGACCTTCCGTCATTTTTGCGGTTCCTCTCACTCGGCCCCTCCTTCCTGACGGAACCCTTCCCAGCAAGACCTTTCTTTTCTGCGTGTGACCCATTTGGTTTAGCATGGGTTTCTTGCCTAAGTGTGGGTGATTTACCTTGACCACCCCACTGAAGAGATGAAACCCTTCTCCCCAACAAACAGCTAACGGTCTCTCCGGGAGGGGTGGGCACCCCCCCACGGGCCCCTTTCTCCATCCGTGGCGCAACGCCCTGGACAAATCATTGTTGCCAGCCACCTGCTTGCTAAGCCCTGTGCTAGGCCACCGGCTGAGGGACAGGCAATACCTCACACCCCGTTACAGCAGAGGAGGTTAGGGAACAAAAAGACCCTATTGATAAAACCTCCTACAAAGTCAGGTACTCAGGTGTGATGAACCAATAAAACCAGGGTAAGCAAATACGTAGGAAACGTCCCAGGTGCGTGGGCGCTCTCTCTACTCCAGCGCCGTCTCCTCATGGAGTTGACACTGGTCCTGTGACGTAAAATGACATATGGTGACCTGTAGGAGGCTGGGACAGCTTAGTGGAGTGCTTGCCTAGCAGGCAGGAGGAGGTACTGTGTTTTGCGGTGCCACAAGCAACTCCAAGGTATCAGGAAAAGAGAGACAAGACAGCCAGCTGCTTGTACTAAGAGAATGCATGTGCTGCCTTTATTGCCAGTGTGTGTGTGTGTGCGTGTGTGTGTTCATTGCAAGTGCTAAGAGGTCTCTCTCTTGTAGGAGGGAGAAGCTTTATATACAGGTTTACAGCACAGTGGAAAAACCCCAGGTAGAAGAGAGCGTGTTTTCCTCCAGCTGGATGTTGATGTCAGAGAGTCAAGGCCAGGGCAGGAATCCAGGACTGGAAAACAGGATGGACTTGTACCCTGTGGGGGCTGGGGCCCAACATCTCCCCCCTTCTTTATATATAAATTAGCCCCTATCTCAGGTGACTGGGACGTTAATGCCAATCTTAGTATCAATAACCAACCCTGTATAAATGTAAACAAACATTTAAAACAATATTTGGGAATGTGGGCGTCATTCTTTCCAAAATACTTCCTGCTTTTAAGGGGCGCTGAAATACCATGGGATCATGACAAAACAAACAAACAAACAAAAAACCCCAGAAACCTGTTGAAGTTCTTGTTTTTGTGGTCTGTAAGGCTGCATCATCTCAGCTGTTTTAGGTGTTGGATCACCTGGGCCACTGCTTCAGGTGGTCTTGCTTCATCAAACCATACTAGTCTGGAAGGAACCCACAGCTTTTTACGTCCTGTGGAAACAAAAGCAGAAATTCTTTCCCCAAGTAACCTGTCCTTATATTTAAATTTAGAAGTCAAAGCATTTTAAAAATATATAAGTTGGATTAATTTTGCAGCATTAATAATCAATTGTCTTTTAGCAGTTTTTGTTCCTTTTTTAGCAATTAAACAATTTAAAGACAACACAACAGCACACAGTATCCAAATTCTCTGTGTATTTTTCCTTCCATATACTTTTATCTTTTCCTTTTCTTTTACTTACTACCAGTACCTCGTTTATTAACTGCTAACAATTATCAATTCACCCACTTTTAATCCATCCTCCAAATGAGGAGGATCCCTCAGGCAAAAGCCTGAAGATTTACTCAATCCACCCTCCAACCTAGGGTGATCTTTTAGGTTCCCCTTTCTTTCCTGACCTTGGTGTCTGGCGAAGGCCTGGAGATTTATATATAATACACCTTCTCCTTAGAAGGTGATCTCTCAGGCAAAAGCCTGGAGAGTTGACCATTCAATTTTACTGTTAGAAGTTGAGGTACCTGTTTTTAAATCTTTTCTTTCTCAAGTCTCTCCTCTCCCGAGTCTTCTTTCTGGCCTGTCTTTCCCAATCTTTCCAAATCTCTCTGGATCTCGGTGGAACCTCCAATTGCAGCGCCTGCACCACAAGCAACTCCAAGGTATCAGGAAAAGAAAGACCAGACATCCAGTTGTTTGTACTAAGAAAATGCATGTGCTGCCTTTATTGTCAGGAGAATGTGTGTGTGTGTGTGTCTTCATTGCAAGTGCTAAGAGGTTTCTCTCTTGTTGGAGGGAGGAGCTTTATCTACAGGTTTACAGCACAGTGGAAAAACCCCAGGTGGAAGAGAGTGTGTTTTCCTCATGCTGGATGTTGATGTCAGAGGGTCAAGGCCAGGGCAGTAAGCCAGGACTGGAAAACAGGATGGACTTGTACCCTGTGGAGGCTGGGGCCCAACAGTGTTTGGTTCCCCAGTACCACACAGATGGGGCACGATGGGGTATGCCGCTAAGGCCAAGCTCAGAAGGTAGAAGCAGAAAGATTGGGAATTCAAGGTTGTCCTCAGCTATGCAGTCTGAGTGAGACGGGACTGAGCTACAAAGACCCTGCCTGAGAAAACAAAACAGCACTAGTTTGTTATGGTATGTTACTCAGCAGATAAAGGAGCTTGAGGATAGCCTGAGGACCTGAGTGTTATCCTGGAACCCACAATGGTGGAGGGAGAGGACCCGCCCCACCGAGTTGTCGTCATCTGACCTGCACATGCATCTATGACAGGTATGCACACATGCACGCACATGGACACACATGCAACAATAGCTTGTCTTTAAAAACAAGACAACAGAAGTGAATCTGTCAGTGCACAGGGCGGTGAAATGGGGGACAGGTGAAGAGGCTTTGGGCAAGCCTGCTGGCCCCTGATATCCACATGGGGGAGGAGAGAACTGGCTCATGCAAGCCGTCACCTGACTTCCACAGGTGCACTGTGGTACACACAGGCGCACGAGCGCATGCACACATGCACACACAGACACACACACACACACACACTGACAGGAACACACAGGCACACATGCACACACAGACACACACTCTCTCTCACAGGAACACACAGGCACACATGCACACACACACACACTCTCACAGGAACACACACAGGCACACACATGCATACACCCAGGTTCACATGCACACACACACACACACACACTCTCTCTCTCTCTCTCTCTTTTTCTCTCTCACAGGACACACACACAGGCATACATAGGCACACACATAGGCACAGACACACACACACAGGAACACACACAGGCACACGTGCACACATACACACACTAAATAACAAGAGTGGGTATAATTCAATAGTGGACCATATGGTTGGCTAATATAAGGCCATGTATCCTCAGAGGGGAGGGGGAGGGGAGGGGAGATACAGAGCACTGGTACCTTAATCTCCACAACTCAGATAAGGACAGACCTAAGAACTGATTCCCCAAAGCTGTCATCTGCCTCTAAATAGGCACCATGGCACACACCCCAACACACACACTCCTACTTCCCGAGAAATGACAACGTTTTCACTGTGTCACCCTAGTCAGCCTGGAACATTCTATGTAGACCAGGCTGTCCTCTAACTCCTAAGCATCCACCTGCCTCTGCCTCTAGAGTGCTGGGATAAAAGTGTGCATCATCAGACTTGGCAGTAATTAAATTTTTTTTTGTTTTTTTGTTTTTTTGTTTTTCGAGACAGGGTTTCTCTGTGGCTTTGGAGGCTGTCCCGGAACTCGCTCTGTAGACCAGGCTGGCCTCGAACTCACAAAGATCCTCCTGCCTCTGCCTCCCGAGTGCTGGGATTAAAGGCGTGCGCCACCAACGCCCGGCAGTAATTAAATTTTTAAAAAATTAAAAACCAGTTAAGCAAACAAAGAAAAGGAAAGTCACGTCTTGGGTTGAGCCAGGCTTAGTGAGGCGGGACTATAACCCCAGCACATGAGAAGCTGGGGAGAGAGGCTCTTGAGTTCAAGGCCAGCATGGGCTGTAGAGTGAGAGCCTGTATCAGAAAAAGAAAGAGCAGAGGAGGGGGAGGACGGGAGGGGGAGCAGGGGAAGGATGGAGAGGAAGAGAGGGGAGGGGTTACAACAGCGACAGCAACAGCTCAGGGTCTGGGTTTGATCTCCAGCACCACAAGTGAATACGAGATGTCTTCCCGGTACCTTTGCGGCAGCGCCCTGCATCAACCAAAATCCCCTTCCCGCCAGAGCACAAGTGCCCACCAGGCTGACGACTTCCGCGAGGTTTTCTTTCTTTACAGAGCTAAAGCTATAGCATGCTTGTACAACAACGGGACGCATTTCAGTGATATAGAAAACCCGAGGATTCGGGACAAAAGGACTTAAGGGGTCCCAGCTCTGGCGGGGGCGGAAGGTCTGGATTCCCTGGGCACAGAAGAACTGGGCCGGAAGTGAACTTGGGCGGCAGAGACGCCTCAGTGGCCTGGATGCTGGCGGAGCTATGGGGAAGTTCTTTTCTGGGATGGGTTGTTTTCTCACTCTTTGGAAAGAACGCCGTCATCTTGTGAAACTGTGGTCTCAGAGTGGGGAAGGTCAACCGAAGAGGGAAATGGAGGCTGGCAGCTCCCAGGAAGCGGGCCATCCGGTGTGACGGTGCACTTCCCTGGGACCTATTCAGCTGGTGGGTGAAGTGTTAACAGACGGGGTGGGGTCCAGCCAGAGGTAAGAAGGGAGAGGAGCCAGGAGAACAGGGTGAGTCCCGGAGGTGCTCACTTTGGCATTCAACTTCGGAAGCTTTGCGAGTTGGGTCACTATCACTGTGCTGGAACTCTGTAACCAAAAGCAACTTGGGAAGGCAAGGGCTTATTTTAGCTCACACTTCCGGGTGCATCACCATCACTGAGAAGTCAGAGCAGGAACCCACACGGGGCAGGGACCAGGGGGCTGGAGCTGACGCAGAGAGACCTCGGAGGGGTACTGTTCACTGGCTTGATCATCATGGCTTACTCAACGTGCTTTCTTAATGGAACCTGGGACCACCGGCCCAGGAATGGCACCTCCCGGCCTTACCATCGACCATTAATTAAGAAAATGTCCTACAGCTGACTCTTAGCATTTTCTCCCTTCCCTCCTTTCAGATTCTAGGCTGTGTCAAGTTGACACAGGACAGAAGCTAATCTGAGAGATGAGGAAAACAACGAGATTTTTCTTTTTCTCCAGAGATAGGGTGTGGCTAGTTCAGGCTGGCCTTGAACTCATGGCAGTCTTCCTGCTTCAGACTCCCAAGTTCTTTAGAGACATGGAGCCGTCACACCTAAGCAGAAAAAAAAACAAAAAAAAAAAAAAACAAAAACACTTTGGTGGCACACGCTTTTAATCCCAGCACTCGGGAGGCAGAGGCAGGCGGATCTCTGTGAGTTCAAGGCCAACCTGGTCTACAGAGCGAGTTCCAGGACAGCCTCCAAAGCAATACAGAGAAACCCTGTCTCGAAAACCAAAAACAAAAAACTGAGGAAATCAAACAACAATAAAAGTGAAGGGGGCTGGAGAGATGGATGAACAGTTAAGAGCGATGGCTGCTCTTCCAGAGGCCTGTGGCTCGATCCCCAACATCCACATGGTGACTCATAGACATCTGCAATTCCAGCGTTAGGAGATCCAATGTCCCCTCTTCTGGTCCCACGGGCACCAGGCAAGTGTTACACAGACATATATGTAGGCAAAACACCTACATACATAAAATTAAAAGAAAATTAAGTGGTAGACAGAGTCAGTGGGTGGGTGGTCCAAATGGAGTTGGGAATTTTTCAAGTGGAACCGGAGGATGACATGAAAGGATGTAAGTGAGATTTTTTTTTTTTTTTTTTTTTTGGTTTTTCGAGACAGGGTTTCTCTGTAGCTTTGGAGGCTGTCCTGGAACTCGCTCTGTAGACCAGGCTGGCCTCGAACTCACAGAGATCCACCTGCCTCTGCCTCCCGAGTGCTGGGATTAAAGGCGTGCGCCACCAATGCCCGGCTGTAAGTGAGATTTTTGGGAAGCGCCAGCTACAGGTGGTGAGCAGGTTGGAGGACCGACAGGTGGGTGGTTGGTGTGGGTAGGAGAGGGTGGGTGGCTAGATCATTGATACACATGGATATCAAAGACAGCAAAAAAAATAATCAGAGGAGGGGTCCAGAATGAGGATTCCCCAGTTAGTACAGCATTTGTCTGGCACCATAGGGAGCCCTGGCTTCAATCCCCAGCAACGCCAAAGAGAGAAGAGGCAGAGGCAGTGAGCTAGGTGTAGACTCGCCAGAGTGAGGGAGCAGAGCCCTTGTTAGAGGATTCAGGCTGTTGACAGGACACAGGGGAGCAGAGGCCAGCCAGGGAAGAGAACCACAGAGACACAGGGCTTCTGGCCTCCCCGGGAGGGGGCAGAATCTGGGTGAAGGGAGGAGAGAGAAGTGAATTTTACTCACTTCTCCTAATGGCTTTCAAAGAGTTCAAATATTAGTGGGAAGGATTTTACCAGATGAGGATCTGAAAACCAGAGAAGGGCAAGACTTGACGCCGGCTTCCAGGCGCTGCTTCAGGTTAAGTGTACGCTGTCAAGATCATAGGTAAGAAACTGGGAAAAAATTCAGGTAGGTGTGTGGGCTTCAAATACAGAACCCTTTCCCTAAAGACAGTTGCCCTAGGGGCTGGAGAAATGGCTAGGTGGAGAAATGGCAGCTGCTCTTCCAGAGGTCACAGGCTCAATCCCCAGTACCCACGTGGCAGCTCACAATTGTCTGTAACTCCAATTCCAGGGGATTCACACCCTCACAGAGATACACTTGCAGGCAAAACATCAATGCTCATAAAATGAAAGCAAAAGTCAATTATAAAAGGAAAGAATGTTGCCGTGGCTTCCGCACTTTCTAGATTCTCCTCCTTGGGTGGCTCCTGAGGTGACTCTGGCCCGGGATGCTCTTTGGAATCCTCCGGCCGAGGGGTGGTCAGAAACTCACGATAAACCTCATGTGATCTGATTCAGGCCTGTGGGTTAGGTGTTGCTGGCTAGACACCCGGAGGTAAGGATGATGAGGGACACAGACTGGTTGAAACTTGGGTGGAACAGGAACTGTGGACGGTCTAAATTACCAAGTTATAGACAGAGCCACCAGCAATCTTGAAGGGCTTCCGACCCTTCAGGGGGATTAACCTCAGGGCCTTTCTCTTCTTTCTCTTGATATCATTAGAGAGTTCTGTTCTTGCAGCCCCCGGGTGATAGATTTTTTTTGTAGGTTAGGCGTGGTCCTGCAGACCTTTAATCCCTGTCTGGAAAAATCAGAGCAGCAACAACAGAAACACCCTTGGGCCTCCTCGTGCAATGTGGGCAATTATGTGCCGGGCTGATGAACTATTGTTTGCCTAGGCTCACCCCTTCATCCCCATGTTTTATTTTGAGACAGGGTTTGGAGTTGGTTTTGAAGTTGCTCTGCAACCCAGACGCGTCTTTCAAAATATCGTTACTGTTATTGTGTGTGTGTGCCGTGGCTGTGTGTGTGTGTGTGTGTCAGGGGAGCTTGGAAGCGGGGTCTGTCTCTCTCTTGGGTTTGCTGTGCTTGCATGTTACTGGCTAGCTGGCCTGAAAACTTCCGGATTACTCCGTCTCCCCTTCCCTGTCCTGAAATAACAGTCCTGGGATTACAGATGGGCATCACTCCATCCAGTTGTTTTTTTTTTTCTTTTTTTGGGGGGGTTCTCTGTGGCTTTGGAGGCTGTCCTGGCACTCGCTCTGTAGACCAGACTGGCCTCGAACTCACAGAGATCCGCCTGCCTCTGCCTCCCGAGTGCTGGGATTAAAGGCGTGCTCCACCAAAGCCCGGCTTCATCCATCTTTTTTTTGTTTGTTTGCTTTTTCCAGACAGGGTTTCTCTGTGTACACCTTGATGTCCTGGAACTCGCTCTGTGGGCCAGGCTGACCTTGAACTCACAGAGATCTGCCTGCCTCTGCCTCCTGAGTGCTGGGATGGATCAGAAATGTGCGCCACCACCTGCCCGGCTTACACGCAGTTTTTTTTCTGTTTTTGTTGTTGTTTCTTAAGATTTATTTGTTATGTACCCAGTATTATGCCTGCATGTAACCCTGCAGGCCAGAAGAGGGAATTGAACTCAGGTCCTCTGGAAGAGCAGTCAGTGCTCTTAACCACTGAGCCATCTCTCCAGCCCCATTACATCCAGCTTTTAAAAAAATAAAGAGAGCCAGGCGTTGGTGGCGCACGCCTTTAATCCCAGCACTGGGGAGGCAGAGGCAGGCGGATCTCTGTGAGTTCGAGGCCAACCTGGTCTACAGAGCGAGTTCCAGGACGGCCTCCAAAGCAATACAGAGAAACCCTGTCTCGAAAAATGAAAAAAACAAAACAAAACATATAGAGATCCCAAGGATCAGACTCAGGTAGTTGGGCTTGCTAGGTGGATGCTTTTCTCCCCTGAGCTCTCTCAGCAGCCCCCAGATGCCTTGACCTTTGCCCGCCTGTCCTCCCGAGCGCTGGGACTCAAGGCATGCCCCACCGTGCGGGGCGGGCCTCTTCACCCGTGATGCTCTTGCCTCAGCCTTCCCAGAAGGTAGAAAATAACAGACCTGGTTTCTGAAATCCTTTTATTTCTCTCTCCACCTCTTTGGCTAGGGTGGGGCTTGGTCAGAGCACTGGACTAGTATTGTGAGGTCTTGGGCTTACTGCTCAGCTCAGACAGAGACACCCGGACAGCGACACTGGTCAGTTCAGACCAAGCAATCTTCCCATCTGGGCAGTGGTTTCCTGACTAGCTTTCTAGCTTTTTGATGTTGTTGTCCTGGCTTCCCTGAAACTCACTGTGTAGATGAGACCGACCTGCGTGTGTGCGGGGGCTCACAGAGATCCCCCTGCCTCTGCCTCCTGAGTGCTGGGGCTAAATAAGGTTGCACAACCAACGCCCGGCTCCCTGACTAACTTCCTGAAGACTTTTGAGCTGTGGAGCTATGTAAGAAGCAGGACTGGAGAGAATAGCCTAACGGCGGCGCTGAGGGAGACTTAAGAGTAGGTGGAGGTAGGGAGACCTTTTGGGGAAGCTGCTTGAGGTAGGTGACACTGGCAAGGGCTGGGGAAGAGGTGTAGTAAAGTCTGACTCAGCTCAACAACGGGCAAGAGATGGATGAGGAAGAATGGCTGTCATCAAAGGAGCTAAGGGAGCACGGTGTGGTAGCATTCCTCCAAGGAGCTAAGGGAGCACGGTGTGGTAGCATTCCTCCAAGGAGCTAAGGGAGCACGGTGTGGTAGCATTCCTCCAAGGAGCTAAGGGAGCACGGTGTGATAGCATTCCTCCAAGGAGCTAAGGGAGCACGGTGTGATAGCATTTCTCCAAGGAGCTAAGGGAGCACGGTGTGGTAGCATTCCTCCAAGGAGCTAAGGGAGCACGGTGTGATAGCATTCCTCCAAGGAGCTAAGGGACCACGGTGTTGTAGCATTCCTCCAAGTTGGCTTAGAACAAAGCAAATTAAGAGGCCCAGTGACATGGTCCTTGCTCTTACAACTGGCTGTGTTCCTTTGGACAGGCTACCAGTTGGCATGGTGCCCGTCTGTGAAAGAACACAGCCAGCGCCTGGAGGAAGGTCTGTGGATGAGGTATTATGTTGGAAAGGTGTTGGGTCAGTGCTTGGGATGTGTGGCTCAGTGGTGAAGTGTTTGCTTAGTGCATGAAAAGCTGGGTGCAGTACCCATCTCTGAAAAGAATGGACATGTCTGTCCTGGAGGCGCATACCTTTAACCCCCCCAGCACTCAGGAGGCAGAGGCAGGCAGATCTCTGAGTTCAAGGCCAGCCTGGTCTACAAGAGCAAGTTTCAGGACAGCCAGGACTACATGTTTCAAGCAAAACAGTAACTACAAAACACACACACACACACACACACACACACACACACACACACACACACACACACAGAGAAAACCCATCCCCCCCAAAAATCCACTAGCAGCCAAACAAAAAAGCCCCCAAACTGGCCAGGCGTTGGTGGCGCACGCCTTTAATCCCAGCACTCGGGAGGCAGAGGCAGGTGGATCTCTGTGAGTTGGAGACCAGCCTGGTCTACAGAGCGAGTTCCAGGACAGCCTCCAAAGCCACAGAGAAACCCTGTCTCGAAAAGCCAAAACCAAATCAAAGCAAAACAAAAAACAAACAAACAAACAAACAAAAAAACAACAGAAAAAGAATAAGCAGAATCCCTGACTGGCTAGTAGAGGCCTGTAACCCTAGAACATGTGTGTGGTGGAGGCAGCATGATTGCATGTTTGAAGGAAGCCCACGCTACACACTGACCTCTGTATCCAAGGATGGGTGGATGGATAGAGGTGACGGCTGTGCTGAGCGGATGAGACTGATTCCTGCCTTCCTCCTTCCTTCCTTCTTCCTTCCTGCCTTCCTTCCTCCTGCCTTCCTTCCTTCCTCCTGCCTTCCTTCCTTCCTCCCTCCCTCCCTTCTTCCTTCCTTCCTTCCTTGTTTTTCCGGGATGCTGGGATTAAAATCTTGTGCTTCCACCCACCCAGTGAGTGGAGGAGACTTCAAAGCCTCAAAGAAGAAAAAATAAGCCGGGCGGTGGTGGCGCAGGCCTTTAATCCCACACTCGGGAAGCAGAGGCAGGCGGATCTCTGTGAGTTCGAGGCTGGGCTGGACCGACAGCCTCGAAAACAATACAGAGAAACTCTGTCTCGTAAAAACCAAAACCAAAACAAAACAAAACAAAAAAAAAAGAAGAAAAAGTCTAGAGACAGACTCCTGGGGAAGGGAGAGAGATAAAGGGAGGGGACAATGCCACTGAGCCGGGAGGTACAGGGAGGTTCCCAGCCCAGAGAGAGGTGTGCCTGAGGTGTGACGATTGCCCAGGGTAATCCCAGCCACTTGCAAGGCGGAAGTACCTCAGGAGTCGAAGGTTATCTTCAGGTACACTGTGAGTTTTAAGTTTAACTGGCACAGTCTGGAAATAAGTAAACGGATGATGGGTGGGGGGTGGGCAGGCGGACGGGCAGGACTGGGCAGGACGGGGGCTGGGAGAAGCAGGGTATTTTGAAGACACTGTTTTGTGCAGCGCAATCACTGGCTATTGGGGATTCTGGCAGTGTAAGGAACGGAAGTGCATTTCAAGGAGGCCGGAAAGGGGGATTGAAAGACAGCCATACTTTCCAACTCCCCGAGAGAGGAAAGCCGATGGGGGGGTGCGGGGAGACGAGGAGGGAAATGCGCAGGTCTGAAATGCTTCAAGAGCCATGGTGGAGGCTGCTCAGGGGTTATCTTGCTGCTCTTTCAGAGGACCTGGGTTCAGGTCCCCTGGTACCCACAGCAGGTGGTTCACAGCCACCCGGCCACCTGTGACCCCAGCTGCAGTGGGTGCCAGGGCCTTTGTAAGCACGGGCACACATTCTTGTGCACACTCAAGAGCAAACACCACACACACACACACACACACACACACAGAGAGAGAGAGAGAGAGAGAGAGAGAGAGAGAGAGAGAGAGAGAGAGAGAGAGAGAGAGAGAAATAGATCTTTAAGGGGAGAACTGTCATTAGGAAATATCCCGGTGGGAACCCGCGGCTCGCATCCCGACCCTCCAACCTGCCTCAGTGCAAGGTTCTCTGTCTGGGTTCTGGGTCACGGGCCTGGTCTGAGCGTATCTCACGGGCCGGTGTGCCATGGTCATGCCTTATGGACAGTGAAACCACAGGCACACTCAATGCTGTCTCCCCCCTCACAGAGGCCTTGCTACAGGCTTAGGGTTAGCTAGGGTGATTAGCCGGGTACAGAGGCTCGGCTAACCCTCTTGCCAGGGTCCCCCAGCTCTCTGCTCCCTGCCTGAGCCTGCCTTCACATGGGACTCTGGTGCAAGTTGTCTAGCCCCAGGCCAGGAACACTGTGGTGTTCGGTCCCCTGCTCCTGTCACCCCAGCCCGGAACAACTAACTTCACTGTGGTCTTCTTCCCCTTGTCTTCTGGAAGTCTCCCTTCCCCGGAAGAAGCCCTATGCCCAGTCTACAGGGGGGTGTGAAAGCAGGAATGGGAACCCCATTGAGGATAGATGCCAGGTCTTCTCAGTACGGCTCCCTCTGTCCTGGTTTTTTTTTTGTTTTGTTTTTTGTTTCTCGAGACAGGGTTTCTCTGTATTGTTTTGGAGGCTGTCCTGGAACTCGCTTGGTAGACCAGGCTGGCCTCGAACTCACAGAGATCCGCCTGCCTCTGCCTCCGGAGTGCTGGGATTAAAGGCGTGCTCCACCAACGCCCGGCTCCCTCTGTCTTTTTGAGATGGGGTTGAACACAGCCCAGAATGGTACAGTGTGGTTTTGAACTCCCGACTCTTCCCCCATTGCCCAGACGCTAGGGCTACAGAGGTACAGCAAGCCTAGCTAGGGACCCCCTCTTTTCTCTGCTGTCATGGGAAACAGCTCCACCGCACACCGCGGGGTGGTGGCGGGTTGGGGGGTTTAGGGGGCATAGATGAAAAGTGAACAGAAGGCCAAGGTGTCTCTGAGCTGTGGTCTTCGGAACCGCGGGTGGTAAACCCACTAAAGTGTCTTTAATACCGTCCTTCGGAAGTTCACACACGCACACGCACGCACAGATCGAAACAGGGCTAGGGCTGAGGGGAGAGGGGGAGCACAGACTCCCGTCCCGTCCTTAGTCCTTCCGACCCCGGGGGTTGGCACAGGTAGAAAGAGTATTTACACTGCAGGGACTTGGTGGTTTTTCCAGGGTGAGGGGCACTAAAAAAAACAAAAACAAACAAACAAACAAAAAAACCAGAAACGGCCCCACATCTCACTCCAAAGCAACAGATCCGGGAGTTCTGGGATTAGCAAGAAAATAGGCAAGAGAGACCAGGGTGGAGGAGAAAAACCCCTGCACTGGCAGAAATCCGAGCCAAAGTGGGGCTGCGGCTCTCCCAGGGCTGAGTCCTTTCTAGAGGGGTTGGGGGGGGAAGAGTCCATCCGTCTGTGGGGTTGGGCCTGAATTCACAAGCCCGGGTCAACAGACTCAAACACTGCGCCCCTAGGAAGAAAAGAAGGCGGAGCCTGCCGGCCTGGAGGCGGGGTTTGTGGGAGTTGGGGCGGAGCCTATGGAGAGGGGCGGAGCTGACTCGTACGGGGGGTGGAGACCAGGCGAGCTCCGCGCACCCCCCTCTCTCCCGCCCGCACTGCACTTTGATGGGGGTGGGAAGTGGGCTCAGGGCTTGGCACGGGTTCCAGCGCCGCTGGGGAGGTGGGCTTTGGATTCCGAGCGCCCTGGCCGGGCCGGAGGATCCGTGGGGGCGGAGTCCATGATGCCCGCAGGTCCAGCGGCGCCGCGGCGGGGAGGGAAGGATGTGCGCGGGGCGCGCGCCGGGGAGGTTGGGGTGGGTCGGGGGGGGGCACGGAGTGGGGGCCGTGTTTAGGGATCCCAGTAATTTTCATGGTGCTGGGCGGCGATGATGATGACTACGGTGAGGATGGTGCAGAGCACCATGGCTGCAATGCCCACCGCCAGGGAGATGAAAGAGAAGTTCCGGGCCTCGCGCGAAGCGATCTCGGCGGACACCATGTCTCCGCGCGCCAGGGCCGTGCGCACCTACCGGGGAGGGACGCGGGAAGCGCGGGGGGGGGGGGTGTCAGAGAGTCACCGCTCACCACCACCATCCCACCGCGCCCTGGGTCAGCCTAAGCTTTTCCTTCGCCCCCCTCCACACACACACACACCTGCACAGCCTTGAAGATGGCGATGATGCCCGTGGGCCAGAAGCAGCAGATGGTGGTCAGCACAGCGATGGGCATGTAGTCGTGGGGCGGGCGCCTGGGCTCCAACAGAGCCAGCCCTGGAGCCTGGGGCGGCGGGGGCAGAGTGGAGGTCACTCCCGGCCCCCCGGGGGTCCCGCCTGCGTAGGGCTGTGGGAAGGACAGTGGGTGGGGTGAAGGGGAAGGGACGTCAGGCCCACACTCTGCTCGCCAGCGGCTGGCCACTTGGCAGGAGAGGTTTCTACGGACCACGACTCTTAAAGGAGGGGGGGGGAGATTAACTCCCCATCCTTCCTGATAGTGACATCGGCCTAGGCCCCCCTAGTTTTTTTTTCACCGGGCCCCATGTGCGTGCAAGTTCGCAAGCACACACACACACACACACGGTGTGTCTCACAAGGTACGGGTCTGGTCTGCACTCCAGGTCTCGCCCCCCGTGCTCCCTGGCATCCCGAAGCTCAGGCTGTGCCCTCTCCTACCCCATGGCTACCCCAGGTTCTCCCTTCTTCCTTCTTTCAGACCTCTTGACTTTTGAACCCCAAACCCCCCAAGTCTTGGCCTTTGACCCCCCAAGACACCACCAATCACTACACACCAGGTCCACCACCTTCCCACGCACAACCCCTTCCCGCTCCACTCTTCCTGTCTAGGGGCTCCTTACCGAAACACCGGGGCCGTTCCGATTCTAGTGCGCTCCCCCCCGCCCCCCGCCCCCCCCGCCGCACCCGCCTCCCTCTCCTAAGGTCCCGTCAGCCCCGCACTCACCGTGCCCACCGGGTACACCGGAACATAGGCAGTGCAGGGCTGCAGCTGCAGCGGGTAGCCCGGCGCCACGTAGCCCCCCAGCGGCAGCGTGCCTACCGCCCCCGCGTGCGTGGGCACCACGAAACCCGGGGCTTGGGCCGTCGGGGCTGGCGCCGGCGGGGGCGGGGCGGCGGCCGCCGGCGGGGGCGGGGGGAGCGGGCCCTCGAAGCGAGTCTCCTGCAGGTAAGGGTCGGGTGGCATGCGGGGTAAGGTAGCACAGCCGGGCGGGGGGGCCCCAGCTCCGGGACCGGGCGGGGCATGGTGGGGGGGCCGCGGTAGCGTGGCGGAGGACGAGGGGCCACGCTGGGCGCCAGCCGAGGCCAGACCCCCTGCCCCTAAGCGCGGGAGGGTGGCCGTGCCAGACTGGTGGTAGTGGTGGTGGTGGTGGTGGTGCTGCGAGGAAGGGGCCGCTTGTGGGGGCGGGATGGGTGGCTCGGCCGGAGGCTGGGGGGCATTGTAGGGCGGCGGGGAAGTGTGGGGAACCGAGTCTGGAAGGCCTGGGCCACGGCGGGGTGGGGTGGTGGTGGTCCGGGGAGGGGGGAAGCGGAGGAGAGGACGAGGGAGGGGAGAGGAAAGACAGCAGAGATCAGAAGCGGGGAGGAAACGAGAGACAGTCAGAGAAGGCGAGACAGCGAGGCAGAGGACAGCTGGGATGACATCTCCCGCTTTGGGGGTCAGGGAGGGGGTTGCATCTAGGGCCACCTGCCCTCAAATCTACTTTCTCGGCATCACAACTGGCTCAACTCTTCCCCCAGCTCCTCCCGCTGCGCGTCACCCAGAGCTGCCCCTTCCGAACTAACCCTCTACACGCGTGCTCTCGGCCTGACCGTTTTTTTTATGTGGGTGACATTTCCACGTTTCCTTCAGTGGAGAAAGCCTCATCATGGCTGTCAGGGTACACACACACACACACACACACACACACACACACACACACAGAGTGTCCTGGGTGGTTCTGTGCCTCTAACCCTAGTACTGGGGGAGGCAGAGGCAGGAGGGTTAGCAACTAGGGAGTTCACGGCCAGCCTGGGCCACATAGCAAAATCTTGTCTCAAAAAAGAAAAAAAAGAAAAAAGAAAAAGTCTCCTAGATTTTACTTCCCTGACAGTCTCTCCCCCCTTCCCCCCATCTGATCGAGGCGCCGTTATTTCTCCACTGCGTGTTTCCGTGCCAGTGAAGCAGCGATTGTCCATCTGCCACTCCTCGGGGGTGATGTCCCCGCAGTACCTGGCTGTGCCTTCCTCTCCTTTTCAGCCTGCCGGCTCACCCCCCCCGCCGTGTTGTTGATCATGGCACAGAGGCAGACTGACCCAAAGACAGGAAGAGAAGGGGGAGACAGAGAAAGAGGAGGGGGTGGGGCATGAGTGGGGGGATGGTCCTGAGCCACACAGGACCCCGGGAGAGTGTCACAGGAGGGGGTCAGGGCAAGTCTTAGGGGTTAGACACGAGGCAATGGGGGAGGGTTGCGTGGTGGTGGGGTTGTTGGCATTTTCCCCCCTTTACCTGACTTTTCCGATGACATGTTTGCAGTCGCTGGGACAGGGTCTCTGAAGCTGGAGTCAGGGACCCCCACTCCCCTGGCTGGGGCAGGAGTCTGGGTCCGGGATGGCGCAGCCGGCGGCGGCACAGGCGGCGGCACAGGCGGCAGCAGCGCGCAGAGATGGAGAGATGGAGACTGTGTCGGGGAGGGGGGCGGGCAGAGGGAGAGAGTGGCAAGGGGGGGGAGCTTAAAGGGACCGGGGCCAGGGAGGGGGAGAGCTTCAGAGTCCCCCCCCAGCCGTTCTCTCTCTGCTCTAGGACCCCTCCTCTTTCCTCCTCTCACCCTGGCATTCAAGCCCCCAGTTTAGGCTCCCTTGGAGTTGTCATGGAAACCGGGAGGCAAGACCAGGCGAGGCGGGTGGGACTGAGAGAATGAAGGAGGGAGGGAGAACTCTCTGGAAGTCTCTTTCCGTCAAAGACCCCGCTGTAGGGATCGCATCGCGGGAAGCCGGTTCAATGGATTCACCCCCCCCAGCTTTGTCACCGGACCCTGTGCAACCCAGACCCTGCTCACCCAGGGGGTTCTTTCCCCAGTTCCCCCTCAGAACCCCCTTGCAAGATAGCTCGAGGCTTCTCCAGCTAAGAGACATGAACCAGGTGTGTGAGGAAACTGTACAAAGCTGGGAACCAGCAGAGACTGAAAAGTCCCACCCCCCAGATATACAGCCTGGGCCTGTCCTCGAGGCGGTGAGGTCAAGGAAGCCCCGGGTCTGTAATTTGAAGCGCCCGGGGGAGGCGGGGGTACACAGGTACCTTCTACTCCGGGGTTAAGGAGCTGAAATGCTTTAGCCGAGGGAAGCGACGTGTAATTGCTTATTTGCGACAGGCAGGTTTTGAAAAGTCGTGCTTGTGGGGGCTGGAGAGTTCTTGGGTCGGCCGGGCATTCATACTCATTCCCTGCAGCAGCCCCCGGCCTCCCCTCCTCCCGCCCAAGGAGGAGTGGAGACTTCAGAGTCTTTTATTTGCTTCTTGTGTCTTGGAAGGGCGTGGGTGGGAAGGTGGGGTGAGGATTAGGCAGTCTGCAGAGATTACACCAGTTTGGGCCTTTTGCAGAAACCTAGCCGGGGAATGAGAAATGTCCTCCCCTTTTAGAATTTCCCAACCCTCGCCTGAGGCACTTTGCCCTAAGACAGGGACGCTCTGGTGGCGTCCCGGAAAGCAGTCCCAGGTCCTGGCTTGAGCAGGTACCAAGGTCCTGTCTGAGAAATTTTTACATCACGGCCTCATACCGGTGGTTCTGGTTTTTCAGGCGTGGATGGATCAGAGAGAACCCGGGATCCGTCCCTCCCACACCGGCTTCAGTCCCCGCTGCTGGTTTTATTGAGAGTCGAGTTTACATTGAGCAAAGACCCCGAGTCCAGGCTCGGGCATGTTCAGGAGGCCTGGAAGCTTATTTAACTGCTGAGTTAAAAGCCGTGACAGGGTAAAGGCCACATCCCCGGGCACTGGGGCGTGTGCAGGGGTCACGGGTAAAGCCAGAGTGATGCCAGCGCCCGCAGCGCGGAAGTCTGGCTGCAGTAGCAGGGTCTGTGTCGCCAGCAGCCCGCAGGGATCCGAGGAGCAGGGTTGAAAGACTGGTGGAAATCCGCTGGTGAGTCCTTGCACGCCCCCGGGGCCCTACGCCCATGGAAAGGTGGGTCGTGCACGCAGAGATATAAGTAGGGCCGGAGAAACTGGGCCAGGCTGCACTTCACTCGAGGGGCCTGAAGGACTCTCGGCGTCTCCGGAGACAAGGGCACGACACGCACTTCAAAGTGAAGAGTTAGTTGTAAGGAACTGATCCGGGGCGGGAGGACGGGCCGGAGCGGGAAGAGGGGCGAGCTCCGCTCCGGCTTGGCTACGGTCGGCCGGGTTCGCTGGCCTGCCTGCTCGCAGGCGTACTGCTAGACGCCAAGATAGCCTAACCCCCCCACACCCCACTTCCTTGGGACTAGAAATCCGGGCTCTGCTTGCTGCAAAGCGGGACAGCCTGGGTTGCAAAGTGGGGCGCATCGAGGAGGGGGAAGTCGCACCCTTTGGGTGGCTCTTGGAGAGCCTTCTCCAGAGACACCAGCTCATCTTTGCCGTTGCCTCTCCCCTTCCGGCTGAATGGATCGCTCCGCCCGGTCCCTCCCCCAGCTCCCTGGGTGCAATGGAATGTTCCATTGCCCCTCCGGTCCTCCGTCCGCGTTGCAGGGGACGCTCCGGCTGTTGTCAGGGAAAGCCCCGGACGTGACGACTTCCCGCGACCCCGAGCACCCCCTCCCCGCCCCATCCAATCCGTCATCCCCCTGCGCGCTCCCCTGGTCCCCCCCTTTCCCTCCTACCCCGGTGGATCCCAGACTGGGTACAAGTAAACAGCAGGCGGAGCGAAGCCTCCAGACCCAGGCCAGGTGGGAGCAACCCCGCTTCGTGGGGCCTGGGCTGCTGCTGCTGCTCCCGGGCTCCTGCTGAACCCGGAGTTGTGCATGGCCGAGGTGACACTTAAGGGAAGATCCTGGGGCCTAGGGACCAAGTCCCCGGAGCACCAAATTGGGGGGCGGGACTTAGGGCTAGCCTTGGTGCAAGCAACGAGGTGGTGGTAGGGGTGTGCGTGTTTGCGCCCGAGCCAGCTGCAGTTAGGTAAAAAGTAGGCTCTCGCCGCAAGGACCTGGTTGTAGCAGCGGAGAGGCCGGAGGGTCGCTTGCTGGGGAGTCTGTTGGTAGGCAGAGCGGGGAGGGGGAACCCGCAGCCCTCACAGCCCCCTCGTTCCTTCCCAGGTGGGAGCATGCCGGACCTGTGGAGGCCGAGGCTCCCTTCGGCGTGGGCTTTGCTCCTCCTGCCGTTCCTGCGGCTGCTGATGCCCGCAGCCCCCGCACCCCACCGCGGTCCCTACAAGCCCGTGATCGTGGTGCACGGGCTCTTTGACAGTTCCTACAGCTTCCGCCACCTGCTGGACTACATCAATGAGGTCTGTCCCGGGGCCGCCCGCCGGGAGGAGGGTGTTTGTTGGAGCCCTAGGGGCAGGGGAGGAAGCGTGGGCAGCTGGAAGACGACCTCCCCTCGAGGGGTACCGCTAACTAGTAGCATGGTGGGGGGGGTGGGGGCGATCTGGGGGTGGGGGTTGCTCCTGGTTCCAGCAAGCACAGTGAATGCACCTGGCCTCCATCGTTCAACCCCAGTGGCAGTATTGCCCCCTTCCCACAGACGCACCCCGGGACTGTGGTGACAGTGCTTGATCTCTTCGACGGCAGAGAGAGCTTGCGGCCCCTGTGGGAGCAGGTGCAGGGGTTCCGGGAGGCCGTGGTCCCCATCATGAAAAAGGCCCCCGAAGGGGTGCACCTCATCTGCTACTCCCAGGGTAAGGCAACACACACCCGAATCCCAAGCCCGTGCCCGAGCTCAACCCCGTGTCTCCCGCATGCTTTCCTGCCTTCGCTTTTCTGAACGGCATAGCCCTGGTCAGAAGCCTAGTAAATGGCGCCCCGACGCGCCGCCATCGGTCCCTCCTCCCGTGCGTCCTGGACGGGAGGGAGGCTTCCCTCCATCCTCCTCATTTTTCCATGGTTCTTGGAGTAAAGTGTTTGGAGAGCGGCTGTAAAGCCTAATCAGTCAGTTGGTCAGAGGCCCAGACGCTTATCTCGGCGCGCGCGCGCGCGCGCGCGTGTGTGTGTGTGTGTGTGTGTGTTGAGTCTTGGATCCCGGGTGCAGGGTGTGTGTTTGTGTGTGTCCTGAGTCTTGGATCCCGGCGGCGATTCTTTCGAAAGTTCAGTGTTTTGAGAGGCCGGAGGCGAGGGCCACCAAGGTGCCTGCCCCTCAGGCCTCTTCCAACCGTGGGTGCTCTGCCTCCAGGGGGCCTGGTGTGCCGCGCTTTGCTGTCCGTCACCGATGAGCACAACGTGGACTCTTTCATCTCCCTCTCCTCCCCGCAGATGGGACAGTATGGAGGTGAGTGGGGGGTTCCGGAGGAGGCACCCGCGTCTGGGGCACAGAGGGTTGGGGGCCCACTTGGCACTGCCAAATTCTTTCCCCCAGACACAGACTACTTGAAGTGGCTCTTCCCTACGTCCATGCGATCTAACCTCTATCGGATCTGCTACAGCCCTTGGGGCCAAGAGTTCTCCATCTGTAACTATTGGCACGGTAGGTGGGGGATGGGGGGAGATGCCGTGGGGGGGCGAGGCCTGCTGTGTCCACCTCTACCTTTAACCAGAGCAGATAGTTACCGTTTACCAATCCCTGGCTCATACAGGGCACCAGGTAAAAGTGCCTTCGGGGAAGGGGTGGGGGGGCAGGGTGGTGCTGGCACACCCCTCTAAACCCATCAGAGGCAGGCGGATCTCTTTTAAGTTTGAAAACCAGCCCAGTGTTGCTGGCTCACACCTTTAATCCCGGTGCCCGGGAGGCAGAGGCAGGCGGATCTCTTGTGAGTTCGAGGCCAGCTTGGTCTACAAGAGCTATTTCCAGGACAGGCTCCAAAGCCACAAAGAGACCTTGTCTCGAAAAGCCAAAAAAAAAAAAAAAAAAAAAAGTTGGAAAACCAACCTGAATTATATAGGAGTTCCAGGATAGCCAGGACTAAAATACACCTGATCTCAAAAACCAAACAACAGAGGATCACAAACAGTGCCTTTGATCATATTGGCCATTTTTTGTTTTTTGTTTGGTTTTTTTTGTTTGTTTTTTGTTTTTTACGAGACAGGGTTTCTCTGTATTGTTTTGGAGGCTGTCGGTCCAGCCCGGCCTCGAACTCACAGCGATCCACCTGCCTCTGCCTCCCGAGTGCTGGGATTAAAGGTGTGCGCCACCACCGCCTGGCCTGTTTTTTTTTTTTTTTACTCTTCTGTTATGGCTGGATGTCTAAATTCACTATTAGGTTTATTCATTCATGTATTTTATGTATATGGGCACTCTGCATATACATCTGACTGCCAGAAGAGGGCATCAGATGGTTGGGAGTTGCCATGTAGGTGCTGGGAATTGAACTCAGGACCTTCAGTAGAGCAGTGAGAGATGTCTTGCCCAGTGAGTCACCTCTCCAGCCCTAATCTTCACTATTACTGTAGTCTTCTGGCTAAACATCCACTCTTCCTTCCCTTTGTGTCTCTTTTGTTTTTTGTTTTTTGTTTTTTTTGGTTTTTCGAGACAGGGTTTCTCTGTGACTTTGGAGGCTGTCCTGGAACTCGCTCTTGTAGACCAGGCTGGCCTCGAACTCACAGAGATTTGCCTGCCTCTGCCTCCCGAGTGCTGGGATTAAAGGCATGCGCCACCAACGCCCGGCTCCCTTCTTCCTTCTGGCTGTCTCCCTAACTGCCTGCCGTTTGCACTCAGATCCTCACCACGATGACTTGTACCTCAACGCCAGCAGCTTCCTGGCCCTCATCAACGGGGAGAGAGACCATCCCAACGCCACAGGTGAGGTCCCGATCCCACCTGGGTCCCTCTTCAGCACCTGTCCTGAGCCCTGTGACTGACCCCATCTCTCCCCATCTCTCCAGCATGGCGGAAGAACTTCCTCCGAGTGGGCCGCCTGGTGCTGATTGGGGGTCCTGATGATGGAGTCATCACTCCGTGGCAATCTAGGTAACAAGACCTGGCCTGGTAGTGTCCCCCGCATACAATAGATGTCCTTTTAGAGGTGGGCCCAATGTGTAGCCCAGGCTTGACCTCTTGCCTTTGCCTACTAAGTGGCAGGCATTATCACCACATCCACGTCTCCCTTTCTTGTTGGTGGTGCTGGGTATCAGATCTAGGGACTTAAAGCACGCTAGGCAAGTACCCTGCATACTTGCTGGGTATCGATTGGATCCAGGGATGTGCTCTGTGTACTTGACTCTGTAGAAATGTTTGAGTCTGAGGCAAGTAGATTACTTGAGCCCAGTTCAGGATGAATCTGGACAAAACACACAAAAAAACGGTTGAATTTAATTCCAGAACTCAGGAGGCAGAGACAGGTGGGTCTCTGTTTCAGACCATCCAGAGCAGTTTGTTTGAAACCCTGTGTCACAAAACAAAAACAAAAAACCACCATCACCACCAACAAACAAAAACTGTATAAAAAGTCTTTTGATGCCGGGTATTGGTGGTGCACACCTTTAATCCCAGCGCCCAGGAGGCAGAGCCAAGCAGATCTGAGTTTGAGGCCAGCCTGGTCTACCGAGCGAGTTCCAGGACAGATTCCAAAACAATACAGAGAAACCTTGTCTCGAAAAACAAAACAAAAAAAAAAAAAAAAGAAAAAAAAAAGAAGATACTCCTTAGTGAATATGAGGTCAGCCTGGGTTACATGAGACCCTGTTCCAGAAACCACACAGGAGCATTCATACACACACACTTGTGAAGTAGTCATGGATTCTTAGGAGGCTGCAGAGATGGGTGCAGTTCTGGATTTTACCTGGGGCTTTGTTCTAAGTAAGTAGAACACAGTGTCAGACTCAGACAGCTAGGTGTGGTGGCATACGCCTTTAATCCCAGAATTTAGGAGGCAGAGGCGGGTGGATCTCTTGAGTTCAAGGCCCCCTGGTCTACAAAGTGAGTTCCAGGACAACCAGGAACTCTGTAGAAGACACCCTGTCTTAGAAAACAAATAGAAAAAAACAGAAAGCCAAAGTCAGGGCACTGCCATCACTACATGTGAGAGTGAGGTTCCGGCCACTTTTTGGGCCAGGCCCGGTGAGAGTGTCTACCTCAACCCCTGTCTTACTCCTCAGGAAAGCTGATGGCGCCACAGCCCCGCACACCTGCCTCTGGTGTGTCGTGAGGAGTTGATCTGGGGAGTGTCACCTGAAATTTACTCCACAAATACTTACTGAACACTTGTTATGTGTGCTCAGGTGCCGTTCTGGGCCCTGGGGAAGCATTGGCAAAAGAAGTCCAACGCCGTGTTCTTTATACACGGAGTTAGAAACACTATGGCGGTGACAGGGGCCTGATGTAGCCCGTGGTCAGGGAAGTGTCCTGGAAGGAGCTGTCATCTGAGCAAGCCTGGGGTAGTAAGGGAAGGCTCGTGCCCTGGGAGCCTAGCAGAGCCCCAGGAGGATAGGGGAAGGCTGTGGAGAGAGCAGGAGGAGGGGATGAGGTAGCTGGGTATGGTCGCCTTGAACCTTGTGGGCCAGCGCCAGGCCCCTGAACTATTTCTTCTTGTGACAAACTGTCACCCCTGGCAGAGGCAGAGGGGTAGTTGCTGTGTTTATGGCCAGCCTGGCTACCAACTGAGACTACTCAGAAATGATAAGCTAATGGGTAACGGTGAGCCGAGGGGGTGTAGCTCAGAGTATTTGGCTAGCACGCTGAAGTCCTAGGTTTGATCATTCTGTTTGTTTCTGGAGACAGGGTTTCCTTGGGTAGCCCTGACAAGACTCACCTTGAACTGTCAGATCTTCCTGCTTCTGTCTCTTGAGTGCTGGGGTTAAAGTCCTGTCCCTGCCAGCACACTGGGCTCCTGGGTTCAATTCTCAGCGCCAGGTGGAAAGATAGATAGCAGATGGATGGGTAGGCAGAAGTTGTGATTTTTTTTTTAAAGATTCATTATGTATACAGTGGGCTGGCATGTAGATGGTTGTGAGCCACCATGTTGTTCTGGGAATTGAACCCTGAGTCCTCTGGGAAAGTAGCCAGTGCTCTTAGCCGCTGAATTAACTCAGGAAGTTTTTTTCATCGAGACAGGGTTTCTCTGTTGTTTTGGAGGCTGTCCTGGAACTAGCACTGTAGACCAGGCTGGCCTCGAACTCAGAGAGATCCTCCTGTCTCTGCCTCCCCAGTGCCGGGATTAAAGGCGTGTGCCACCAACGCCCGGCTGTTGTTAGTTTTTTGTTGTTGTTTGAGGCAGGGTCTCTGGCCTTGAACATGCTATGTAGCTGAAGCTGGCCTTGAACACTCCAAACATTGCCTTCGCTTCTCAAGTGTGTCATCGTGCCCACTTTGATGTCCTCCATGCTGTCCTCTTTCCCCGAGGGCTTTGAGTCTCAATGGGACACTAGCACACATTATAGTTTTCCTGGCTCTCCTGACATCCTGCAATTCTCTCTGTAGCTTTTTCGGTTTCTATGATGCCAACGAGACCGTCTTGGAGATGGAGGAGCAGCCGGTAAGCCTCTGGAACAACTCTTCCTCTCTCCATTGCCCTGCCTCGTTCTGGACTCTTTCTGCCTCTGAACCCCCTGAGCTGAAGGGTCTGCCTCATGGGGCCAAGGTGGGGGGGTGCGGGCGGGGGTGGTGCAGCAGGAGTACCTCACTTTGTCACACACACCCCCACCCCCGTGTTTCCTCGCCCCTCCACCTCCTTGAAGGTTTATCTGCGAGACTCCTTTGGGTTGAAGACTCTCTTGACCCGGGGGGCCATAGTGCGGTGTCCAATGGCTGGGATCTCTCACACCACCTGGCACTCCAACCGCACGCTCTATGATACTTGCATCGAGCCGTGGCTCTCCTGAAGACGTCCTCGGGAGCCCCCCCAGCCCAGAGACCAAGTGGTGGCCTTGGGAAGCAGATGCCAGGCTCTGGCAAGCCTGTGCCCACCTCATCGCTCCCACACTGCCCCACCCCGCCAGGGCTCCCCGAGTCCTCCTCCTCCTTCTCCTCCGTGAATGACGGGCCCTGGTCCCCTACCTCACGTCCTCATCTGGGGGTGTCCCCATGCTCTCCCTTTCTCCCACGGCTGAGGTTGGTTGGGAAGCGAGCACCGGGTTTTTTTTTTAACTGGCTTCACCACTGCTGCTGCTCCTCCGGGTCTGGCTTGTACCGGAGGAGAACCCAGCCCCTGCCCACCCCAGGGGTCTCTTTCCAGGCCACTCAGGACATTTTTAGCTTCTGTTGTCCGTGCTCCGTTTTTCTCAACCTCCTGTCCCCACCAAGAGGGACACCCGTAGGAGGGGTTCTGAGGTTCCCCTATGGGGACAGTTCCACTTTTGAAGTGTCAGTGTTGGGGAATATCTGTGGCCTGCAAGGCCCATCTCAGGTTTGGGGATCCCCCAGTCCCTATGATCAGTATTGGGGTGTCCCCTGGGAGCCTAGGTCCTTTGAGGCCCCAGCCCTTCTTTTCAGGACCCTTGATTGGGTGTTCCCTGTATTTATAGAAATAAAGTTCCATTTGCTCAGGGTGGCTTGGCTTATTCCCAGGTGAAGGGGACCTGGGCGGGGACAGAAAGCCTGGGACCTGGGTGTGCAGAATGCCTGGGTGTGGGGTGGGGACCCCCTTGGCGCTTCCGTCCTCTCAATGCCCATTCTGTTTAGGTTCCTGACTCCCTGGGTTCTTTCCTGCTGGGGACAATTCTCTTCCTGTCCCAGCCCGGGGTCGGGGCTGAGCCCCAGGCTCTGGCGGTTTGGGCCTCGGGCGTCATGGGCAGAATAGGCCCGCCACCCCTGGCCCAGACGAGGGGGTGCTGAGGGTCAGGGTGGGCATGTGTCAGGCCCCTTGACCTTTGTAGGCCAGGGCTTGGTGACGGAGCTATACAGTGAGTCTCCCTTTGCCTGGGAGGAGGAATTTGGACTCGGACAATACAGCTCTGTCTGTTCCTGGCTTGGGGGTGGTGTCCCCCAACCCCCAATAAATGCCATCAAGGGATGGAGGCAGTTTTCCCCTGGTGGCTTGGGCACCCCTGCCCGTCTGTGACTGCTGCCTTTTCTCGGCTGGTCTGGCCAGTTTGGCCGTGACCTGGCCTTTCTTGCCTCTAACCCCTTCTCCCCGCCCTCACATTTCTCCCGCAGTCTGTAGGTGGGAGGGGCGTGGGGTGCTGCCTGCCAGGAACTTCTGATTTGGGGGGCCTTCAAAGGTTTTGTACGTCCTTCTATGCAGCTCTTGGCTGAGGAGAAGGGGCCTGAGGCAGGGAGTCTTGTGGGAGGGGGCAGGGTAGGAGGCTGCTCTCTGGCCCAGCCCCTTTGCCGTGGAAGCCGGAGAGGCCCAGCCGCCAGTGTGAGCGGCTGCTGCTGGGTTGCCCGCTGGTGTGGCTTCAGTCTCCCCCGACGACAGGAAAACAGGTGGAGAGCGCATGGCTGGCACGAGGGGAAAGGAAGTCAGTGGCGGGAAGGGCAGGGATGAGTGCGAGCCGGGAGGGAGGTTCCCGCGTGGAGGGTGTGTGTCTGGGGTGCCAGTGACGGTGTCGGAGAGTCGTGGCAGGAATGGGTTTGATGTGCTTGGGTTCATGTGTAAGGTGCAGGGTGCCTGCTGTTTTTGAAGGTGAGGCTCCAAGGAAGCACACTAAGAAGGGTTGTGTGGGGGGGCTGGCCGGGAGCTCTGGGGTAGGGCGAGCCTGGCTGAGCAGACCATGATGTGCTAAGGTCAGACCATGTCCGATTCAATGAACAGGCCTCTTGATACAGACTTGGGTGAGTGGCTCTCATTCAGGAGACTTAATGCCCTGACCTCAGTAGATTGTTTTAGGAGGGTCCAGGCGAGAGAGGGGGCCCACAGAAGCCAGGAGCATCCAGGAACGACTTGTCTGCAGCCCACAGAGTCTGGAAGAACCATGGGGCTCAGGGCTGAGCTGAGCGTCTTCCTAGTCGGACTTTGGTTCCTCCTGCTACTGATGGCAGGCGCAGGCGAGGGGGCGCAAAAGAGGACCTTTCAAACCAAGGTGACAGCAAATGGGGTCGGGCCAGGGTGAGGTCTTTGCCGGGGGGTCACGTTTGGCAGGAGGCAACACAAAGTTGGAAGTTTACAGAGCGAGGGCACGAGGCCGGGGCCGTGGGCGCTGCGTGGGGAGAGACTCAAGCTGCGGGGGGGGGGGGGGGGTTCTGCCGCACTCACGGTGTCTCCCACCCCCACCCCTGGGCGTGGCTGCAGTCTGGGGGTCTGCTCCAACCAGACCCTGGTGGTTCCGCTCCGCTACAACGAGTCCTACAGTCGGCCCGTGTACAAGCCCTACCTGACGCTGTGCGCGGGGGTGCGCGTGTGCAGCACCTACAGGTGAGAGGCGCAGCCTGGTGGGACCCGGGGTCTCAGAAGGGATCCCGAGGGCCAGGCCCCAGGATGGGCACCCAGAACCCTGGTTCTGCGTTCCAGGACCACGTACCGCGTGGCCTGGCGGGAGGTGAGGCGCGAGGTCCAGCAGGCGCACGTAGTGTGCTGCCAGGGCTGGAGGAAGCCGCGTCCGGGAGCGCTCACCTGTGAAGGTGAGCCTGGCACTTGAGGCCGTTGTGGGGGGCGGGGCGGGGCGGGGCGCACTGGGTGGTGCTGCGGGGAGGGGGGCAGACCCTGAGTCCCCGGGTCTTTCTTATATACCCCAGCCATCTGCTCCAAGCCTTGCCTTAACGGAGGTGTGTGCACTGGACCGGACCAGTGCGAGTGTGCCCCAGGCTGGGGAGGGAAGCACTGCCACGTGGGTGAGCTAGGCTGGCCGCCCCGCCATGGGGCACGGGGGGGGGGGGGCGACGGGGGCGGGCGCTGGGCTCTCCCCACCCACTCACCCAGCCACAGACCGTGGCGCCCGGCCCCCTTCAGCCCGCTCCCCTTTCTGGTGCCTAGACATCGATGAATGCAGGGCCAGCCCTACCCTCTGCTCTCACGGCTGTCTCAACACCCTGGGCAGCTACACGTGCGGCTGCCCGCACCCGCTGGCTCTGGGTCCGGACGGACGCACCTGTGCAGCGGGGCCTCTGGAATCCTCTACGAGTGCCAGCGTCCTCAGTGTGGCGGGTGGGTATGGGAGGCCCGCGGGGCGGGCCTGGGTCTCTGCCGTAGGCCAGGAGGCCGTGCTCAGTCTCCTTTACCCTAGTTCGGGAAGCGGAACGTGAGGAGCGAACCCTGAGGGAGGTCGCCGAGCTGCGTGAGCGCCTGGAGCGGTTGGAGCAGGCGAGCCTGCAGGAGGAAGCGGCAGGGGCGGGTGCGGGGTGTGCGAGTGCCACCCCCCAGGACCTCGCCGGAATCCTGAGGTACTGTTTCCTTTGCAGTGGGCCACACAGGCTGGGGCCTGGGTCCGAGCAGTGCTGCCCATGCCGCCTGAAGAGCTGCAGCCCGAACAGGTGGCCGAGCTGTGGGGCCGGGGAGACAGGATCGAGTCCCTCAGTGACCAGGTGCTGCTGCTTGAGGAAAAGCTGGGTGCCTGTGAGTGTCCTCCACTCCTCCAGAACCGAAGGCACAGCGTCAACCCAGCTTCTCCCTCCTGAAACCCCGCCCACCGTCCTCACCCCGCACCTGCCCCCTCCGGACCACAGCCATCTTGCCCCTTTGCCGTTAACTAGGCGCCTGTGAGGACAACAGCCTGGGCCCACGCCTCCATGGTTGACGAGGAACCTGTCAGCAGCCTGGATCCTAATTTATACAGAAACCGCACTATCTGGGATTGGCAGATGAGGGTGTTGACCAGCAAGGCACAAGGAGCCACAGAAAATCTCCAGATCTCTCTTTATTCTCAGTTGCTTTCTGTTACCCAAATAAAAACCAACCACGCAAAACCGGATTCCACCCGTTCCTTCTGCCCCCAGCCTGGGTCTTAGGAATGGGTCTCGAGTGGGAGGCAGGGGAGTGGCCAATGCCACTGGGAGGAAATGGAAACTGCTCAGAGAGGGAGTCCCTCGAAAGAAAAAATAAATTAAGCGCCCTCCCTCCCCCCAGGGTCAGGTTCTTTCCCCTAAGGCCCCAGGGAACAGAGATGGCAGCTTCAAAGGTCCGCCCCTGCAGACTCTGGGTAGTTGCTGCCAGGCCAGAACCCCGAAGACCTCTGCCAAGGGGGCGGGGGAAACAGAGATTGGCATCTGGAGTGTGCTCAGCCCCTGGCACGGGCAGGGGTGAGACTTCTGAGTTAGAAGAGCCCTGCCCCGCCGAGGGTGATGAGGAAGTTCCCCAGGCGAGCCGGTCAGGAGTGTTCAGGTGCGGCTCCCAGTCACAGGATGAGGAGTCCTCCCCAGCAGACGGGCCCACGCAGTCTGTGGACTTGGAGTGAGGAATGGATTGTTCCACAGAACACACGAGTCCATTGTCCAGTGTGGGGCAGAGGGAGAGAAGGCCACAAAGAGACCACTGGGGAGGGATGGGATGGAATGTGCCCCACCCTTGTATCCGAGGAGCCACTTGAGGTGAGGGGCGGCAACTGTCCCACGAGACAGGATGGCGGTGGGGCCGGAGTGGAGACCGTCCCCATGCAGGGGAGTCCACGGTGGGCAGGGAAAGGACGTGAGTGACGCTGTATCCGTATCCACTTCACAAGTTGAAGATTCCCGAAGGAGAGTAGGGAGTGGGGACCCGGGAGGGGTCAGAGGTGTGGGGAGAAGACGGGAGGGTGGGGAAGCTCAGAGCCGGGCCTCGCCCGCTCCCCCAGGCTTTTTCAGACAGTCACCGCCACCCAGGCCGTCAGTGGAGATCTCACGGAAGATGGTGAGCATGGAGTGCCGGACTCTGTCTGCCAGAGCGGGGACGTCATTTGGTGTCAGCCCCTCTGTGGGCACTGGCGGCAGCACCCGCACCTGACATCGTCCTGGTGGGACAGGGAACAGCGTCACGGCCGCACTCTTGGTTCTCAGCCAGCTGTAGTGCAATCCCGCTACGCCTGTGGGTCTCCTGTAAGCTCGCCAGCTGCTGACAGAATCTCCAGACCCTGCCCAGGCCTCTGCACGGCTTCCGTGTGCGGTCACAGTCCCTTGAGGAGGCTGGTTCTGCCTACCTGGCAGGTCCAGTGGGGCCTAAGGTCTCCCTGCCTCAGGGACATTCCTCAGCCTCCCATGAACTTTCTGGCCACACCATCCCCAGACCTGCTCAGCGCCCTCAAGCCGCTCACCCGTGTTGAAGCGTCGCTCCTTTTTGCAGTAGAAGTCTTGATAGGAGGACATAACTATGGGGACAATGGGAACCTGGGAAGAGGAAAAGCCAGTGAGTGCACAGATCCTGGGGGGGGCCTCGGAGGGAGGGAGGGAGGGGGAGGGAGGGAGGGAGGGAGGGGAAAGGAGGAGGAGGAGGAGGAGGAGGAGGGAGGAGGTCTGGGTGCTGACTGGAGAGCAGTGTCACCTGGGCCTGCACTGCTAGGTGGAAGGCGCCACGTTTGAAGGGCAGCATGGAGCCATTGTGGTTTCTTGTTCCTTCAGGAAAAACCCAGACTCTCAACTGAGGGAGAGAGGTCAGAAGGACACACATAGGAGGGTCCGGCACGGATCATCAGCGATTCCCATCATCTACTTCCTAACCCCCAAACCCCATGCCTGGAAGACTCACATCCTGAGTGAGCAGGGTCTGGGCCACCTCAGACATGACACTGATGGCATCTCCCGTGCGTTTCCGGTCAATGAAGATGACTCCTGCCAACCAGCAGGCCAGCCCGGCAGAGCCAGCCCAGAGCAGCTCGCGCTTGGCAATGGGCACGCAGCGGTCTGGCAGCACCTCCATCATCCCTTGGCAGGGTGGGGTACGGGTCAGGGTATGAGCAGGATCAGAGCAGCACCACACCCAGCCCGGGTCACCGCCCACACCGCTGGAGAGGGCCTGAGAACAAAGCTGACTACAGGCGTACACGCCCACCCCGGGGACAGGAGACCTGAGCGAGTGACATTCAGGAGTAGGGGGCTGGAGGGCCTCTGGGAAACAGGTTTGGGGGATGGGAGAGAGGGCTCAGCGAGAGGACGGGGATCTGTGACTTGTGACGAGGCCTCACCAAGCAGGTCGAGGGAGCTCTGGTGGTTGGAGACCACAACGTAGGGCTGCACGGGAGGGAAGTGCTGAGCTCCCCGCACCTCCACGCGGATCCCATACAGGTATTTGATGTGGAGCAGCAGCAGACGCAGGATCCTGTGGGGTCACGGCAGGGCCAGTGGGACCCACTGACGCCCACTCCACGCCTCTGCGCGGCCTCTCCGTGCCCGCCTACCTACTCACTCCCGGGGCGTCCTTGTGCTTTCCCCCACCCTCGCTTTTGGGCTTGTGTTTGGGTTCTTCTCCCCTGCAAATCTACCACCCCCTTCTCGCCCTTGGGTCCCCTCAGCCCCGCCGCTCTGAGCCCCGCCGCCCCTTACTTCATGTTCTCCACGTTGCGTCCTCGCACGGCGCACAGAGGGATTGCGAGGATAGCCAGGAAGAGGATCCAACCGTTGTAGAAGGCCATCTTGAAGAGGTACTTGGCACTGGGGCTGCAGAGCCACAGGGTGGACAGCAGGAGCAGCAGCAGCAGCAGCAGTGCTGTCCAGGCCCCGGGCCACAGCTCCATTCTGGTCACCTGCAGGGGAGAGGACGAGCCAGGTTAACAGGCACGCAGGCAAAACTGGGAGATGCTCCAAGAACGGGGAGGAGCCCAGCCTGAGGCCGCGGTCCACTGCAGCTCCAGGGCTCTGGGTACAGACAGACAAGAGCCCCAGACATCCACCACTCTCCCGTAAGCAGTGAAAAGGGAACAGCAAAGGCACAGGCTGACACTTGTGGCTGGAATTACTATTCTTTGTTGTTATTGTTGTTTGAGGCAGTTTCATTCTAATCCAAGCTGACCTGGGACTCTGGAGCCCAGGCGAGTCTCTAGTTCACAGCAATCCTCTCTGCCTCCGGCATGCTGAGTGACAGGCCTGCTCTGGACAGGCCATCTACACCTGTACTGTCCACTCCCAATGGAAAGAAAGAAGGGGCTTAGGAATATAAAATGCACAGCAGACTCCAGCCTGGGAGAAAAGCAGGCATATAGAATGTCCCATCAATGAAAGGGCACGATCACTGAACCTGGTGTCTACCGATCCCCCAGCTCCGCTGGCCTCAGTTAAATACACTAACAAGATGGACCTCACTACTTTTACCCTTGTTATTGTGGTTATCAGAAGTTTAAAACTATAGAGTGACTCCGATTTATTTCTGGTGGTCAGCGCTGTTTTACGTAGCACGTTACACCCTATGTATGGTCCATGTGGCAGTTCACAAAGTAGTGTTAGCATTATTGGTTTCACAGGAAATGGCTCACGGAGGGGAAAGGGCTGACCAGAGCCCACGCTGCTTCTCAGCAGCGATTTCTGGGTGAAACCCAAACACCCGGTACTCCCAAGCCCTGCTACATGCTGTCACTGCAGACACACACACACTTTAGACAACAAGCAGATAAGAAGCTCTACAAGCTGTCACTGCAGACACACACATACACTTCAAACAAGCGGTAAGAAGAGGCTCATGTCAGAGATCTAAAAAATCCCAGGCATACAAAGGCTAATACATTCACACACATAAAAAAAAAATTTACTATTGTACCTAGTAGCAGATAAATGTGAATACTGGTCTGGAAAAATCTCTTCTCCCCTGTGGAGTCCTCTATGACATATCAATGCACTTCTACAGACAGGCAAACAAACCCAACAGGTCTCAAAGAAACGGAGGAGGAACTTCCAGTCACCTGCTGGGACAGAAGGAGCCTCAGGCAGGAGAAGAACCTGCCCCGTCCTTCCTTTTCCTCTACTCTGCCCCATTGCCTGAGGCAGGGTCATGGCTCCTAAGGAGGGGGTTCTGGGCCTCGGTCTCTAGGCAGGTCAAAGGCCCTCCCTTCCTAAAACTGGAAGGGCCGGGACAGACACAGACACACACACACTCACTCACACACACACGACACAGGAGCCCACCCCATCCCCCAGACGTCGTGAGCTGCTCCAGTGCCTCTTCCTGCGGCCACCAGACAGGCTTCTGTGACCTACATCTCAGCATTTCTCTGTCTCCAAAAGGCCTTTCTCAAAAAGCTGACCCCACCTCCAGAACTGTCTTCAGTCCCTGACTGACTGAGCACACTGTGGCCCGCAGGCCCTGTCCTAGCCTCAAGCTTCGCAGCTCGGGCCCGCCTTTCAGAGCCTGGCCAGGTGTGGGGACACCAGACCTTGAGTAGAAACCCACTTCCCCTTTGGCCTGGGAGCAGGCATCTATGTATTGTTTACTGAAAACAATTCAGTGCTTTAAAGCTTGATAGGGCTCAGATAGGGCTGGCTCACTGAAATACCATGCCTTCCACACCTCCTATGGCTAGATGCCTCTTCCTGCCCCCTGTGGTGTCTCCCCGATTCTGGGGCCGGAGATTAAACCACCAGCCAGGAGGGTGAGAAGTGGAAAGAATGGTATGTAAATGGATGACAAAAGTCCTTAAAAAGGGAAGCTCCTTTTTCTTAGAGAGACTTCTCCAGAGACTTCTCCTGAGATTTCTCCTGAGAGCTCTCTCCTAAGCTGACTTGGGAAGATAAAGTTTTCTTAAAGCAACCGAACGGTCTCTGTGTCATCTATCCCGACCACCTCGCTACATTCTCGGATGCAGGCCGCACAGCAGGTGCGACAGCCAGGCCCATGATTCCATCACAAGTTTCTAGCACAGCCCTGAGTGTCCCCAGACTGGCGGTGACCATCTTCCTGCCGGTACCTCCTGAGTGCTGGGACTAGAGGTGTAGGCCACCACGCCTTGTATGATCATCAGTGGTTGTCAAAGAGTAGAAATATAACTTGTGGGCCTCACCCAGACATAATGAACCCGGGCACCAGGCCAGCCTGTGTTTTAACATGCCTCCCAGGTAAGTCTGCCGTGCAAGGGACTTGAGAACTACTGATAGCAACAACGCACTCTGGGTAAAAGTTCACCGTCTTCCCTGCTCACCTCCTCCACAGGCTTCGAGCAACATCATGATAGGGATGCTGCTAGACAGAAGCAGGTGCAGTGGGCGGCTCAGTAAATCTTGGCCAAGGGATTTTAAGGCTGCAGTCTCGCCCACAATTGATCAGCTGATAACAGGCAATAGGGTTTTTGTCTCCTTTCGTTCTGCTGGGCCACGATGAGGTACACTTGTAGGCCAGGTACTGACAGCCCTGACCGTAAACTAGGCAACTGCCCTCTTAAGGAATACTAATCGGGAAAAGTCACCTCCCCCAAATGGTGGCAACGAGCCTCACAGCAATGCATCTCCACGAGGCCACCGGGAAGCCCGCAGTGTGAACCAGAGTGCAAACGTGGGCACAGACGGTGGTCCCCTGCCGGACACTCAGATTAAAGCTGTGACACAGACACGTGCGTGGAGAGACGTGCGTGGAGAGACACGTCAGGTGGTCAGGAAAGCACAGGTGTGGTGACACATGCAAGGTGCCAGGGCAGGGTTCCAGACCAGCCTGGCTCCGTCACAAGTTCAAGGCCCGTGTGGGTGGGCTACGTCAAACCGTCAACAACAAAAATCTTAGCCGGGCGGTGGTGTCGCTCGCCTCTAGTCCCAGTGCTCGGGGGGCAGAGGCAGGCGGATCTCTGTGGGTCTGAGGTCAGCCTGGGCCACATGGAGAAATCCTGTCTTGAAACGTAACAACAACAAAATGTCCGGGGAAACTGGAGAACAAGCAGTACTTGTGTAACGCTTGGTCTGACAAAGAAATTACCTCACGACATAAATGTTTCAAGATTTATAATGGGATGATGTCAAACAGGTTAGCAAGCATATAGCCCACACCAATCGCACTGTCAAAAATTTACGAAATACACGGCAGGTGCTATGGTTATGTCACATCACAGGGCATGTAGGTCTGTGGTGACAGCCACGGGATCCCACGCACAGGAAGCAACTCCGCAACCAGCACACTCCAAAACTGTGGACGGACGAGCCCCGGAGAGGCCAAACAAGACAGGCCAAAGCCGGCAAGTAAAAACATACAGCACTCAGACATCCAACACGTGCAACACGCCAAGTGTTGTGGCACTGGGCATGTCACAAACCGGACACAAGGCAGGGACGCGAAGTCCGAGGGCCACTCTGATGGGCGTTTAAATGTCCTTCCCTACACTACACACAGCCCGCGGGGAGCAGCCGAGCCCAAGCGGCTCAACCTGTCAAAGGCACTGGGAACCAACGGGGAGACACGCTGCGTCCCGCTACACGCTCGCCCGCTCGCCCGCTGGCTCGCGTGCCGGCGAGGGGCTCCGTCCCGACGTGGAAGCGCGGCCGCGGAGGGAGGGAGGGAGGAGGGAGCGGCTCTGCGCCCGGCCGGCCGGCGGCTAACGGGTGCCCGGCGGCGGCGGCGTTCCTAGGGAGCTGTCCTGGCCTTCTCGCCGACACCCCGAAGTCACGCGGGGCCAAGACGCAGGGCAGGGGCTGGGGCCCTCATGGGACCCCTCCCCCTGCAGGATCCCCGTCCGCCGTCCACACCCCCGGGCCCCGGGCCGACGCTCCCATTCTTCCGCCCAGGCCCCCGTCCCCCGGCGGCCCTCCCAGCCCCATCTCTGCCCATCCCGGCCCCTTCCGGCGCCCCCCGCCCCGTGCCCGCCCGCACCTCACCGGGGCGAGGGGCCTGGGGGACGGGCCCCCTCCCCAGCCAGGCTGCGGCAGCGGCGGCCGGGTCTCTGTCTCGGTGCCACGGGGGGGCGACAGGACGGGAGGTGGGGATGTCCTAGCCCCGGCCGCTGGAGCGGTGGCGGGAGTGGGAAGCTGGGCCCATAGCGGTAGGAGTGGCGAGGGGGCAGCCGGACCCCCAGCGCCCTCCCTCCCTGCGGGCTCTCTGAGGGCCGGGGCTACCGCGGCCGCTATCTCCCCCACCCCTCCCCGCGCCTGCTGGCTTCCGGGGCCGGCCAGGAAGTGGGGGGCGATGATGGGCAGCGGGCCTCGCCAATCGCAGCCTCAGAGGCCCAGCATCTCCTCCTCCCCCCCGTTCCCACCCCCCCCCGCCCCACGCGCCTGCCTGGCCTCCCCGGCCCCGCCCCGGGAGAGCTCAGCCGGGCTCGCGGGACGGACGCCGCCGGCTGCACCGCTCGGCCCGCCGGTTTCGGCACCTGTGCCCCTGGTTTCTCCGCTCTCTCTCCTCGGCGTCGGCCCCTGAGCTTCGTCCGCGCGCTCCCGGGCCGCTGCCTGTCTTTGGGCCGCAGCAGCGCTAGGCTCGGCCCCTCCGCCACCCCGGGGTCCCCGCGCATCCCCTTCCTCCCCGGGGCCCCCTGGACCGATGCTTGTGAAGCACCCGCTGAATCCAAGCCCTCAGCGTCACCACACCCCCTTGCTGCCCAGGACTCGCGTCGTCTCTCCCCGCCTAGCTCTCCAGCCCCTGCCCCGGCTCCCCAGCTCCTCCGCCCACCCTCGGGCTCACTGTCCTCCTCGGCCGCCAACGCAGACCCCGGGCTGCAGGCCGTGGCGGGCGTGGGGGCTTCGGACCGCAGGAAGACCGGGTCCCCTGGTGCTCAATCGCAGCCCGGACCCCACCGCTCCTACCTCCGCACTGGCCGTCTCCTGGGTCCTCGCTTCCCGGGTCCCCCCGACCCCAGGTCCTGAGCCCCAGCCTCCTTTTTATCTTCCCTCGCCTTCCCTTTTATCCCTGAGTCACACCACGGGCACCTCTCTCTCCGATTTTTCTTTCTAATCAAGGGGGCTGGACCGTCCTTAGCCCGCTCCTGTCTCCCGCCCTGGGACACCTTTACCCTGGATGAGTTTACACAGCCTGGTGTTTGAAGAGCCCTTGGTAGTGGGAGGACGGGCTACCTAAGGCCACACTGCCTCGGGCCACACTGTGCGTCAACCGATGGTTGGAAAGGAGCTCTCCAGAGCTGGCCCGGCCAGGAAAGAGAGAGACAGACAGAAGAGAGAGAGAGACAGACAGACAGACAGACAGGCCAGGAGAGAGAGAGACAGAGGGAGACAGACAGAAGAGAGAGAGAGAGAGACAGACAGACAGACAGGCCAGGAGAGAGACAGACAGAAGAGAGAGACAGACAGACAGACAGAGAGATCCAAACAAAACCTCTGCAGGGCAAGTGACAAGGAAGGGGCGGGTCTACTCCATCCCGCCGCCGCCGCCGCGCGCGGGCTCACCCTCGGGGGGTGGGTGGGGAGGCGGCGGTGAAGGGCTGGAGCCCCCGGGGCGCCCGCTCACGGAGGGGCTGGGCTGGGACCCGACCCTTTCCCTGCTCCTAGACGTGAGACGGAGCTGGGGACCGGGACACTCTTCCCCCCTCCGCCCCGGGGGCCCCGCTCCGTGTCACATGGCCTCGGGTCAGTCGTGAGGATCACCTAGAGAGGCCGAGCCGTCCGACCGACGGAGCCGGGTTACCACCAGCGCCGCTCACCGACGGCCGCACCATCCACGCCGCGCCGGGCGAGCCCCAGGCCGGGCCCCCGCTTCCCCGAGGGGGCGGGGCGGACCCAAGCTCTGCCCTCTACGTCACCCAAGCAGGCCGGAGCCATCTTGAACCCCGCGACCCCGGGTGTCTCTCTGCCCTCGTTTCCCCTCCGCCCCCCCGAGCTCAGCACCGGCTCCTCCGGGGTCTCGGCCAATCGGCGGCGAAACAAACCGCCCAATCAAGCCGGGAAGAGCCCCCGCCGAAGGACCCGGATGAGGCCTTTGAACCCGAGCCGCCCCCTCCCCCCCGCTCAAAGGCGGAGGGGTTGCCATGGCGACGGGATGGAGTGGAAGGGGGTGGGACCCGCGGGTGACTCGGGCTACCGCAACCCCCCTCGCTCGCGCTTACGGCGCATGCTCGGTTTTTCCCCCCCCTCCTCCCCCCGTAGCCACGCCCCCCGTCCCGTGTCGTTCCAGCCAATCGATGGATTCGGAGCCCGGCGCTCCAAAGTCCAATGGGAACCCGGACGTTCTTCGAAAGCGGAAGCGGAGGACAGGAGAGCGGCTCCCTGGTGGGCGCGTTCTGTCGGCCCGAGCCAATCCCGTCAGAGCTTTGGCTGTGACCGGCATCCGCACGGACGAATCAAAGCCTCCCTAGCCGAGCGCATTGTTACCAATCCCTCGGCTCCGCATAGTGACTGAAGCTTCACCAGCCAATCAGCATCGTGCGGGGGCCGGTTGGGGCGGCTCCCACCCGCCCTTTTCCCGCCCCCGCCCTTTAGCTCGATCCCGTCTTCTGACTCCTGCGTGATTGGCAGGCGTCCCGACCAATAGTAACGAGAAAGCCTTGAAGTCTGCCCAACGACCGTGGGCAGAAGGCGGGCCTGGTTTGTTGGGGGGGGTCTGGTGTGTGTGCGTGTGTGTGTGTGCGTGTGCCTGTGCGCGCGCGCGCTGTGGGTGTGCGCGCGCTGCCTGTGAGCGTATATGTGTGTGTGTGTCTGGGGGGTCCTGAGGGGAACGTGGGGGCGAAGCACCACCGGCCATGGCAGCAGCGGAGGAAGAGGACGGGGGCCCCGAAGGGCCAAACCGCGAGCGGGGCGGGGCGGGCGCGACCTTCGAATGTAATATCTGTCTGGAGACGGCTCGCGAAGCTGTGGTCAGCGTGTGCGGCCACCTGTATTGGTGAGGATCCGAGTCGGGGGCGCGGGGGGGGGTGCGGCGGCGAGGCTCCGCTTAGTGATGGGGGAGCGGGGCCCGTCGTTCCGGTGACCCGAGGGCATCTGCCCGCCCCAACCAGGCACACACACACACACACACGCACGCACGCAGGGGAGGCCTGGTGTCTTCGCTGGGGGGGAATCACGTCTGTGCAGACGAGGTGTCTTGTCAGGAGGAGGAGGAGGCGGCTTGGGCACTGGGAGAGGCTGCAGATTCCTCCCGGTGAGGTCCGGGGCCAAAGTACCCCGCCGGAGCTGCCCAGCTGCTGGTGTGACAACAGATGAGAGAGACTCTGGGGTTAGGGGAGGTGCCACTCGTCAGAGGAGAGCCCGATCTAGGGACTCCGAGCCCACATGGAGATGAGGGGTGTGTGTGTGTGTGTGTGTGTGTGTGTGTGTGTGTAGAGAGAGAGAGAGAGAGAGACGGGAGGATCAGATGTGCTGAGGAGGGGGGGAGGAACTTTAGGTACTGGAGATGAGAGAAGTTGACAAGATCAGCTTAGCAGAGGTGTGCTGGAGGCTGTAGAAATAATGGAAAGGAACGCAGCGGTGTATGGCGGGCAGTACCTGGGCAGATTGGTGAAGCTGCTCTGTTGCCCGGGGTCTGTGACTCTCTTTTGTTGTTTGACCTGTTTTGTTTTGTTTTCCTTTTCCTCCATCCAGTTGGCCCTGTCTTCATCAGGTATGTATTGGTGAGATGAACAGGAGAGTCGGGGGAGGGCTGAGGAGCTCTGAGACCCTCTTGGCATTCGAAAGCACCTCGTCTTTCCCCTCCAGTGGCTGGAGACCCGGCCAGACAGGCAAGAATGCCCCGTGTGCAAAGCTGGCATCAGCAGGGAGACGGTTGTCCCTCTTTACGGGCGCGGGAGCCAGAAGCCCCAGGATCCCAGGTGAGAGACTAGACGCTGTGCGGATGGGAGGTTGAAGCCTCCGTCCGTCCCCCCCCAGAGCGACAGAGGTTGCTGAGCCCCTCTCTCCTTCCTCAGATTGAAAACTCCACCCCGCCCTCAGGGCCAGCGACCAGCTCCGGAGAGCAGAGGGGTGAGTCCCCATGTCCAGCTGTGTCCCTCGGGCGCCAAAGCCCGCGGATTCCCCTGATCTCCCCTGCCTCCCTAGGGGTTCCAGCCGTTCGGTGACACCGGGGGGCTTTCACTTCTCATTCGGGGTTGGCGCCTTCCCCTTTGGCTTTTTTACCACCGTGTTCAATGCCCACGAGCCTTTCCGGAGGGGTGCAGGTAAGAGCTCCCCCCACACACCCCGAGCCCTGCCGGAGCCCTCTCCTGACCTCCACGCGCACCCCTGACACTTTCCCTTTCTCCTGCAGGTGTGGATCTGGGACAGGGTCACCCCGTCTCCAGCTGGCAAGACTCCCTCTTCCTGTTCCTCGCCATCTTCTTCTTCTTCTGGCTGCTCAGTATTTGAGCTGTGTCCCCCCCTTACCCCCCCACCCCGCCCACCTCTAGCCACAGGAGAATCAGTATTGGGGGTCCCTGCTGGCCCCTCCTTGCTTTCGGAGCACCCCCTGGCTTCCACGACTTATGTCTGTTAGCCAGCCCTCCCTCCCTTCAGGAGGTCGTGGGAAGGAGTGACCAGCCTGCCTCCGATGGGAGTGCCTGCTGCTCTGCATTGCCGCCCTCCCCCCTGAAGGAGGGCAGACAAAGACAGGCGTCCCGTTCTCTTCCCCATCCTTTGCTCCCCCCAAGATTTCTTGATTCGATGTTTAAAGGTGGGCTTCCCCTGACTCCTCCACTTGTTGATTTAATTTAATTTTCCTCTCCCCACTGTCTTAATACGAGGTCTGAACTCTAAATGTCTCCTTTCCACCCTTCGCTACCTCCTTTATTACAGATTCAATAATAATAAGAATAATAAAAAAAAAAGAAATATATTGTTGGGAATCCTTCCCTCCTTCCAGGACAGGTCCCTCTCCCGTCCGTCCGGCTCGAATAGATGCTTGGTGTGGTGGGAGGCCTGGAGGGAGCCCCTCCCCTGCAGGGCTGCCAGGGACGCAGAGGTGAGGTTGCTTCTCTCAGACACGACGAGGAGGGAGTAGGCAACAGGTGTCAGGTGTTTACTCAGCACGGGTTGGGTGGGCTCTGGCGGCAGAAGTGTTCTGAGGCGGGAAAGGGATGGCACACGGGGAGCTGGTCATGGGGCCAGCACAACTCAGGGAGGCGCGAGCGGGCGAGAAGGAGCTGGCAGACGAGGTCCAGCCTGGGCTAAGGTCGTCCCGCACCGTTCTCCGCTGCTGCTTCAGCGTCCTCTGACTGATTCAGCTCTGCTCGCTCCTCCTCATCCTCCGGGTTTCCTGGGGCCTTCCTGAGAAAGGACAGTAGTCCAGCCCCCCCCTTTTTTTTTTTGTTTTTTTTGTTTTTTTCAAGACGGTTTCTCTGTACTGTTTTGGAGGCTGTCCTGGAACTCGCTCTGTAGACCAGGCTGCCCTCGAACTCACAGAGATCCGCCTGCCTCTGCCTCCCGAGTGCTGGGATTAAAGGCGTGTGCCACCACCGCCAGGCCGGCTGTATTCCAGCCCTTCTGTTGGCCCACTCTGACAGCTCTCACTTGCTGCCTGGGAGCCCCCCCCCCCAGTCGAGTGTCTTTCACTCACCTCTCCTCTCCTCGGGGTTGCCGTTTTCTCCACAGGATGGCCCCAACGAGCAGGGTGGCTACTCCCAGGCCTCCCAGGATGCCCAGGGCCAGGGCTAGGGTTCCCAGCCCGGCCCCACCCACAGAGCCTGTAGGGACGGACACAGGGTAGATTGAGGGCACTGCTCCTCACACCACTCGGCCGGCTCTACACCAGTCACAGGCGGCAACCGCACGCCTCCCTCTGGCTTTAGTCCAGCCCCTCACCTGCAGCGGGCCCCTCCTCGCCTGCTTCTTCTGGAAGACAAAGAGTGGTCTGAGAGGAGACTTGAGCTTGGGTGGGGCTGCCCGGTAGGAGGCCCAGTGGTGTCTCCCTTCAGTTAGTGGGCAGGATGGACTTCTGACAGGATTGTGGTGGAGCTGAGGAGGCCTGGGTGTTGGGGGCACTGAGGGAGGGGTGGCTTATCTCTTGGGGACCGTGTTTGAGTAGGGTAGGGAGTTGGCACGTGGTGGGCCTCGCCTCATCCCCAGGGTCCCGGAATTCCGAGTGGGGGGTGGGGGAGAGTTACCTGAGATGCTGACGCTGACAGGGGGACTTTCCTGCGGCCCATGGCTAGGATGGTTGGCCACACAGCTGTAGATGCCCTCATCCTTGTGCCCAACCTCAGAGAGAAGCAGCACAGGGCTGGTGGCAAGGGGCAGGGGTGCACCCTGGTGGGGAAGGAGGCGCAGGAGATGGTTAAGAGCCCCGGGTGGCACAGGCCTTCAATCCCAGCACTCGGGGAGGCAGAAGCAGGCAGATCAAAGAACCCCTGGTCCGCACATCCTGGACTCCTGCCTTCAGTTTCCACAGCCAAACAGTCTGTGTCCTCAGCCCAACTCCTGTCAACGGCTTCCCATCCCTTCCAAGGCCACTCACATCCTTCACCCAGTGGATCTGAGGCGGGAGCCGAGCAGGGATGACACAGGTCAGAGTCACTGTCCCACCAGGAGCGACTACCCCACCTTCTGGCTCAACCAACAGCTGGATCCCCTCTGGAGGCACGGGGGGGTGAGCGTGAGTGAGGTCCGTCAGCCGACCGGGAAGCAGGCCGATGACCCTGGGATTGACCCCTGCCTCCCACACAGTCAGACTAGCCCCCCCCACACACACCCTTGACACGGAGCTGGATGGAGACTGTGTTCGAGGGACTGTGCTGCCGGGGAGGGCCCAGGCTGAAGATGCATGAGAAGGTAGGACGGGCGGCCCCCCCTGGGGCCAGGGTCACCGTCAGCTCGGACTGCAGCGTGAAGAGCCCTGTCTCGGGGTGTCTCGTGGTGTCCTCCCTCACGATTGTCCCTGCAGTGGGGTGGGACAGAGTCAAAGCTCCCAGGATCGCGTGTGGGAGGACAGCCAGGAAAAAGGCAGTTGGGTGCGGGGCACACAGGACTCACCTTTGCCGTCAGGAATCAGGGGGTTCTTGTCCAACTTCCAGCTAAGGGTCCCGGCAGGGTAGCCTCCCTCCGACACACAGGTACCCACCTGGAGGAAAAGATGGAGACCTCACCCTCTGACTGTGTGGGAGGCACTGTCTTCGAAGTTCCCTTCCTGTCTTCTGTTGCTCTGTACCTTACTAGGGACGCCGGCTGTGAGTTCAGAGGCAGGGTCCACAATTTCTGGCTTCCCAGGATTCTCTGCCGGGAAAGATCCAATCAGAAAACTGCCCTTTGAGGGTTCTCGCACTCCAGGCGTGGGCTCCAGGCGTGGGAACCAGGGCGGTGGGGGGATCAGAGGTCCACATACACCCGGGGCCAAGAGTCAAGGGGCTGGGGGGTGAAGGAAGACTTTAACGAAAAGTGACTTTAGCCAATGCCACGGAACCCTTACGGTAGACTCTGACACGGTAGTTGGACTTGACCTCCTTTCCGTGCCTGTTTACCGCCCGGCACCGGAAAGTCCCCTCGTCCACAATTCCAATAGCTGGAAGGAGGAGGGAACCGTTGGGGAGGATTTGAGCCACACTGTCCCAGGATCCTCCTCGAGGAGACAGGACCTTCCAAGCTTCCGTCCGGCCTGTGTTCTGCAAGAGGAGAAAAGCCTAAGTGGTCCAGGCTCCTTGGGGAAGGGCTGACCGGACGGGAGGGGTGCTGAGGACCCTCGAGGATGGCTCCTGAGGTTGAGCGGCCAAGTGGGGAGTAGCGCTTACCAGTTTCCATTCCAGCTGCTGGGGTGGTTTCTTAGGGGCCCCCTTACAGCTCAGCACCAGCGGCTCTCCAATCCTGGCTGTGATGTTCTGACCACCAACTACAGCTCCTGGGTGGTGGGTAGCATGGGGGTGGCGGGGTGGCCGGGTGGCAGAAGGGGAGAGGCGGGAGCTAGTGAGTGGTAGGGGCAGGGTGGGGTGAGGGGGCTTTGAAAAGCGGTGCCCAGATCCCAGGAGATGTCTAGGGAGGAGGGGGGTCCTGGGGAAGACGGGAGCTGGGCTGCTAAGGGGTAGGGTCATTGGGAGTTGGGAGCGGCTCACCCCACAGAGCAAGGGCCAGCACCCAGGTTCCCGCCACTGCCTCTCTTGGCGTCATGCTTTCTTCCCAGGCTCCGGGTTCTGTCTGCCCCTTTCCAACTGCTGTGGACACTGCCCTAGGTGGAGCTTGTCCCCTCTGCCCTTCCCCCATCTCCCTTCTTGTCCCTGGCACAGAGAATGCCAGGAATTCATGCCTACATGGGACAAGAGTCCTTCAGGTACTAGAAGCAGCAGTATCACCCCACCCCAGGGCACAGCCTCTCTGGGAAGGGGGTTGTACACCGCTAAGGGTCTCATTCCCACTCCCAGCCCACCATGTTCCGTCAGTCCCAGGCGGAGGGCTCGCTATTGCTCCATCTTGGGGGGGGGAGGCAGATTGCTAGGTAACATGGTACAGCCTGGTCTGTTGCCATCCTGGCATCTTTGTAGTGAAGACAGGACAGAAACCTGTTGGGGTTTTGTAAGAGTTGTTCTTTTATTTTTTTGGGGGGGGAGTCCAGTGTTTGTTTTTTTTTGTTTGTTTTTCTTTTTTAAAAAAATTCTCAACTAAACCCAGGGAAAAAAGAAATCTCTTTATTTAAAACTGCATTTTTTTTTTCCTCTGAATCTCCAAGTTTACAAGTGAGAAGAGAATTGCCCTTGGCCCCTGCCTCCCAGCAGCCTCTGGTCACTCAGTCCTGCCTGGGTCTGTGATGGGGGAGGGTCCCACTGCGACAGTCTTGAAGAGCCTGAGGACGTTCCAGGGGGCCAGATAGAAGGGTTCCGGGCTGGGATGAGACAGGGGGGTGTTTTATACCTTCTCTCATACTTGGGAGCTCTGTGGCCTCCCTCTTCTCCCCACCCCGTTGATTATTTTGGCATGAGATTAAAAAGAAAAAAAAAAAAAGAAACACTTATTTCAGGGAAACTGGGGGAGGGGGGACACACACACATTAGCACCCAGCCCACATTTAGCGTATTTGGCGAGAACACCCTCCCAATTCATTCTTCTCCACTCTGCAAGTAGTTTAAAAAGAAAAAAAATTTTTTAAAAAAAGCATCGAAGCCGGGCGTTGGTGGCGCACGCCTTTAATTCCAGCACTTGGGAGGCAGAGACAGGCGGATCTCTGTGAGTTCAAGGCCAGCCTGGTCTACAGAGCGAGTTCCAGGACAGGCTCCAAGACAATACAGGGAAACCCTGCCTCGAAAAACCAAAAAAAAAGAAAAAGCATCGAGTTCCTGTCCACCTTGCCCAAAGGTTACTGGGGGGGGGGGCAGGAGGCTAGAGGGGCGTCACGCTCTGCGTCGATATGGCAGAGGCTTGCTTGTTCAAGCGGGAACACATAAGGACCAGGGTGAGGACGTGGTGTCCTGCACGATCCACCTCCCTGCGGCAGGCCTGGAGCAAGTAGCCACCACCAGCTGTTTGTTCTTGCTGGGCCCCTTTGGCTCTTACTTCTCACGTGGGTAAACAAAAATAAATCCGTTTATTAAAAAACAAAACAAAACCCAAAACCACACACACCAAATCCCTACTTCTTCAAACTATTAAAAATTAAGGATCGCCACTACCAACAAACACAATAAAAAAAATACAGATCCCAGGGTTTTTTTTTTTTCCAAAAACAAAACAAAACAAAACAAAAACCACAAAAACAACTCCGAAGCCCAGCCAACAATTTCCTAAAGTAGCAGACACTCCCTCCGAGGTAGATAACTGAGTCAGACACTCCTGTCCACCGAGCGATTCTATTGGTTTAAGATGAGCTGCGTATGAGGTAATAAAGCCGTCTGGAGGGGCAGAAGGGGGTGGGGTGGGGTTGGGTGGTTGGCCCAGGGCCTCTGTCCGGGAGGAGTCCCCATTTTTGGCATCTCTGGGTTGGGCATGGCTGATGTCTCCAGATTCCAGAGTATTTAAGTGGGGTGGGCGAACGGAAACTAGGGAGGCCCAGACACAAACGGAATAGTTGAGCGTTGGTGTAGACTTGAGAAAGAGAGATCTGAGAAACAGATATCTGTTTTCTGCGTGAGAGGGAAAAAGACAGAAAGAGAGAAAAAAGGGGGACACCCCACTTTCCCTGCCATGTAGTCAGCACCCCAGCACTGAGCGTCTGGCTGGGGAGGGCACGACCCCATTTCGCCCTTCTCTGCTTTGTGCTTCCATGGGGGGGGTTTGTCCATTAGATGCCCAAGTCCTCTTCAAGAGTTGCCTGGTTGGGAAGCCAGCCCCCAAGCCCTGTGACCTTGAGGGGCAAGGTCAGTTGGAGGTGTCAGAGTGAACACTGCCAGGTCCCTCTGTTGGGGATGTCACCGAGGACGGGGTCACAGCTTCCTGCCAGCCGCCATTGGCCTGGGAAAGAGAGAATTGAGAAGTCAGAAACAGAGGAGACCCCCACCCCCGGGTGTAGGGATCACACTCCGGTCCCGGTGAGAGCCGAAGAAAGTCAGAGGCTGCGGGGGCCCAGTGACCCACTCACCCGCATTTCCCGTGGACTGTATATCTGGCCTCCCCCGAGGTTATCCCCGTAGCTCCCTGGCCCCATGGAGTGTCGGAGCGATTCCACCTGCAGGGCACAAAGAGAGGCCTGACGTGACGCACGCACGGAAGCCTTAGGCCAGGCCTTGCACGCTTGCTGGTGGGGCCACAGACAGCTCAGCAGGTAAAGGTGCCTGTCGCCAAAGCCTGGGCCGTCTGGTTCTGGCTCCCAGAACCGACCTAAAGGCAGGCGCCAACTGACCCCACAAAGTTGTGGTGGCCCACGTGCCTGCTGCCCCATTGTGCTCACGGGGGGGGGAGAAGAGAGGTGGGGCTCCTAACCTGGGAGGCAGAGTAGGAATCTCCGTTGAGCCCGGGCATCCCCAGAAACATGTCTCCGGATCCTGAGAGGTTGAAAGAGCCGCCAGAGCCTTGGGAGAGCGGAGAGAAGATTAGAGGAAAGCATTAAGGGACCATCTGACGGTAGACAGGAGAGGAACACGACCCTTAGCTTTCAGAAAGCTAACTCCCTGGGAATGCCCACGGAGAAGTGCATACAGGATTACCCACGGTCCCACACTCAGGCCAGGCTACTCTGAGCCTTCCCTGACCACCCGCTACTAAGGGCCCCTCCCCTGACTCATCGCCCCTGATCTTTCAGCCGCCCCCCCAAAGTCCTCTTTGCTATCTACAGCTAGGATGGCAGTGGGCCCCACCTGCCGAGGAAGGGGGCGTCGGGGAGCTGGTGCGGCTGTGGCCCCCCTGGGCGACTGACACAGCCGTCTTCACTGCATAGATGTTCGCCTCCTCTTGGAACTTCCCAATATTTTTCTTGTAGCGAATCCGCTTGTTACCAAACCAGTTGGAAACCTGCAGGGTTGGGCAGAGAGGGTCAGGCAGAACCCCTTTCTCCAGGACCCCCGCCCCAAAGCAACATCTGAGAACTCTCAGCCCCTTACCCCGCCCCGCCATCCGCCAGCCTCCCCCCCCACCCCGGAGTACCTGAGAGACAGTGATGCCGCACTTCTTGGCGAGCTCCTCTTTGGCCTCCTCACTAGGATAAGGGTTACTCAGGTGGGAGTAGAAATACTCATTCAGGACCTCGGTGGCCTGTTTGCTGAAGTTGCGGCGTTTCCGCCTGCAAAGAGAGAGGGAAGGTGTTGAGCGCGCCAGAGAAAACTCCAGGAAAGCATCATCGTCTCAGCGCGCCCGGTGGGCAACGTGGAAGCCCGGTGGTCCTGGAGAAGGTGTGGGGGAGCCAGGTTACCGGGGGCCAGGCTCAGGGGTCCCTGAGCCCCACCTGGCATCCAGGAAGCGAGAGCGCAGGATCATGACCGCCTCGCAGGTGCTCTGCTTCAGCTGCATCTGGATGGCGCTGAACTTGCGGTGGATGATGCTCACCATGCGCTCCATCTCCTTGGGGGCCACAGGACGCGTGCGGCTCTGCTCCCTCAGCAGGTTCATGACGTGGGTCGTGAACTCATTGCACGCCTGTTGGGGCGGGCGGGCTGGTGAGGGGGGGGCTGTGCCTCGGGCAAGTCCCTGGCTCCTGGGCCGCCTCCTCTCCTCACCTGCTCGTACTTCTCCAGCTCCGAGTGGTAGATGTGGCGGATCTGGGCGAGCTTGCTCCGGTAGTCCGAGTGTTCGATGGAGTTGTCGGGGGACACGCCGCCTCCGGAGGCGGCCGCGGCCGCGGCGGCTGCCGCGGAGCCCCCCCCTTTCTCCGGTCCAGCCACACCTTCTGCCAGGAGCATGTTGTCCAGACGCATGAGCTGCGGGTCCACCGGCTCCTCCTCTTGGGAGCTCCGGATGCTGAGGCCTAGCGGATGGGCAAGCGGGGCGTGAGGCCCCCGGGTGCCCCTCTCCCAGTGTTCCAGCCTTCCTGAAGGAAGGCCCAGGCCTCCAGGCTTTGCTTCCTTCCCCCACTCCCTTCCGAGCAGCCTCCCTGGGTCTCTCCCTTTCCTCATGGCTTCAAACTCTGAAGGCCCGGAGCAGGCGGAGTCCAGTTCCCAGAGGTGAGAAGCGGCGGGGGGGGGCACCCACGTACCGGTTTTCTCCTTGATTTCACACAGGACACTGAACAGAGCAGGCTTCATTCGGTGACAGTTTAGGGCATGTTTCCTTCAGGAGGAACAGGAGGAGAAGAGTTCAGGGGCCAGGAGAGAGGAGAGGGAAGGGTGCCAGGGAACAGGGTGGGGGCATAAATCTGTGGAGGTGGGAAGTCGGAACGGGGGTGGGGGACGGGATGGAGTTGGAGGGTTAGTTCTTGAGGAGAGACCAGTGGCCGGCCCGGGCCGTCCGTGGCTCCTGGACGCGGCTGGGCCTCTGGAGGTAGAAGAAGCAGGCAATGGGGCTAAAGTCACTATGGGCGGGCTGAGGCTAAGGGAGACAGGGCCCAAGCCAAAAGGCGGAGAGAGGATCTGGAGACGGTTGAAGAAATGAAGGTGACTCTGGGAGGTTCTGGAGTGAGGTAAATAGAGGCCAGGCCGCGAAGGAACAGTCAGTGCAGGGTGGCAGGGGTGGTGGGTGGTGTCCCCTCCGACCTGGGAGTTCAGCAGAGTGTGTGGGCTGGGCAGAGGGGAAGGCAGAGAAGACTTCTGGAGCCCCCCCCCCCACCACGGTGGAAGGGAGTGTGTGGAGATCCTGGGTCCCTAGAGAATGGGGTGGGTGAGCCGGATAGTTAGGGCAGACAGGTCGGCTGACAGTTTCTAAGTCTGGGAGCCAGGAGGTGGGCCGGTGCGAGCATAGGGGTCAGCAAAAGGTTAGGAGGCAGCGAGACCGGCTAGGGCTCCCTCTGCGAGGTTTCAGGGCCTAGGAGCAAAGCCAGCTTTGAGAGCCCGCTAGAACTAAGGAAAGAAAAGAGTTGCGGGATCCAGAGAGGGCCCTGGGGGGGAGGGAAGGAGGAGGGGGGGCTCGCAGAGGACTCCCGAGCTGTGAGCAGGGTCCCGGGGTGGGGGCACTCACTTGGCCTGGGCCTCGTCCAGGCTCTGGTCGGTGATGGTCATTATCTGTTGCAGAATGTCCCCGATGTCTTGATTCCCTCGGCCTCCCGGGACCCCCCCACTGCCCCCGCCGGGGTCTCCGGCCCCGGGAGGCTCGCCAGGGCCCCCAGGCTCCCCACCCACCAGCCCCAGGCCCCCCCGGCCCCCGCCCGGAGGGGGCGGCCCCAGTAGCCGCTCGTCCATAGCTGGGGGGGGCCCTGAGGCCCCCTCCCTGCTCGCCCCTCCCCCCCGCCGCCGCCGGTGACTTCCCTCCCCTCCCTCCCCAAACTCGCCGGGGCCGCTGCTCCCTCCGCCCCAACCCCGCCCGGCAACCCGCCTCCCGGCTCCCTCCGGGGGGTTCACCCCGGCACTGGAGCGGAGACCTGGGGTGCCGCCTGGGCACCCCCCACAGGAGACCCCGGCCCCCGGCGGCGGAGAAAATGGAGCCGGGGAGAGAGAGGGAGAGAGGAGAGAGAGAGGAGGCCCAAGCGGGGGTGTGTGTGTGCGAGAGGAGGGAGGAGGGAGCAGGGGAGCGAGGGAGGCGGCTGGGGGAGGGGAGCGGGAGGAAGAGGAGGGGAGCGGAGGAGGAACGGGGAGGAGCCGGGGGCGGGGAGACGCAGGCCGGCCGGGCGGGAGGGCGGCGGCGGCGGGTGGAGGCGGGGAGCGGCCGGGCGGGCCCGGGAGAGCCGGCCCCGGGGCGGGGCGGGGCGGGGCGGGGCGGGGGGTGTGGGCCACCTGGGTTCCGCCGAGCCCACCGTCGGGGTGGCGCGGACTCGGGCCTCAGGAATGCCCTCCGACAGCTCGGTTCATATTTCTTGTCCTAATGACTCCCCTCCCTGTTTCGACTTAATTAAAACCGGGAGACTGGGGGCTGGGGGAGGCGATTAGGGAGGTCTCCAGCCGCCGCTTAATGAGCCAGTAATTAAGCAGCCAGGGAGGGGGACCTGGCCTCCGGCCAGATCGCGGGGGAGAGCGGCTGCCCCGGGCCTCACCTGCCCACCTTGCGCACCCCAGACACCGGTTTCCTCGGTCCAGAGGGGAGTTAAGTTTATTCGTACAACCAAAACATCAAGACAGACGCGGCAGCAGGGGTGGGGGTGTGGGTGGGTGGGGCTCGGGGTCGCTTCCCAGCCTGGGGGGGCGGCCCCTCGGCCTTGGGGGTGCGAGTGCTGGGCCGTTCGTTGTCTTAATCGTTCCCCCCTTCTCCCCCTTACTGGGCAGGGAAGGGGCCAGGCCGCAGTCCTCACGCCCTGGGGAGTAGCCTGGCCGCCTAGGGTAGGGGACTCTGAAACTGCCCCAGGGAGCCGTGTCCACCCTGCCTCGCTCACGTCCGAGGTTAGAGTAGTGGCCCCAAGTCCAGCTCCCTGGGGGGGGGGTGAAAATGGGTCTTCAGTCTCTGGCACCCCTGCCACGCAGGGGTGAAGGCTTGCGGGGGTGGGGTGGGTGGTGGCGGCCCAGCTCTGAGTCCCGGAGAGGAAGGGCTGGCTGGCTGGCCGGGGAGCTCGGGTCTCAGCAGCTGTGTGTAGGGGGCCGGGATCTCTGCTCCTCCATTCGCCCTCCACCCTGAACTCGCAGCAGCAACTCCAGGAGCTCCTGACCCCCGGGGGGCAGCGGCGGCTCTGACCGCTGGGCTTCCATCCGCTGGCACTAGAGATGCGGAGGGAGAGGAAGAGCGTTGGCGGTCGGGTGGCGGCGGCGGCGGCTTTGGGGAACAGGGCCGGGGCTGGTGCAGGGCAGTGGGAAATCTGTGGTGGTGTTGAGGGGAGTGGGGGTTGGCCAAGAGACGGCGTGTGTGTGTGTGTGTGTGTGTGTGTGTGTGTGTGTGTGTGAGTGTGTGTGTGTGTGAGTGTGTGTGTTAGGGAGAAAGAAGTTAGGGCCGAAGCCTCGCGGTGGTGGTGGCGGCGGCGCACGCCTTTAATCCCAGCACTCGGGAGGCAGAGGCAGGCGGATCTCTGTGAGTTCGAGACCAGCCTGGTCTACAGAGTGAGTTCCAGGACAGCCTCCAAAGCCACACAGAGAAACCCTGTCTCGACCCCCCCAATAATAATAATAATAATAAGTAGTAGTAGTAGTAGTTAGGGCTGAAACAATGCCAGCGGCGGTGGGGGTGGTATAAGTCTTCCTTACCTGGTGACTAAGTATGGTGCTGTAGAGCTGTTCTTTGTCCTCAAGAAGCCTGGGTGGGGTTGGGGCTAGGCTCGTGGGGACCTTAAGGGTGTGGAAAGTGGCCCTCTGTTCCTCTAGGCGGCGGGACTGGGCCTCAGCCACCAGGTCCAGAAGGAGCTCTGTCTGCAGGGAGAGCAGGGAGCCCGAACGGGGCCCCAGGGCTATGGGGGAGGAGGGAGCAGGGCTAAGACCCAGAGGCGACGGCAGAGTGGAGAGGCGAGGGGTGGGGGCAGGTGAGCCGACGGTCAGACAGACCAGCAGGTGGGCAGGTGAGGTCAGCGAGCCTACCCCGGGGGTAGCCTGGATCTCCCAGGGTTGGTGGGGTACCTACCTGCGTGGCGGGTTCCTGGAGGAGGCGGGGAGGGAGGAGCAGATCGCCAAGGCCGAGTGGTGGCGTTCACAGGGGGCCAGCCCTGATCATCGTGCGGGGGACCCTGATGCCAGGACAGGTCCGTTCCAGTCAGATGGGGGGGGCAGACGGTGTGGGCAGAGGGCTGGGCCAGTGACCATCGCCCCTGTGTTTCTGTCCCTGCCTTGGTGTGCCCAAGCTTCCCAGGTGTCCCGTGTCAGGTCCTCACGTGCCCCTCCTCCCTTGCTGGCCTCCCCGCCCGGCAGACCCAGCTCACCTGCTGCCCACCATCCTCCTCTTCCCGGGGTCTTTCAGCCTCCATCCCTGGACTGGGGGGGAGGGGGAGAGGCGCTGCTGGGGGAGGGGTGGCTGGAATTTGGAAGGAGGGCCGGAACCCTGGGTTCCTGCGGGGGAATGGGGGCTGGAAGGGGTGGGGGTGAGCTGGGGGCTGGATGCCTGGGTACTGAGCAGGAAGTTGGGTTCCTGGTCAGCCCCCCCATGGGCCCCGCCCATCTCTGTCAACTTCCTCCATTCTCTTTTTTCCCACCCCAACAGCTCTTTTGACCTCTCTTGGCCCTGGGGAGGACAGAGACTGGGACGAAGCCCAGCGGCGGGAGTCGGGCGGGCGGGCTCCTGACGGGGGCAGACTCCCGGCCCGCTCACTTCCAGAGCCGCAGGAACCCCCTTAGCCTGCCACACTGCCCGCTCCATCCCCAGCTCAGCTCAGCTCCTCTCTGTCAACACCGGAACCAGCGACAACACAGGAAGTGGTTTCAGTTTTTGGGATCCCCCTCCCCCAAACTAGGTTTCTCCCCTCCCCAAGACTGATCCTGAGGGGAGCTGGGCCTTCTCACCTCCTCTTGACCTACTGGGCCAGGGAAAGGCAGGGGGTTCTAGAGGGAGGCAGGGTCTCAGACACAAGCTTATGTCCTAACACCGGCCCCGTCACACAGGGAAGTAGTCAGGGACTGGTTTGCTGAGTTCTGTTCACTGCCCTCCAGCATCACAAGCAGAGGAGGGGACTTGAGTGAACCAAGTGTGAGAAAGAAAAAAAAAAAAAACCACGCTCCCCTGGAAGCTGAGCTAGACAAAAGGCCAGAGAAGACTTGCCTGGGGTCATGAGAGAGGAACACAGAACTTAGTTTGGCTTTTGGCCAGTTCTGGTTAGCCCCAGGAGGAGGAGGACAGACATCTGGAGTCTTCAGATGGCTTCCCGCCTGCCATGTGATGTTATGGCTAGGGGCGTGAATGAAACCTCTGTGCCTCCATTTGTGACAGGGTAAAAAATGGCCCTTATTGGCACTTAACTTACCTCAGGATTGGGGAGGGTTAATTGTGTTTTTGGTTTTTCAGACAGGGTTTCTCTGTATTGTTTTGGAGGCTGTCCTGGAACTCGAAGACCAGGCTGGCCTCGGACTCACAGAGATCCGCCTGCTACTGCCTCCTGAGTGCCAGGATTAAAGGTGTGTGCCACCACCGCCCTTCGGGGAGGGTTAATTGTGAGGCACTTGGGATACTCTGTAAATGGTGACTGATAATCTTCCAGAATGCTCTCTGGCCTTGCAGGATTATCAGGGTTGGGATAAAGCCATAAGGACGAAGTTCAAGTCCAAGACCTTAGGAATCTCGATGCCCAAGGATGAGGGGCACCGTATATATCACCTTGCATAGTTGAGTGTCACAGATTCTAGCTTTCAGATGATATCCCAAATGAACTAGGACCCCCCCCAGATCGTTTACTCTTCATTTGTATCTAAAAGCCCCCCCTACCGTTAGGGATAAACCTAGGATACTCAATTTCCCAAACACTATGCGCTGTCCAGCTCCACAGACAAAGTAACACTTTAAATCAGCTTTTATTGTTCATGAGTTTGGGGTTCCTAGAGATAGCAGTAGCTAGAGGGGAAGGCCTCATCCCTGCATCACTTTTCCTGGGGGGGGAGGATGGCAGAGGTAGGGCAAGGAGTCATCAGCTGGAGGCGCCGCTGGCTACATTTCATCGTCTACGCAACGCCCAGCACATAGCAGGTGCTCAATAAATATTTGCCGGCTACTTAGTGGGCAGCCGGTACCAGAGGCTTCCTTTGGGAAACCATACGCAAGAAACAAACATTTTACACCCAGTTTGCCCGCAGTTCTTGGTCCCCGTTGAGGGATCCTCGGAGTTCACTTTGCCCTCTTGTAGCCGCTCTATTTTCCGGGAGAAGCCCGGCATGCAGTCACTCGGGCATCCTAAACCCTCTCGCCGGGTGCCGTGCACACTCAACGGGGAGCACGCACAAGGAAGCACCACGCTGCTTGTTAAGTCCGGAGTCCTCCAGGCTGCCCGTCACTTCCTTCCCTCGGTGCAGCCTCCTACTTCTGATTCTCTGCACCCGAGTTTAAGGGCACCTCTTGGTGGACTGCAAGACCCCAGGCAACTTGAGGGGATCCGTGTTCTGGGGACGGGGTCAGGCTGGGGGGCGGGATGGGCGCCCTGCGGGCAGAGCCGCAGGGTTCCAGGGCCACCCAGTCGCGAGGCCAGTCATCCTGGGATGCCCCGGCCCCGCGTCGCCCACCACGGGAGCCCGCGGAAAACCTGCGGCCGCTCGAGGGAGGGACGGCGGAACCTGAGCACCGGCTCCGGCAGCGCGCGTAGGCCGCGCCCCGGCGCGTCCCCAAGTCCACCGACCAAGCGCGGGCGGGCGGGCAGGCTCCGCCCCCGCGCGGGCGCGCTCCCGCCGACAGCGTCCGGCAGCGCGGCGCGGCCCCGCCCCCTCCAGCAGCGGTGCGTGCGTGCGTGCGTGCCTCCTGCGAGGGCGGCCCCGCCCCCTCCAGCAGCGTCAGCAGGTCCCAGTGGCTTCGCTGGCGGGCCACGTCTCCCGGGGCCAGCCCGGCCTGGTCCCGCAGCCCTCGGGCCGCCCCGAGCTCCAGCAGCAGCTGCGCCACCTCCACGGCTCCTTCGCGCGCCGCCAGGAAGAGCGGCGTCTGCTCCTGCGGGGCGCGCGAGGGGGGGGGCGGTCAGAGAGTCCCCGCCCACCGGGTGTCAGTCCCCGCCCACCCGACGCTGGGCCCGCCCCCTTTGAGCTTGCTGGATTCCCTCTCGCGCTCCTGGCTCGTTCGGCTGGGTTAGGGGGAAGGATCCGCGGCCAGAGGCTCACCCTGCTGTCCTGGGCGTCTTTATCCGCTCCAGCCTGGAGGAGGGAGCGGGCGGCTCGGGCGTTGTTCACAGCAGCGGCCCAGTGCAGGGCGGTTTTCCCTAGGGTACCACGTGGGAGCCGGTTATCCCCGCAGGTGGGGGACGGACGGACGGGCTCCCGCGTTCTGGTTTTCCACGGGTTCCGGCCTTGGCCCGGGGAGGGAGAGGAAGGGGAGAGCTCCTCGGGTTCCTCGCAGGCGGGAAGCGGTTGCCGCGGCAACCGGCGGTGGGCCGCGAGCGTTGCCCTGGTGATGTCACCGGCGCGCACACGCGCGCGCGCGCGGGAGGGACAATGGGTATTGTCCTGGAGCGGTGGGACCCGGGGTTATCCCGGTCCCGTTTCGTGGGACTGAGGCAGGATATTGCTGCCGTGGACGGCGAAGGGAGAAACTCGCTCTCCATACCTCGGCGTAGGTGGGGCATCCTCTAGTCTGTCCCGGCTTGCGCCAGCTGTGTGAACCTCACCTCGTTCCCGCCCTGCCCACTTTTCGATAGCACCCCGGGCTCCAGCCAGCCATTACCCCTTTTATCTCTGGCTCCCACATCCGCTCGGGCTGCGATCAGTTCTTCAACCAGGTCCTCCACTGCCAGCCTGGCAGCCAGCATCAGGGGCGTAGTCCCGTCCTCTGTGCGTGCATTCACAGCCGTCCGTCGGCTGGCCAGTAGGAGCTGGGGAGACAGACAAGGGCCTGTGGATATCCCCACCCCCACCCCCCGGGTAACCCTGGCCTTCTAGGTCAGGGCCCTCGTGATTTTGTTGTCTGTTTTGGTTTTGATCCCACTATACAGCCCAGGCTAGCCTGGGACTCAAGAGATCCGCCTGCCTCTGCCTCCCCAGGGCTGGGATTTAAATGCTAGGCTCTTGAGCCCCCTTCTCCAGGTCACTGCCTGCCAGACCTTCCCCTTTCAAGGTCTCCGGTCTCCGTTTCCTCTAGAAACTTCCCTAGAGAAGACCTGTCCGTTTTACTTGCACATTTACTCCTGCTTCCTGTCGGGGACCCCAGTGTGTGCTGACCTGGCAGACTTCCCGAGCATCGGCAGCCACTGCAGTGTGAAGTGCGGTGCGCCCTGCCTGGTCAGGCTGGTTGGGGTTGGCTCCAGCCTCAAGGAGGCGGCGGGCTGCAGTTGGCCGAGAGAATCGGGCAGCCAGGTGCAGGGGTGTCTCTCCAGTGCCCACGGTGTGAGCCTGGGGGCGGGCCCCTCCATCCAGCAGTGGTTCACAGGGCTCAGGATTTCCCAGCCACGGTCCCTGGACAATGGTGGACTCCACTCGCTCACAGAGGACTGCGGACATCAGGGGTGTCACCCCATCTGTGGGTGAGGATGAGTACAAGGCCAATCAGAAAGAACACAAGAATAACGACCTCGGGGAGAGTTACAGCCAGAAGAAGACAAGCTCTGCCTCTTTGGGGGGCAGAGGGTGGTGGTGGGGGCCGGTGTTGAGACAGGGTCTCACTATGTAGCCCTGGCTGCCCTGGAACTCAATAAACCAGGCTGATCTTGAACTCACAGAGATCCACCTGCCTCTGCCTTCTGAGTGCTGGGATTGAAGGCGGGCGCCACTCCGCCTTGATTTAGTGTTTCATTAGGAGCAGGGGCAGGAAGGATTTAATTTTCAAAGGTTCTCAGTCTTGAACCTTAGTCACAGGGCTGGTTAGATTACCCCGTGCCCCAGCTTGCTGAGAGTTTTGAGTTTGTATTCCTGAGAGCTCTGCTGTGTCCCGGGTCCCCGCCGTGAGAGCCGCTGTTCTAAAGGCTTCAGTTAGGATACTCGTGGGTTTTGCCTCTAAAAGGGTCAGAGATAGGAAGGATTTTTTTGGGGGGATCTAGGTTGGTTGTGTACCAGGTCCACAAGTGTCCATGTCCTGAGCCTCCACGTCACACTCTTGAGGAGGTGTCAGCATGGCGGCCACCCGTGGGAGCTCTCCACAGCCACTGTTCAGTGTCCAGAGCTGGCGCTTGGAGGCTGAGGCTGTTTCTCCAGCCTTGGGATAAGAGGAAGAGGAGGGAAGGACACTGAGTCTTCCCACTGCTGCCAGCGCCTCCACACCACTCCCCGGCAACCTGACCCACCTCCTCTCCCTCCTCGGGGCCCGAGCACACGGCCACTCCGTCCTCCTCCACTTCTGCCTCCGGCTTCAGCGCCCTGAACGGGGTGAGTAGGTAGGGGTTCTACAGGTGAGGGCTAACTGGCATCTCCGGCATCTCCAACACTGGGGAGCCCCCCCCCACTTCTGTAGTAGAATTCCTTAGCACTCTTGACACCCCCCTCCCCGAATCCCAGGCCCTCCCCAGCCTCACTTGAGACCTATGCTGTCCTGGCCTAGTGGGGGCCTCCGCCCATGGGGAGCCTGCTGTGTCCGAGGCTTTCGAACGAAGCCAGGGGGCAGCCACAGGGCTCCATGTTCTCGCCGCTGCTGCTCGCGCCGCCTCCGCCGCCGGATGAGCTGGAGGACCAGAAGAGCCCCAAGGGCCAGGAGAAGCACCCCAGCCACGGGTGAACACAGGACAGGCCAAGGAAGCTGGCTGACAGGGGGCCCTGGCAGGGGAGAGACGGTCACAAAAGGGGGAGCTTTCTTGGTGAGACGGGGCCAGTGGAGGAGACTGCCTCAGCTTCCTTACCTGTCTGTCCCATAGTTAATGTGTTCATGGTAAAATGCTTAGAGGGGAGAGCCCACGGGATACGCTAGGCTATGTGTGATAGCTACTGTTCTTTTATGAACTGGAACCCAAGGTCCGCAGCAGGACTATCGCCAGAGGTTAGTACCAAGTTCTTAGGGAAGAACGAATGAGCCAGAAGGAGACTCATTTCAAAGAGCTGTTAGCGAGGCCAAGCTCCCCCACACAGAACATTTTGGGCTCTCAGTTGGATCTCTACCAGAGAGGGCATGAGCGCGGGTCGTGGGAAATGGTGGGGATCACCTACTGGGTCCTGCTTGAGGGTGAGCAGCCAGCAAGGGTCCGGGCAGCAGGGACTCCAGGGCGCCCACCGCAGCCAACGCCGCCAGGAAGCGCAGCAGGAGCCCAGAGTCCCAGGGACAGCGGGATGCAGGGTGTTCCGGACCACAGCGCGACAAATCCACACCCATCACCACCACAAACCTGGAGAAAAGAAGACGCGTCCGGGACCCCTGTTCAGCCCCTGCTCCCCTTCTCCGGCTCCCCTTAAGTAACTAATGCCCGGCCCTCCCCTCCGTCTCTTGCTTACCCAGCGCCAAGGGAGTCTGCCTCCTTGCCCGGGGTGTGAGGGGCCTGTCTTTCCCGTGAAGAGGGATCCCGAGTTCCGCCCAGCTCCTCTTTGGCCCGGGCCCCCGGATAGGGGAACACCATGTCCCTGCCATCACTGTCCTTCCTCACCCAGAGCCCGACCCTCAGAGTCAGGGACAGTACTCGGGCCAGAGCCAGCAGCTGCTGATCCAGAGCTGGGGGGCTCAGCACCACCAGCAGGGCAAGGGAGGGCCCCCACTCTGAGTCTCCGCCTTCTGGCCTGCAGTCGCCCCCGTCCCAGCCACACTCCGCGCTGTGGCACCCTTTTTCACAGCGGCCGTTGTGGAAGTGGTCTTGGCAGAACTGGTCATAGGCTGGGCTGTGGGTAGAGGAGAGGTGGACTCGGGCATCTTCATAGACCGCTACTGCCTCTGACACCCTGGTGATTAAGGGTGGTGGCCAGACCCCCTGACAATCTACTGACACCATCTCCTGAGGCCAACCTTTCATCCTGCCCCCCTCCCAGAAAGAGGGTCCTAGACCCCTTCCTCTTTGGGAGTGATGGTTTCCAGGGGAGGTTTTCTTTTTCTGTTTTTGGTTTTTCCAGACAGGGTTTCTCTGTATGGCTTTGGAGGCTGTCCTGGAACTAGCTCTGTAGACGAGGCTGGCCTCGAACTCACAGAGATCTGCCTGTCTCTGCCTCCCGAGTGCTGTGATTAAAGGCATGCGCCACCAACGCCCGGCTGAGGGGAGGTTTTCTACCACAGGATGTCTGGATGAGGGATGCTGAAGCCTAAGGCCTTGGAGCTCTCAGGGAGTACAGACCAAGGCTCTGGGTTGGAGCCCAGAGTGTTTCTTAGCATGGGGACTCCCTGGAGTCCAAAGCTCACCGTCCTATCAACTCAGGCACGTGTGTCCCCTCACCTCCGCCCCATCCCACCCCTCATTCCCGGGCTCCAGACTCACGTGCAGGTTGGAGGGATCTCACAGTCATAGCCATCGAACAGACACGCCTCAGAGTCGCACTGTGGGTGGCACCGTCCGTCCCGGAAGAGAAGCCAGCACTGGGAATGGGGGGGACAGCCCTTCCAGGGGTCTGGGACCCCCAGGGAGCAGTCCCCCCCATCCCAGTCTCCTCCTGGACCACTGCAGCCAGCGTCACAAGCCCCATCACCGCCTCTGCCCTCACAGCCATCTGCCCCTGGCCTTTGACACCTGGGCCCCGGAGAGTCGGGAGGGCAGGAGCACTGAAAGCCAGCGTTGCCCAACCCGGGCGTCTCAGAGCAGTTACCGTTGTGTAGGCAGGGCGAGGGGGGCCCACAACCTTGTGAAGCTGGGGGTGTCAGGCAGTCAGGGCCCCCGAAGCCACCGAGGCAGGCACAGAGGGGTGGGGAGCCTGGCTTAGGGGAGGGCAGACAGAGGCCTCCGTGGTGGCAATGGTGGATGCCACAGGAAGGGGCTCTGCGGCCGCAGGTGGAGCCTTCAAAACCCTGCAGCAGAGAAGAGAGGACACGGGAGGACCCGCGTCAGAAATTCCTGGGATAACCCTGCCCAGAGGGCTCCAGGCGGTCATCTACAAGGGCACCTCGGAGAACGTCAAGTCGATTGCAATGGATGCTGCAGTTGTAACCCCTGCCAACTCCACACACTGGCATATTGCAGTGTGGCGGGAATGTGAGGGGCGGGGTTATGCGGCCAGGCTCCGTGTCAGGGTCCAAGCCCGTGAGACTGGTGGGCTAGTGCAGTGGACCACCGACTGGGACGTCCTTGGAGACCGTCACAAGCTCTCCTCTCCATTCCCAGGGTGAGCGGGGGAGGGCACGAGCAGAGGGAAGCGTTTGCCGTCTTGGTTCCTGGGTTTGGCTTGTGAGTGTTACCGACAGGGTAACGAAGGAAGAAGGCACGACTGTTGTCACAACCCAAGGCCCTGCCATGAGCCCCTCACACCTGTCCCCCTCATACAGCTTAAAGAACTTGTCTAAAGTTACTCTAGGAAGGCTTGGCTTTGTTGTGTCTATTTTTTTGAGATGGTGTCATGTAGCCCAGACTGAATGAAAGTCACTGGGCCAAGGATGACCTTGAACTCAGTGATCCCCACGTCTGACCTCCCAAAGGGCAGGGACAATCGCGCTGCCCTCGGACTCTGCCTTTCGCTGTTTCTGAGAACCAGGGTGAACTTGGGCTTTCTCCAGGTGTTCTATTTCCGATGCCCGGCCCCCCCCCACCGCCCTAGGGTTTTGGCTCTGGTTTTCTTATCTTCCATCAGGGTGGGGAGAAGAGAGAGAAATGGGTGTTGTTGCAACACCTACCTTGGGGCAGTGGCAGGTGAAGCCAGGGTGTGGCCCCGTGGTGACCTCGCAGGACCCTCCGTTGGAGCAGGGTTGGCTCTGGCAGGGGTCTGTCTCCACCTCACAGCGCTGGCCTGTGGTGGGGGTGGGGGTGAGGTTGGAGGCAGAGGGTGGGAAGTCTGCCTGTTAAAGGGGGGGGCTGTCTGGGTTTCCCTGCTCTCAGCTGTGTCCCCCGGAGACCCCAGCCCTCACCTGTGTGTCCAGGCAGACACTGGCAATAGAAGGCATTGGCTAGGGAGTGGCAGGCGGCAGTGCCCGTGGGGTGGCAGGGCCGGTCGAGACACTCGTCCACATCCCCCTCACAGCGCGGCCCCACAAAGCCTGGAGGGCAGGCGCAGTGGAAACCCCCAGGCCTGGGGGTGCAGGTCCCTTGGTGGTGGCACGGTTGAGACCGACAGGCGTCCTGTTCTTTGGAGCAGTTCTGTCCTTCGTAGCCCGGGGCGCACTGCAGACACAGGAGCCGGTGGGTAAACTGAGCTCAAGGTGGTCTGACAGGTGCCCACCTCCACAGCCAAACTCCTCATCCATCGCAGCCTGTCTCAGCACCACAGGATACGAGAGACTGCTCAGCGAGAGAGAGCTGAGGGGACCAGCAGCCGCTCACCCAGGGGCTAGCGGCCATGACAGGCTGCAGAAGAGACCCAGCAAGACAAAGGCCCCTGACTCTAGGCTTAGGTGCTGAGCCCCCGACCGACCTTGCCCCGCCTTCTAATCACTAGGAAGCTAGATAGCCTCTGTGTGGCAGGGAACCAACCAGAAGCTAGCTGGCGGGCTCTGGAATGCAGAGCATAGCAACCACCCAGGGAGGGCTTCTAGGCCATAGCAACCAGGCTGCAGTTGCAGCTGCAGCTGACCACTCAGGACGGGCTGCCCAAGGCCGGAAGTGCACCAATCCCGAGACTGTTGCGGGCCCCAGACACTCCCCTTGCTCTACCCCAATGTGTTCCCTGCCCCACTGCTGCTCTGGGTCCCGCCTGCTCCACACGCTGTGTCGGACTGGACTGACTGACGGACGGAGGTACGGGTTAACTCGTAAAATTGAAGACTCTTGCTTTTGCATCGGATCGGGTCTCTTGGCGATTTTGGGGTTCAGAGTCTGGACACAGCAGAGGTTGACCAAACAATGCAACACTAAGCATTGTCTCATTTCTGGTGAAACAAACCTCTTTTTCCCCCTACTGCCTTACCCTCCAGCCTCTCTCACACGTTAAGAGTCCCCTGAATAACTACTTGTGACACGCGTGCGTGCGTGCGTGCGTGCGTGCGTGCGTGCGTGTGTGTGTGTGTGTGTGTGGACTTTTCAACCAGTCCTCAGGATTTCCCACCTTTTGCTTGAGACAGGGCCTCTTATTGGCTGGGGACTTTAGCTGACCTGCTAACCCCCAGGATCTGCCTCCCGGCTCACCGGGTTACAGGCATGCGCTGCAGAGCCACGCTTTGTACTTGGGCTTTGGGGATCGGACTCAGATCTTCAGGCTTCTGAGGGGATTGCTTTCTTGGCTAAGCCACCTCCCGACCAGGCAGCTTTTTAAGCAGTACAGATAAAGGGAAGGGTAGAACTTACCCGAGCCGGGCGTTGGTAGCCCATGCCTTTAATCCCAGTACTTGGGAGGCAGAGGCAGGCGGATCTCTGTGAGTTCGAGGCCAGCCTGGTCTACAGAGCGAGTTCCAGGTCAGCCTCCAAAGCCACAGAGAAACCCTGTCTTGAAAAAACAACAACAACAAAAAAGAACTCACCCCTGTCTGTGAAGCTTAGTCAACAGAGACAGCACTGATTGCACCGGATGCATAATCTGTATGTATGTCTAACCTTACACCGTCACCGTCCGCTTAGCAACAGTAAAGAAATCCCATTTAACCCCAACTTCACACGTAAGGAAACAGCTTGCAGAAAGGTGAAGACGCCTCCTCCGGAAGCCACACCGGAGTCAGTCAGCAAGACTGACTCTGCCCAGGGCCACACCGTGGTTTTTGCTTGTGAGGGCAAAGTCACAGGTTCTATGGCATGCTAGAAGGGAGGCTTCGGAGAACTGGAGAGAACGGGTTCACAGAGAATCCGGAGAGCTGTAGGAACGTGTGGAGGGCGTCTTGGAAGCCTTTGGGGAGGGAGTTTCACGAGGACGTGGAGTGGAAGAGCCAGGGCACAGAGATTCCCACGCCAGGATACATACGCGTCTCATCACGTTTGAGACAGGGTCATCCCTAGTCCCATCCTGAAAAATGTTCCTGAGGGTTACATCTGTCGATGCTGGGGCAAGTAACTAAGTGGGCTAAGTGTTTGCCTTGCGGAGTGGTTTGAATAAACATGGCCCCTCCAGGAGTCCATAGGGCGTGGTCTTGTTGGAGTGGGTGTGGCTTTGTTGGAGGAAGTGTGATGGGGGGTGTCCTGTGTGTGTGTGTTTCTCTTATCGGCTGATAAATAAACACTGTTTGGCCAATAGAGGCAGGAAGATAGGCGGGACTAGGAGACAAGAATTCTGGGAAAGGTAGGCACAGGGAGACCAAGGAGGATGCTATGTAGCCCTATGTAGCCGAGGAAAGAGTAACAGGTCCGGGCATTCTCCGGTAAGCCAAGAGCACGCGGAAATACATAGATTTATAGAAACGGGTTAGTAATAAGACAGAACTAGTTAATAAGTAGCCCTAGCCATCGGCCAATAGTTTTATGGTTAATATAGCGTCCGTGTATTTCTTCGGGGCTGAGAAGGGCAGGGGGGGCCTGGCAGGACAAGAAACCTCGGACAGCAGAAGTGCTTCACTAGAGGGTGGGCTTTGAGGTCTCAGGAGCTCAAACCAGGCCTAGTGGCTCACTGTCTCCTCCCGCTGCCTGCAGAATAAGATGCAGGGCTCTCGCCACCTTCTCCAGCACCGGGTCTGCCTGCGCGCTCGCTGCAATGCTCCCCGCCATGACAATAAACCAAACCTCTGAATCGTAGCCACATGTACACGCTTTCCTTTGTAAGAGCCGCCTGGTTGTGGTGTCTGTTCCCAGTGTCTAGTCCCCCAAGAAAGTCCTTTTAACAAGGTTGGGCATTTAGACAAAAGGCCCCATTCCGTCAGTGGCTTGAAGAAAGTTCCTGCTTGGCCACAAAGGTAGTCATTCTCCTAATAATCTTGGGCAAGAGGATTATTGTCAAGGTTAATGCTAGTCTCTAGGCTCCCTGCTCATAGGTCCCCTTTCTCTAGTTCCCATTTAACCCTGAAAAAAAAATTCCCCTGTCACATCTTGCTTTCCTGAGAGACACCCTTAGTGGTTTGGGATGAACTGGTCTCTTTTCACCCTTGAGGTGGCTAGTTTCGATTTCTTTATTGTGCCCATTTTCATGCAATTAGTAATAGAAGCCCTAACTAAGACACTAGCATACACATGGTCCTAGGTTTGATTCCCCGTAACTATAAAGTAGGTGTGGGGGTGCATACCTACAGTCCCAGCACTGACTAGGTGGGAGGCAGGAGAGTTTATGGTCATCTGAAGCAACATAGTGAGTTCAAGGCCAACCTGGGCTACATGAGACCAAGCCTCAAAGAAAAAACAAGAAAAGAAGTAGAAGTGTAGGGACTGGATGGGGATCTCTGAGTTCAAGGCCAGCCTGGTCTACAAAGCATGTTCCGGGACAGCCAGGGTTACACAGAGAAACCCTGTAGTGATGATGATGATGATGATGATGATAATAATAATAATAATAATAATAATAATAATAATAATAATAATAAAAGGTCCAGGGGCAGGAGAGGTGACTCATTGAGAGCACTGGCTGCTCTTATAGAGGCCTGGGTTCAAGTCCCAGCATCGACGCAGTTTCTCACAACCATCTGTGACTCCAGTTCCAGGGTATCTGACTCTATCTTCTGACCTCCATAGGTCCTTGCCATGCATATGAGAGATCCCAACTCAACATTTTTAGACCCCTAGTGACTAGCCCATCACAGAGTGACTTGCCCTTCTGCCCTCTCCTGAGAAACTGGAGACCTCAAGATAAACTTAAAAGATAACCCTCCCTGATCCAGGAACTAGCTCACCATATTCCTGCTCAGTGTTTAACTGTACAATGCCCAAAGAATGCTTGCTTGAGATAACCTTCCTGTTAAGACATAAGCTACCATTTAGCTTCTCATCCGTTATGTTTATGATGTTTGCCTAACTCCCCGATTCAGTTTTTCCCCTTTAAAAGCCCCCGACTGCAGCTACTAGGGGTCGAACTCCTCTGCCCCTGCGAGGGTCATGAGCTCGGCCCCGGTGCACTGGTTCCCCGAATAAACCTCGTGTGCTTGCATCAAGAACGGTCTCTCTCGAATTACTGGGGCGTCCGCTTATCCCAAGACTTGAGTGAGGGTCTCCCCACTCTGGGGGTCTTTCACATACACACAAAGCTCTCATACACACAACATTTTTAAAAAGCTGAGTTCCTGAGCACAGGATTTAAGCAGGTTGTGCTTTTACTCCCAGCGTCTCCTCTCCCGGATAGTGGCCCGTACCCTCGAGGAGAGGCCCTCTCTCCAGCCCAGAGAAAAAAAACAAACAAACCAGGCACCAACCAGAGGCAGGTGCCTCCAGGTCACCCTGTGGGGCAGGCATAAGAGGCAGGAAGAGGCTGTTCTAGGCAGAGCCGCACACAGTAGGGTCTGAGGTCCGAAGGGGGATCACGCCATGGGTGTGTGTGAAAGAGACAGTTCGTGACCCTGGGGCAGGAAGCAGGACAGTGGGGACAGGAGCGGGCGTGGCCGAGGACAGGGCTTTGGAGGGAGTTGTCCCTGAAGGTGTTAATGGGGGAGGGATGGTCAGCTTCTGATTTTTAGTAGATCCCTTCAGCAGTGGGGTGAAGACTGAACCAGCAGAAGGACAAAAGAGGAGGCGAGGAGTTTGATGTAGGTTATCAAGGTAGAATTAAAAAAAAAAAAGGCCAGGCGGTGGTGGCGCACACCTTTAATCCCAGCACTCGGGAGGCAGAGGCAGGCGGATCTCTGTGAATTCCAGGCCAGGCTGGACTGACAGCCTCCAAAACAATACAGAGAAACCTTGTCTCGTAAAACCAAATAAAAAATAAAAAAATAAAAAAAATAAAAAAAAGGATGAAGGGAAAGATGTGGAAGGTTTTTGAAACAGCCTGACGTGGTGGGTGGATGGGCACGCGGGCTACAGGGAGCACTGGATAAGCTAGGTTCTCACCAACCCTCTCTAGACCTCTTACCTGGCAGACGTAGCCGTTGGGCTGCTGGGCCACACAGGTGGCGCCGTGCCGGCAGGGCTTGGGCTCGCAGGGGTCCACGTTATCCTGGCATAACCTGCCTTGGAACCCAGGAGCACAGAGGCAGAAATAGGAGGAGCCCCTGTCGATACAGCGGCCTCCGTTCTGGCACAGGTCGGAGACCTCTACGCCTGGGAAGACAGACAGACAGACAGGGGAGGGGTGGATCTAAGTTGGGTGGAAATATTCTCCGGTGGCGGGGAGTGGGGGACCCAGACGTAGAGTATTCTGTAAGAGGCTGGGCAGCTGAGATGCTGGTGCTGTTGTCGGGTTATACTGGTTCACCCCGGTGGCCTCCCTAGCCTTTGTGGGACTGAGTGACTCCAGGTGAGACAGGCTGTGCTAAACCGGAGTCTCGTCCGGGCTGTTGATATTGGCTACAGCAGCAGAGCGGAGCTGTGTACGGCTGCCTGCCCCGTGTGTGTGGAACCGTAGAGTGAGTTACCCTAGTTTCTCTTGGTTGTTTCAGCTGTGACACAAGCTTTGAGGCTGCCCTGGGGCTGGTGACTGGGGCTGCGGGTACCTTGGCTCATCGCAGCCTTCTGGCAGGACACGGGGAGGTCACAGTGAGGCCCTGTCCACCCCTGGAGGCACAGGCACTGGAAGGAGGGCCCGCTCTGGACGCACCGGGCAGTGCGCGGGCAGGGCTTCTGGGCACACAAGTCTGCCAGGGTCTGGGGGTCGGGAGAGAACACGAGATATGAGGGCCTGTACGTCTGGGATCCGGAGGTGAGCCTCTGCCAACGGTAGCACCCTCGAAATCTCTCGTTTCCAAGGTGACCTGCTCGCGAACCCACCGAGCCAACGACCCTCTCCAACTTCACATTTCAGTTCAGTCTCCAGGATTAGAAATTCATACAGCTCACCCCCAACACCCAGACTTTTTTTGGGGGTCACATGGGGGTGGGTGGGAGATAAGGTCTTTTCTACCCCACGATGTCCTCAAACTTGCGGTGAGTAGCTGAGGCTGGCCTTAAACTCCTGATTCTTTGGCCTCTGCCTCCCAAGTGTTGGACTAATACCATGGGCTTCCCTTCTTCCTGCACCTCACATGCAAGTGAGAGGTTAACCCTTCACATCCCTTCACGTGGACATCTGTCCCAGTTTCCCTGCTGCCCAGCCGTCAGTCCCCAAGGCCCAATCAGCTGGAGCGCTCCAGCCTCTCCCACTTGGCACCTTTGGGTAACCGCACCTCACCTGGCAGCTGCTTCCTGTATAGCCAGGGTTGCAGAGGCAGCGGGCACCCTGAGGTGTGTCTTGGCAGGTCGCCTTGTTCCTGCAGGGGCTGGGGAAGACAGAGACACTGCAGTGGGAGGGTCTGGGAGCTGGGGAGTGTCTGATGTGGATAAGGAGTTGGGTTGAGGGTAAATGGCAGCCCAGCTTCTTGGAGGAGGGGTGGCCAGCAGGTGGGGGGCCGTGGTAGCCCAGAGCCCAAAGGGAGCAGCGAAGAGGAAATGGGGGCTGAGGGTTGCCCCCTCCCCCTGGGGGGCTGGCACCATGCTCACCTGTCTGCACAGGTGGGGCTAATCTTCCTCTCACAGTGAAGCCCCTGGAAGCCCGTGGCACAGAGGCAGAAGAAAGTGCCAGGCTTGTTCACGCAGGTGCCCCCATTGAGGCACGAGGCTGGAGGGAGGAGTCTGTGAGGGGTTGGGTTCCATGCCCGGAACCTGGCCTGTGACCCCGGGCACACGCAGTGCAAAGGTTGTACGCCTCTCACCAAGACGGCTTACTGTTGTCCAGTTAGTTATTTAAAACGTGTTCTTACATGTACACATTTAAAATTGCTTTTGCATTCATATGGTGGGGGGGGGTTATGTGCGTGCCACAGTGGGCGTGTGGAGGTAAAAGGACCCACACTTTGAGGGGTCGGCTCTCTCTCTCCTGCCGTGTGGGTCCTGGGGATTGAACTCCTCCTGTCTTCTTCAGGCTTGGCGGTGGCAAGGGACTTGATCCTCTGAGCTATTTCTCAACCTTTCATCTCTCTCTATATATTTTTTGGACAGGCCCGTTTAAACGGGACATGTAGCCAAGGATGGCTTTGAACTCCCGACCCTCTGCTTCCACCCCTGAAAGGGCTGGGATTACAGGTGAGCGCCACCATCCCTTGTGGTGCCGGGGGTTGAACCTGAGGCGTCATGGGTGCTAGGCGGGTCTTCTACCATCTGAAGTTCACGACAAGCCTCCAGCTAACACCTTCAAAGCCGTGCCGCGGGCACCCAGCCCAGCCCCTGTGACCCGCTGTGTGGTTCAGAACCCAGGAGAGCACTCACCGGACACACAGCGGTCCGTGACAGTTTGGCAGTGGGGACCCGTGTGACTTGGAGGGCAGGCGCAGGAGTAGCCCCCAGGCCTGGGGCTGCAGGAGCCTCCATTGAGACAGGGCCACGAGTGACAGGCTGTGACCTCCTCATCACAGGACAGCCCTGAGGGAGCAGGCGAGCTCTGAGAAAGGGGGGGATCCTCCCTACTCTCTTGCCTTATGCGCTTCATCGGCTTTCCGCGCACCCCTATCCTATAGCCACGCCCCGTCCCTACAGCCCCTCCCCCCGCCCCCAGCCACCCTCTTCCTTCACCTCCCGTGCACTGTGGCCCCCACAACCCACACTCAGTTCTCCTCCTGGCGGAGCTCATAGCCACAGCTCCGACTCGCGCGGCTTTAGACTCGCGCGGCTTTAGACTCGAGTGATCCAGGGAGAGACTCACCTGCGTATCCCGTGGGGCAGGTGCAGTTGTAGCCAGAGGGCTGGGGGTGGCAGGTCCCCCCATGGGCACAGGGCGTGGAGATGCATCCCCCAAGCTCTGTCTCACATTCTGGCCCAGTCCAACCCGCGTCACACACACAGGAGGATCTGGCAGAATAAAAAGGGGGGGCGTGTCGCTCCCTCTTTATTTTGTTGATTGGACCCTTGAGATCATCTCCTTTTTGGTCCCCGAGACTCTTGTTTGCCCCCTCTCCCCGTTGTAAGGAATGTTTTACCTATCGTTTTATGGGTATGGGTGCTTTGCATGTGTGTCTGGGCACCGTGTGTGTGTGTGTGTGTGTGTGTGTGTGTGTGTGCGCGCGCGTGCGTGTGTGCGTGGCGCCTGTGGAGGCCAGAAGAGGGCGTTGGATCCCCGGGACTGGGAGTGTGATGACTGTGAGCCACCGTACAGATTCTGGGAATCAAGAGCAGCCGGTGCTCTTAACCACTGAGCCATCTCTCCAAGCCCATGCTCCTTATTGTTATTGTTATTATTATTATTATTTTACTTAAAAAGGACGGGTCTTATGTAGCCCAGGCTGGCCTTCAAATTACTGTGTAGTTGTGGATGAGGCACTGTGCCGACTGAACACACGCTCTCTCCCTCTTGCTCTCTTCTTCCTCACCCCCATCCTCTTCTCCCTGGGGTCTCCTGTAGCTTGGGCCTGCCTCAACACTCACTACAGAGCCGCCTGTGGCCTTGGCTGCCCGATTCTCTTGCTTTAACAAGGACTACAGTCATGTGATTGGATTACAGGCGTTTGGTAACTCACCTGGCTTGCTCCGTGTCAGGAAGTGCCCACGCAAAGATGCCCAATAGATGTTTATGTAAGGAGAGATGAGGCAGCCCTGGTATTTTGTTGTTGTTGTTTGGTTTGGTTTTTCGAGACAGGGTTTCTCTGTGTAGCTTTGGAGTCTGTCCTGGAACTAGCTCTTGTAGACCAGGCTGGCCTCGAACTCACAGAGATCCTCCTGCCTCTGCCTCCCGAGTGCTGGGATTAAAGGCGTGCGCCCCCACCGCCTGGCTCAGCCCTGGTATCTATGCTCTTCTCTCTGCCCTGACCCTGTAGTCTTCCGCCACCCTCATGATGCTCAGACACTCCCCTCCGTGGGTACCACTCATCAAGGGTGCCTTCCCTTCCACTTTCCCAACGAGATTTGCCGTCTCCTTCCTGTTCCCCCATTGGTCAGATCCCACTGGCTGGCACCCTGCTCACTGCTGCCTTCTGTTCTACTGAGGCTGATGGGGAGGAGGGCACAGTAGAGGTCGGCGTTACCTTTGGCAATGGCCATGGTGGCAGGTGCAGTTGTCCTTAGCAGGGACACAGCCAGGACTTCCATCGGGGCAGAGGCAATGGGCTGTGTCTTCCTGATCTTGGCATTGCTGAGCAGGTTGGCACAGGTTGGGGGTGCACAAGGGAACTTCACACAGCTGGCCTGTGAGTGTGGGTGGGAGGGAGGAGTCTGAGGGAAGTCAGCTCCTTTAGGTCCTGAAGGGTCAAAGACTGGTGTGTGTGACATCTCGCTCTCCATGCATCTGTCCTTTCTTGGTCTCTGTTGACTTCAGGACAGGACTGTCTTTCCTACATCCCTGCCCTGTTCCTTCCTGAGCTCTGGGTCTCCTGTAGCTCCCTGACTGGAGCTTTTACCCTCCGAGCGGCTAACTCCCCTTTACTGGGCTGCCTGGCTTCCTTCCCTCCTTCCTTCCCTCCCTCCTTCCTTCCTTCCTTCCTTTCTTTTGTTTTTTTGAGACAGAGTTTCTCTCAGTAGCTTTGGAGCCTGTCCTGTAGACCAAGCTGGCCTCGAACTCACAGAGATCCGCCTGCCTCTGCCTCCCAAGTGCTGGGACTAAAGCCATGCGCCACTACTGTCCAGCTCTGCCTGACTTTCTGTGACCCGCTCTGCTCTCAAGGTCACTTCCTCCAGGAAGCCTTTTCATTTCCAGTCTGGGTTGGGTTGCGTCCTGTACTCCCATGGGAAGACATGGGCTTCATAACTGAATGTAGGAGTTGCAAAAAATTTGGCAACAGTAAAACTTTTCTAACATACAATGACCAAAAAATAATTCAAAAATCAAATACAGCATGGATCTGAGATGTTTGATCATGCAGCCCCATGCAGCCCTGGTTCTGAGCCCACAGAATGTGTCACTACTCAATAATGACAGCAGCAAAGTTGCCCCAGACACCTGGCTCACAATGACAGCAACAAGGGTGTCCCGACACCTGGCTCAGATTTGAGATTATCACATGTTATAAACTGTGTTTATACTGTATACATGGAGTTTTCCTTTTCCTATTTATTTATTTATTTATTTATTTATTTATTTATTTATTTATTGAGACAGAGTTTCTCTGTGGATTTGGAGGCTGCCCTGGAACTAGCTCTTGTAGACCAGGCTGGTCTTGAACTCACAGAGATCCACCTGCCTCTGCCTCCTGAGTGCTGGGATTAAAGGCGTGCACCACCAACGCCCACCCCATTATAAGGTAAGCACTTTTGCACTGACTAGCTTAAGAGGTGTCATTCTCATTCTGTTTTTACATCCTGACCAACAAACACTCACCAGTGGGCTCCTCCCCACCCCAGTGGGCTCCTCTCCACCCCAGTGCTCACACACCCTCCTAGTTCTTTCTCTTGTCTCCTGACCTGTGAACCCAGGACGGCAGAGGCAGGAGAAGGCTCCTGGGAGGTCGAGGCAGCTGGCTCCCGTGGGGCAGGGGTCACTCAGACACTCGTCCGCCTCCGTCTCACAGCGTGGCCCTTCAAAGCCTGTAGCGTAGGAGAGGGTCAGGGGTTGCACCGATGGGCCCCCCTCCCCCGCGGTCTGAACCTCAGTTTACCTGGGAGACACTCGCAGTGGAAGGCTCCAGGCTGGTCTTGGCAGCGCCCCCCATTAGCACAGGGGGCACTGCTGCACTCATCCACGTCTTCCTCACAGCTGGCGCCCGTGAACCCTGGCGGGGGAGGGGTGGGAAGGGAGGGTGCTCACGGTCACTCGGGGAGGTGCAGTGTGGACAAAAGTGACTCTTCTGAGAGGCTCAAGGCGCTTGGGTGCAGGGCAACAGAAATGATTCAGAAGGAGCGGAGCCCAGCTCCTGCTGGCTATGATGCTGCTAGGCTGTGGGCAAGCTACCCAGCTTCCCTCTGGCCCTCATTTCTTCCTAGTGATGGCGGCTGGACTGGGCGTAAGGTGCTTACCTTAGACACTCGTGCCCTGCCTCCCATCCCCAGCACGGATAAAGAACCTGTCTCATGTCACCCCGGGAATAGAGGCAGTCTCTGTGTGTGGTGGCCCCGCCAAAGCCAGCCAGTGAGCGGACAAGCGGGGGAGTACACCGAGGAGAGGAGAATGGCAGGACAGAGGGGAGGGTGGCAAGCTAGCAAGGGAGGACTTGGGGGTGCTTTGGCCAAGAGGGAGGGGGGCCGGAATGGTCACCCACCAGGGAGGCAGATGCACAGGAAGCCGTTGAGCAGGTCATGACAGCCAGCTTGGTTCAGGCAAGGGTTAGAGGCACACTCGTTGGTCTCCACTTCACAGAGCTTCCCTTCCAGGCCTGAGGACACAGACGCGGACACCTGGGTTCTCAGCAGCGCTCGGCCTTCGATTGGCAGAGTTTTCCTTTCCCTCAGTGCTGCCGGCCTGTGCTGCCCTGATGAGCCTGAGGCTTAGATGCTCGCGCATGCGTGCGCGCGTGCATGTGTGAATGCGTGTGTGTGTGTGTGTGTGTGCGTGCGTGTGTGTGTGCGTGTGCGTGTGTGCGCGTGTGCGCGTGCGTGTGTGTGTGTGTGTGTGTGTGTGTGTGTGTGTGTCGGCTTCCCTCGGGTCTCAAGGCTCAGGGAGCAGGGTAGCTTTGAGGGCTGAGAGGAAGTGCTGTTTGAAGCCCTTTCTGTGTACCTACTGTGTGGGGCTCTAACCTGGTGGGCTGCCCAGCCTGGAGATTCTTGGAGTACAGTGCAAGATGGGGTGTCTGTCTGGAGGGCGATCAGCCCCTGTATACTATCTAGGCCCCTGTGCCAGGGGAACCGGGATCCTGGCAGGGGTGTGGTGATGGTGGTGGGGATGGTGGTGGTTGTGGTGCTGTTGGTGATGATGGTAACGATGGTGATGATGGTGGTGGAGTAGGAGGATTTGAATAAAGAAAAAGTCACCCCCATTTTCACCTTTAAGTCCTCCCTAGTCTCAATGGCCTCACGGCCAGCGTTGTGACCTCCCTGTCCCCTCCTCTTTCCTGGGGAGCCTGCCTTGACACCTCTTGCTGCCTGCAACTTGTCCCTTGGATGCAGTTTCTCTACTTCTCTGTGTGTGGCCCGAGCGGGGATGCTTGGGTGCTGCTTGGCTTCCCGTAGGGGGTGGGGTGGGGTGGTTAAAGCCCAGGGTGTGAATGTTTGCCTGTGCTCCCCATGGCCAGTGTGGCCTCTGGTGTCCAGTGTTTTAACTCATGAGGTGGGGATATAGTGTGCCTTGTTCTCTCCTTCCTTCTGGCATCTCGGAGGCAGGAGTGTGGGCATCCGCGCAACATTCCTTTCCTATCACGCCAACTCTAACACGGCCCATCTGGAATTTCAAGGGTTTGCCCAGGGAATTTCACCTCTCTGAGGGAAAGTGTGTAACCGAGGGGGGAGGTTCTGGGCTGGTATGACAAAGTGGCAAATGTTTCTGTCATTCCGTCTCCTTCGGCTGGGCAGCTACGTACGGCGGGCCAGGATGCACGTGACCATGGAATGGGCGGAGCACCCTGCCCGTGAACTAGGCACAATCTCATTATAGGGCAGCCCACCCTTCTCCCAGGGCCGTGGGTACCCCAGTTTTAGGGGGGTGCTTGGGAGAGAAAGAAGCATGCTGGAGAAACTGAGGCCAGTCACTCTGGCTAGGCAACTCCCCCTGGGTCTGAAGTTGGTTCTCTCCCATCCTCGGCCCCGCCCTGTGTACCTGGTGGGCAGAGGCAGTGAAAGGTGGCAAGGAGGTCCAGGCAGGTGCCGCCTGGGTGGCAGGGCTGGGACAGGCACTCGTTGTGATCCGCCTCGCAGCGGGGGCCTGTGTAGCCAGGTGGGCAGAGGCAGTTGAAGGAGCCAGGGGTGTTGATGCAGGAGCCGCCATGTTCACAGGGACTGGGTCCTTGATGGGCTGGGAGGAGAGGAGAACCGAGAGTCCACAGAGGCCGGGTGCGTGTGTGTGTGTGTGTGTGTGTGCGTGCGTGTGTAAGGACAAGGAGGCTAAAGTGTCAGGGAAGGTGTGGCGGCCTGTCTGTGGAGGTGGGTCTGGTCAGAGAAGGGGCTGTGCATTTATAATGGAGGATGAAGGGGCAACCTGTGGGAGCTGAGCACTTGGACACGGGCTGGACCAAGTCCAGGTTCGTTAAAAAAGTGAGCTTTTTGTGTTTTCATTGGATATATGTATATATATATTCCATTTGTGTGTGTGTGTGTGTGTGTGAGACGCATTTGTATTTCTACAGGTTTGCGTGTGTGTGGGCACACGTGTCCAAGTGTGCGTGAGTGTGAAGGTGCAAGGTTGGTGTCAGGAATTCCCCTGGGCTGCTCCCCCACCCCTTTCTCACTGATGCAGGGTCTCCATGTCAGATCCGGCCTCTGCTGGGGAACGCTCACCCATCTGACACTCATCCAGATCTTGGTGGCACGTGGGTCCTGAGTAGCCAGGCTGGCACAGGCAGAGGACGGAGCCCGTCAGAGGGTTGGTGCTGCACTGGGCACTGGCGTGGCATGGCTGGCTCAGACACATGTCCTCCAGGTGGCACAGGAGGCCTGTGGGAGACGGAGGGGGCGAGGCTCTCGCTCGCTGCTTGGGACTCCTGATTGTCCTTCAGGAACTTTCTCCCCCAGCCCCTCCCCCACATCCTCTGCCTGCACCTGTGCGTCCTGGTGGGCAGAGGCAGGAAAAGGAGCCCACACGGTCAATGCAGGTGGATCCCGGGGCACAGGTGGCGGCCGCACAGTCATCCAAGTTCTCGTCACAGCCTGGGCCTCCCCAGCCGCTCACACACACGCAGTGGAAGCCGCCCGCTGAGTTCTGGCAGGTGCCACCATTTCTGCATCGAGGGGGACCCTGGGCTTCACACTCATCTATGTCTTCAGAGCAGTCCCAGCCTGCAGGGGCGCAGGGAGGGGACGAGGGCTGGCATTGGGACTCTAGTGAGGATGGAGGCCGGGAGTGGGCACTGCCGATGCCGCGAACTTGCTCCGAACAACTCACCCTTCCAGGTCTTTGGGCAGAGGCAGGTGTAGGTACCCAGCCCATCCAGGCAGGCGGCCCCGTTCTGACACTGATGCTCCACACAGTCGTCCGGATTCATCTCACAGCCCGGGCCTGTGAACCCTGTCGGGATCATGGTGTCAGCCATGGAGCCCCCCCAGGGGAGAGAACCCTCCCTGCTCAGACAGAGGGGGGGCAGGAGAGCCCGCGGGAGGCTCTACCTGGGGGACAGAGGCAGAGATGAAAGGTGGCATCTCCTTCTGGCACCGGCTGGCAGGTGCCTCCATTGAGACAGCTTCCGGGAGGACAGGGTCCCTTCCTGAGCTTGCACTGGAGACCCTCCTGCCCCACAGGGCAGAGACACTGGAAGGAGCCCAAGGTGTTATGGCAGGAAGTGCCCTTAGGGCAGGGTCCTGGCTCCAGGAAGCACTCGTTGACATCATGTTCACAGGTGTGACCCTCGAAGCCCGGTGGACAGCGACACTGGATCTGGGGGTATGTGGCCAGGCACACGCCTCCGTTGGCACAGGGGTTGGCTGAGCAGAAGTCTCGGAGCTGGCATTGCTCACCTGTGGCAGGGAACAGGGCGGGGTGGAGGAGTGGGGAGGGGGCCGTCTCGGTGGCTGCTCCGTCTAGTTTCGTCCGGTGCTCACAGCTCTCTGCCTTCTTTCCCCCCATTTTTCTCTTGCCCTCTTTATCCGGGCGCTCCACGCCCTGCCTTGGTTCTGCTGTGCGTCAGGAGGGTTGTAGTTAGATTGTTCGTATTTTCTACTTTGGAAAGCACACGTAGCTAACAGTGGAGTTTTACAACCTGGGAAAACTTGGGTTTCCTGCAGTGACCTTCTTGGGGGAGCTGGAGAGCCTCAGTGGCACCCTGCTGGCTCATTTTGCCATCTCTGAGTGGGTTTCATTTTTGTTTTGACATAGGGTCTCTCTAGATAGCCCTGGCTGTCCTGGAACTTGCTACATAGACCAGACTGGCCCCCGACTCACAGAGATCCTCTGCCTTCTGAGTGCTGGAATTGAAGGCGCGCATCATCACGTCTGCTCCGACTTTGAGCTTCTGATTCTGCCTCTGCTTCCTGAGCACACAGGCACCAGGACAGCCGAAGTGTGCACGGCTGCATCGAGTCCAGCGCTCCGTGCACGCCAGGCAACCCATTTACTGCCTGGAACCCATTTCCTGTTCTTTTGTTTCTCTCCTTCCGTGTGTGGTGTGGATCCCAGGGACTGAACTCAGGCTGTCAGTGTTGGCAGCAGGTGTTACCCACTGAGCCCTGGCCCAACTGTCCCCTGTTCCCTTTTCTTTCTTTTTTCTTTTTTAAATTTATTTATCTATTACATATACAGTGTTCTGCCTACATACCAGCAGAGGGCACCAGATTGAATTGTAGATGGTTGTGAGCCACCATGTGGTTGCTGGGAATTGAACTCAGGACCTCTGGAAGAGCAGTCAGTGCTCTTAACCTCTGAGCCGTCTCTCCAGCCCCCTTTTCTTCTTTTTTACATTTTACACACTTGTGTATGGGGGCTTTGCTTGTACGCATGTGTGTGTGTCTGTATGTCTGGGCGTCACATGTGTGCCTGGTACCCCGGAGAGGCCAGAAGAAGATAGTTTTGAGGTTGGGTTTAGTGAGTTGAGAAGACCCACTCTTAAAGCAGGCGGTACCAATCCCTGGATTGGCGCTCTGGACTGCATAAAAAGAAGAAAGTGGCTGGGCAGGGGTGGTGCACACTGTTAATCCCAGTACTTGGGAGGCAGAGGCAGGTGGATCTCTGTGAGTTCGAGGCCAGCCTGGTCCACAAAGCCAAACAGAGAAACCCTGTCTCGAAAAGAAGAAGAAGGAGAAGGAGGAGGAGGAGAAGGAGAGGAAGAGGAAGAAGAAGAGGAAGAAGAAGAAGAGAAGGAGGAGGAGGAGGAAACTGAGAGCCCCAATCGTGAGAAGGAGGAGGAAGAGAAGAAGAAGAAGAGGAGGAGGAGGAGGAGGAGAAGAGGAGGAGGAGGATGAAGAAGAAGAGAAGAAAGAGAAGAAGAGGAGGAGGAAACTGAGAGCCCCAATCTCGGAATTGCCTGGATCAGGTTGGCCTGTGTGCATGTCTGTTGGGGGTCATCTTGACTGATAATTGATGCAGCAGGCTCAGCCCGCCGAGGACAGTGCCACCCCTAGGAGAGGGCCCTGAGCTACATAAGAGGAGGACAGATGAGGACAAGCAAGGATGTTTTTGTTCTCTCTGCTCTCGACGGTGGATGTTGTGCGATTGGCAGCTCTGGGGTCCTTCCTGGACTCCTGCTCAACAATGGGCTGTCACCTGGAAACAACAGCCACACAACCCTTTCCTCCCCTGTGCTGCTTTCCCTCGGGGTGTTCATCGCGGCAACAGAATGAGAAGAAACGGGAGCACCCCGCGTCCTGTCTGTTTCCCCCGTGCTGCTCCCCGTGATGCAGACCCATCAGACTGAACCAGAACAATCCCTTTGGGAGCTTCCGCCTGGCGTTTGCCACGGCATCCGGAAGACTGACTAACACAGCCATCCTCAGGTGTTTACCTAAACACCCCTGGGCGCCTACCTGTCCACCCGGGCTCGCAGGAACACTGTGGGCGGCCTGAGGCCTGGACATAGCAGCGGCCCCCGTTGGAGCAGAAAGAAGGCGGACAGAGGTCTTCCAGATGGATGTGGCATCGCTCTCCCGTGAAGCCGGAGGGGCAGGTGCAGGAGAAGCTGGGGGCCCGTGGAGAAGCCGGGCCAGGGGGAGCTCGGGGGTGTGGGCAGCAGCGCTTGGCAGCTCCCGCCATTCTTGCAGAGCTGGGTGTCCAAGCAGGGGTCAGGAAACTGGCAAGTGTCACCCAGAAATCCAGGGACACACCTGGGGTACAGGGACGTTTGAGGACAGTGGCCCCTCTTCCTTCTCTCCCTCCTCTTCTGTCTCCATTTGAATCCCCCCCCCCCCCCCCGTCACTCCTCACCCTCTTTCCTGATCTCCCTCTTTCTCCAGATCCCACTCCCAAGAAGCACACTCACTGGCAGGTTCCTCGTCCCTGGGACAGCCGCAGGCAGGTGCCTCCGTTGGCACAGGGGTCTGGGAAACCTCCACACGGAAGCTCTGGGAAAGAGACAGGAGGAAGAGAGGGTGAATGCCCTTCCTCTTCCAGGTGCAGTGACCGGCAGTGACCGGCAGCCCCCACGTGGCCACTGCTGTATGCCACCCCCTCCTTCACACCCCAGTCCCACTCTCCACACGGTCCCCTTGTCCCAGGTCTTCCATTCAGGGTTTCTGTTATTACTCCAACCTCCTTCCTGTTTATTCTCTAGTCTCCCAAGTCCAGCCCGGCTCCATCCCCCGGAAGCAGAACAACTGGGATTAGGAGGGAGCCAAGGGCGCCTCTGGGAGGTGAATGGCGGTGACACCTAAGGGATTTCCTTCAGGAAAGGCCAGCAATGAGCCACTGGGGGTGGGGACAGCTGGACAGAAAGGGACCGGGTGGGGTCTCTCTGTGTCTTCTGCTCCTCCTCATTCCTCTCTTCCCTGTAGCGGGCAGTCAGCTCTTTCTCCTGTCTGTCCCACACCTGGAGCCCTCTGCCTCGTCCTCCAGGGCCAGCCGGCTTCTCCTTGGGGATGGGTGCCCCTTGCCCATTCCACAGCAGGCACTACCCCTGGCACCAAGCCCAAAGCCTGGGTCTAAGCAGCCCCTGGGGCAGTCAGCACTCCCTGCAGGCTGTTCCCACAGAATCTCCTCCCTCCAGCATCCCTTCAGAGCCTGGACCTTGGCCCTCTCTTCCCTGACCTCACCAAGCATCTCCTCAAGTGAGGTATGTCCCCACCCCCTTGGCCTCTGGCCATGCCTCACCTCTAGTCACGATGCCTGGGAAACTGGGCAGGGGGGGCAGCAGCAGCAGCAGCAGCAGCAGGGACTGGGACTGCATTCCAGAGTGCCTGGCCCTGATCTCCTCTCCCTCTTCAGGCAGAGACCCTCAGAGCCCTTGTGGTCAGGCGAGGCCGACTCCTCGGGCCCCACCTCCCCACCTCCCCTCCTTCCTTCTGGGCCCGCTGCAGTCTGAGCTATTTCCTGAGTCACACAATGTCCTGGACACCCTACAGACGGGGGCCTGTGTGTGTGTGTGTGTGTGTGTGTGTGTGTGTGTGTGTGTGTGTGTGTGTGTAGGGACACTAAGGGAGGGTGAGGGAGGGGCCTCTGGCCGTGGCCAGCCCCTGAGGACAGTGTGGCTGGTGGACGGTGAGTCGAGGAGGGGGAACTGGTTTGCTCCTAGGGCTCAGGGCAGGGGTGGGGGGCACATGGCAGGAGTCTGTCTTTAGTTGTCAGTATGGTTTCTCTTTTACAGGACTCGGGAGTGGCACTGTGTCCCAGGAGGGGCAGGAGGTAGGACCAGGAGAGAATGCTCAGCTTCTGGTATAGCACACCCACTTCTCCAAGGACCAGCAACTTGTCCTGAATTGAAACCAGTCGTTTTGGCAGAGGGAACCCAAGAACTTCTAGGCCTTCCCTTGGCCCTTTCTGGGGCATTCTTTTTTAAAAGATCCTTCGAGACAGAATCTCCATGTATATGTAGTCCCGGCTGTCCTGGAACTCGTGGGATTCTGCTTCCCCGGTGCTGGGTTTATAGGCACATGACTCAGCCTGGTGCCTTTCAGGGGACTGGGCCTGCCCACCAGTGGAGATGGAGCCCAGGCCCTCTGTGTTCTACAGAGTCCTACCCATAGCCTGCCCGGCTGCTTCTAGTACAGAGTGTGTGTGTGGGGGGGAATCAGCTTCTTTCAGGGAAGAGTGTAAACCATCACTATTACTAATAACAAATGGATACATTGTATCACTGTATCATTTCACCCACCTCTGCCTTCCTCCCTGACAAAGGATGCTGGGATGCAGTCAGGATGTCAGTTAACACATAAAATTTAGGTCAGAAAAAAATAAACAACAACAAAGCCACAAAAGAGAATTCATTGCCCTGGAAAGCTCATTATGCCTCCATCTATTTGTTTGTGTGTGTTTATTTACTTATTTTTGGTTTTTCTTTAAAGGGGAATTGTAGGGAGAGGCCTCACATACCTGCAGCACCGACCACGCCCATGGGCGTGGTCACAGGTACATGGGAGAAAACTAGGGATAAAAGAAGGTACCGGAGGGGACCCCTTTCTCTCTTGGATTCTGGATGTCATTCAGAGATCAGAACGCTGAGCTCAGTTCTCGGCTTCTCATTTAAGTGACCTCTCTCTCTAATAAAGTATCTTTGACCCCCCTTTCATGGTATCCTCAGTACAAGTACAGCCCATTTACCGGCAATAGGGTTTCTCTGTGTAGCCCTGGCTGTCCTGGAACTCACTCTGTAGACCAGGCTGGGCTCGAACTCACGTAGATCTGCCTTTCTCTGCCTCCTGAGTGCTGGGATTAAAGGCCTGTGCCATCACCATCTGGCTTTCTTTTATTTTTATAAACAAAACAGAAAAAAAACCCTCTAAACAAGGTCTCAATCTGTATGTATCCCAGGCTGGCCTGGAACTCACCATGTAGTGGAGGCTAGCCTCAAACTCACAAGCCTTCCTGACTCAGTCTCCTAAATGCTGGGATTGTAGTATGCCCTGTAACGCCTGCTTCATTCTCCTTTCCTGAGGACAAGGTACAGCTTTGGAGCTGGTCAGGCGTGGATTCCTCTGGTAACACAGGGGACCGAACCCAGGGTGGGGGAGCGTCTGCAGGAGCAGGTCACTCAGTTCTGAGGACCCCTGGATGCTGCCTGCAGTACTGATCAACTACCCTGCTGGGAAGACTGTACCAGTGTGCCCTCACCTCTGCCAGGGTAGCCTGAACTGGCCTTGAACTTGCTATGTAGGTGAGGATGACCTTGAACTCCTGATCTATTCTGTCTCCTAATTGCTAGACTCACAGGTGTGCATTGATCTCCGTTTATACAGGTGTGCACACTTTGGGCCAGCACACTGTCCCCGGAGTCACATCCATAGTCCTATAATGAAGTTTTAGCCGGCTATTTGGTTTATAGATTGTTCTAAACTTTGAGTATTCTGATGTTTAAGGTGTTTGGGGTGGTGCTCACTATAGAACCTAGGGTCTCATGTATGGTGTGTGCTGTACTACTGAGCTCCATTGGACCCCTAGTCCCCATCACCATTTTTAAAAATTTAAATTAGAAACAAGCTTGCTTCACATGCCAATACCAGCTCCCTCTCCCTCCCCATCCTTTTTTTTTGTTTTTTGTTCTTTTTGTTTTGTTTTTTGAGACAGGGTTTCTCTGTATTGCTTTGGAGGCTGTCCTGGAACTCGCTCTGTAGACCAGGCTGGCCTCGAACTCACAGAGATCCACCTGCCTCTGCCTCCTGAGTGCTGGGATTAAAGGCGTGCGCCACCAACGCCCTGGGGAAGGAGTTCCACTTCTCGCCAGAATATCTCATTGTGCTTTTAACAGCGCACTCGTGCTAAGCAAGTGGGGTGGCAGACACCCAGAGGCCCAGCATTTGGGAAGTTAAGTCGAGAGAATTGGAGTTCAAGGTCAGCCTGGGAAGACTCACTCTCACAACAGTTTTTTTTTTTCTTCCAGCAACAGACAACCCCCACCGCATTTTGTTACGGGGGAGTTACCATTATTTCCACTTGTGTGATGACGTCCTTATTTCCCTTGTGCGTTTCCTGTCCGTGCTTCCTACTGATGTGTCATCTTCCCCATACCCTTCCCTGCTCGAGGAGGCAGCTGAGACCTGGGAAGACGCAGTGTTCAAAGTCCCTGCTCCTCCTCGTCTGGTGCTGGGGAGCTGCGAAGGGAAACTAGGAAGAGATACCTGGTCTCTGGCGGGACCGCAGAGGCGGGGGTGGGAAAGGAACCGGCCCCTGCCGCCAGCTTCAGATGGTTTAGAGAGGAAGCTCGGGCACCCGGCTGGAGCTTGCAGGGAGAGGAGAAACGGAAATGGAGACGTGGAAGCGGTGAGGCAGGAAGGGAACCAAGAGTGTGCATGCGAAGGGCAGTGTGGGGGCGCTACTCAGGGTGCTCGTTGCTTTATCCAGCTCAGGGCAAGGCGCCGCTCAGGGTACCTGTGTTGCTTGCTCCCGGGTCCCCGATAACCTTTCACTTCTAGGTGTAAGGACCCCGGGCATTGTGCCGGCCTGCCCCTGTCACCTGGCAGAATGCACGCAGGCGTTCCTGTCAGCTCAGGTGCAAAGGACCCCTTTAAAAGAAAGACCCCTGCCCACTTAACGCCCTCTTTCCGGCTCTTCCCCTGGGACAGACGTGACTTTTCCTGTCTCCCTCTCTCTGTGTCTCTGTACCCCTTTTCTCCACCCCCACCTCCTCTTTCCCTTTCTAATAAAACTTCTCACTAAGCTCTGTCTGCCTGGCGTGTTTGTCCCCCGCCTCGGGGAATCCAGCAAGGTTCCTCCTAACCCTAGGATCTGACTGCTCAAACTTCTGTTTCCCAGTGGCTCCGCAGGCGCTGCCGCAGATGCTCGGGGGGGGGGCTATCCATCATTGTAGGGAGGGTGACATCCGAGGGTACGGTGGTGTAAAGCTGCTTCTCCCTTACCCCACCAACCCACTGACTTTTCTTTCACTGCCTTTCCCCGGAGAAGGATAAACGTTAATCACTCATGCTTCAGTTGTAAGAACTTTCCACGCTAAGGGCAACATTCGTGTGGGCCTTTCTTGCCACCCGAGGACCTTTCCCAGGAGTTAGGCTCCTTCTCTAGAAGGCCCCTTGTGGTCACCCGGTTCTGAAACCAGCAGCCCTCTGCCCTGCTTCCCATCCGATAGTGTGTTTGTTTCCTTATTATGATTATTTTTAACCACCCAACTCCCAGGTTGTACATTTTATCTTCCTTGCAATTGCCTGATAGTTTCACAGTAGCAACATCTCCAAGGATTGGGGTCTGAATGACTGAAAAATAGAACTGTAGCCGGGCTTTAATCCCAGCACTCGGGAGGCAGAGGCAGGCGGGTCTCTGTGAGTTCCAGGACAGCCTCCAAAACAATACAGAGAAACCCTGTCTCGAGGGAAAAAGAAAAGAAAAAGAAAAAAAGAAAAAGAAAACCAGAACTGTAAAACCCAGCTCTGGGGCTGGAGAGAGAGCCCCAGGGCGCTGGCTGCAGCTGGGAGGTGGTGGCGCACTCCTTTAATCCCAGCACTCAGGAGGCCGGGGCAGGCGGATCTCTGTGAGTTTGAGACCAGCCTGGTCTACAGAGTTCCAGGACAGCCAAGGCTACACAGAGGGACCTTGTCTCAAACAAACAAACAAACAAACAAACAAACAAACAACCCAAACAAGCAAGCAAACAAACACAAACAAAATAAAGCAAGCACTGGCTGCTCTGTCAGAGGACCTGAGTTTGGTTCCCAGCATCTGCATCCCTCACAACAGCCTGCAACTCCAGCTTCAGGGATCAAACTCTCTCTGTTGACCTCTGTGAGTGGGCAGAGTGCGCACGTGCGTGCACACACACACACACACACACACACACATCCTGCAACCCATGCCCCTTGCTTAACTGTGCTTAACCTTGCCCAACGTATGTCTTTGCCTTTATAAACTCCCTGCAATAGAGGGTTGGGGCTTTCTTCTGTAGCTGTTGTGCCTGCTTGCTGCATGAGGTCCCTGCTGAGGCTTGTAATAAAAAAAAAACAAAAACCTCCTGCATTTGCATTTGGTGACTCAGCTGGCTCCTTGGTGGTCTTTTTGGGGGGTCTCTCGAACTGGGCATAACAAACTCATGACCCTCCTGACTGATTGGGCCTTTTAAGTTTGCAAACCTAACCCCAACCTCCCCACTTTGGGCTTCTTGAGGCTGAGGCTCCTTCCCAGGAAAGCAGGTATGATGAGACTCCCCAGCCACCCCCAGCCATGCCCAGCGCTCCCTCCTGGGTTCCAGGAATTCTACTGAAGTATTGTCAGTGCCTCTAACGCTGCTGGGGCCCTTCAGAAAATTCCATTCGGTCTCTCGGAAGCAGAAAGGGAAGTAGCACCAAACAAAAGCTGGCATTGCCCTTCCCTTTTCGCCAGGACCCAGGAGCCGGCTCAGCTCCCCCTGTGCCCAGAGAACCTTTTTGTCCGGGTAGTGGAAATGACTCATTCCTGTCTGCGATGACCTTGAAGGGTGATTGCAGGCTGAAGAACCTAAGTTTTGAATTTTAATTTATCTGAGCGGTGGGGGGGGCTATTGTACCTCATCTCAAACTTGCTGAATACCTGAGGGTGACCTTGAACTAATCCTCCTGCCTCTGCCTCCCAGTCTCTGGGACTCCAGGTCTGCACAACGTCCCTGGGTTGTGAGGTGCCGGGGACCAAACCTACGGCTTCATATCCATAAGTCAAGTCTTCCAACTCAGCTGCATCTCCAGCCCATACTTACTTAACTCAATTTTTTTTTTTGAGACAGGGTTTCTTTTTGTGTAACTGCCCTGGCTGTCATGGAACTCACTCTGTAGACCAGGCTGGCTTCAAACATATAGATCCACCTGCCTCTGCCTCCTGAGTGCTGAGATTAAAGGTGTGTGCCATCACCTCCCAGACACATGACTTTTTAAAAATAATTTAATTTTATGTGTATGGCTGTTTGCCTGCATATGTGTCTGTGTGCCGCTTAAATGCCTAGCACCCAAAGAGGCCAGGAGAGGGCATCGTATCCCCTGAAACCAGTTACAGATGGCTACGAGACACCATGAGGGTGCTGGGAGTTGAACCTAGGTCCTCTGGAAGAGCAGCCAGCACTCTGAGCCCCCTGTAATTTACCTTTGAGACAGGATCTCACATGGCTCAAGCTGGCGTCGAACTCCCCGTGTGGTCTAGGGTGATGCTGTATTTCAGACCCCCTGTTTCCTGCTTCAAGAGTCCCGGTGTCACAGGTGTGCAATGCCGTCCCTGGTTTATGCAGTGCTAAGGTGCGAACCTAGGGCCTTGGGCTTGAGAGGCAAACCCTCTACCTCAGCCTTCATTTGCTTGTCTTAGTGATGAGGGTAGAACCCATAACGAAGTCAGAGCCCGACCCCTGAGGTGCATCCCCTCTCCATTCCCTTTAACTTAAATGGATATAAGGAATTCTCCGGCCAGAGAATTCTGTATGAACAGCTCAGTGCCGTCTCTTCCCTGGGGACAAACGTGGCTTGTGGCAGCCTGTCCTGTTACGCGTGGAGTCTGTTATGCCTGTCTTTCTGGACGGCTCCTTGTGCATCTAAAGAGACTTAAGGGGCTGGGGAGATGACTCAGTGGCTGAGCGTACTGGCTTCTCTTGCAGAGGACTCTGGATTGGTACCCAGCACCCACCTGGTAGCTTGCAACCATCTTGTAACTCCAGTTCCAGGGGGATGTCACGCCCTCTCCTGGCAGCTATGGACACTGCATGCACACGGCAGTACACGGATTATAGGTACTCGCACATACACATAATAAATAAATAAAAACACGTCTTTCTCTTTGGAAAGAAAGAGCAGATTAAACAGTACAAGCTGCACTGCTGGACTTTGCCTTTAATAATGGTAAAATTAGATGCCCACCAAAGAATCACTTGGAGAGATGGCTCAGAGGTTAAGAGCACAGGCTGTTCTTCCAGAGGTCCTGAGTTCAATTTCCTGACAACCACATGGTGGCTCACAACCACCTTGAATGAGGTCTGGTGCCCTCTGCTGGCCTGCAGAGCACATGCAGGCAGAAGACTGTATACATAATAAATCAAATCTTATTGCTGGGCTTTGGTGGTCCAAGCCTTTAATCCCAGCACTCGGGAGGCAGAGGCAGGTGGATCTCTGTGCGTTCAAGGCCAGCCTGGTCTACCGAGAGAGTTCCAGGATAGCTAGCAATACACTGAGAGAGACCCTGTCTCGAAAAACCTATGTAAATAAAGAATTATTTTGAAATAAATGACATAGTATCAGCAGGTAGTTGATCTGGAGGAAATACAACCTATTTTATGTACTTCTGTTCTCTCAGGCATGTGGACACCTTGGGGGTGAAACGGGCCGTGAGTGGGAAAAGTTTAAGAGTCCCTGGGTTCTGTACCAAGTGAGCAGCTTCGTCTTCAGGGAAAAGAGGGTGCGCTGGTGTAAAGGGACTCGGGAGAGTCTTGCAGGAGTCTGGCACACAGCGAGCGATCAAGAAATGGCAGTCTTTGGAATGACTGGGATTTACCCCCCCCCTTTTTTTTTTGGTTTTTCGAGACAGGGTTTCTCTGTATTGTTTTGGAGGCTGTCCTGGAACTCTCTCTGTAGACCAGGCTGGCCTCGAACTCACAGAGATCCGCCTGCCTCTGCCTCCCGAGTGCTGGTATTAAAGGCGTGCGCCACCCACGCCCGGCTAGGGATTTGCCCCTTTTGTTAACGCAAGTGAGCCGTGTTCCCTTCCCGCATTCTCCGGTGACTCCTTTCTCCTCAGAGAGCCTTTACGTGGCCTGCCTGCTCACAGTCTGTGCCCTTACAGGGGACCCGCCCACATCATCTCTCCTGACGGGCCTGCTCTTTGCCCTGGCCTCATGGAGGCTGAGAAGGGGCCCCCAGAGGACAGTGACTCTGGAGCTGACCTTCACGGGCAGCGAGGGCTGCAGAACGGTGGATGCGTGAGGACCTGGCCTTCTCACCTTGCTGACCCCGAGAGACTCAGCTGACCAGAGCAGCGAAAGCCAGTGTCCCTCAGGCGACCCAGGTCCCCCTAGAGTGCACACTTGGGAAGTCCAAAGCGGTCAGGAAAGTTCACCCCTTGTTCACACCATCACCTGCCTGCCGGGGCCCTGGCCTGCCTTGTGTGGGCTTCTCCTTGTAAGTGCAACTCAGGCGACCAAGGCCATTCCTTTGGTGCATAGTCATCCAGAGGACAGCCTCTGTGCCCTGCGCTCTCGGGAGGACAGGATCCTAACGGCAGCCAGCACTGCTGGTCCAGGGAACAAGTCTACTCTGACTGTCTTGTCTTTCCTGCTTCTCAGGGGCCCCCTGAGCCTCTACGAGTTTAAGTTGTTTTATTTTATTTTATTTTATTTTTTGGTTTTTCGAGACAGGGTTTCTCTGTGGCTTTGGAGGCTGTCCTGGAATTAACTCTTGTAGACCAGGCTGGCCTCGAACTCACAGAGATCCGCCTGCCTCTGCCTCCCGAGTGCTGGGATTAAAGGCATGCGCCACCAACGCCCGGCTTAAGTTGTTTTTCTTGTTCTTACCAAACACCCGAGAAAATCGACTTAAGGAAGAAAGGGAGGGCTTTATTTCAGCTCAAGGTCTGAGGGGGAATGAAGTCTGTCAGGGCAGCAGGAGCGTAAGCCGCTGCCGCTCACATCGGGAAGCAAGATGGATGCTGGGGCTCAGCTCTCTCCCTCCTATTTTATTCAGCAATGACCCTGGCAGTGGCCCGGGGTGACCACATTCGGGATGGCTTACGTACCCTTGGGAACAGACTCCCAGGGGTGTGTCTCCTGGGCCATTCCCCACCCAATCAAGTTGTCCACATGGAGACCGCCGGACCACACCCAGCTTGCTCTATCTCAGTCTCCTCTGCACAAAAAGGAACCGAGCTGAGCTTGATTCCAGTAGCTACTGGAAGAGAATCGGCTTCTGTCGCGTTAGCTAACACGGAGTGTGACATTCTCTTTGACAGCATGGTTCTCACCTGGAAAGACTGCCCTAGGGGGTGGGTGGTGGGTAAGGGAAATGCCCTGCTCCCCAGGGCTGGTATCCGGGTGGGAAGGATGGCTCTCGGGCCCCAAGTCAGTGACCGAGCAGGCTTCTTTGATTGTCGTGCTATTTGGCTTTGGGAGGTGGGGACAGCCTGGGTTAGGGACTGTGTGTGCTGGCTGAATGGTTGGGGGAGATGGATGAGCCAGTCCCTACCATCTTTTTTTTTTTTTTTTTTTTCGAGACAGGGTTTCTCTGTATTGTTTTGGAGGCTGTCCTGGAACTGGATCTGTAGACCAGGCTGGCCTTGAACTCACAGAGATCCGCCTGACTCTGCCTCCCGAGTGCCGGGGTTAAAGTCGTGCGCCACCAACGCCTGGCTCAGTTACTATTTTATGAGACCCCAGGCTGGGGAGCTTTTGGGGATCACCACTTTCCCAGGAAGACGAGTCACACCCTAAGAATAGACTCGTACAGCCTTTACTGAGCACACAAAGTCCGATAAAGATTAATTTTAAAATCCTCTGTTTCAAATTTAGAAACAATCACATGAATAGGCAAAAGTTGAAGATAATCAGATGAGTTATTTATTTTTTTTTTATATGGAGGGAAAATAGTGCTGCCATCTAATGTGAGGAAGGAATTACAATATATGACACATTGGTAAGTGTAAAAAGTTCATAAGCATATATGAATTCTTACGCACGGGTAACGGGATGAATCAAACAAACAAAAGCAAACAAACAATCACTGCTTGGCCCTCAGTAAACGTCTTCAAGCTTCGTCCCCCAGGGGCCCAAAGGGGACTGCACATCCGCATTTTGCGCCCGTCTCTCCACCACTCTGCCAAGCCCTTGCAAACACTTGCTGAGTGTAGAGAGGATCCTGGAACCAGGGCGCTCCCCCTGCCTCTAGAAGAAGCAAGCCCTCGGCCATCAGAGCCGCAGCGCGGGTCTGGGTGGGTTTGGTCAGGAGGTTGGGGGCTTTTAAGACAGGAAGGGCAGGAGCGGAGGTAATAGGCGTGCCATGGGCGGGACAGCAGGTGACTGGTGTGTGTGTGTGTGTGTGTGTGTGTGTGTGTGTGTGTGTGTGTGTGTGTGTGTGGCCCGTCCGGGACCTGCTGTGGGTGGGGTAGCAGGCTCAGTGAGGGCTGAGAGGGTGTGTGGTGTGGGCGGGTTTAGGCTGTAGCGTCTCAGGAAGGTGACAGCCCAAGGTGACTGTCTGACTAGCTGACAGGGCTGACGACCGGGCTGACCCATCTCATCGCAGTCTTTCCTCCTTGGCGTGTTTGGCTGACACCAATCTCGAGTCCGTGGCTATTGCGGACCGTGAGGCTGGGAGTGCCTCCCCGGTATCTCATGGACTTGGGTCAGCCCGCCCTCAGAGTCCAGCATCGGGCTGGAAGAGAACCGGCCACCAACGTCATGTCCTCCGACTTTCCCAACCACGGTGGGAGATGACGGTTATAACAGATACAAACGGCCTTCTCCTCGGACCCGGTGACCTGTCCTCAGCAAAGTGTGTAAACAGCGAAACCAATGGGCTCAGCTGGGAACCGGCCACTGTGTCACATTCTGGCCACAAGGGGGCAGAAGAGGCTTAGAAAAATGAGGTCCAGCCGTCCTCCTTAACAAACCTGTATACAGCTTAATTTTCATTCCCCTTATGTGTATGTGTTTTTTGCCAGCATGTGCCTAGCGTGTGGAGTTTCCAGCCGAAGCCTGGAGGCAGCATGGAGCCCCTGGAGCTGGGGTTACGGGTGGTTGAAAACACCGGGTCAGGGTGCTGGGATCTGAACCTGGATCCTGAGAGAGTTGAGAGCTGAGCCGCCGTCGGTCCTGCACACGCCCTTGGGGCAGCCTATGGAAGGAAGGCTAGCCATGGAAGTCATATGCTGGGGACCCAGGAGGAGATACGGTTGCAATAATGCTCAAGGCACCTGGGGTCCAAGGTCCCTTGCGGGCTCCTGCCGAGTCTTGTGATGCCTGGAGTGGGGGGTGGGCAGGGCTGGGGATGACATGGGGTGTGGACAGGGGCTACAGGTTTCTAGTAACAGCTCATCTTGGTAGTAACTAGAGTTAGGTCGGGGCTCGTGACATCACCTCTATTTGGGGTCCTGGCAGGAGTTGACATAGCTGATGCTTAACAGAGACTCAATGAGGATTCGTTTTCTCCTTTCTGTCACACTCTGATGTCGTCTTGACAAGCTGATTCCTCAGGAAGTCTCCCCAGCAGGCAGGGTTGGCTGTGGCAGGGGTGAGGGTGTGGCTGGGGAGGGCTGGACTTTCACCTCTTCCTGATAGAGAAAGAAACTTGCAGAGTGACACACACCTGTTCAAATTACCTTAGCTTTCAGTTTTGATGGCTGAAGCTCCGCTTGCTCTGGAGGCTGGGAGGGCTCTGTTGGATAAGGCCGTGTCGAAGTCTCTGCAGAGGCCATGACAGATTGTGCTGGGCTCTGCTTCTTGTCGCTGCCTAGAAACCACGGACCTGTTGGAGATGTGGGAACCGGAGCCTGGCATTGGGGGGAGCAGTGCTTAGAGCTGTGAGGACCAACACCTTGGAGCATGGCTGGACTCTGAGAGGAAGATTTGGGGTCTGCTGTGTCCCTTAAGGCCTCGAGCTGTCCCCCATGAAGTCACAGCCTTTCAAATCTTGGAGCAAAGAGAAGCAGGTGAGTTGGGTTTGAAGATACCTGAGAGCCCGAGAAAGGAACCAGAGATGAGATTAAGTGCAGCGAGTCCCGTCCGGTCACATGCCTGGTGGTTCAGCCTGGAGATAGGTCAGGGGTCCCTGAGATTTCCTTGTCAGGTCGTTAGGTTGCCCCCTTTCCTAACCTTCCAAACAGCAAGTGGTTGGGGCAGACTGGGGTTATTTATGTTGTTTTCAAGCCTGTCTACACCATGCAGGGTCTTTATCGTGACTGAGACTATGGGGACAAATGTGTCTGTTGGACATGTGTGTGTGGCACCTGCCGAGTGTAGGGGCTAAGACTGAAGTGTGGACAAACTCCTAAACCAAAAAGCAGTTCAAGGCGCTTGTGACGGACACCACAGCATCATGGGAGACATGTCTGTGTCTGAGGCTGCCCAGATGCTGTCTGGTCACAATTATGGAATGGTAGAAACACAGGCCTCTGCTGTGCATTTCCTGAGGGAGGGGCTGAGGCTCTATGTCTTGGAGGTCACAGGCTGTATGTGGACGGTGGGGAGTTGGAGTGACGGTGTCTACTCTGGGCTCTCCTCTAGGAGCTGAGAAAGGCAGGGCCTTGTTGTCTGGGCAGAGCTTGGCCTCACTGTGGCTGGGATGGGGTGGGAAAGCGTGAATGGCTTCCTCTCAGGTGACTTGGAGGTCCCCAGCTCCCTGTGTTGTTCTGCAGGGCTGGGAGGAACCCAGGCATGGATGTTTGTGAGTGCTGGGTTGTGGGAGTCTTCACCTTGTTAACACGGACGTGTTTGTCAGTGGGCTGACACCAGCCCTGAGTGACTCTCTCTGCTCAGATGTCCAGTCTCGGGTGGAATTTGTCTGCTTCCTGCTGCCCAAGTGTCTTGGTGTTCATCATCTGTTTTTTTCCTCCCAGCTCTGAGGACATGGGGATTTGCTGCCAACATGCTCTGCTCTTCCAGTTTACCTGCCTGCTTGTCCTTGAAGAGCTGTTCGCCCTGGTGTCCACAAGTGAGTGTGTCCTGGTCTCTCTTCCCCTGTCTCCCTCCAGGGACTGGGATCGGCCGTGTGTTAGTCTGCTCTCATGTGCACGGGACTCAATTATCCCTGGGATCCAGGGTTTTCACTGTATTCCCTTAGCAATACAAGTCTAGGCTGAGCGTGTCTGCGTGAGCATTCCCGAGACTGTGAGTCCTTGGCCAGCCTGGGCTCCATGGCCACACCTGACCTGGGGAGCAAAGTCATCATCAAAGCCTTAGAGTTGGCAGTGTGCCCGGGTGTGGGGAGCTGCAGGGGCCAGGGTTGGCTGAAGCAGAGGGAGCCAGGGAGAGAGAAGCAGGGGCCGATTGTGGGAGGTCCTGCAGGGGTGAGGTGGGAGGTCCTGCAAGGGTGAGGGTGGGAGGTCCTGCAGGGAGGTCCTGCAGTGGTGAGCTGGGAGGTCCTGCAGTGGTGAGCTGGGAGGTCCTGCAGGGGTGAGGGTGGGAGGTCCTGCAGGGGTGAGGGTGGGAGGTCCTGCAGGGGTGAGGTGGGAGGTCCCGAGGTGGAGCAGTCCTGTGGGACCTGGTGATCCCTGGTGGGAACTGCAGAGTGAGGGCTGAGCTCTGAGTAGAGCAGGGTGTGACTGTGCTCTGTGTATAGTGGTTACAGAGGTGGGTCTGTGAGCCAGCAGGCAGGGGTCCTGGTCTTGTGATTGACAAGAGTGGTCAGAAGCAAATGGAGCAGCACACAGTGATAAGTAGCTGTTTAGGGGTCCACAGAGTCTGTAGAGAAGGCGGCCAGGCCTAGCGGACCAAAGGCACGCAGGGAGAGTTAGGCCGTCTTCGTTCTCATGAAGACGTGACTGGGGCTCCCGGGAGTGCCCGCGGCCTTTTCACAGAAGTGGCCTTGGCACCATGTATTTTATTTCATGGGTGTGGGTGTTTTTCAGAATGTGTGAGTGTGTACCACCTGCATGTCTGATGCCCACAGAATCCAGAAGAGTGTTACAGACAGTTGTGAGTTACCATGTGGTGCTGGGAATCGAACCTAGGTCCTCTGGAAGAGCAACCAGTGCTCTCACCTGCTCAGACAGGTCTCTAGCTCCTTGCTTTACTTGTTCTTTTTTTTTTTTTTGAGACGGGGTTTCTCTGTGGGTTTGGAGGCTGTCCTGGAACTCGCTCTTGTAGACCAGGCTGGCCTCAAACTCACAGAGATCTGCCTGCCTCTGCCTCCCGAGTGCTGGGATTAAAGGCGTGCACCATCAATGCCCAGCTGCTGTATGTTTTAAAGTTCACATATAGTTCAGTAGAGGAAGATGTAGACTGATATACGAAATTAGGGTTGGGATTGGGAGTTTCCTGGGTGTGGTTCAATCATCAAGGGTTTCTAAAGTAGCCTCTGAGGGAGGCGGAGCTGTATGTCTTACAGAATCCACATCTGAAGGGACCTTACAAACGCATGGCAATGGACCACCCCAGACCTCTGAAAGCTGGCGCTCTGGGCTGAGATCCAGAACCCGAATGGCACCCTGGTGACCAGGCACGCTCGAGAAAGAATGCACAGTGATTTTTTTTTTTAAAGGGAAGGCTCTGGGGCCATGGGCACTTTCAGAAGAGAGAGTTTCTGCTATGATTTATGGGCTACACTGCCATAGTCGGCAGACCTTTGTACTTTGGTCATGGGTGCCGAACCCACAATGCCGGGAGCAGCCTCATCCAGCCTTTGCCTCCCGCTCCCCGGATGCTCCCGTCAACAGTGCGCGTGCGTCCTCTGCTTTCCCCGTTCCTCCTCAGTCCGCTCACTGCTGCATCTGTGTCCACAGAGGAGTTCGAGGTGTTTGGCCCCTCGCACCCGGTTGTGGCGGAACTCGGTGGGGAAGCCGTACTTCCGTGCTCCGTGTCTCCAGCCGTGAGCCTGGAGAGCATGGAGGAGCTCAGGTGGTTCCGCGCCAGATTCTCAGAAGCGGTCTTTGTCTATCGGAACCGACAAGAGCAGAAAAGAGAGCAGAGGCTTGAATACTCAGGGCGGACCTCTCTGGTGAAGGACCAGTTCCACCAAGGCAGGGCTGCCGTGCGCATCGGAAATATCCGGCAGTCAGACAGTGGGATATACATCTGCTTCTTCAAACAGGGGGTCTTCTATGAAGAGGCCATCCTGGAGCTGAAGGTGGCAGGTTGGTTAACTTGATTCACGTCCTAAAGATGTTGGGTGACCTTAGGAAACTAAGGGATGATGTCACTGATAAATTTAATTATTTTTGAGCAAGTTCTCATGTAGATCAGACTTGTTACACCAGCCGTGTGATCCATGATGGCTGAGAACATCAGATCCTCTGGGTTTCCTCTCAGGGCTGGGCTCACAGGCACACCCCACCACACATTGCTCTGGTCACCAGTTTCGTTTCTATTTAGCTTTAGATCCCCCCCTTTTTTTTTTTTGGTTTTTCGAGACAGGGTTTCTCTGTGGCTTTGGAGGCTGTGCTGGAACTCGCTTGGTAGTCCAGGCTGGTCTCAAACTCACAGAGATCCGCCTGCCTCTGCCTCCCGAGTGCTGGGATTAAAGGCGTGTGCCACCAACGCCCGGCTGATCCCCCCCTTTTTTTTTCTTTTTTTCTTTTTTCTTTTTGGTTTTTCGAGACAGGGTGTCTCTGTGGCTTTGGAGGCCGTCCTGGAACTAGCTCTTGTAGACCAGACTGGTCTCGAACTCACAGAGATCCACCTGCCTCTGCCTCCCGAGTGCTGGGATTAAAGGCGTGCGCCACCAACGCCCGGCTTGATCCCCCCCCTTTTTTAAAAAGATTTATTTATTATGTATACAATCCTCTGCCTGCATGTATGCTTGTACACCGGAAGAGGGCACCAGATCTCATTACAGATGGTTGTGAGCCACCATGTGGTTGATGGGAATTGAACTCAGGACCTTTGGAAGAGCAGCCGGTGCTTTTAACCTCTGAGCCATGTCTCCAGCTCCCAGATTTCCTATATAGGCTATTTTATTCTAAATTCTGTATATGTAGTTCCTAAAACATGCTGGTCCTTGCTCTGCGGACCAGGGATGCTGTCAGTGACATCTAAAATACCAGCTGTTGGAATTCATATTTTAGAGGGGTGGGCAGAAAAACCAGAGTGTGTAAATGAGAAGTCATTGTCAAGCGATGATCACTGCTCAAGACAAATGATGGGGTGAGGAAGGACAGTCAGGGTGTAGTCTTCCCTGGGGAGGAGCTGGGCGTGGACTTGCTAACCTGGGGCTCACAGGTGTCCATGGCTCAACTCTCGTCTGTTTCCTCTGGGTCTTTTGGTTGATAAAAGGGCGGCCTGTGCTCTGTTCCCCATCAGAGTGGACCCTGTTAGTATCTTTCTTCTGTTGGGCAGCAGGAGCCAAACCTTGTCCCCAGTCAGAAGTGCTTTTCCTCTTCAATACCTGTGATTCCAGTGAGAGTTTCCTATGAGTCACACAGGGGCTTCTGGGGTCTCTGAGCCCAGAGTGGCTGTTAGGGTCGTCACGTGTGTCCTCCTGCAGTCATGGGCTCTGTCCCTGAAGTGTACATCAAAGGTCCGGAAGATGGTGGCCTGTGTGTGGTGTGCAGGGCTTCAGGGTGGTACCCAAAGCCCCAGGTGCAGTGGAGAGACTCCAGAGGGGAGACGCTCCCAGCATCCCCTGAGACCCACAGTGAAGGTGCTGAGGGACTGTTCACCGTGGAGACCTCGATGGTGGTGAGAAACAGCTCTTTGGGGAATGTGACCTGCTCTGCCTCCAATCCCACCTTGGGTCAGGAGAAGGCCATGGCCATAGTCATCCCAGGTGAGGGCTGTTCCTCCCTTCTACAGAGCTTGGGACGTGGATGTCCTTCCCGGAGAGTGCTGGGCCGGCTGTCCTCAGCTGTCACTCACTGTGTGTCTGCCTGGGCCACAGAGCCCTTCTTCCCTCAGACTTCTCCCTGGGTGCCAGCTTTTGCTATCACCATGACTGTGATGGGACTTCTAGTCTTAGGGTCATGCTGTCTTCTCAGAAGAGAACGGTGTTCAAGGCGGCAGTTGCGGCAGGAGAGGGAGCGTCTGCAGTCTGAGAAGCAGGCGTCCCAGGCGACCACAGAGGAAACACAGATGACCACGCGTAAGTCATGATAGCAGAAAGGATGGGCCAGGGTCTCCAGGAAGAGCCAGGGTTCTGGGATCAGAGTAGGTGGCCAAGAAATCCCAGAGAGGATGGCTGGAGCCTGGGGGTCAGCTGATCTGTGGTGTTGACTACTAGGAAAGAAAATTGAGTGCATCCCCTGTCTTCTCTCTGTCTTCAGGCACACTCCATCGAGAGCTCGGTGAGTCATGCTTTTCCTCCCAACCCTGTGTCCCCTTAGTGTCCCAACAGCTCAGTTGACTCCTGTGTGTTATTTTGCAGATCGGAGGAAGGCAGCTTACATGGCTGGTGAGTGACTGCCCCAATGTCCCATGGTTCCTAGGCAGAATGGGAACCCCTATAGGGACAGAGATTGAAGGTTCTGTGAGGGCGAAGTCTGGCCTATGGGGTCTTTCAGATCTCTGCCCAGAGACATGTGACTGCTGACGTGTCCTGTGCCCTGGGTCTATTCCTACCAGTTCCTGTCTCCTGCAGGGCTGACCTTTGGTCCCATTCGCTCTCGACTATTGCCTGCAACTGGGAGCCACAAAGCAGTATTCAAATTTTATTAAAAAAGTCTCAAGCCGGGCATTGGTGGCACATGGCTTTATTCCCAGCACTCGGGAGGCAGAGGCAGGCAGATCTCTGTGAGTTCGAGGCCAGCCTGGTCTATAAGAGCGAGTTCCAGGACAGCCTCCAAAGCCACAGAGAAACCCTGTCTCAAAAAACAAAAACAAAAACAAAACAAAAAAAGTCTCAGTTAGGTTTCCAGTGCTGTGATAAGAAACCAGGACCCACTGCAACCTGAGCAGCACGGGTTTATTTGTCTTGTCCGTGTTCACCTCACAGCCCATCACTGAGGAAAGCCAGAGTGGGAGCCCGGAGCAGGAACTGATGTGGAGACCACAGACAATGTCTGCTTCCCTGCCTGCTCCCAATGGCTTTTCCAACCTGCTTGCTGATACATGCCAAGCCTACCTGCCCTAGGGTGGCACTTTTTGCTGGCTGCTTCTGGGATAATCACCAGCCAGGATAATGTCCTGCAGCCTTGCTTACCGCTGTTCTGCTGAGGGCATTTTCTCAACCGAGTCTCCGGCATCTCAGGTGACTCCAGCTTGTGTCACACTGACAAAAAGCTCCCCAGCAAGGATGCTCATAAGTAAGCGAGGTCCTGGAGTATGGCCTCCACCCATTCCGCAGTCATCCCTCAGGGAGTCTGTTCCCTCAGCTCTGAAGGTGTGGATCAGAGTGGTGGGCCCAGGCCGGGATGCTGACCTTCTAAGGGATGGAGAGGGATGGTGGGCTGTGTGCCCCTGGACTGGAGGTGCCTGATCCTAGAGATATTTTACATGAGGACACTGTGTGCTTCACCCAAGAACTCACTTCCTGTCCACTGTCATTTCCAGCACATATTCAAACATACCTTTCCAAAAGAGCTGATGTTGCCGGGCAGTGGTGGCGCATGCCTTTAATCCCAGCACTTGGGAGGCAGAGGCAGGCGGATGTCTGTGAGTTTGAGGCCGGGCTGGACCGATAGCCTCCAAAACAATACAGAGCAACCCTGCCTCGTGAAAACCAAAAAAAAAAAAAAAAAAAGAGCTGATGTTGTCATCGTTTCTGACAATTGTAGAGTATTTTGTTTTATTCTCTAAGATCTTTCCCCCACATGACAAGGCTTTGATTAAGAGTTTATGAGGGAAGCTGAAGAGTATAGAACCTTCTTCTTCTGCTCTTCTTTTTTGATATTTTGGTTTTTGAAGTGGAGGCAGGTGTTTGATAACTAAAGAGCCACACAGCACTGGGACAGTGGGTGAACCTCGCCTCCAACACCATCTTTCCCCTCAGTGGTCCAGGGAATCTCCCACAGTCCTCTGCTGCCTCTGCATCTTGCAGGAGTCGGCTCCTCGGTGTCCTCTCTCCTCTCAGCTCAAGCCTCACCTTTAGAATGGATGGAGGGGCGGGTTAGGGACTGCTCTACCGGGGCTGTTCTGATGACGTCTCAGGGGAATATGTTCCTTTACAGCCTGGAGGAAGGCCCAGCTGTATGCAGGTACGTGACTGTTGGATTGCTATCGTCTGGGCAGAGCGTGTGTCTCCCATTTTCCCCTGCTGTGGTGAAACACCAGGACCAAAAGCAACTGGAGGTTGCTCTTCTGCCTTCATTAGGAATGGATGTTCAATGCCATTGGTCAAGGCTTTATGGAAAGCTACAGCAGATGTGTTTGTGATTGTGGGTGTTTCTGTGTGTGTGTATCTGTATGTGTGTGTATGTGAGTCTTTGAGATTGTGTGTTTATAGGTTTGTTATGTGTGCTATTGTGTGTATATTTGTGTGTGTGTGTGTGTGTGTGTGTGTGTGTGTGTATGTGTATGTGTGTGTGATGGGCATATTGTCTCCACAACTACCAGGCATGTGTTTCACAAGACAGCAGTGGTCAGATGGTTGTGGTGTCTTAGACTGCTCACATGACCTGTGTTTCTCTTGCAGATTGGCGCAAGGAGCACTTCCAGGCCTGTGAGTGACTCTGTGTTCCTTAGGGACACTCCTCCTGCTCTCTCCATAGCTCTGGTGTCTCCTTCTGTCCTCTGTGGTGATCCAGGAGGTGGCAGGTTCAGTGGTGGCAGTGTGGGAGGCAGAGGGGACAGCCACTAAGCTGGGTCTGGTTCTCAAGAACCCTGTGACCTTGTAACCCCCTAGTAAGCCGTTTTCCCCTTCCCCTGCATGCAAGCCATGGGCTTGAGGCACAGGCTGTTCTGTGAGGGCCTTGTCCCCCTAGAAGAAGCTGGGAGGCCCTGATGTGGAGGTGGGCAGCTGTGACCTTGTCTGGGGCTTGAAAGGACATCCCGTGACTGGGGACTCTCCCTGCAGGGCCTGTCACTCTGGATCCAGACTCTGCCCACCGCATCCTTGCCATCTCTCAGGACAGAATGCAGGTGACCCTGACGGACACCACTATGTGCCTGGATGACCTCTTCAGTGTGTTAGGCATGGAAGGCATCTCCTCAGGAAGATGTTATTGGAAGGTGAAGATAAAGAATGGAGACTGCAGCAAGTGGATTCTGGGGGTTTGTCGGGGAGATGTGGAGAGGAAAGGCTTGTACTTTGAGAGTCCAGAGAAGGGGTTCTGGACTGTGGGACGTTCTAGTAGTGGCTATTGGGCCTATATTGACACTGGGAGAACTTCATTATCTTTTAGGAAAACTCCCCAGTGTGTGGGGGTGTTTGTGGACTACAGTGAAGGTGACATTTCCTTCTATAACATGAGTGACTTGTCCCACATTTTCTCCTTCCACGAAGCCTCCTTCTCTGGGACTGTTTTCCCATACTTCAGGATTAAGTCTGGAACTGTTTGCATGACTCTCTGCTCCATTGCACAGGCTCGTGGTGGGAAAGAGGAGGAGGAGGGGAGAAAGAATAAGGGGAAGAAGAGGAAGAGGAAGAAGAGGGAGAAGAAGAAGAGGGAGGAGAGGGGGAAGAATGGGAAGGAGTTGTTTTTGTCTCATTTGAAGCAGTCTCTGAATCCCCCAGGGGAGATGCTCACCACAGACTCCCGTGGTACTGACTGTCCCCCAGGGGAAGAATCCCCATTCCTCCCTCATCCTGGTCACATTTTGCCTTCATAGTGCAGATCACTGTCTCTAGGCTGTCAGTGTGACCTCTTGTGGGACTGCAGAAGCCACAGGCAAAGCCCCCAGGATGAGTCCTGCAAGGGCCTGGAGCATTGACCCAATGCTCTCAGGTCTGACTCTGAGGTGTGGCTGTGGAGCTGGGGGTCCAAGCTTCGAGTTCAGGCAGCAGAGGATGAGCCCCGCCCGACTGTTGCTTCAGCTGGTTTGAACAACGGGAAGGCGTGTTCCATTATGCCCCTTTTGGTGTAAATGGCATTTTCTTGGGTTTTCACACCATTTGGTAGGAAATGGAGCAAGGACTGAATGGACTTTGTTTTCATTCATTCATCTGGTTGGGCACCTAGGGTCTGCCCTGTATGTTGGCCCTTGTGACCAGTGTGCCGTGACTATGGGAGAGAAGATGACTTTGACACATGAACTGCTGTCCCCTGGATTTGTTCACAGTGGCGAGGTTGCTAGATCGTAGTTAACTTCCAGTGGCCGTCTCTGCTCAGTAAACTGTTCTTTGAGTGTTGTGAAGCAGCCTCATCATTTTATCCATTGTCCATTATTTCCTCTTTTTTAATTAATTTTTTTTCTGTGCATTGTGTTCCACCTGCATGTACCACCTGGTGTTCCCTCCTGAGTGAGGGATCAGAGCCCCTGAAACTGCAGTTGCCCACAGTGCGAGCTGTCATGTAGTTGCTGGGAATTGAACCTGGGTCCCCTGGAAGAGAAGCCAGAGCTCTGGATCACGAAGCCATCTCTCTGGCCCATCAAGATTTCCTACATAAATTCTTTGATTTCTATATTTGAGTCTCTCTTTTTCACACACACACACACACACAGACAAATACACATAAATGTATGCAAATTAAGTCAATTTTCTGAAGGTTAGCTTCATATATTCTAATTATGTATCATGAAATCTATCTACTATCTATTATATCTATCTATCATATCTATCATCTATTATAACTGTCTATTACTATTATCAATGTATCTATGCATCTATGTATGTATGTATGTATGTATGTATGTATGTATCTATCTATCTATCATTCTATCTTCTATATATCTTTCTATGTATTAAATTAGGATCTCAGGTAACCCAGGCTGGCTTCTGTCCCTCCAGGTCCTGCTGCTCTTCTCAGCCCCAAATAAACACATGGAGCCTTTATTAATTATTAAAGTGTTGGGGGACTTCTAGGGGTTTTTATTGGCTAGCTCAGTCTTAATTATTAACCCATTTGTATAAATCCATGTATTTCTACCTGGCCTTATCTTACCAGAGAATGCCTGGCGCTTCCTGTCCTCCTGGTCTCTACACGTTGTCTCTTTAGCTGTGCCTCTCTCCAAGCCTCCTCATCTGTTAGCCCCGCCCATCTTCCTGTCTATACTGGCTCTTGGCCAAACAGTGTCTTATTTATCAGCCAATAAGAGAAACATATACAGAGGACATCCCCCATCAGGCTTCAAACTGTTTTTGTAGCCAAGTGTGGTGTTTTGAGTGAGAATGCTCCCTGTAGTCCCGTATGTTTGGACACTTGGTCCCCACTTGGCTGTGGTGCTGGTTGTTTTGGGCTGTGAAGCCTTGATGATGTGTGTCACCGTCACCGGGGTGGGCTGTGAAGATCCCACACCATGCACCATTCACAGCTTGCCCTCTCTGCCTCCTGCTTGTGGTTCAAGACATAAGCTCTCAGGTTCCTGCTCTGTCACCGTGGAGTCCTGTCCCTCTGGAGCACTTGTGACAGGACAAGATGGCACAGAGGTTCCTTCACTTTTATCCTCTTTATTCTCGCTGAGGACGTTTCAAGTCTAAGTGGAATTTGGCCTCCTTGACGTGAGAATCCCACAGAAAACTACCCAGCTCTATTCTAGGAACCAAGGTCAAGGCGTCTCAGGTAGCTTATCTCAGCGTCTGTTAAAGTGTTTACTTGTGTGAAAGTCTCCGCAGCTGGTGAGTGGGATGCCAGGTCGTGGTTTTTGCATCAAAACCACCAAACCATGGACACTTAGGGCTTCATCTAGGCCCCTAAGTACCTGAGTGTAGTCCCACCCAGGTCCCTGGGTACTAGAGCATAGTTCCTTCTGGGTCCTGAGTACCTGAGTGTAGTCTCATTGGTCCCCTTAATGCCCCAGTGTACTGCCATCCGGGGACCTGAGTACCCGAGTGTAGTCCCATCTTCATCCCCGAGTCCCTGGGTGTGGCCCCAGCCAGCTGGGATGAAGACTTTCAGCTGGGTGTGACCTGTCTCATTGGTCACCTCTGGGGTGCTCCATCACACAGTAAGCCCAAGCAGTCTTCCTTGTATATGTTGCCTGGTCATGGCATTAGAGCACAGCAATAAAGAATCAACAGATATGGAAGTTTGTGCTAGAATGGTGGGGTATGTTTTCTTCACAAATTTAATGAGTGTGTGTTGGTTAGTTTTTAATATCAACTTGACCCAAGGTAGAGTGATTTTTTTTAAGATTTACTTATTTATTATGTCGGCATATATGCCTCCAGGCCAGAAGAGGGCACCAGATCTCATTATAGATGGTTGTGAGCCACCATGTGGTTGCTGGGAATTGAACTCAGGACCTTTGGAAGAGCAGTCAGTGCTCTTAACCTCTGAGCCATCTCTCCAGCCCCAAGGTAGAGTGATTTTGAAAGAAGGACAGACCCTCAAGTAAGAAAAGTTTCCTGGCCAGGCGTTGGTGGCCCACGCCTTTAATCCAGCACTCGGGAGGCAGAGGCAGGCGGATCTCTGTGAGTTTGAGGCCAGCCTAGTCTACAGAGCGAGTTCCAGGACAGCCTCCAAAACCATACAGAGACACCCTGTCTCGAAAAAACAAAACAAAACAACAACAACAAAAAACAAACAAACAAAAAGTTTCTTGTTAGGTTGGCCTCCAGTCAAGCCTGAGTGGAGTTTTCTCAATTATTGGTTGATGTTGGAGGACCCAGACCATTGTGGATGTTGCCATCCTTGGGTGCTGTTCCTGGATGCTTAAAGAAGGGAAACTGAGCAAGCCACAGGAGAATCCAGGAAGCAGCTGTCTCCATGGGCTCTGCATCAGCTCCTGCCTCCAGGTTCCTGCACTGTGATTTCCTGTCCTGATGTCCTCTGAGATGGACAGTGATGTGGAGTGTGATTGAAATAAACCCTTTCCTCCCCAAGTTGCTCATAGTCATGGTGTTTTATTGTGGCATAGAAGCCCTAACTGACACATAGTGCGTATGATCTTCTTTGTGGAATGTGTTATAGAGTCAAGAAATTAAGTCCTGAAAATTTAGCTCTGGGATAGAGTACTTGACCCATACATATGAGTCCCTGGGTCCAGTGTTCTGTAGTTTAAAATAAGATGAAACAAAAACAACAGGCGAAAGTAGACAGAATTCATCCAGTAAAGAACTTCCCTTTTACAGGTCTACTTGCAGTGCACTCATACATAAAACATAAATAGATGAAATACAATAAAGGGCGTCTCTTTCATCACATTACCATCTTCTTATTAATTCTTTTTTCAAATGAAGGCTTTGAAAAATTAAGTATGAGAAAAATTGAATTGAACTGTTTTTGAGTGGCCTGTGAACTCATGATTGTATTTAATGAAAAAATGTCCATTAGTACTTAGTGGTATGTGGAAAGATGAAATTCAAATTTCGGTATCCACAAATAAAGTTTTATGGGGACACAGTGGTGTTCACTCATTTGCATGGCTGCCTTGGTACCAACAGGACTGAGTTGTTGTCTGGGATATAAGTGGACAAGAATGTGTATTTGTTGTGGTATAGATAAATTTTACTTGTCTCCACAAAGTAGTTATTTTATTTAGTAGTGACATAATTAATAATTACACAGTCATTTTATTTAGTAGTTCTACTGGCCCTTTTAACGTAATAACGGGTATGGTGGTAAAGTTGGTTTCTTGGTTATGGGGAGTCAGGCATGAACGTCTGGACCCCAGTGCCTCCTCGTATAGATGTGTAGGCTGAGCACAGGGTCCAGCCTTCCTCCCCAGTGGTCCTTTTGGGTGGCTGTGAGAGGGAGGGGACTGCAGAGTGGGGGAACCATAGAGGGCAAGATGGAGGGGTGGGGAGGGGTGGGGAGGGGTGGGGAGGGGTGGGGAGGGGTGGGGAGGAGTGGATGGGGAGAAGAGGGTGAGGGAGGAGGTGAGGGCTGGGGAGAGGGAAGAGTTTTGGGGAAGTTGTGGTTAGGGGAAGGGTGAGCAGAGGGGGTGTGTTCGGTCAGAATGAGGCTGTCTGTGCAGAAGAGGACATGGACGACAGGAGAGGGACAGAGGTGACCTGGTCACACCCACTGTCATTCCAGGCCACTCTGTCACATTCTGGCCACCAGGGGGTGGCAGAGGCCCACGAAATTGACTTAAGACATCCTGAGTGGTAATTCCTATGCATATCTACATAATAAAAGCAACCCTAGATACAGCTTTATTTTCATTCCCCTTATGTGTATGTGTTTATATTTTTGCAAGCATGTGCCTAGTGTGTGAAGTTTCCAGCCGAAGCCTGGAGACAGCATGGAGCCCCTGGAGCTGGGGTTACAGGTGGTTGAAAACTCTCTATCAGTGTGCTGAGACTGAACCTGGATCCTTTGAAGGAGTTGAGAGCTAAGCCATCTTTCCTGCATCTTCCTAGTGTTTCATAACCCTTGGGGTAGTCCACAGAAGGTTCCTGAGAGGCTCTGGTCCCACTCTGAGATGTACTGTTCTTCCACGCCCTTTTAAAATGTTCTTTACCAATAAGATGTTCAGAACTCACAGCTCACAAATATGTACGGCAGTACAGAGATTATACAAAAAAATTACAGAAACACAGAAGGAACAGAGACTCTTTAGTGGAAGTTCTAATGCAACGCTCCCCCTTCTCCCCAGATCAGTAGAGCTCTCCCCCAGCAGTGTCCCAGACTCATGGTCCCCTATTGTGTTCACCTGGCTTTAGGGGACAGACCTAACTCCTGCCAGGATTTGCCTCTGTAATCCAGTGGTCCTAGGTAGGTTTCTATCCATTGCTAAGCCTCCAAATATCACACACACACACACACACACACACACACACACGTCACATGATAACGGAGGAGGGCATGTGCCTGGCATCTGTCTGTGGTCACTCCTTCTGGGAGGCTCTCTGGTAGGAGAGGCCCAGGCTGTTCAGCATGCCAGGACTTGGAAAATCCCTTCCTGGGCTGCACAGGGCCTTAAACTCATTGCAGCTGAGGATGACCTGGGTTCACCTCTTCATACTTCTGTGTCTACACCTGAGTCCTGGAACTGTGGCTATACCACACCTGGCCTGTATTATAGCTGTGGCCCACCTGGCCTTTGCTCTGGGCCTCAGCTGGCAGCAGTTGGAGCACTTGATGGTGTGAGGCACTCAGCTTCCAGCAGAGTGATTGATTGACAGCAGCCACAGGTAATATGCTGGCCTTGAAGCCCTGAGGTGGGCTGTGGGTTTTTGGATCCTCAGCTCCAACTTTTGTTATTGTCACACTGTCACACATGTCAGCTGTTGCAGTTATCAGGCATAGAGTATCAGGACCCTTGAATCCTTAAGAAAGACATAAAGATATATTTTCTTTTATTTTTAATTATGTATATATGTTTGTGCCTGTGTGTGTGTGTGTGTGTGTGTGTGTGTGTGTGTGTGTAGGAGTGCAGGTACATGTGGAGGTAAAAAGAGGGCTCCTGATGCCCTCACTGGAGTTATGTTCAGTTACAGAGCTGCGGGTCCTCTGCAAGAGCAGTGGGCTTCTCAACCCCTGGGCGGTCTCTCTAGCTCTTGGAGCCTTGACTGTTGAATATTGGTGACTCCTACATCTCATCTGGTGACTGGGTTTTTGATTATTGACTCTCCAAGCCCCTGTGTCTTTCTTCAGCCCAGCTTCCTGGCTCCTCTCACACTCGCTCTTCCCTAGCTGTCCCTTCTCCCTGTGATCTCTGCTGAGGCCACTCTCCTTGGTTGCCCGCTTTTCACCTCTGCTGCTGCTGGTGTCCCTGCCAACTTACCAATGCTGTTCTTGATGGCTTCCTCAACTGCTGTTTCCATCGTCTCCTCTCTGTTCACGCGATCACGATCAAAAGAAGTTAAGGAAAGTCCACTTGAGAGAAGTCTTGTTTGTCCCAACTCAAAACACTATTTGTGGGGCTGGAGATGTGGCTCAATGGTTATCAGTGCTTGCTGCTCTTACAGAGGACCAAGGTTCAGTCCTATCAACCACAGAGCTGCTCACATTTCAAGGTTCTCACTCTGTGGCAACCAGGCACACGGGAGGCACACATACATGAACACAGGAAAACATGCACACACAGAGATGAAAATAAACATTCAAAACCACTCTTTATCTAACATAGGTGTTTGTGTGCATGGGTGTGAGTACAGGCCAATGGGAACTGGCGTGCTCCTGTCATGGTTCACACATGGAAGTCATAGGATGTGGAGTCAGATGTCTCCTTCCAGCTTTATGAGGAGTGGGTGATCATACACAGGGTGTGGGGCTTGGTGGACAATGCTCTTAAAATCTACTTAATCCTCTTGTCATCCCCTTCCTTTGTTGTCGTTTTCTTTGTGTCTTTCTTTCTCTTTCTTTCTTTGTTACTTGTTTCTTTCATTGTCACTTTGTTTCTTTTCTACAGAGCAGGCCTGGAAGGCAATATTCAGACTCGCCTGGACCCAAACAGAAATCCATGTGTTTTGCTGTGCTGGTATCAAAGGTGTGTGTCACCTCACTCAGCCCCCGCACTTTGAGACGGTGTTGTCAAAGCTCAGGCTGACTTTGAACTCTCCATTTAGCTGAAGATGGCCTTGAGTTCCTGATCATCCTTCCTCTCCCTTGTGGGTGCTGGGAGGGCAGGCCTGCCTCTCTCCCTGCCTCAGGATCACGTGTCACAAGCAGAGTCACCCGTGGCTTCTGTACTAGTGCTTTGGTCAGTGTAGCCGGCTGTGACCTAGAAGCCCTGGGGGAGGACACACTGGACATCCCAGTCAGTTCCCCCAGTGTCCTCTCAGGCTGTCTGATCTGCTCCTGTTCTTTCCCTCCCCCATGCCATGGAAGGCATAGGCTGGAGGTCCATCAGGAAATCAGGTTTCTAATATCAAGGCACCTGGGGTCCAAGGTCTCCTGCAGGCTCCTGCTGAGCCTGTGATGCTTGGAGAGGGGGCTGTGCAGAGCTGGGTATGAGGTGGGAGTGAACAGGAATGGTAGGTTTCTGGAAGATCTACCCTCCCCTCATCTTAGCAGTTACTGGAGCTAGAACAGGGCTCATGTGTTGTGGTAATTCATTCTGCCAATAGTATTGGGAGACTGCTCTCAGGGTGTGGCTTCTGTGTGCAGCTGTGATCACTTATAGGGAAGAGGAGGGGTCTGTCTAGTCTCCTGTGGGGGTCAGAGGTCTGAGGACAGCTTCCAGCACCCCATACAGAATCCTTCAGCAGCTCACCACCTTATCTTCTTCACGAATGTTCCCGATAAACATTGATATGTCTTTATTTCATGCTCTGCCAGACTCACCCTGGCTTATACTCACGGTATCTTCTTCTTTTTTTTTTTTTCTGAATCCAATGCCTTTTAGTTTTATTTGATGATAAACAGACAAGATTAGCACAGCCAGCAACTCCAGTGACTTTTGCTCATGCTACTGAGAAGCAAGTCTTAGCTCCCCTCTCCATGGCCACGCCTCAGCACAGAAGCCCTGTTCTTTGAGGCTACAGGACATCGACACCTGTGCAGCCGCCCGACCATGCTGGACTGTCAGCACTTGACTGAAATAGAAGCCTTGGGTTGTCTCAGTGGAGGGGTGGGGGACTCTAAAAACAACCGTGCCTGGTTCTGGACACAGTCCTTGTCAAACCACGCACAGACAACACTAGCCCTCGCCCCATTGGGCCTGCTTTTGGCAGGGTACCTTACTTTTCAGAGCTGCGCTTCTTAAGTTAACAATATGAGGACTCTATCAGAACACCAAACTCCCCCAGATGAGCCTAAATTTGAGCAAGCAGAAACTGGGATGCAACTATTAGAATCATAAGGATGGGCAGCGGGAAATCACCCTAAACTTGTATCCTAGCTCAGAACTCCCTGTGAGGGGGTAGGAAGGAAAGGAGAAGAAACAGCATGTTTTGCACAACTTGACAATACTGTGGGCGAGTCCCCAGGACCACCAGGCTCCACGGCTCCCCTACTATCCGGAGAGCTGCTCATACAGCTTGGGCATGTAGTCGTCCCACTCTGCCTGGTAACAGGTGCCCGCCACGGTGGCTCCCAGGTGATACTCCTTGTGGAAGGCCGCCACCTTGAACTTGTTGCTGAGGATGGGTTTGTCACAGTTTAGTGGCTTGTCCTGCTCATACAGCAGCCAGACATAGCGGTGGAGGCCTGTGCCACTGGGAGGCCCAGAGCCCACGTAATCTGAGAGAACTTTGCCACTGCCGATGTCATTGCCCTTCTTGTTGACCACTCCCCGGATTTGGGGTCCTTCCTGCTGGGAGCGTCGGGGTCTGTGATGACCAGGGTGTAGAGTTTCCCTGGGTCAAGGCCATCCCATGAAATGCTGCTGGGCCTGTTCTTAACCTGGGTGGGCGTCAGCACTTTGCCCAACTCGTCCACCTCCTGCAGGCTCGGCGGCCCCGACCGCTGGCTGATGTCCACAGGCATGGTGACAAGGGCGAGCACACACGGGCTGAGTCCCGAGTGACAGGAGTTGACATCACTCTGAAAAGTCCCTCCCAGCCACTGATGCTTAATAGAGACTCAGTGAGGGTTTGTTTTCTTCTTTCTGTCACCCTCTGACATCTCTTTAACATGTGTAGGTCTCAGTAGTCTCCCCAACAGGCAGGATTGGTTCTCTGTGGCAGGGGTGAGCCTGTGGTGTCGTGAGGTGGACTTTCACCTCTTTGTGACAGATAAAAAACCTGCAGAGTGACACACACCCGTTTCCATTACTTTAGCTTTCAGTTTTGATGGCTGAAGCTCCGCTTGCTCTGGAGGCTGGGAGGGCTCTGCTGGATAAGGCCGTGTCGAAGTCTCTGCAGAGGCCATGACAGCTTGTGCCGGGCTCTGCTTCTTGTTGCTGCCTAGAAACCACGGACCTGTTGGAGATGTGGGAACCGGAGCCTGGTATTGGGGGGAGCAGAGCTTAGAGCTGTGAGCATGAACACCTTGGATCATGGCTGGACTCTGAGAGGAAGATTTGGGGTCTGCCGTGTCCCTTAAGGCCTCGAGCTGTCCCCCATGAAGTCACACAGCCTTTCAAATTTTGGAGCAAAGAGAAGCAGGTGAGTTGGATTTGAAGACACCTGTGAGTTGTTCGAAGGAACCAGAGCTGAGATTAAGTGCAGTGAGTCCCAGCGGGTCACGTCTCTGGTGGTTGAGCCCTGAGACAGCTCTGAGTTCACTGAGTTTTCCTTGTCAGGTTGTTAGGTTGCCCCCTTACCTAGCCTTCCAAACAGAAGTTGGTTGGGGCAGACTGGAGTTTATTTATGTTGTTTTCAAGCCTGTCTACACCATGCAGGGTCTTTATCCTGACTGAGACTATGGAGATAAATGTGTCTGTTGGACATGTGTGTGTGGCACCTGCCGAGTGTAGGGTGACATCCTGGAACCACAGCAAGGATTGACCTGGGAGTGTGGTGTGGACAAACTCCTAAAACAAAAACCAGTTCAAGGCATTTGTGACGGACACCACAGCCTCCTGGGAGACATGTCTGTGTCTGAGGCTGCCCAGATGCGGTCTGGCCACAATTATGGAATGGTAGAAACACAGGCCTGTGCCATGAATTTCCTGAGGGAGGGGCTGGGGCTCTATGTCTTGGAGGTCACAGGCTGTATGTGGACGGTGGGGGGTTGGAGTGATGGTGACTACTCTGGGCTCTCCTCTAGGAGCTGAGAAAGGCAGGGCCTTGTTGTCTGGGCAGAGCTTGGCCTCACTGTGGCTGGGATGGGGTGGGAAAGCGTGAATGGCTTCCTCTCAGGTGACTTGGAGGTCCCCAGCTCCCTGTGTTGTTCTGCAGGGCTGGGAGGAACCCAGGCATGGATGTTTGTGAGTGCTGGGTCACAGGGGATGCTCACCCTGTTACTATGGACGTGTTTGTCAGTGGGGCTGACACCAGCCCTGACAATCCTCTTCCTGCTCAGATGTCCAGTTTCTGGGTGGAATTTGTCTGCTTCCTGCTGCCCTAGGGTCTTGGGTTGACTCACCCCTTATCTTCCCAGCTCTGAGGACATGGGAATTTGCTGCCAACATGCTCTGCTCTTCCAGTTTACCTGCCTGCTTGTCCTTGAAGAGCTGTTCGCCCCGGTGTCCACAAGTGAGTGTGTCCTGGTCTCTCTTCCCCTGTCTCCCTCCAGGGACTGGGATCGGCCGTGTGTTAGTCTGCTCTCATGTGCACGGGACTCAATTATCCCTGGGATCCAGGGTTTTCACTGTATTCCCTTAGCAATACAAGTCTAGGCTGAGCGTGTCTGCGTGAGCATTCCCGAGACTGTGAGTCCTTGGCCAGCCTGAGCTCCATGGCCACACCTGACCTGGGGAGCAAAGTCATCATCAAAGCCTTAGAGCTGGCAGTGTGCCCGGGTGTGGGGAGCTGCAGGGGCCAGGGTTGGCTGAAGCAGAGGGAGCCAGGGAGAGAGAAGCAGGGGCCGATTGTGGGAGGTCCTGCAGGGGGGAGGGTGGGAGGTCCTGCAAGGGTGAGGGTGGGAGGTCCTGCAGGGGGGAGGGTGGGAGGTCCTGCAAGGGTGAGGGTGGGAGGTCCTGCAAGGAGGTCCTGCAGTGGTGAGCTGGGAGGTCCTGCAGTGGTGAGCTGGGAGGTCCTGCAGGGGTGAGGGTGGGAGGTCCTGCAGGGGTGAGGGTGGGAGGTCCTGCAGGGGTGAGGTGGGAGGTCCCGAGGTGGAGCAGTCCTGTGGGACCTGGTGATCCCTGGTGGGAACTGCAGAGTGAGGGCTGAGCTCTGAGTAGAGCAGGGTGTGACTGTGCTCTGTGTATAGTGGTCACAGAGGTGGGGCTGTGAGCCAGCAGGCAGGGGTCCTGGTCTTGTGATTGACAGGAGTGGTCAGAAGCAAATGGAGCAGCACACAGTGGTTAGTTGCCCTTTGGGCACCCTCAGTGCCAATGTCACAAACCTCCTGGACTAGAGGTCCAAGGGCAGCCAGAGGGAGGCAGGCTCTCTCTCTTCTTTATCAGAAAGTGATTGCCGTGCCTGGTAATGCTGGGTGGTTTTTTTCCCACAGAAGCAGCCCTTGGCTCCGTGTTTTTTTTTATGTCTGTGGCTGTGTTCTCCAGGGTGTGTGCGTGTGTACCCCCTGCGTGCCTGATGCCCAGAGTCCAGAAGAGTGTTGCAGTCACTTGTGGGTCACCTGGTATTGGGAAGGGAACCCCGCTCCTCTGGAAGTGGAGTCAGTGTTCGTAACTGCTCAGCCGTCTCTCCAGCCCCTTGCTCTATATCTTGAAGCTCACGTGTAATCCAGTGGAGGAAGAAGTGGGCTGATACACTGCGTTCAGGGTTGGATGTTAGGAGTTTCTTGGGTGTGGTCTAACCTAAGCCAGTTAGACCTATGCTACTCAGGGTGTGTTCTCAAAACCATTGGTGTGTGAGCATCTGCAGGGACCTTACAAAGGCATGGCATTGGGCCACACCAGACCTACTAAAGCTGGCGCTCTGGGCTGAGATCCAGAACCCGAATGGCACCCTGGTGACCAGGCACGCTCGAGAAAGAATGCACACTGATTTTTTTTTTTTAAGGGAAGGCTCTGGGGCCATGGGCACGTTCAGAAGAGAGAGTTTCTGCTATGATTTATGGGCTACACTGCCATAGTCCGCAGATCTTTGTACTTTGGTCATGGGTGCCGAACCCACAATGCCGGGAGCAGCCTCATCCAGCCTTTGCCTCCCGCTCCCCGGATGCTCCCCGTCAACAGTGCGCGTGCGTCCTCTGCTTTCCCCGTTCCTCCTCAGTCCTCTCACTGCTGCATCTGTGTCCACAGAGGAGTTCGCGGTGTTTGGCCCCTCGCACCCGGTTGTGGCAGAACTCGGTGGGGAAGCCGTACTTCCGTGCTCCGTGTCTCCAGCCGTGAGCCTGGAGAGCATGGAGGAACTCAGGTGGTACCGCACCAGATTCTCAGAAGCGGTCTTTGTCTATCGGAACCAACAAGAGCAGGAGGGAGAGCAGCTGGCTGAGTTTTCAGGGCGGACCTCCCTGGTGAAGGACCAGTTCGTCGAAGGCAGGGCTGCCGTGCGCATCCACAAGGTCTGGACACCGGACAGTGGAGCATACATCTGCCTCTTCAAACAGGGGGTCTTCTATGCAGAGGCCATCTTGGAGCTGAAGGTGGCAGGTTGGTTAACTGATCCCTGTTCTAAAGATGTTGGGTGACCTGTGTTGGGAGGAAAGTAAGGGATGATGTCACTCAGCTCCTTAATTTACTTCATTTTTTGAGAGAGGATGTCACGTAGTCAAGACTGTCCTTGAGCCTGCTGTGTGGGAGAGGATGAGCCTGAATGTCTAATCTTCGTGCTTTTTCCTAAATGCTGGGCTCACAGGCATACTCTACACTACATGTTTCTGGTCCCTCGTTTTTATTTCTATTCATTTTTGGTTTTCCTTTTTTAATTCTTTTTTGGTTTTACGAGACAGGGTTTCTCTGTATTGTTGTGGAGGCTGTCGGTCCAGCCCAGCCTCGACTCACAGAGATCTGCTTGCCTCTGCCTCCCTTAGTTTTCCTTTTTTAAATGAGAGAGAGGAGGCACATTCCTATGTCCATTATTTCAATCCAAATTCTATACATGGGACACCTAAAATGTGCCAGTCCTTGCTCTGGGGACCATGGATACTGTCAGTGTCATATAAAATACTAGCTCTTGAATTCATATTTTAGAAGTGCAGGCAGAAAAATCTGAAACCCCAAGTGAGAAGTCATTGTTAAATGGTGATCAGTGCTCAAGACAAATGATTGACTAAGGAAGGATGTTCAGGGCATTGCCATCCATAGGGAGGAGCTTGGTGTGATCCTGCTCTCCTTGGGGGTCACAGGTGGATAATGGAGAGATGGAGTCATGGTTTCTACTTCAGGAATCTGAGATTCAACTTTCTTTAGTTTTCTAAAAGCCAATGCCAGGCAACAAGGACTCAACTAGGACTAAGCCAGGAGAGCTTTACCTCTTCAGTAAGAAAGGTTCTTATGAGAGACATAGGTGCTTCTGGGGTCTCTGAGCCCAGAGTGGCTGTTAGGGTCTTCACGTGTGTCCTCCTGCAGTCATGGGCTCTGTCCCTGAAGTGTACATCAAAGGTTCGGAAGATGGTGGCGTGTGTGTGGTGTGCAGGGCTTCAGGGTGGTACCCAAAGCCCCAGGTGCAGTGGAGAGACTCCAGAGGGGAGACGCTCCCAGCATCCCCTGAGACCCACAGTGAAGGTGCTGAGGGACTGTTCACCGTGGAGACCTCGATGGTGGTGAGAAACAGCTCTTTGGGGAATGTGACCTGCTCTGCCTCCAATCCCACCTTGGGTCAGGAGAAGGCCATGGCCATAGTCATCCCAGGTGAGGGCTGTTCCTCCCTTCTACAGAGCTTGGGACGTGGATGTCCTTCCCGGAGAGTGCTGGGCCGGCTGTCCTCAGCTGTCACTCACTGTGTGTCTGCCTGGGCCACAGAGCCCTTCTTCCCTCAGACTTCTCCCTGGGTGCCAGCTTTTGCTATCACCATGACCGTGACGGGACTTCTAGTCTTAGGGTCAGGCTGTCTTCTCATAAGAGAACAGTGTTCAAGGCGGCAGTTGCGGCAGGAGAGGGAGCGTCTGCAGTCTGAGAAGGAGACAAAGGAAGATGTCCTGAAGACCATTTGTAAGTCATGATAGCAGAAAGGATGGGCCAGGGTCTCCAGGAAGAGCCAGGGTTCTGGGATCAGAGTAGGTGACCAAGAAATCCCAGAGAGGATGGCTGGAGCCTGGGGGTCAGCTGGTCTGTGGTGTAGACTACTAGGAAAGAAAATTGAGTACATCCCCTCTCTTCTCTCTGTCTTCAGGCATACTCGATCGGGAGCTCGGTGAGTCATGCTTTTCCTCCCAACCCTGTGTCCCCTTAGTGTCCCAACAGCTCAGTTGACTCCTGTGTGTTATTTTGCAGATCGGAGGAAGGCAGCTTACATGGCTGGTGAGTGACTGCCCCAATGTCCCATGGTTCCTAGGCAGAATGGGAACCCCTTTAGGGACAGAGGTTGAAGGTTCTGTGAGGGGAAGCCTGGCCTATGGGTTCTTTCAGATCTCTGCCCAGAGACATGTGACTGCTGACGTGTCCTGTGCCCTGGGTCTATTCCTACCAGTTCCTGTCTCCTGCAGGGCTGACCTTTGGTTCCATTCGCTCTCGACTATTGCCTGCAACTGGGAGCCACAAAGCAGTATTCAAATTTTATTTAAAAAGTCTCAAGCCGGGCATTGGTGGCACATGGCTTTATTCCCAGCACTCGGGAGGCAGAGGCAGGCGGATCTCTGTGAGTTCGAGGCCAGGCTGGTCTACAAAGTGAGTTCCAGGACAGCCTCCAAAGCCACAGAGAAACCCTGTCTCGAAAAACAAAAACAAAACAAACAAACAAAAAAACAAAACAAAACAAAAAAAAGTCTCAGTTAGGTTTCCAGTGCTGTGATAAGAAACCAGGACCCAATGCAACCTGGGCAGCACGGGATTATTTGTCTTGTACGTGTTCACCTCACAGCCCATCACTGAGGAAAGCCAGAGTGGGAGCCCGGAGCAGGAACTGATGTGGAGACCACAGACAATGTCTGCTTCCCTGCCTGCTCTCAATGGCTTTTCCAACCTGCTTGCTGATACATGCCAAGCCTACCTGCCCTAGGGTGGCACTTTTTGCTGGCTGCTTCTGGGATAATCACCAGCCAGGATAATGTCCTGCAGCCTTGCTTACCGCTGTTCTGCTGAGGGCATTTTCTCAACCGAGTCTCCGGCATCTCAGGTGACTCCAGCTTGTGTCACACTGACAAAAAGCTCACCAACAAGAATGCTCATAAGTAAGCGAGGTCCTGGAGTATGGCCTCCACCCATTCCGCAGTCATCCCTCAGGGAGTCTGTTCCCTCAGCTCTGAAGGTGTGGATCAGAGTGGTGGGCCCAGGCCGGGATGCTGACCTTCTAAGGGCTGGAGAGGAATGGTAGGCTGTGTGCCCCTGGACTGGAGGTGCCTGATCCTAGAGATGTTTTACATGAGGACACTGTGTGCTTCACCCAAGAACTCACTTCCTGTCCACTGTCATTTCCAGCACATATTCAAACATACCTTTCCAAAAGAGCTGATGTTGCCGGGCGGTGGTGGCGCACGCCTTTAATCCCAGCACTTGGGAGGCAGAGGCAGGCGGATGTCTGTGAGTTTGAGGCCGGGCTGGACCGATAGCCTCCAAAACAATACAGAGCAACCCTGTCTCGTGAAAACCAAAAAAAAAAAAAAAAAAAAAAAAAAAGAGCTGATGTTGTCATCGTTTCTGACAATTGTAGACTATTTTGTTTTATTCTCTAAGATTTTCCCCCCACATGGCAAGGTTTTTATTAAGAGTTTGAGAGGGAAGCTGAAGATTATAGAACCTTCTTCTTCTGCTCTTCTTTTTTGATATTTTGGTTTTTGAAGTGGAGGCAGGTGTTTGATAACTAAAGAGCCACACAGCACTGGGACAGTGGGTGAACCTCGCCTCCAACACCATCTTTCCCCTCAGTGGTCCAGGGAATCTCCCACAGTCCTCTGCTGCCTCTGCATCTTGCAGGAGTCGGCTCCTCGGCGTCCTCTCTCCTCTCAGCTCAAGCCTCACCTTTAGAATGGAGGGAGGGGCGGGTTAGGGACTGCTCTACCGGGGCTGTTCTGATGACGTCTCAGGGGAATATGTTCCTTTACAGCCTGGAGGAAGGCCCAGCTGTATGCAGGTACGTGACTGTTGGATTGCTATCGTCTGGGCAGAGCGTGTGTCTCCCATTTTCCCCTGCTGTGGTGAAACACCAGGACCTAAAGCACCTGGAGGAGGATAGTTTGTGAGACTCTCACTTCCAGTCCCTCCCCACAGCAAGGAAGGGTGGGGTCACACAGGGCAGGACTGTGGAGTCCGGAGCTGATGCGGCATCCTCGGGGGAGTGCTGGGTACCAGACTGCTCCCCCTGGCCTGCTGAGTGTCTCTTGTCATTCACCCTATGACCGCTGTCCTTGGAATGACACCTCCCACCATGGGCTGGGTTTTCCTGTATCCATCATCACTCACCCATGGACCCAGAAATTCCCCCAGGACTTGCCCAAGGGCCAATCCTGTGGAAGAATTTCCTCTGTTCAGATTCCTTCCTCCCAGATGACCCCACCTGTGTCAAGCTCACTAACAGATGGTTGGCACAATGTATCTGTTGTTTTCTTGAGCTGTCACAATCTGTGCCTCCCCAAAGGAGACCTGCAGAAGACTGGGCCCACGTAGAGAGAAGAGCCACAGGGGGCTTCCCTCCCCAAGATGCTCTTTCTCTGTCGCTCTCTCTGTCTCTGTCTGTCTGACTGTCTGTTTGTCTCTGTCTCCCTCTCTCCCAGTCTCTCTCCCTCTCTCTCAATCTCTCTCTGTCTCTGTCTGTCTCTGTCTCTCTCCCTCTGTCAATCTCTCTTTGTGTCTCTGTCTCTGTCTCTGTCTCTCTCTGTGTGTGTGTGTCTTCACCCTCTCTCCAGCAGGATGACACCAGTTTCCTTCTGTCCTTGTTACTGATGAGCCTCCATCAGGACATCACAGGGATGTCTTCTCAGACTCCCAGAATGCACTCTGGTTTGTCCTCTAGAGTAAGTCATTTTCAGCATCAGCACGACACAGTCTGCCATGCCCTGGTTCTGTGGACTTCTTGTAGGTGTAGGGTTAATGGGAGGAGTTCAGCTTCTAGTGGCGTCTGATGGATGGACATGATGACCCTGTGGATCAGAATTGCTGTTCTCAGAAAAATTCCAGAAGTCAACTCAGGCAGCCTAGGACTCTGCTCTCCCTAAGACAGTCTTTGTTTCTGTGTCCTCCTTAAAGTTGGCATTCCTATGCTTTTGTCTCAATTTTGAGTTCCCTTTCTTCCTAGTCCTCTGTTCTATTGGTGTTCTCTCTCTCTCTCTCTCTCTCTCTCTCTCTCTCTCTCTCTCTCTCTCTCTCTCTCTCTCTCTCTCTCTCTGTCTCTCTGTGCTCTGGTCTGTGGTCTCTGCTGGATTCTGTCTGCAGAGCACCTGGCTGCTCAGGGATCAGGTGTTGAGACCATGTGTCCACTGTCTCCTGGGTGTTTATGGTCTTGCCAAGGCTTGTGTGATCCACTTGAAATTAAGCATGACTTTCTGTAATGTTTGTATCAAAGCCACCGATGTGCAACTTAGCATTGCTCACAAGCAGATTTCCTTATTTATTCATTAGTGTATGAATGTTTTACCTGAATATATGTCTGTGTGCCATGTGCATGCCTGGTTTTGTTGGCGTCCTAAGGAGTGTGTCAGATCTCCTGGGACAGGAGTTACAGATGACCATGAGCATCCATATGTGAGTTCTTAGAACTGACCCGAGTCCTCTGCAAGATCAAGTGCTCTAAACCCCTGAGACATTTTCTTGGTTTGCTTGTGTTTCTGTAAGAACAAGCCTGGTCCTTGCAGGCACTGAGGTGTAGCGTGCCCTCCATCCATGCTGTTGTTTTTCTGAGGCAGGCTCTTACTATGTAGCTGAGGCTGGTCTCTAACTCACCATGTAGCTTAGGCTGGTCTCAAACTCAGGCCCCTGCTTCATCCCATCCCTCTCTCTCTGTCTTGGAAAATTTCATATTAAAGGATGTCTCCCTTCCAGGATTGTTGTGTGTCTGGGACCTGACAAGCCTTAGCGAGAGGATGAGACTACATCGCTCTTCTGCCTTCATTAGGAATGGATGTTCAATGCCATTGGTCAAGGCTTTATGGAAAGCTACAGCAGATGTGTTTGTGATTGTGTGTGTTTATGTGTGTGTATGTGAGTCTCTGTAAGTGAGATTGTGTGTGTGTGTGTGTGTGTGTGTGTGTGTGTCTATGATTGGTATATTGTCCCCTCAACTCCCAGGCCTGTGTTTCACAAGACAGCACTGGTCAGATGGGTGTGGTGTCTGAGACTGCTCACATGACCTGTGTTTCTCTTGCAGATTGGCGCAAGGAGCACTTCCAGGCCTGTGAGTGACTCTGTGTTCCTTAGGAACACTCCTCCTGCTCTCCCCATAGCTCTGGTGTCTCCTTCTGTCCTCTGTGGTGATCCAGGAGGTGGCAGGTTCAGTGGTGGCAGTGTGGGAGGGAGGCAGAGGGGACAGCCACTAAGCTGGGTCTGGTTCTCAAGAACCCTGTGACCTTGTAACCCCCTAGTAAGTCGTTTTCCCCTTCCCCTGCATGCAAGCCATGGGCTTGAGGCACAGGCTGTTCTGTGAGGGCCTTGTCCCCCTAGAAGAAGCTGGGAGGCCCTGATGTGGAGGTGGGCAGCTGTGGCCTTGTTTGGGGCTGAAGAGGACATCCCGTGACTGGGGACTCTCCCTGCAGGGCCTGTCACTCTGGATCCAGACTCTGCCCACCCAATCCTTGCCATCTCTCAGGACAGAATGCAGGTGACCCTGACGGACAACACTATGTGCCTGGATGACCACTTCAGTGTGTTAGGCATGGAAGGCATCTCCTCAGGAAGATGTTACTGGAAGGTGAAGATAAAGAATGGAGACTGCAGCAAGTGGATTCTTGGGGTTTGTCGGGGAGATGTGGAGAGGAAAGGCTTGTACTTTGAGAGTCCAGAGAAGGGGTTCTGGACTGTGGGACGCTCTAGTAGTGGCTATTGGGCCTATATTGACACTGGGAGAACTTTATTATCCTTTAGGAAAACTCCCCAGTGTGTGGGGGTGTTTGTGGACTACAGTGAAGGTGACATTTCCTTCTATAACATGAGTGACTTGTCCCACATTTTCTCCTTCCACAAAGCCTCCTTCTCTGGGACTCTTCTCCCATACTTCAGGATTAAGTCTGGAAGTGTTTGGATGTCTCTCTGCTCCATTGCACAGGCTTGTGATGGAGAAGAGGGAGAGGGGAGGAGCAGGAGGAAAGAGAGGAGTTGGGAGAGGGGGAAGAATGGGAAGAAGTCGATTTTGTCTCCTTTGAAGCAGTCTCTGAGTCCCCCAGGGGAGATGCTCACCCCAGGCTCCATTGGTACTGACTGTCCCCCAGGGGAAGAATCCCCATTCCTCCCTCATCCAGGTCACATTTTGCCTTCATAGTGCAGATCACTGCCTCTAGGCTGTCAGTGTGACTCTTGTTGGACTGTAGAAGCCACAGGCAAAGCCCCCAGGATGAGTCCTGCAAGGGCCTGGAGCATTGACCCAATGCTCTCAGGTCTGACTCTGAGGTGTGGCTGTGGAGCTGGGGGTCCAAGCTTCGCGTTCAGGCAGCAGAGGATGAGCCCCGCCCGATTATTGCTTCAGCTGGTTTGAACAACGGGAAGGCGTGTTCCATTATGCCCCCTTTGGTGTAAATGGCATTTTCTTGGGTTTTCACACCATTTGGTAGGAAATGGAGCAAGGACTGAATGGACTTTGTTTTCATTCATTCACCTGGTTGGGCACCTAGGGTCTGCCCTGTATGTTGGCCCTTGTGACCAGTGTGCCGTGACTATGGGAGAGAAGATGACTTTGACACATGAACTGCTGTCCCCTGGATTTGTTCCCAGAAGTCTCATTGGTAGATCATAACTTCCAGTGGCCGTCTCTGTGGACAATAAACTGTCTTTGAGTGTCTGTGAAGCATCCTTATCATTTTATCCATTGTCAAGACTTCTTTCATAAATTCCTTGATATCTGTATTAGAGTCTGTCTCTGTCTCTCTGACTCTCTCTCTCTCTCACACACATAAACACACAGACAAACATATGACAATCTATATTTTCTGGATGTTGGCTTCATATGGTTTAAGTGTTTACTGTTCTATCTATCATGTATGCATGTATCTATCTATCTATCTATCTATCTATCTATCTATCTATTTGCTGTTTGTGTTCTATCTGTCATCTATCTATCTATCTATCTATCTATCTATCTATCTATCTATCTATCTATCTATCTTCTGTTTGTGTTCTATCTATCTATCTTCTAAAAAAGGATTTCTTGTATCCCGGGCTGACTTGGAACTCCTCTTGTAGCCAAGTATGGTGTTTTGAATGAGAATGCTCCCTGTAGTCCCTTATGTTCGGACACTTGGTCCCCACTTGGCTGTGGTGTGGGTTGTTTTGGGCTGTGAAGCCTTGATGATGTGTGTCACCGTCACCGGTGTAGGCCGTGAAGATCCCACACTGTGTACCATTCCCCTCTTGACCTCTTTGCCTCCTGATTGCGGTTCAAGACATAAGCTCTCAGGTTCCTGCTCTGTCACCGTGGAGTCCTGTCCATCTGGAGCACTTGTGACAGGACAAGATGGCGCAGAGGTTCCTCCACCTTTATCCTCTTTATTCTCACTGAGGAATTTGATCTCCTTTATGGGGAATCCCATGGAAAATTATCCAGCTCTATTCTGGGAACCAAGGTCAAGATGCCCCAGGTAGCTTATCTTAGTGTCTGTTAAAATGTTTGCTTAAGTGAGGGTCTCTGCATCTTCTGAGTGGGATGCCTGCATGTGGGTTTTGCATCCAAACGGACCACACTCTGGATACTTAGGGCTTCATTTAGGTCCCTGAGTGCCTGAGTGTAGTCCATGTGAGTCTCGGAGTTCTTGAATGTAGTCCCATCTGGGTCCCTGAGTACCTGGGTTGGGATGAAGTACCAGCTGGGATGAAGACTTTCAGCTGTGTGTGACCTGTCTGAGTGGTCTCTTCTGGGGTGCTCCCATCACACAGTAAGCCCAAGCAAACTCTTCCTTCTATATGTTGCCTGGTCATGGCATTTTAGCACAACAACAAAGAATTAACAAATATGGAAACTTGTGCTTGAAATGTGGGGTGTGTTTTCTTACCAATTTAATGTGTGTGTGTGTGTGTGTGTGTGTGTGTGTGTGTTGGCTAGTTTTTAATGCCAGCTTGACTCAAGCTAGGGTCATTTTGAAAGAGGGACAGACCCTCGATTCAGAAAAGACCCTCATTAGGTTGGCCCATAGGCAAGCCTGTGTGGCATTTTCTTAGTTAATGGTTGATGTTGTAGGACCTACCTAGCCTGTTTTGTTTCCCTGGACTGCAGCAGGCTTTCCTTTGGGACTCCATCCAGCTCCAAAGTCATGAAATAGAGACTTGCTATTAATCGCGAATGCTTGGCCGTATCTTACGCTTGTCACACTAGCTCTTCATCTGCGTTTTGCCTCGTGGCTTTTCATTTCTTTCATTCTGTATGTCCTGCTCTGTGTGTGTGTGTCTGTCTGGTTGCTGCCTGGCTGCCCTGGGATTGTCTTCCTCTCTCTGTCCCTTATTCTCTTCTCACTTCTCCTCTGAGCCTAGATTCCTCCTACTTACTCTCTCTGCCCACCTTCCCCACCTAACCCTCTACTGCCTGGCTATTGGCCATTCAGCTTTTTTGGTTTGGCCAATCAGATGCCTTAGGCAGGCAAGATGGAGACAGCCACACATCTCTACACAGTGATAACGACACTCCACAACGCTGCCCTGCTGGTCCTGGGTGCTGTTGGAAACAGGCAGAGCAAAGCCACAGAGAAAGCTGTGGGGCAGCCCCCTCCATGGCCTCTGCGTCAGCTCCTGCCTCCAGGTCCCTGCCCTGCTTGAGCCCCCATCCTGACTTCCTTGGATGATGAACAGCGAAGTGGAAGTGTGATTGGAATACACCCCTCTCCCTCCCCGTGTCGCCTGTGCTTGTCGTGGCGTTTTGCTACAGCGCAGAAGCCTTAACTGAGGCAGAGTGCATATGGACCCTTTTTTGGGAAATGTGCCATAGAGTCAAGACATTAAGGACTGAGGCTACATCTCCGTGTCGAGTACTTGACCCTTGTCCGTGAGGTCCTGGGTTCAACCCTCAGTGTTGTAAAGCAAAGCAAAGAGCTACCGGATGTAGACAGCATTTGTCAGGTTAAAGAATTTCCTCTTTAACCATATTCCTATTTTATTCATAATTGTTTCCTCAAGCAGAGTTTGCAAAAATTATCTCCTATGAGCCGAGCTGAATTTGGTTGTGTGAGTATGCCCACGGGGGGATGATGTAAGCATTTATTTAATGCAAAATGTCCATAGTGCTTTGTGCTATGAGAAGAGATGAAGTTTAAAATTTCAGCATCCACAAATAATGTCCATAGTGCTTTGTGCTATGAGAAGAGATGAAGTTTAAACTATCAGTATCCACAAATAATGTCCATAGTGCTTTGTGCTATGAGAAGAGATGAAGTTTAAAATTTCAGCGTCCACAAATAAAATGTCCATAGTGCTTTGTGCTATGAGAAGAGATGAAGTTTAAAATTTCAGCATCCACAATTAAAGTTTTACTGGGACACAGTGGTGTTCACTCATTTGTATGGCTGCCTTGGTGCACCAAGAAGACAGTACTGAGCTGCTGTGGCGGGGTATAGGAGGACAAGAATGTGCATCTTTTCGTGTTATAGAAAAATTTAATTCGCATTTGCAAAGTAGTTATTTTGTTTAGTAATGAAACAATAATTACACAGTCATTTTATTTAGTAGTTCTACTGGCCCTTTTAACGTAATGACTGGTGGTGTGGTAAAGTTGGCTTCTTGGTTATGGGGAGTCGGGCATGAACAACATCTGGACCCCAGTGCCTCCTCGTACAGATGTGCAGGCTGAGCACAGGGTCCAGCCTTCCTCCCCAGTGGTCCTTTTGGGTGGCTGTGAGAGGGAGGGGACTGCAGAGTGGAGGAACGATAGAGGGCAAGATGGAGGGGTGGGGAGGGGTGGGGAGGGGTGAGGAGGGGTGGGGAGGGGTGGGGAGGGGTGGGGAGGGGTGAGGAGGGGTGGGGAGGTGATGGCGGGACAGAAGGAAGAGCTTTAGGAATGTTGGCGGGATGAAGGGGAGGGTGTGGGTTGGGTCAGAATGAGGCTGTCTGTGCAGAAGAGGGTGTGGAGTGAGGAGGGGGAAGGGGTGGGTTCCTGGCAGTGGAATGAGCTGGACCCGGCAGGCCCCGCGGCTCCTTGCTCTCACCCTTACCAGCCTGAGGAGTTCTAATCTTCTGGGGACTGTGGCATCTACTCTTGACTACATCTAGAATTAACTAAAACCCAAGCATCGGGGTACACCCGTGGGCAGTCTTTTTTTCTCTTAAGTAAGTATCAAAGTGGTAAGACCAACTTTGAACCTGGATCTTTTGAGGTGGTTGTAGGAGGAGATCTTAGGTGACCGTGCTGCTGAACACGCCCACTTTGGGCGTGGCTAAGGTGGTGCAGGAGAGAGGCACGCTCTCTTTCGGCTCCCGATCCGGTCGCGGAAAGCTGCTGATTCACCTGGGTTGCCAGTTTCTCCTGTAAGTACTTTCCACGGTAAATGATTACCTACACCCTCATCAAGCGTGCCGTTTGTCATCAAGAGTTTCGGAATCCGGCTCCAGAAGCCGTGGAAGCGGCTGCCCCTCCTCAGCACAAACACCGCTGGCTCCAGGCACACGTGGACTCTCGTGTCACTGAGCTGCATCCAGCAACCAGACGGTTCCCACCACCTTGCTCAGTAAGGCACGATTCCTGCCACCCCTGCCACCGCTCACAACCAGAACGAGCACCTTAGAAGCTGCTGCATTTGCCTGCCGGTAAGGTTCCCTGGACAGCCACTGTGCTCCTTTACTGGTGGCCTGCTGAATTCGGCCTGCATAAAAATCCACTGGTAATAAGATTAACTGGTCTATACATATGGCGAATAACATTACAATGCAGGACATTAGGAATTTTCTTGGTTTTTTTTTTTGGTTTTTACGAGACAGGGTTTCTCTGTATTGTTTTCGAGGCTGTCGGTCCAGCCCGGCCTCCAACTCACAGAGATCCGCCTGCCTCTGCCTCCCGAGTGCTGGGATTAAAGGCGTGTGCCACCACCGCCCGGCTTTCTTGTTTTTTTGTATGGATGAGATGTTGGAAAGGGTTGAGGACCTACCTGGAATGTACTTTCTATCTGCTATAGTGGTTATCAGTTTGGTAATCCATATAATTTCATTAAAGAAATGGTTTGAGAATAGGGCAAAAAATGACAAACTTATACGAATCATACGGTCATACAAGATGGTTATGAAAACCTAGTACAAAGAATTCAGACAATGGATAATTCCTTCCAGAATAGTAAGGAAGGTTTGGTAAAAAATATTCAGAATATTCAAAATGATAATGAAGATCTGACAAACAGGGTTAAAGTGACAGAACATAAAATTGAATTACTTTCAGGAAAAATGTGTTCCATATCTATTGATTCAACAGACAGAATACAAAAAGAGGAACATTATGTTGAAACACTTAACCAAAAAAACTGTTCCGTGTTTGATGATTTCACTAGCAAAATACAAAGACTGGAACATAAGATTGAAATGCTAACAGAAAAGATTTGTTCCATGTCTGAGAGTAATGACAAACTAGCTGATAGAACGTTATTTTTGGAAGGCAGCTTACATGCTATTCAGATGATTTCTAAGGATGAGGATATTAAATGTTTGGAATTACATATAAATAATGAATGCAAAAAAAAGAGAACGATTCCATGACATCCTTGGAAATTTATTTGACACAAGAACTTCAAGAGCTCAGAGAAACAATAATAAATAGATTGAACATTTCAGAAGATGTCCAATCTGATATTTCAGAATCGGACATACAGGCAACAGGTCATGACAGAGGTTTACCTACACCTCTCAGATGCCGGGAAGACCTCCCTAAGGTTGTTATGCCCTCTCCTATGGTCTTCCCAGTATCTGTACCTGAAAAAACAGCAACAAAGAAACACCCAAATGACTTCGTTGCTTGTCAATGGGAGCCTATACAGATAAAGGACCTAAAGGGAATCAAGGAGGCCATCGATTCATATGGTCTTCATTCTCCCTATGTCAGAGAGCTCCTGAACTCATGGGCCACTGCAAATAGGGTAACCCCTAGAGACTGAAGCCAGTTGGCCTCAGTGGTGCTTGAAAACTCATGTCAAATACAATGGAGAGCTTTATGGAGGCAAGAGGCAAAAGCCCTGGAGCTTCAGGGATTAAAGAAAGGCTATGAAGCATCCCAAGACAAAATTCTTGGGGAGGGTGTTTATGCTGACCCACAGGCTCAGGCTGTGTATGATGAGGAATGCTTTGGATAAGGTTTATGAAACAGGAGAGACAATGCAGCCCTATACCAAATTGGTACAGGGTCCAAGGGAAAGATTCACTGAATTTTTAGAAAGATTGTCCAGTAGAAGTACAGATAACAGATCCAGAATCTAGGTGACTCATCATAGAATCTTTGGTGTATGAGAATGCAAATCCACAAAGCGAGCAGGCACTTTGGCCTTTAAAAATGACATAGGCACCATTGGAAGAATGGGTCCGATATACAGCTAAACTTGAATATAAAAGTCAGGATACAGAATCTTGGGTAGGTGAAGCAATTTCTATAGGTTGAAGAGGCTCCAAGATGCCAAATGTCTTAACCGTGATGGTATAGAAGTCTGGGTAGGGGAGACAACCTCCAGAGGTTTCAAGAGACATAGAAATACTAAATGCTTTAATTGAGGTATAATAGAACATCTGAGTAGGAACTAGACAAAGCATTCCTAGAAATAATGCTTCTACCAGAAATGCTTCAAGCAGAAGGTCTCAGCCTTCTGGTTTCTGAAGGAGGTGTGGCAAAGGAAGACACTGGACCAAGGAATGCTGGTCGACCACAGACAAACAAGGTAACCCTTTACAGCTGGGAAACTTGTCGAGGGGCCTCTCGAAGGCCCCCATGTCAAAAGTGGTCTGGTCATTCCCAGTAATAGTGGAGGACAGTCTCTCCCAGGACAATTAGAAGATCCACTGCCTGTTGTAAATAATATGGCGCTGGATGATACATTAGCTACAGAGGATGAACTAATTGTAACAAGAGGAAATAAAAAACATATATTTTGGCAAACTTCTATATAGGATCACAGTTAAAGTGAATAAGGTGATTACTGGAATTTTAGATAGTGGAGATGATGTCACTATCATGAATCAAAAGTCTTGGCCCTCCAGATGGCCTGTAAAAGATGTAAACGTTCAATTCTTAGGGACTGGAACCCTATCTCAGATAAAATAAAGCACTAGATGGGTTGACTTTATTGGGTCAGAAGGACAGAGAGGAAGATTGAGGCCATATGTCGCAGATATTGTTATAAATCTTGGGGGTCGTGATTTATTACAGCAATAGAATACACAGATTAACATTCCTACCTGTATCAGATATGAATCATAAACAATCCCTTGGTGGTAGAAAAGTATTGTAAGGCACTACAGAAAACAGATGCCATACATACAGGCATGCCATACATACAGGCTGTACAGAAACAGGATGCTAGTGTCAAAACTACAGAGCAACCAAAAGCTCTACCCTTAAAATGGCTAACAGATGAACCCGTCTGGGTGGGTCAATGGCCTATGACCTCTGAGAACCTAGAGGCTTTGGAAAAGTTAGTTCAGGAACAGCTAAATACTGGACATATTGAAGAATCAAATAGTCCTTGGGGTTTGCCTGTATTTGTTATCAAAAAGAAGTCTGGGAAATGGAGGATGGTTTCTGGTCTTAGAGCCATCAACAAGGTAATCTCTACAATCTGGGATGTTGCTACCTTCTCTAATACCTAAGGACTGGCCAATTGTAGTCATAGATTTAAAAGATTGCTTCTTCACTATACCATTACAAGAAAAAGACAGAGAAAAGTTCGCTTTCACAGTACCTACCTATAACAATTCTCAACTAGTACAAAGATTTCAGTGGAAGGTATTGCAACAAGGTATGTTAAATAGCCCGACTTTGTGTCAGTATTTTGTGCATAAACCTCTGGAAATAATTGGTAAACAATCATTAATATATCACTATATGGATGACATATTACTGTCTGATTCAAATAAAGGTACTTTGGAAAAGATGTTTGAAGCAGTAAAGGAAACTTTGCCTCACTGGGGATTACAAATTGTCCCAGAAAAAATACAAAGAGGAGATTCTATTAATTATTTAGGTTACAAAATAGACTCACAGAAAATTAGACAACAGAAAGTACAGATCAGAAGAGATCATTACCAGACTCTTAATGATCTTCAAAAACTACTAGGAGAAATTTCTCAACTACAGACAATTATCGGAGTAGAAGGGCATGATTTAAAACACCTGAAAATGGCTTTAAAAGGAAATAACCACCTAAACAGCCCACGAGTACTATCAGCTGAAAAATAATTAGAATGGGTAGAAAAGATAATATTAGAAGCACAAGTGGACCGTGTGGATCCAAAACTGGACTGCATTCTGGTTATTTTACCATCTAGAGAATACCCCTCAGGAATTTTAATGCAGAGGGAAGACATCATACTAGAATGGGTATTTCTGCCATATATACAGAATTAAAAGCTGAAAACATATATAGAAAGATCTCTGATTTGATATTAAAAGATAAGTTAAGGCTTCGTAAACTGACTGGAAGAGACCCAGCAGAAATTATTGTACCTTTAACAAATGAGGAAATTTCCTCCTTATGGAAGGATAATGAATATTGGCAAAGGGCTTGCAGTGACTTTTTGGGAATGATTAGTAACAATTATGCCAAAACAGAGAGAATCAAATTCACAAAGAAAATGGTTTGGATCCTTCCACATATTGTAAGAAAAATGCCCATCTGTGAAGTTCTTACATTCTACACTAATGCAAACAAATCAGGTAAGGCAGGTTATAAATCAGGAAATATAAGTAAAATAGTTCAAAGCTCTTATAACTCTGTATAAAAGGCAGAGTTGTACGCCATTCTCATGGTACTTAAAGACTTTACAGAGCTTTTCAATATAGCAACAGATTCTCAGTATGCACAGAGTTGTCTTACATATTGAGACTGTGGAATTTGTTCATAATGCTACAGAATTAACCTCATTGTTTTTACAGTTACAGGAAACTATCAGAAATAGAACTCATCCTGTATACATAACACACATCAGATCCCATAATGGCCTGCCAGGTCCTCTAGCACAAGGCAATAAAGAGATTGATCGTTTATTAATAGGAAGTGTGTTGGAAGCTTCAGAATTTTATAAGAAACACCATGTTAACAGCAAAGGCTTAATGAAGGATTTTTTTTATCACTTGGCAACAAGCCAAGGAAATAGTAAGAAACTTCCCCTCCTTTTTTCTACAATCAAACTCCATTACCAGTAGGCAGTAATCCCAAAGATATTCTTAGAAATGAAATTTGGCAGATGGATGCTTTGCACTTTCCTGAATTTGGAAGTTTGAAATACGTACACCATACCATAGACATGTTCTCAGGCTTCCAATGGGCTACTGCCCTCAGCTCTGAAAAGGCTGATTCTGTTATTGCATACCTCTTAGAGGTGATGGCTGTTATGGGCATACCTGCACAAATAAAAACTGACAATGCTCCAGCATATGTCTCCAGCAAATTGGAAAAGTTTTTCAAATATTATAATATAAAACATGTAACTGGTATACCTCATAATCCCACAGGACAAGCAGTGGTTGAAAGATCTAACTGAACCTTAAAAGAAATGCTTCATAAACATCCAGGGGGAACAAAGACCCCTAAACACAGGTTACATGATGCTTTACTAACATTGAATTTTCTTAATGCTAATGAAAAAGGATAAACAGCTGCAGAAAGACGCTGGACTACAGAGAAGACTTCTGAACTGAACCACCTGGAGTATTTCAAGGATGTTATGACCTCAGTCTGGAAACCAGAATATGTGTTACGCTGGGGAAGGGGTTTTGCCTTTGTTTCCACAGGAGAAGAAAAACTTTGAATCCTATCAAAATTAATCATGAATTGATCCGAACAGAAGAAACCCCAGGAGGAGGAAAATTGACAGCTCATCTTCAAGGTCATATTCTACTATGTGTAAGGAGACCTCATAAAAGGAAAGAGAAGTGTCCTGTTTTTGTCTTCACAGGAAAACTCAGCTCCAAACAGCAAGAAAATACTGGACGTATGGATACCTTAAGAATGGATAGCTACCCAGAGGACACCAAACGAATAATAATCCACTGTGTGGTATCAATGTGTAAATCTCTCTATATTGTTTTTTATAACATCCATTCTCTTTGTTTCTTAATATGGTTTAGTCCCCATTCATTTAACTGAAGCTGGCTTTGGAGTTGGATTGGCTCTCCTACTCTAAATCCAAGTGCATTGTTAAAATAAAATTCAGAATTTCTGTATTATATCAAGGAGCCATTGGTAAAAGACAGAAGAAAACAAAATTAGGGACTGTCATCTGTGTATACTCGGTTCTGTTTCTGAAAGTCTAATCTCCTTCATGTTTATTATCTTCTTTAGGGTTGCCTTTTCCAATATGCATACATATAAAAATTGAAAAATTCTTTTTTAACGTTAATGTTTGAGTTTTCCAGAGAACAAGGAATTTCCTGACAGCAATCTTCAACCGCTTTGGAAAGAAAATGGGGCCCCACTTCATCGACTCCACTTGATTCGACTTGATACATCTGAACTGCCCCACATCATCGACTCCACCTGACAAGAACCGTCCTGAAACCAGCTTGGAACTACATCACTCGACACAACTCCAGGCCAAGGAACTGATACAGTGCCCCTTCTACAGTCTGGCCAGAGCTTCAGACGAGAGTTTCAATCAACACTAGAACTGCGCTCAAGAACTTCAATCAAGCATCTCCTGCCAAATAGAGACTGTATAACCTCCTTAAGACTCTTGTTACACTAACATTTTTCTTCCCACAGGTCCCCATGAGATTGTCATTGTCCCATTTCAGCAGGAAGTAGTTTTGAGAATTCCATGCCCCCACCTTTCCCTACTGTTGATATTGCAGTATAGTTTGCACCTGTTAGTGTTAGTTTTCAATTATTTTAGGGTTGGGACTGGAAGGAGGTGTTTCGACTTGGGCCTCTCTTTCAGACAAGCTTAGGTTTAGGTGGGATAGATATGCTTAGGATAAGATATGGGTAGATTATAAATTGTTTATCATCTTCTATGTATTTATGCTTTATATATGTTTGAGATATTTTATTTATTGACACAATTTAGTTTTAATAAGTTTAAATATCTTCTTTAGACTAAAAGGGGAATTGTAGGAAGAGATCTTAGGTGACCGTGCCGCTGAACACGCCCACTTTGGGCGTGGCTAGAGGCAGGTATGGTAATAAAAGGTGGTGCAGGAGAGACGCACGCTCTCTTTCGAGCTTCCGGTCCGGTAGCGGACAGCTGCTGATTCATCTGGGTTGCCAGTTTCTCCTGTAAGTACTTTCCACGGTAAATGATAACCTACACCCTCATCAAGCGTGCCGTGGTCACATCCACCTTTAATCTGGGCCATACCTTCTGCCGACAGCCTCTGTAAATAGCCAGCTTGCTCTCCTCTCCCTGGCAAGTCCGTTCCTTCGCTGGCCTGAGAGCCTGCTTGCTGGGGATTCTGGTGCGTACTGAATTCCGGCTGAGACACTCACCCTCGTGGACTGAACAACTACAGGATTCTTGGGCTTTCCGCCGGTAGACAACCATTGTTGGACTAGCCAGGCTGCAGCCCACAAGTCATTCCAATAAATCCCCATTCTCTTTATATCTGCTCATTCTCTAGAGAACGGTGACTAGCCTGGGAATCTTGACTCAGGTCAGGATCCTGGCTGAGCTATTCTGCAGGACGGTGAGGAGAAAGAGAGGTATGCAGGGAAAGAGATTAAGGCACTCTCTGAGTGTGCTGGCCTGGGCTTCTCTACGAGAGGAAGTAAGACACACCCAAACACATGCCTTGGCTTCCCTTGGGAGAGATGCCGACAGTTTGTCACATCACTCAGCATTTTGGTTCTCAAGTTATACCTCAAAAGGTTGCTAAATTCCTCCTTCCTTCCTGCCCCACTGTCTCTCTTTAGAGATTGGTTTGTTTTTTTCGGACACGGTTTCTCTGTGCAGCCCTGGCTGCCTTGGAACTCGTTCTGTAGACCAGGGTTGGCCTGGAACTCTCAGAGATCCTCCTGCCTCTTGAGTGCTGGGATTAACAGGTGTGATCACTGGGCAAGATGCATTTGTGTTTATGTGTATGGCGTGTTTTGTCTCTGTGTGTGGATATCCACTCCCCATGCGCTCGCGGTACTCACAGAGGCCCGGAAGAGGCCGTGGTCTCGGCGAGCCGCCATCTCTCCAGTGCACACCTTCCTGTCCGTAAGCGAGGTCTTAAGTGTGGCTCTCTGAGATCCCTTGGAAGACAAAACCGAAAGACCGTAGCATAGAACAGGGGCTTTTTGTGTGCCCTTTCTCTGTAAAGGGGGTTTCTGGTGAGAGTCTTTGGAAATTGCAGGTTTGTGTCGGGGAGCAGAGAGAGGACATTAGCAGTCGGTCATTCGTGCCGGGTGTCTGACTTAGGCGGCTGGTGATGTGGGGTCAGCTCTGGTGGAGGGGGTAAGAGCAGACACCTGCGTGGAAAGAAACTAAGGGAAGTTTGAGGCAGAGTGTTCACAGAAAGGACAAGCACAAGCTGGACGGTGGGGAATCGTGAGTGGCATCTGGCAGGAGGGGCAAAGAGATTCGCAGAAGAACGAGGCTGCCTCTGAGGAGAGAAGGTGGATGTAACGGGGTCGGGTGACTGGAGGGAATCGAGGGGAGAAAAATGACTCCAGCTGAGGGAGAAGTAGGTGTGGAAAGACGCTCAGAGAAGACAAAGAGGGGGAACTGAGGGGCCCCGGAGGGGATGGGAAACTGGGTGGGGAAGGTGGTGAGGGGGACTGGGGCCAGGGCGATGAGAAGGGACAGGGGACATGCAGTGGGAGGGGACCGGGTGGAAAGTGGAGAGTGTGTGTGTGTGTGTGCGGTTCCTGAGAAGGTAGAAGGGAGCCTGGAGGAAGGTGGTGATGGGAACCTGGGGGAAGGTATTGAGGGGGCACTGGTGGGTGTGAAAGGAAAATGAGCAGAGGGCAATGGCAGGAAGTGTGTATGTGTGTGCATGTGCAGTGTGTGTGCATGTGCAGTGTGTGTGCATGTGCAGTGTGTGTGTATGCATGTACAGTGTGTATGCATGTACAGTGTGTGAGCATGTACAGTGTGAGTGCATGTACAGTGTGTGTAGTGTGTGTACAGTGTGTGTGCATGTACAGTGTGTGTGCATGTAGTGTGTGTATGCATGTACACTGTATAAATATACAGTGTGTGTATGAATGTACAGTGTGTGCATGTACAGTGTGTGTGCATGTAGTGTGTTCATGTAGTGTGTATGTTTACAGTGTATGCATGTACAGTGTGTGCATGTAGTGTGTTCATGTAGTGTGTACGTGTACAGTGTGTGCATGTACAGTGTGTGTGCATGTACAGTGTGTTCATGTAGTGTGTACGTGTACAGTGTATGCATGTACAGTGTGTGTGCATGTACAGTGTGTGTGCATGTACAGTGTGTGTGCATGTACAGTGTGTGCATGTACAGTGTGTGTAGCGTGTGTACAGTGTGTGTGTACAGTATGTGGGGGGTCATAGAACAACTTGGGAGAGTCAGTTCATTCCTTCCACCATGTGGCTCCTGGTCTCAGGGTTGACTGAAGCCTCCTGTCTCTGCCTCCCGAGTGCTGGGATTAAAAACACACCATCATGAGGCTCTGTTTTTATTTTTTAAAAGAGAACCTTTATTTTATGTGTGGGTCTTTGGCTGCACGTCTGGGCACTATGAGTGCAGTGTCTGAGGAGGCTGGAAGAGGGCGCTGTGTCCCCTGGATCTGGAGTTACTGAAGCTGTGAACTCCGTGGGTGCAGGAAGTCGACTCCTGGCCCTCTGCGAGAAGCCAGTGCTCATAACTGCTCAGTCGCCTCAACTCAACAGCTCCCAAAGCAGAGAGTTTTCACATGCGCAACCAAGCTGTTTTCATGACTGCCAGAAAAGAGCTGCCTTCCTTCTCCAGAGGTCTCATGAGCAAGGTTATTGAATGGCTAAATAATTGTGCCTGAGATCACAACCGGGATCTTAGGCTGTTTGTGTGATCTACATAGATTAAGAATCTTCAACCCCCCCACACACACTGTAGAGTGCAACCTTCCCGGCCATCCACCTGGGCCCTGCCATAGTTGCAATCCCCAAACAACACACAGGACTCTATATTAATTATAAAGCTCTTGGCTGTTTGCTTGTTTCTTACTGGCTAGCTCTGACTTAAGTATTTAACCCATGATTGTTAATCTAAGTATTTCTCTTACTGGAGAAAAGGGTCCAGACCTCTTACTCCTCTGGCTGGCTACATTGTCTCTGCCTGTGTTTCTCTTTCCCAGAGTCCTTCTCAACTCCTAGTCCCACCTATCTTGCTTCCCTATTGGCCAACAGTGCTTTATTGACATATACACAGGATTTCCCCATCATCTCCTCTTTTCTGTCTAAATAAAAAGAAAGGTTTTAACTTTAACATAGTCAAATTATATATAACAGAACAGTTATCAAGTAAGAACATAGTTACAATATTTTGTCTATTAACATTAGTAAATTTAAAGAAAATATCATCTATCGTATCTTTGTGAGTCTGAATCTTATATATAACTTATCTTTTATCATAACTAAGGAAAACTATAACTAAAACTATCTTCAACTCCATCAAAGACCACATATATATTCTAATATATGAACATTAGAATAGACAGAGACCTCTCGCTGCCTAGACAGTCACCCGAAGTTCCTCTGTAATGTTGGGGCATCCATCTTCAGCCCATAGGCCACAGTGTATCTGGAAGACTTCTTAGAAAAGCAGGAAATTTCAAGCTGTCCATCTGGAATGGCAGTCCATCAGTCATTTTCTTGTCCTGCAGAAAGTCTGGCAGACTCTTCCATGAAGCAGGAACCCTGTAAGACTGAGTTCAGCAGTCACTTTCCTGTGGGTCCTGCATGTCCAGTTTATACAGCAACAGTCAAGCAGTCCAGGCAAGAGCAGTTTCTTGCCCAAATGGCTAACCTTGCCATGTTGAAAGCAAACTCCATAACGAGTTTCTTCAATGCCCATCTTCCTCTTAGATATATTGATGTGCCAGGAGCAGACACTTCTCATTGTCAAGAAAAACGCTAAATCATTTTAAATGCCATTTTCTGAAGGTTTTTGAAAGGTTTGAAGACTATATCAAATACATCTCTAACTTACCTAATTATAAGTTCTGTCTATTATAAGTAACTATGTATAGTATGTATTTAATTATGCATTATGTTTTAAAAGATTAGTATAAACACATTACTTAATCAAGAGGAGAAATATACACATCACAAAATTGACCTTGAATTTGTATCAATAAATGAAAAACCATACTCATACCAAGTATTCATTTCTATACCATAATCTACCTTTTACCATTAAAAAGAGATTGGTTATGATCATTAACCAATTATAAGCAACCCCATTCAAATGAAAACAAAGATTTATAAACAATATGGGAATTTGGACATTGCTCATTCCAAACTGCTTCCTGCTGGAAGGGGGTGCTGTCCATATCATGGGGATCATGACAAAACATAGAAACCTGTATAAATTCTTATTTTCGGGGTCTGTATGGCGGCATCATCTTAGCTGTCTTAATTGGTGGAACACCTGGCCCACTGCTTCTGGGGGTCTTGGTTCAACCATCAAACCACAGAAGCCTGGAAGGAATCCACAGCTTTCCATTTTCTGTGGAAACATAAAAACACTTTTCCCAAGTAACTGGTCCTTATATTTAAAGTTAGAGGTCAAAGCATTTTTGAAATATATAAGTTGGATTAATTCAGCAGCATTTATTTACTTATTTATTTTATTTTTTATTTTTTTGTTTTTTTTCCCACGAGACAGGGTTTCTCTGTATTGTTTTGGAGGCTGTCAGTCCAGCCTGGCCTCGAACTCACAGAGATCCGCCTGTCTCTGCCTCTGGAGTGCTGGGATTAAGGGCATGCGCCACCATTGCCCGACAGCAGCATTTATAATCAAGTATATTTCAGCAGTTGTTCCTTCCTTAGCCACTGAACTGAACACAATAGCATACAGTATCCATACTTTCTGTGTATTTTTCATCTTTATGTGGCTTATATTACTCAATTTCTTTTACTTTTATTTTTTCTCTGAGACAGGGTATCTCTTTGGAAATCTACCTTCCTCTGCATCAGGAGTGCTGGGATTAAAGGCATGTGCCACCACACCCAGCTACTTTTATTTTTTCAACATCTTGTTTCTTTTACTCTCCAAAGTCTACTTATATTTTTCTTCATCTGAATCTGACTTTACTGTAAAACTTTACGTTTTTTCTGGCCATGCGTCTTATATAGGCTAAAGAACATTGCTAAAATTAAAGCAGAAACGGCAGCTGGCTTTCCAACCTGGCGGGCATAAGTTAACTCGAGCTCACTGCCTCAGTCTATGCTGACATCCAGCAGCATGGTGCCGGCTTGGAGATGTGGTCACTGCCACTGCCAGATGCTCATGCACATCGTTCAACTGTTAGCAGAGCCCCTTAAAAAAATTTTTTTTTGCTTATGCTGAGTCGGAAGACTCACTTAAGTGAGCCACATGAGTCTCTGCTTGTCTCTAGCAAAACAGAGCCCACCTGAGAAAAATGCTATCAAAAGCTTCTGTTTTGTTTCTGAAATCTGATTTAAGCTTTTGCCAATCTACGTGGAAATTCATGATCCCACTGACAACCATATGTAGAGTGCAGCCTTCCCCGCCATCCAGACCTCTTACTCCTCTGGCTGGCTACATTGTCTCTGCCTGTGTCTCTCTTTCCCAGAATCCTCCTCAACTCCTAGTCCCACCTATCTTGCTTCCCTATTGGCCAGCAGTGCTTTATTGACATACATACAGGACTTCCCCATCACCCCCCTTTTAAAAAACCCCACAATCTGGGTTCTTTTTATTTTAACCAACCTTCTTTGTCGAACTGTGAGCCTGGGCACTGCCCCTCTTCAGTCCCTTTGGAATAAGTTCACCTGTGAAGACAGCTTCTCCTGAGAAGGTGGTATTATTCCAGTGTGTGTCCCACCTTACCCGTTTGTAGATGGCCTCTTTGACAGGCTGCCCATCACTTCCCATCTCCTCCGCACAGTTCTGAGATTAGCACTGCTTGTCTCAAGGACCCCAGAAGCTTCTCAGTTGTGCAAGGAGTAAAGTGTAGACTCGGGTGTGTTTTCAGAAGCGCCTTACCCACCAGCGTTTCCAGAACCCCACACCTCAAGTGCCCCGGGCGAGTCTCAGCTGTACACAAGTGTGTGCCTGGGAGCCCAACCTCATGCCTCAGACCCCCGTGCCTTCCTTCTGCTCTCTCTCCTTCATGGGTCTACATCTAATTCATTGTTTGCCACTTATAACCTGTCATTGCTCTCTCCCCATCAAAGGAGATATTGGTTTTTTTTTCTTTCTTCGAGATTTCTGACCCTCTTTTATTTCTAAACTCTTACCAGACTGTCTATGTAAACTACTTTTGGACACATTTTTAAAACTGACTTTTAAAAATATTGATTGTGCTTACGTGGTCACTGTTTCTGTCATAAACTACCTGGTTGTAGGAGGTCTGACTTTTATTTCCTATGTAGTGTGTGTGTGTGTGTCTAATAAAGCATTTGCAGCCATCAAGGTCATAAGGTCAACTGGGTGAAGCTGGAGAGAGAACACTGTCAAAGGAACTTATTAGATATCCAATAAAGACATTTTATTTCAGAGAATGCCGTCTTTCTTCATTGGAGTATATATACGTATTGAATTACAGAGCAAAATTTGGAAGATGTAGTTTGTGACAGGCAAGTCTAATAACGGCAAACTTCTGGATAGCAGAAAATGAAGATGTCCAGAGGAAATGGATTTTGTAACCATGACCCACCCTGGTGAGGGCCAAGGCACAGCTTGCCCCTGAAGATCACATGTCAGGGGGAGGCGGCTCTGCTGAGGCCGGTGGTGGTGCCTCCGAATACTTCTTCTCACGGGTGCTGCCCCGTTCTTGGTATTCCTGTGGGGCCGGGGGGCAGTCCTCAGGCCTTCGTGTGCTCGATTCCGGTCTCTTCAGTATACCTTCGTCATTCCTCCTGGGGGAGTCCCGTCTTTTGCAAACCACTGGTGGCGGATCACACCATATGGCTTCAGCTACAGGTTCACATCCTGTGTCAAACCTCACTTGAGATTCCTGTCTTTTTGGAAGCCCCTGGTCGTGCCTCGTTGGCTGACACTCTTGTCTCCTCGCGGCTCCTATCTGATTGATCAAATGGGGATCGCGCCTCTTAGGATGGCAGACTTCGAACTCGAGCATTTCGGAGCTGTGCCGGCAGAGGGACTCGAGCCTCCTGGGAACCACTAGCTCACATTTATCGCGCCGGCCCCTGTTTCGCCTGGCGTCCTTTTTTTGCAGCGCTGTATAGGACTCCTTAGAACCGAACACCATTTTCCTTCTTATCGACTCCCTGCTTCCATCTGGGCACATTGTGCCTCCATGTTTTACCATCTGGGCTCTGGAATCTGTTGTTTGGGGGCCTCCTCCGTCGATGCAACCTGGGAATAGAACTGAGTACACAGCAAAAGCGCGTGATTCAGGCATCCAGCGTTTCCTTTCCCCTCCTCCCCCCAAGACCGACTTTCCCCCAGAATACAAAATGGTGGAAATCACGTAGTGCAGATATTTATGCGACTTAGAGATTAGATAATGCAGGCATTGATAGCTAATAATGAAGTACAGATATTATTGATACAATTCTGGGTTCTTTTCAGTAAAATGGAAGACCAGTGAGAGAAAAGGTGGGATATAATGGGGGAGGGACTTGGTTCAATAGTAGGACTAATGAGGAGTGGTTACGGGGGTAATGACTTTGTAGCTTGGGAAGAAGTCAGAGTGAAAGAGTTATGTGGGAAGAAACAGTTATCTCTCAGAACGGAAGAAAACTCAAATGTGCTGTCCCTGCTGACCAAAAAACAAACAAACAAAAAAAGCATGTTTCAGCCCGTAAAAGCAGTAAGGGTGCTAGCTTGTTAACCATCGAGCTCACTTCGTTCCCAGCACCTCTCCCTTACGCTTTTAGATCTGTTTGTGTTACGTGTGTGTCTCTGGTGAAAGTGCACTACACAGCGTGCTCTTGGAGGCGAGAGGGGGAGTTACCAGATTCCCTGGAACCGGTGTGAGCGAGCCGCTGTGTGTGGGTTCAGGGAACCAGGTCCTCAGCAAGACCAGTATGTGCTCTTAACCATTGAGCTTCCCCGCCCGCCCCTCCTCCCCTCCCCCGCTTTGAGTCTCTCCAGTCCAGTCTCTGAAGTAGCCAGGTGAGCCGGACACTGCTGTCGTTTGATTTGTACAGCTGAAGAGGAAATGACAGCATCATCTGGGTGACGCTGAAGGCTGAGCTGGGAAGTGAGCCTGCTAGCCAGACTCCAGGGTTCAGCCCTAAATGTCACTTTTGAAACGTGCACTAGCTCATTTGTCAACGTCTCAAGTCCCTTTAACCATGTGTGGCTGGGCCAGCCCTCCAGTGCGTCAGTTTCTGTGTGATCTCGTAGAACTCAATTTGTAGCTTTGGGTAAGAATTCTGTGATTTTCTTTCTTTCTTTTTTTTTTTTTTTTTGCTTGCTTGCTTTTTTTTTTTTCTCTTTAGTAATTTGGTTCCCTAAATCAGGAAAAAGGACTATCTAGGTTATCAAAGCAAACTGTGAGGATTCTTGCTGGAGGGAGCGCTTGGTATGGACAGAGGGCTCAGCAAAACTCATGCCTGTCAAATAAAGTCATTCAGAAGGCAGAGAAAAAGGAGGTGAGTGCCCCCGCTTACAAAAAAGAGAGGAGCTTTAAGAACTACTGGGGTTCAGAATGTGTTCTCCTCATGTTCCGCTGGGGGAGTGAGTGAGGACATGTTCACTGGGCGCTCAGGAGGAGGTTGGGGTGCAGGTGTTCCGCCTTTTGTAGGGCTTCAACTCCCCTGCCGGGGGGCAGCCCCCAAAGCAGACACTGGAAGCCTTAGGAGATTTTGAATAAGAGGAGCGTCCCAGGTTCGCTTAGAATTACATGCCTCAATTTTGGGCATACAGGGAGTATGGGGAACTACATCACATATCTGAGTTCAGAATAGTTAAGGAACTCACTACCCATAAGAGGTAGTGCTAAAAAAACAACCTCAAGAGAACTCACCTCTCAATAGCCTTTCTCTAGAAGATTATTTTTATTTTGTTTATGTGTTTGCATCTGTGGAAACAGGTGTGGGGGTGCTCCCCTATGAGGCCAGGCCAGAACTCAAGCCTTCTGAAACTGCTGAAACTGGGCTTCCTTTCCATTTCCTGCCCACAGAGAAGACCACTCTTTCCCACTGAACTAATAGGATCCACATCCTCAGTCTGGTGATGATGTCAGTCCTCCTGGGTCTAATGGAAGGCATTTGCAGCCTTCCCTTACTCTTCCGCAAGTCCCTTCAAAATCCCATTCTCCTAATGACGGTGGTCACAATCGCCATCGTGTTTTGACAGGCATGCCTTGTCAGCCCAAGACTACTTCTCATGTTAAGTGAGGACCATCGGTTTGTCAGAGGGCAGCACTGAGAAAGCTGGTCCCATTACGACAGACTATGTCAGTGGTTCTCAACCGTCCTAAGGCTGTGACACTTTAATACAGTTCCTCATGTTGTGGTGACCCTCAACTGTAAAGTTATTTTTGTTTCTACTTCATAACTGTAATTTTGCTACTGTTATGAATAGCAATGTAAACATGCTTGGGAGATAGAGGTTTGCCAAAGGGGTTGGGACCCCACAGGTTGGAAACTGCTGGGCTATGTCATGGCATAGGCTCCATTGGTGGGCTTCCACAGTAACCGAATCAGAGACAAGATACTGTATATTCCTACAAAAGGAAAAAGACAAGAAGAGGCCAAAACTGAAACAAGAGGGGACCACTTAAGACAGAATGACTTTCTCAGATAGGAGGATTCACAACTCAGGGAGATTTGGCAACAGAAACGCAAGGGTGGCTAATCACAGAAACAGGAAGGGTGAGGAGTGATACAAACTTACTGAATTTCCTGGAACTGTCAACTGAAAGAGATAAAGGCGAACACATCGTCAGTGAACGCTGGGTTTTCCTTATCCCCAAGCCCCAGGTCCCTGCCATTGCTGTCGAGCCCCGCTGGGTTAAAGGTGAGACACTTTGGAACCCTGTGCGTCTGTACCTCAACTCGTTTGGTGTAAAAGGCTGCTCTCCCTGCCTTCATTAGCCTTAGCCATTTCCCAGTTTTGATTTGAAGTGGGAGATCCTTAGGCTGGTGTAGGGGTTTCCCCACAGGCTAAATTTCAAGACTGTGTCTCAGAGAGTACTGAAGGTCGAGGGATGGGAGAGACACGTGGTCAGGGCGGGTGGACGGATAGAACAGTTTACACTTACACTAGCAAACATTGGGGGGGGGGCGGGGAAGGGATGGGAGATTATTTGTGTCTCTGAGTTCAGTGGTCAGATGTCAAAAGTGCCTGTGAGCGAGTGGAGGCCAAGGATGCTACCCACTTGAGGAAACTTGAGGGAGAAGACCTGAACTTACCTCAGTCTATCGGTGGGAACACTTAAAAGGAAAAGAAAACAGATTAGTCATAAAATAAATTATGTACTAAGGTCCCATTAAGACCCCACTTGTAACACTGGAGGAAGGGTTTAGTGAGACATTCTATCCTCCAAGAATATGCTACCTTCTCATAGATTATTTGAACATCCCCCTCCCCCCCGGCCATGAATGTCTTAGAAGCCCTCAGCATCTTTATGGCATGCGGGATCAGTTATAGGAGGCAATAGCCATTTTTTTTTATGGCATGCGGGATCAGTTATAGGAGGCAATAGCCATTTTTTCTTCAGAAAATGGAAAAAAAAAAGATTCTTAGCCAAGGCAAAGGGTCATGATTTTTAGGAGACTGACAGGTTCCTAACACACCCCCCTCTTCATTGCCTTTCTTCAATCCTGGGACCACGAACACTGTGCTCTCCTGTACAGTAGAGGGAGCTCATTTGCAATCTGTGTCTAAACTTTGGTTACAGTTTGTATTATTAACAGTCTCTGGGGTTTAATGAGAATTCTAAAGCTGGCTTGGGGAGAGCTGTGGAACAAGAAGTACTCTAGATATTTTAGGAGAAGGATAAGGATAGCAGAATTAGAAAGAACATAACTATTTCTTTTTAAAGATTTCTAATTAGGTGTGTGTGTGTGTGTGTGTGTGTGTGTGTGTGTGTGTGTGTGTGTGTAGAGGTCAGATGAAAGCTTCTTGGCGTCACCGGGCCTTCTAAAAGCTTTCCACCCTCGAGGTTTTAGGGATTGAACTTGGGTTGCCAGGCTCAGCAGCAAGGCTCCTTCATCCATGGAGTCACCCTGCTGGCTGTCTATTCCATTCTTTATTTTTTCATCAGTCCTTCGAGGTCCCCATTGCGTAGTGTAGTTCATTTTTATTTCCAAAACTTGTGTGAACTGTCATTAAGATTTCTCTGGTTCTTGTGACAGCTCATGTCATGATTGGGGGGAAGTCAATAGCTCCGCCACTTCTTAAGAACCGTGGGCAGCTAGAACCAGGGCGGTGGGGATTGGTCTTCAGCTGGGAGGGTGCAGTAGCTGTGAGCAATGTCAGTCTCCTCTTCTCTCACAGGGCATTCGGGGAAGAGTTGAAAATACAATAATTTGATAAAAGTGCTCTTTAAGGGGTTAGGGAGGATGTAGAGAGCTTCCAGAAGGTGGGTGAATCCGAGAGAGAATACCACCCAGGCTGGGGGCATCGCTCCCTCTAGTGTCCTGAACAAAATTTGTCTTAATGCTAATAGGCAAGGGTTTTTTTTTTTTTAAATCATCATTCGATTAGTGTGTGACTGCACACTGAAGGAATAACCGCTTCTGGTATCAGGAACCCCATGCCACAGTGTCCGAAGTGTTGCTGGGAACAGACAGAACTGACTCCCCTGCTAAGGGGAGTGGCGGGACTGTCACTTTGACCTAACTGTCACATGGAAAGCTAAGACTATGCTGGGAGAGGTAGATGATGAGAGAAAGGGGTAAAAGGTCATTTCTTAGGAAACAGGGGGAGGGGGAGGGGGGAGAAACAGATTCCCAGTTCAGCGGTGAAGGATTTCTCCTGTAAATTCTCCACTAGGAATCATGCTGAAGGAGACCCCGGAGAGACATGCCCCATATTTAGGATTACTCCTTGGAGTGTGTTTGTACAAGTGGGATTATGGAGACCCCACACTCTGATGTACCTCGGGGCATGGGGCACGTTTGTTTTCTAAAGGGCTAGCCGTCATGTACAAAAGCAGGACCTCCGTTCAAAATAGTGTCAGCCCTAATTATTCCTAACATTCTCTTTGCGGTGCTCTTTGAACAGCACCACACAGGGCTTAACCCCTCCTCCCTCTTTGTTGCATGGACTCACTGGTGGTTAGCCATTGTGCATGTTAGTGAGTGAGTTCTCTAGTGCTTAAGGGGTTCTAGGCAACAGAGAAGTTAGCCATTGTGCATGTTAGTGAGTGAGTTCTCCAGTGCTTAAGGGGTTCTAGGCAACAGAGAAGTTAGCCATTGTGCATGTTAGTAAGTGAGTTCTCCAGTGCTTAAGGGGTTCTAGACAACAGAGAGGGCAAGGGGGTTGGGAAACACATCCAAAATCCTTTACTTCTGGGAAAGGCTTGAAACGGTACTGAAATATAGAAATAGATGAATAAACAACTTACCAAAAAGTCATGGGAGTAACTGGCAGGAGAAACAAAAGCACGTTAGCAGAATATTTGGAACAAGGCTCCAGTCTCTTTCCTTGTATTATTTTATTCCCCCAAGAGCTAACCATTGCTAGTGCTTCTGCCCACGATGCCAGACCTCCCCCAGGAAGCTGTCTATGACAAGAGGCAGGGGCGCTTTCTAACGGGAGGGGCTGGTCAGATGTGACTGGCTGGCCCTGTGTACGGTAGCTCCCTTTCCCCTACACAGTAGGAAGGTCAACTGGGAGCAGTGAGCCCATGATGCACTCAGCCCCCTCCGTCCCCTGCTGCGGTCTGTGTGGCCTGCATTCCTTCCTGGCTGTCTCTGCAATCTGGCTGCCGGCCTCCGTAGCTGAGATGGCTCACACGGCAGCTCACAACTGTCTAGAACTCCAATTCCAGGGGATCCCAGCCCTCACGTGGACACACATGCAGACGAAAACACCAATGCACATAAGAAAAAAAATAGTTTACAAAAAAAAATTAGGAAAAGCTAAGCTGTTAACATGTTGCTTTGGGAATCTCTCTCTCTCTTTTTTTTTTTTTTTCTCCCCGGTCTTTCAGTCAAGCGGTTTACCTTTCTAATAACAGATTGCTCGTTAAGTGGACATGCTCTGGATATTCATAAGCAGAAGCACCCCACTGGATAGGGGTCTTCTACAACGGTCCTGTCCCCGCTTTTTTGGGATCCCTGCTTTCTACCAGGCACTTACAGATAGGCATTGCTACATGGTCTAAAATCCAAGCACAGACAGTTAGTTTGGGCCGACACCGGCAACAGGAGTGGCGACAGTAGACGTCTAACGATAAAGTCTGTCCCGACAGGGATGCTGGGTAGGGAAGAGACCCTCCCGGCCCTTCATAACGAGTGGCTGCAGTATGTTTTTTTTTTTTTTTTTTTTTGACGCTAACACAGTCATGTTGAAAGGATGAAAAAGAGACAAGCTGTTTTTCATTTGTTATCCACTTTGTCTGGATACTGCAGAAACGGAACAAACTCCGTTTCTCGGGCTTTTGCCCCCAATTTTGTTACTTACTCTCTCTCGGGACTTTTTCTACCCCAGCTTGCTGAGCCCATCGTCTCTCGCCTCCGTTACTTGAAAATGTGCTCTTTTTGTTGAGGAGTCAAGAGAGCCAACTCGGGAGATGCCTGCTCAGCTCTAACGTCTGTCTGCCAGTTTCCTTCCACCTTGTCGGGAGGGCGGGGCTTTGTGAGCTGCCCCGCCCGCCGGGGAGGCTCAGCGAGCTGGGGTGCTCTAGTGCAGCTGGGTCCAGGAGCCTGCCGGGCAGCCCCAGGTGACCTGTGACATCTTACGGGAATCCTCTTTTACTTTTTATCCCCTCTCAGAGCTCTGGTGTGGCATGTGGGGGTAGAGGACGTCTTGTGGGAGTGTGTAAACACTTGCTTGACTCTAGCGAGACGTTTTATTTACTAGGAAAACGCCGTCAACACTGACGTTTGCGCTAGTCCTCTGTCCTATGCTTTAAAAACCAAGAGATTTTGCTACTCGGGAGACCTTGTACTCACCCCCACACGGAGGCGGACGAGCCTGCACTGAGCAGGTGCCGCACTTATCCAATGGGAACTTTCTTACAATTGCAGCAGTCGGTAAAGCCAGCACAGAGAGCACGATGCTGGGGGGGGGAGGCTCTCCAGTGAGGGCAGAAACACACTTCCGGGTTCTAAGAGGCTTTTGTTAAGTGGTCAGAAGTAGGAGCCCTGAACTACTTCCCACCTTCCTCTCAACCTCCTCGAACACTAAACGTGTCAGAGATGTTCAAATGCATGAGTGAGCTCTTGGAGGGAGGCCTGAGCCTTCTGTCTTGGCCGCTGCTGTACCTCCCCTGGTCCTCAATTACTCATTTATTTTGCAAATAAGTAACATCTCAACTGACTTGGCTTTGCTAATTCCATTAGATTTCTGCCATCTCTTATTTTTTTCTTTCTTTTTGTTTTAAAACCCCAGTTACCTATAAACTCTAACAAGAGAACCAGCAGGTGACATTCCCCCCCACTGGTGACAATTGTGTGGAAACTGTTCAGAGCAGCAGAAGTCCGTCCTGGCACCCTGTAGCAGGGGGACAGCAGCTTCCAGCAGAGCGCTTTAGAAGGGCCAGCGGAGGGTGACAGACGGGCACTGAAGGGAAGGAATGCTGTGCAGAGACGAGGGTGCCAGCCACGTGGGTGTGGTGACAACAAGGTCACGTACATACATGGCAGCCCGCCATTGTGAGCATTCTTATGTAGCTGGAAATAAGAACAGAATAGCCCAGCTAAACATTCTCAAAAGGAGTAAGCCTTCGAGGCACCTCCGGGCAGCTCACTGCCTGACTCGGTGTCTGCAGGGTTCTCAGTTTCTAAAATATTTACCGGTAACTTTAGAGGAAGCTGTTCTGTATAAAGCAAGGGGGACGGAACGTCTGGTGTCGGGAAGACGGAGGGCGTAGGAAGTAACCCCAGGGCTGGTGAGCAGACACGGCACTTACCTTGGTCTTGTCTCTCTGTGAGAAAAAAGAAACAGATAAATAAATGATCACACGGTTACTGGACAAAGAACACAGAAACAAGTTCTAGCAGAAGGGCTGCGAGGGACTCACACGCACGCACACGCACACGCACGCTCTCTCTCTCGGAATCCACCAGTTTCGGTGGCAGCTCTGAACTGCCCCACCTTTTTGGAGGGAGGAGTGTCTCTGGGAGAGGCCATTTTCTTTCCTGACTTCTCCCCAGACTCCCCAGAAGTTTGGAAAATTTACTGTTAATTTTTTTTACGCCCCATATCCTTTTCTTATCCCTCTTTCTATTATCTCTTTGGAAAAATTGTGTTCAGCTGTGATACTTCTATTACGGCTCAGCTGTTCACATGCTCATTTTAGAGAGCACAGTTTTTCCTCCATAGGCACATATATTTCGTGGGGGGGGGCGGCCATTATTTCTCAGAGAGTCAGCTAAGTGTGAGTAACTGTGGTAGGCTATGCTAACTCACAGTTTCTCCTGTGTATGTTAAGAGTAATGACTTACGTGATAATATATATATATATATACATACATACATACATACATATATATATATAGCAACAAGTCCCTGCTTGGCACAAAGTAGCACCTAATAAATACTGATCATTACAGCACCACACCAGGCACTAAGCAATTCCAATTGCCACCTCCAAAATGGCTACAGATAGCTGGGAATGGAGGGAGATGCTGGGGACAGGAGGAGGGAAATGGGAAACTGGAGAGCGGGATTCTCAAGAGCTAACGAACCAGAGAGTCAGAAGTAGAAACATCGGATCTCAGTGCATTCACAGTGTTATCATGGGGACTCACTCACAGGACGTTAATGACAGCACAATTGAAGAAAACACGGGACTTACGTATCATAGATGGTCCAGGTCTTACTTTAATGAAAAAGACAAAAATGCTAGTATAGTTTTTTATGAAACAGAAATATCTGTTCACTTGCAAACTAAGAGGGAGGGGTTCAGTGGGGTGGCTTTGTGTCTGAATGCTATGGAAAGGAGGGTCCAATGGTAGAGATGGGCTCTTGCCTCCCCTCCCGTCTGCTCTCCAGATAAGTTAGGAAGTGTCCCAGGTCCTAAGCTGCGTTGAGTTGAGCTGTTCTCTTGATCCTTCACTGTCCTTTGCCGTATAATGCTCACTTGTGGGAATCAGAGGCCCGTTTGTGGGAGCTGGCTCTCTCTTTTCACCATGGGTGTGTCTTGGGATGGAATTCAGATATCCAGGGTTGGCAGCAAGAGCCTCCGCCTGCCAAGCCACCTGGTTAAATGGGAAGGCGTTTTCCCCTGAGTATGCGCAGGCCTTTTTGTTCATAAGTGTGAGTCTGAACTTAGGCTCTTGGGCTCTGCAACTGTATTGCTGTGGGTTAGAAACCTGTTTCTTGTGAATTCTAGGCTCTTTGAGGCACTGGGGTTTGTCAGCATCTGAGAACTGCACCTGTGACTGGAAAGGGCTTCCATTCTGGAAGTTGGATGCCTTCAAATCTCACCAGGGACAGAGGAAACCACACCAGGATTGCTCTTATCCCCAGTGGCTGGGGAGGAATTGCCCCTCCTCTGTCTTAGAAACACGGAAGGCTGGATCTTCTGCAGGAGCTCAGGTTTTCTAGGTCTGCCTCCTTGGGGGTGTGATTGTTTTATTTGCTCCATTATTGCTTTGATAAATAAAAAAATACATTCAAACTAATGGCCCAAGTACCAATGGTCACCATCTATTATAAGACATTTGTCACACTTACTAGGCAGTTCATTTGTTTTGGGAAAAAATGTTATAGAGAACTAATGGCCTTTGTCACAGATCCCAGGTCAATTCTCCCCCTGCTTTTCTTGGTGGCCACTGTCATTAGGTGTGTTTTCAGTAACTAAAAAACTGTATCACTGTTATGTTAAGCTTTACTTTTTGTTTTAATTTATATGAGTCATCGTTTAAAAACCTTGTATCTATAAGTATCATTTAATACTCTAACCTGGGATTTCCCTCAGTCATACAAATGTAGACACAGATGCTCAACACATTTTAAATTTGTACTTATTTTCATTACTAACGACTTACACTCCCTTGAATGTGTGTTTTTTGTCATATGCAGGTGTCTTTCTGGCATTTGCATTTTAAAATGGGATTCAGAGATTCTGCATGGACTTAAGTTTATTTTTGTGGGGTTTAGGTGGTTAAGGTCTTGCTGTGTAGCTCAGGTTAGGCTTAAATTGACATCTTCTTGCTTCAGTCTTCCTCCCCACCCCTCTGGGTTTCCAGACAGGATCTCTCTGTGTAGCCCTGGCTGTCCTGAAACTCTCTCTGTAGACCAGACTGGCCTGGATCTCAGATATCCCTGCCTCTGTCTCTAGAATGCTGGGGTTAAAGGTGTATGCCACCACTGCCCGGCTCCACCCCAGTCTCTTGAGTACTGGGGTCGCAGACATGTGCCGCCGCTCTTCACGTACATCTTCGGTTTAATAGCAAGTTGTTGAGAGTGAGAATTCTCACTCAGCTGACTGAGCTATCTCCTGGGCCTTCCTCCGGTCTCTGTGTTTGTCTGTCTGTCTTTCCTTCCTACATGTCTGCGTCTTTTGCTCTTCAAACTATCTTCAAATATTCTATTTAAGCATTCCGTTTAAACATTTCCACTGCGCAGTCTTCTGTCACCCACGAGGAAACACGTGGCCCAGAGCACTGCTTTTTGGTGTCCCTTCCATGCTCTGCCATGTGTCCCGTGTCCTTAACCTTCCCCAGCTAGACCCCTTCCCCTGTCAAGGTTAGCCATGACTTCCTTTTCTCGATCTGCATTGCTAGCTCTTTGCCCCAAAGTCGTGTATTCTCTCCAGCTTGGAGAGATGGTTCTGCAGGACCCTTGGCCCCTTCTGCAGCTGTCCCTCCTCCACTCAGCCCTTCACGTCTGTCCCTAGATCTTTCTTCTGTGTCCAAACCCCGCAGTCTGCAGCACAGCCCTCAGTTCTCCGTCTTTGAGTGAACCTTTGGTGCTCCGGTTTATTTCAGCCTCCTTCTTATTCTTCCCGCGTCTCCTGAGCCTCCCTGTCCTCTGCTCTTTATACCAGCATCACCTCACCGTCGCCGGTGTCTCTCTGTGTAGCCCGTTTTTTTCACCAAACTTGCCGTCTTCCTGCTTCGGTCTTCTGAGTGGGGGCGGGGAGGGTGAATCACAGGCATGGGCCGCTGTGCTCGACTGGCCTGGCCGTTCTAGTGTCATCTGTTTGCTAATTGACGTCAGATGTGTCCCTCGCTGGGTTTCTCTTGAAGCCATCAGATTCAGACATGGAGATTTCTTTTCACGCCCACTGTGATGTTTCCAGAGGAAGAAGGTTCTTAGGCTGGGGAGAGGGTGTTGGATCCCCTGGGTTAGAGCTAGGAAAGGCTGTGAGCCACCGTGTGGGTGCTGGGGAGTGAACTCAGGCCCTCTGCAAGAGCAGCCGGTGCTCTTAACTGCTGAGACAATTCTGCAGCCTCCATTACATTTTAAAAATCTCAAAATACAATCTTGAGTGAGGAGATGTCACTCACTTGGAGCAGCACCTGTGCTCAGGACCACGCCTGGACAGAGTGGGCCAACACATATTACATACGTATCTGCAGCGTGTACCGCCTACGTCTGCTAAGCGTGCTAACAACTCTGACGCACTTTGAGAGCCAAGGGTTTCTTGCCTCAGTCCTCTGCAGATTGATCTTGCCATGCTTCTCAGGCTCCGATTTCTTCATCGATTTATTGTCCTTTCTTCCTCCTCCTCCTGTAAACCAGTCTATGCCCTACATTTGTGCTTAAAGCCAGACAAGACTAGGCTAGTTAAAAGGAAGACGGCAGAGAGCCCAGGCTGCTGCGCCTCTATGCCTTCACAAACCCCATGTCATGGCTTTTATCTGCCTTTTCTACCTAGCTTCTCCGGTGCCTCCACCAAAAAGAGCGTTCTTTATTCAGTTTGGATTCCGGCTTCTCATTTCCAGGGGGGGCAAGACCTTCTGTTTACTTCAAGTGGTCTTGTGTTCCTCTTCCCAGATATGGGCCTGTATCCCTGTGTTCCCGTTCCTACCTGCAGGCCTGTGTCCCTGTGCTCCCGTTCCCAGCTACAGGGCCTGTGATGGTTCGCTTCATTATCAACTTGATTTAGAATCAGGCAGGAGACACGCTTCTGGGTGTATCTACCAGAGTGTTTCCAGTAGCTTTTTAAAAAATTATTACTGTATGTTAATTTTTTAATTATATGTCAGCTTTTGGGGGCCAGTGGCGTTGGAGCCCCTGGAGCTGGAGTTGCAGATGTGGGTGCTGGGAGCCAGCCTCTGGTCCACTGCAGGAGTAGGACACACTGTATTTTAAGTTGAGAGGGGTAGCTCCCCAGCCCCACAGGACGTTTAGAGGAGGAAGACCCATCCCATGGGCTGCAGTCTTGGACTGAATAAAAAGAAGAGAGAGTGCTCTGTCTCCCAGTGCTCCTCTGCTTCCTGACTACAGATTCAGCGTGACCAGTTGCCACACACACCTGTCGTCCTGCCTTCCTTCCCTGGCATCCTGGACTGCCGTTAAATCCTGAGTCAAAACAGAGCCTTCTCTCCGGAGACATTTTCTGCCACAACAACAGGAAAAAGTGGCCGATTCAAGGTCCCGTGCTTAATCTGGGACATCTGGAGTTTCCGGTCCCGTCCTTGGACCTGGGTTATGACGGTGTGTTCGTCGTGGAGTGAGAACTGGCTGAACTGCCTGTCTGCTGAGGGTAGGGGAGGTATATGCGGATGAGGGCTTCAGAGAGGCACTGGTACATCCTATACCAACGGCGTCAACCTGAATCCATCAAACCAGCCCCTTTGTCCTAACACCGCAATCACTAAAAAAATTCTACTGGTGGAAACTACTACTCAGAGTGTGCTTGGGTGGAAGCCAAGCATTTGCCATGGATCCAGATACGTAGCACGGTTAGAGGTTGGGACATTTTACCCCAAATGTGGATTAAGTGAGCTACTTTGTCAACTCTCCATCTGAATTTTTTCTTCCTCATGAATCAATAGGGCTGAGTGGGGCAGCCTCTTCAGACCTGGTGGCCTCTTGAACCCATTCTCCACAGCTCCGGGCTTCTCCTCAGCACGCTCATTTATGATGCCTGCTGGGCATTTGAGTTTTTAGCCTTGGTAAGAACTCAGCATTTTATGTTTAGTGTGGGGGACTCGGGGGGGGCATTGCAACCCAGATTGAGTTCTGGGTTCGTCATCAGCATTTGATCTGTGCTCAGTGTGGTCTCAGGTAGCGACTGGTCCCTAAGAATGTGAGCTCCTAACGGCAAGAGTGGGAAGGCTGTGTCTGGGGCTGTAAAATGAAGCATGGAAGGAAATGGGCATGAGAAATAGCCTCCTCATTTGCCAGCATTTAGAAGCAGAACCAGCTAAGCCATGAAAACCCCAAATGCCCCGGCAGAAACGTAAAGAACTTACTTATAGTTTTCTGTGAAAGTACTAAGAGAGAGAGAGAGAGAAAGAGAAAGAGAGAGAGAAATACATTTAATTTTTCTTAACTGGAACCAACATAGAGTTCTCTAACGGTTTTGCTGGTATCTGCTAGGGGGATTACTCAGAGAGGCAGCAAGGATGCATTCAAAGGAACTCCACGGATGAGCTGCAGCTCAAATTTAGATGCACGATTAAGTAGTGATGAAGAGGTCAGAGGCAGGACGCCTAAAGGCCCCTTCATTATTGGATATTATTGGCAGCTTTGGATTACAGACTTACCCGAGACCGCTGGACTCTGTATTCCTGCATGCACCGTTCATTCTCCTTGCTAGAACACTGCCTACTGTCTTCTGCTACTTTGTAGTGTTTTTAGATTTTCGTTGACAGATGCTACTCATTACTTCTTTGTATCCTATTCTGCGGGTTACACACACACACACACACACACACACACACACACACACACACACACACACACACACACACACACATTTGGTGCAGGGAAGCTGGGTGGAAGGGAACCAAGACCGGGAGAGAAGAGAATCAAAGCCAAACACAGTGCTACTCACGGATGGGCGTTGAAGACGGGCCTGGAAGGTAAGAAGAGCCGTGAGAAGTTTCCCTGAGAGGGGCGCTTGTGACTCGGGCAGCTTCGGGGGTTGGGGGGGTTACAGCTCTAGGCTTCAACTAGGTCCTATGGCTATATTCTTGGGTGAATATTTGGCTCCAGTTTCCTTCCCACGTCACAGGGATTGATCGATGGTGCTACTATAGGGGATGATGCGACTGCCCAACTTAAGGTGTGTTAGGTCAGCCGGGCGGTGGTGGCACACGCCTTTAATCCCAGCACTCGGGAGGCAGAGGCAGGCGGATCTCTGTGAGTTTGAGGCCGGGCTGGACCGACAGCCTCCAAAACAATACAGAGAAACCCTGTCTCGTAAAACCAAAAAAAAAAAAGGTGTGTTAGGTCTTACAGGAGGGGGGAGTGGACGTGCAATCTGATGCCTGGGGTGGGGCTGGATGACAAAGGCGAATGGAAGGGGGAGGGTCACACACCCAGGTGTCTGCACACAGGGAAGGAATGGGGGCGGGGCACACACAGCAACAGTAACAATGTAAAGCAGTAGACAGCCAGGCAGAACTCACAGTTGTGCACCATGGCTGCCTGCGAACCACCTGTAAGACAGAGAAGAAGGGGGCTTAGCATTTCCCTGCCACACTGTTTTGTCTTCTGTTTAGGGCTCTGCCTTGATGGGGGGGGGGGGATGGCCACCCTTCCGGTCCTGCCTGGCCCCATTGTGACTTAGCAGACGCGCACTTTTGGAAAGGCCTCTCCCCCCCCCCCCGTGACTTTGCGGCTTCTGACGCAGGAAGGTGGGTAGTTAGAGGTCCCCTAAGCTCAGAGACCTTAGGGCTGTCAAGGAGAGGAGATTGTGGGGCCCCAGAGCTGGACTTACTGAAGGAAACTGGATTTGGTCCACCTGGTAAGAAAAAAAGAAAACAAAACAGAAAATTAACCTGCTTTCTACTTTCCCTTATTCATTTTTCACTTTATTTCTGTATTTTAGATTTTTTCAACTTGGCACGCGTGCATGCGTGTGTAAGGGTGTGTGTACGTGTGCGTGTGTAAGGGTGTGAGCGTGTAAGGGTGTGTGTGCGTGTATCAGTGTTGCATACCTGGGGGTGTGGGGGGTGTGTATACACACATGTGGCTGTAAGATGTCAGGCTTGTGAGACAAAGGCTTTTACCCCGAACCATCACATTTGAGAAACTTTCCCCTTGTTATTTGTTTTACTTATGTAAGTCGACCCTTTGATTTTTCTCATAAAAGTAGTTAAAGAAAAAAAATTATGGGTAATGTAAAAGCAGGTGCTGAGGGGACAGCAGCTTCTAAGCTCAGATTTCCTACACGGTCAGGGAAATCGTCGGATGTGGCGGTATCAAATGTGGACACACAGACCCTGGAGGCTGGGACGCCCTCACCACGCGGTTCTGTGTTCCTCTTTCCCTCTGCCAGTCTTTGTTTCTGTGAGCAGTCTTCCGTGGGTGACTCTGTGAACGTGTAGGACCCTGCATGTCCCCCCGCCCCCGCCCCATCCGTTTGTACGTCAGTCAAGTCCAGGCTTTCTCGGATATTGCTAACAACCCCGGGCGCATTTGATAGGAGGTGGATTCTGACAGTGTTTTCTACAGGGGCCGGACAGAGGCTGCTGGATCCCAGCTTGGGGGTGCTGAGGTGGCAGGGAATAGATGCAAACTTACTTATCGCCTGAGATGGCATTCCACCTGAAAGGCAAACGGGAGAAGTGGGTTACTTTGCTTCCTTCCTTCAGTAAGAGTGGCTTCGAGACAGGGTCACGTTATGAGCCCAGGTTAGAACCGCAGCTCCCGTTTCCCACTGTCTGCGCACTGGGGTTACAGACGCCACCCGCCGGCCGCCGGCCACCTCCCTACTGTTTGCTTTTTTTTCTGGTTCTTTCTTTCCCTCCTACCCTCCCCACAGCAGGGACTGAAGAGCCCTCACTTTTGGAAGGGGAACACTTTACTGCTAAGCAACGTTCCTGGCCCCCTTCTCTCCCTATTCTTAGCCCCTGTCTTTTTCTGGTTTTGCTTTTTTGGAGACAAGGTCATGTTGGTTTGCCCGGGCCCAGCCTTTCTCTTAGCTTGTAGCCCAGAGAGGCTACAAAGTGGGCACTGCCCTAGCCCTGCCCGCTAAGTATCTGGGCTCACAGATCTGAGCCCCCCGGCCTTATTTTGTGTTTTTGTTTTCTTCCTCCTGGCTGGGGACCACAATAAAGGCGTGTAAAACTTTCAGAGAACTGGCAACCACTTTGTGGAACTCCAGACAGTGGGAAAGCAGGAGGCTTCGCCATAACGAAAGACAAGTTTTCAGTTCCTGTGTTAGAATATCAGGCCTGATGGGTACTGACGGCCCCTGCGAAGGCACAGCAGGGACAAACCACACAGTGATCTCTTGTGCAGGTGGCCCAGCTGGAAGGCAGGGATATATGTATTATTTTCCATCCTTTCCTTCCTTCCTTCCCAATTCTGTCTTTAGTACCACAGGGACGCTTTTCCCCTTCGACCCTTAGTTTTCAACTAAGCCAAGGAAGGAACGTTCTAGAAGCGTACTGGCGTCCTGGTGGAGTAGGGGGTGGAGGAGTCAGAGCGTTAAGCTACTGGGTCCTAATGTGGGCAGAGGAATTTTGTCTCAAGAACATGGGGTTCATCGGGCGTTGGTGGCGCACACCTTTAATCCCGGCACTCGGGAGGCAGAGGCAGGTGGATCTCTGTGAGTTCGAGGCCAGCTTGGTCTACAGAGTGAGTTCCAGGACAGCTTCCAAGACAATACAGAGAAACCCTGTCGCGAAAAAAACCAAAAAAAAAAAAAAAAAAAAAAAAAGAAAGAAAGAAAGAAAGAAAGAACGTGGGCTCTCCATGAGAGGAGGCAGCCAGACTTACAGTTGGACTCCACGGCCGCTGGAAAGACAAAGGCAGAGGTTAGTGTGGGACGTCAGGGGGCGGGGTCCGCAGCATCCGAGGGAGGGGCCCAGTGCCTGCTGGGGACACGCTAGCGCCCCCTTGCCTCCTGGGGGTGTCAGCTGCTCACACCCTCGGGTCCGCACCTCCTCTAGCCCAGGCTGCCTTGGCCCTTCTTCTCCTACTCTGCGCGAGCCTTGGCTCACCCGCAGTCTCCCTCCCGCTGTTGCTGACGCGGTGCTGCACACTTTGGGAGGTTTCCTCTGACTCTTCCTTTCTTTCAACAAGATCTCACGTAAGCTCAGACTGGCATCGGGCTTGCTAAGGGTGACGACCTTGAGCCCCGATTCCCATCCCCCTCCTGCGCTCCGGTGCAAGGGTTACGGTGTGGCACTGTGCTCATTCCTTCCTGGGGACCCGCACCAGGGAGATGCTGGGGAAAGCACAGGAGCCAGAGGAATAGAGGAGGAACACGGGAGGAGGACGGGAGGAGGGCAGAAGGAGCACCGGAGGAGGATGGGAGGAAGACAGGAGGAACAGAGGAGCATGGGAGGGGCACAGGAGGAGCACCGGAGGAGCACGGGAGGAGCACGGGAGGAGGACGGGAGGATCACGGGAGGAGCACAGAAGGAGCACCAGAGGAGGATGGGAGGAGCACGGGAGGAGCACAGAAGGATCACCGGAGGAGGACGGGAGGAGGACAGGAGGAGCACAGGAAGAGGAGCACGGGAGGAGCACGGGAGGAGCATGGGAGGAGCACAGGTTGTTGGGTTCACAAGGCAGAAGGAAGCTGAGGGACAGATCCCAGCCTCTCTGGGGGTCTTTACTTAGGAACGGCATGTGACTTACGACAGCAGGCCTCTGAAGGTTCACCTGGGGGAAGAGCAAACACGGGACAATCATGAGGTTTCACCCATCCTCTTTCCATCCAGGATGGAGAGCTCTCGAAACAGGTCTTGAGATAACATTGTGATTCATAATGTTGTCATCTGTGTGCTCTGGTCATCTGCGGTCCCTTCGCTCCCTCCCTGGCCACCTGGAAAGCTTTCCTTCCCCACCCGTTTTTGTTAGGCTGCTAAAGGCACTCATTTTTGTAAACTTTTTGTTTTAACTAGCTTGATCTAAAACTTCCTTTTGTTTTTCATCCACAACTCACAGGAAAGCTAGAAGGAATGAAACTAGCAGGACCATTTCCTCTCCCACATTATACTGTTTCTAAAGGATTTATACACAGGAGACATATGGCGGCTCTTAGGAGACTTTGGGCCACCAAGAGAAAAAAGATGTTTTCTCTCTGTGAGCATTTCCAAGGCAGCAGGTGTGGAATGGTTAAGAGTACAGGTGGAGGTAGCCTTGACTCAGGGTTACAGGTGTGTGCCAAAGTCGACTATGATGGCTTTTATTCGTTTACCAAGAGATCCTTAGGACCAGGGTTCGGGGTGGGAAACAGCAGCTGTTCACTGGTAGAGGTCCCGGGGGCTGTGGCTTTGTGGGTGCTGTCCTGCCCCTCCACAAGCTGACCTCGTTCCCTGCACGTGCCTATGGGGATGTACACACTACAGCACCCAGGACCAACCAGTGTCAGTCTGTCCAAACCTATCGTCTCCCTGCCTTGACATTTCCCCTGTGTCACAGCCATCGTCTCCCAGCAGGGCCCCCGGGAACTGTGAAGCTCTCCTGAGCCGCCTTTCCCGGTACCTGGGAAAAACGATCCCGGGTAGAGAGCATGTTATGTGTTATGGAACACACTGCGTTTCAGAGATCATCAGGATGTTCAGTGGCTTCCTTGCTTGGTTTTCTTTTCATTTGAAAAGAGTTTAATCTTTTTTTTTTAATGTGTGGGTAATTTGCCTGCGTGTCTGTCTGTATACGGTACATATGCCTGCTATCTGCAGAGGTCCAAAGAGGGCACTGGATCCTCTGGAGCTGGAGTTAACGGTTGTGGGCCTCCGTGTGGGTGCTGGGGACCGAACCTGGGTCCTCTGCAATTGCTCTTAGCTGCTGAGCTGTCTCTGCAGCCTCTCTTAATACGTGGCTCTAGAAAATTCTTGACAGGTGCAGAGTAGGAAGCGTGGCAGCATGTTTAAAAACATCATCCTACGCCAATGAAAACCATCAACAGGTGAGGGACGGGCCTTCTGAACATCATACAAGGGCAACAAACACCAGAGAGAGAGAGAGAGAGAGAGAGAGAGAGAGAGAGAGAGAGAGAGAGAGAGAGAATACATATACATAAGAGACTTACTGCTAGATCCCGTAAATTGCACTACAAATAAAAAAAAAAAAACAGAAAGATTGTGGTTAGAGCTTGGCAAACTTAGTGAGAGCAGCCTTTCCAGGCGGCGAGGACCCCAGCATTCAGGATGGATGTTTCCCGTGACAGCCTGGCACCAGCACCTGGCTGGCCTCCCTCTAGATTTAGCTAGGAGGAAGGATTGCCTCCTCATTCTTGTTTTTTGTGACGGGCGGGCGGGTGCTGCAGATGAGCTCCTCGGTCACGCCCTTCTCCCCGCCAGGCACCCCACAGGCTTCATTTTCCGAGCCACCCCCCCCTTTCAACTGGGTGCTTATCTAGCCCTAACCCTCCCTCTCTCCCCTCTCTCTCGACCATTGGGACCGCTTTGGAAGGCACCCCGGTGTTTACTGGCACACCGTTACAGCCGTAAACAAAAGTGTGCTGCCTAATACTGACTCTAGGGCGGTGCCCCCCCCCCCCCCGTTTTCTAACCTATCACCAGTCTTTAAGGAGGAGGCTACGGTGTAAGGAAAGGCAAGGCCGGGGAACAGGACTGACAACAGTGGGAGCCAAAGTCCTTCTTTGTCCCAGGAAGTCACTAACGACAAACCAGTGTGTCTACAGGTGACTTACCAATAGGGCCAGGAGTTTGCACTGCAAAGAAATGAGAATTGAAATGTTAGTATGAATGGTTTTTTTTTTTTTTTGCAGGAGTATAAATATTTACTGGACAAGAAGTGTCAGCGATGCCGAGATCATAGAAAACTAGCCCAGTCCTCTATGAACAAAAGGCACGGGTGGCACTCACTGTGGGTTTCTTGTGGGCGTAGGGGACTTTCGAGAAAGAAGAGACCACTTGCCTACATGAGGGACTATGCTGTAATACGCATCTTATTTTCTCACTAGCTAACGTCCCGGGTACACAGGCAGAGGGGGTGAGGGCTCGGTTCGTTCTCCTCCTGGATTCTGTTTGGAGATGCATGTTGGTGACTTCCGTCTGGTTTGAGAAGTGTCAGAGTCTGAGCTGAGGGGCCTTTCGGCTTTTAACAGAGACCTGGCCTTCAGTTGATGACGCTGAGGCAGCCCAAGGCCTGCAAACCTGTTCCCTCGCTTGGAGCGATGCTCATGTTGGAACGAGCCTTGGAGGGTGTCCAGAATGGAGAACTGCAGACGCTGGTTCAGAGTTGCGGCCGTGTTTCTTTCAGGACTCCTGTAGATTGTCTACACAGGGCTTCTGAGGGGTCTGCGGGGGGCATTTTCCAGGACAGGACAGCTCCTACTTTGTTGGAACATCCAAGAGAACAGAGCCGAGATGGCTTTTGAGTCTTGAGGAGACCACATCGAGAATAACTCTCAGGAAGGGGTTTGGCTGCTGCCGCCCTCATGACTGACCGCTTCTCCCGCCGAGGACACACCGAGTCAGCTGGCCTCAGATGGCCACAGTTATCCTGTGTAGTGCCGTTGGGTCAATCCAAAAGACCCCCCTGCTGGGACTGCAGCCCCTTGGTGCTCATGTTGGAAAATGTCTGAGGCTGACCTATCCGCAGGTGGCTTTCCGCGCCTGGGTGCCCTGGACTGTGAGCAGTAGGCAAGCTGGAATTTGGGGTATGCGCAATGTAATTTAGCAGTTTCTCTCCACCCCCACTTTGTGCCTGTGTGCATGTGCATGTGTGTGTGTGTGTGTGTGTATGTGTGCGCGCACACACACTTGTTCTTGGAGTAGAGCTCCTAGAATACCTGCTAAGTTAATGTCAGCCACCAACTCCTTGGATACGCGATCATTTCGTGTTTTGTTCTTTCTTCGGTTCCGGCATGCGCGGCCGTCCTGTGCAGCCTTCCTTCTCCGCCGCGTTGAGAGTCTCTTAGCTCCAGCGTTGCTCGCACTTCTTCCCGTTTTCTCTCCCATGCCTCCATTTTTCTCTTCTTTTTCCCCTTTGACTGCCACCTTTCTCTCTCTTTACTTTGCTGCTGTTTTCCCCCCTTCTCTTCCTTTAGGCCCCTTTCTCCCTTCACTTCCGCATGTCCCGTAAACTGCTTGTGACACAGAAGGATTAAGAAGCATCAATACAACTTGAGTCCTTGGGAAGGAGAGACGGCTCAGCGGTTAAGAGCACTGGCCACTCTTCCAGAGGACCTGGGTTCAATTCCCAGCAACCACATGTCGGCTCACAGCTGTCCGTAACTTCATTTCTAGGGGACCTGGCATCCTTACTCAGACGTACATGCAGGCAAAATACCAATGCATATAAAGTAAAAATAAACAAATTGCACACACAAAAAAACCTCGAGTCCCCACTTTATTTAAGGACAATGTGATGCCCGCCGTACTCATCGCTCTCACCACCACTGCTAGGCCCAAGAAAACAGTATAAATGGCAATGGAGACATTTCATTGTTAGCCAACGGTGGCATGCTCGGTTAATCACGTAAATCTAAGAGGAGCCTCAAGCCATGTTTATTTAGTCGCATAATTAAAAAAATATTAATGTTTGTTGGTAAGACTATATAAAATGCAGTATGGAAGAAAAAAACAGCTCGTGTGTAGCTAGGACCCCATTTATAAAGCTATAACGAACAATTTTATCTTGGCACCTAGCTGTTACTTGTACGGTTTCTGAGGGAAAATGTAGATTGGGAAGCGGCAGCTGCCATGGAAGTGGATAACGACAGAAACATGACTGTCCGGAGCAAAGTCGTCAGAGAAGTTACAAGTCACAAGAAGCCTGACCGTTTACGTCATTTGCAAGATGAACAAATGCTACTGAGAATCTTTATTGTGCGCTGGCTCTAAAGGGCGGGGCTGTGACAAGCCGGTGAGGAAGGGACACCCCAGGCTTTCGGGTTCCACTTCCGCGGTTAATATCGTTTTACGGCTGACCCTGGTTTAGCGCCACCTTGTAGGCATGCTGGGAGGGATAATCAAGCAGTTGTAGTACTCTGCGTTTGGACCTGTGGGCATAGATAATTGACAGGAGGCAGACTATTAGCCCAGGTGCCCCAAGGGTCCTAGTGTGCAGCGGACACCGAGGTGACTTACCAATGGTTCTTTGAGACAGCTCTGGAAGGAAACAGAAAAGAATGGAATGAGAAGGGGGCGGTTAGCGGAGCATCCGGGTTTCATTGAACCCTCGCAGAGGACTAGAAAACCCTGCTTTCTGGGACGTGCGTATTCACAATTCATCGATGACTCATTGAAATGCCAGGCGGAGGAGAGCCACAAAAAAAAAAAAAAAAAGACCAAGAAAACGACACTTTCAGACCTCTGAAACTCCATCACGGAAAGCAGGGGGAAAAATCCTTTAGCTACTGCAGAAAAAGATCAAGAGCCACAGTAGAGAATGGGACAAGAAACTTACTGATAGGTCCTGTAGCTCCAGCTAGAGGGGGAGGAGAGAGACAGAGAGAGAGAGGGAGAGAGAGAGTTACGTTACTCGGTGCGAAGGAAATACTTGAATACCTGTCTCCCAGCTTTCACTCTAGCAGAACTATCACGGGTGGGGTGGAAACTCTGGGAAGACCCAGGGTTGCTTGCACGGTAAGCCACAGGCAGCCTTCCTGTTGTCCATGCGCAGGACCCGGTAAGAGTGGAGGCTTCTTTCTGCTTTGTGGTGGGCCGGCTCAGGCAATCAAGAAAGACTCATTCCTCGTTAGTTTGCAAAGCTTGTGCTTTTCTTTTCCCATTTCCTTAGAGACTTAAGGTTCGGAAAAGCACACCTTCCTTTCCTGAAGGGCGTTTGCACTGCCCCCTAGAGGCCCTTGTTTTGTTTTCTAGTAAAAGTCAGCACATGGATCTTTGAGGTCACTGCACATCACGCATGGCCTCTTTGGAAACTGTAGTGAGAGGACCTGGGAAACTCAGCACCAAGAAACGGGGCGGGTCCACCCCCCCCACCCCTGTAGGGTTGGCTGTGGAAAGGGTTAGAGTGGAAGATGGATAGATACTCACGGATGGGTGCGGAGAATTGCACTAAAATATCAACAAGACAAAGTCAGCACGCTTGATAGTCACAGGGTTTGTATGCTACCCGCATTTCCCAAAGAAACCATGAGGGGGAAGGGCAAATGCAAAGACGGCAGTCGATTTAGCGGAGAGTCTCAAAAGTCCCATCAGAGCAAGTTATTCAGGACCCATCTCAACTGAGAAATAAGTAGTTAAAGAAATCCAGCAAAATAAAAAACAAAAACACAAAACAAAAACCGTAAGAACTACTTAGCCTTCCCTTTTCTTAAGCTCTGACATTTCAGGTCATTTGTCTTAAGTCTAGGTCTTGGACATCAAGAGGTGTCACAGACTTTGGATGCGATCATGACACATGCGTGGGAAATTCTTCCAGAAAGGAGGTTGAGACAGGTTGGGATACAGAGAGGATAACGATCCCAGACCCCATGGGAGAACAAAGAGATAAATAGAAACTCACTGATAGGTCCAATGGTTCCACCTAAAACATTGGAAAAACAAAACAGAGTCCGTTTAGTTCTTTAGCAGAGGAAAACGGCTTACAACAAAATTCTTTCTGGGAAAGAGTCGGAAACAGGGAAGTTCCGCCTCACTGGCCAACTTGAACTGGTTAGCAGGAGCTTAAGGCCTCATTTTCTGAAGGAGACTGCGGGAATTCCTATCTTTGCAACCAGTTAGGTCCTTGTTCACCAGGGTGGCTTGTCACAGAGGTATGAGACAGACGGAAGACATTCTCGGGAGGGATTGTGGGTAAAGGGATTAGGACCCTAGGCTCTGCAAAAACAGCCTCCTTGTGCAGGATCTGACTCGTGAGCCCTGACTCTGACCTTTTTCTCTTTCCTCCGGGATTCACCTGTCCTAGGTCTGAGCAGCCTCAGAAGTCACGGGCGGATGGGTTAACACACGAATCCCCCCCCCCCCCCAGGGAAGCTTCCCTTCCCTCGTCTGCGCTCGTTTTTACGGCTACTGTTGTGCAGAGACCCCCACAGGTACAATGCGGCCAACCATGTTCAGTTTGTATTTCCTTCCTGAATCTCTCATCTCCCGCTCCACACCCAGCAGGCTCCTTAGAGGTGTGTTGTTAGGATGTCACCCACTCTAGGCTCGTCTTCTAGACTTGTGCTCACAGGAGGCACACTCCACTCATTCTACAAACCATCACGGGATGGTGTGGGGACCCTCTTTGTCTGCAGGCCCCGGGCCTCACTGTGTGCCACGGGTGCCTTCTTGCTGTGTTACCCAGGAGGAGGCCACATTAGTCTCCCATGGGTGCCGCTGGCACTCCCAAGTAGAGGGACATTCCTGCCTTCCTCTGGGCTGTGTCTGCTCCCAACACGTCTCCCCCCTGCGTCGGGGACTGCAGGGTTAGGAGGTTTTGTAGTTCTGTCTCTCTCAGGGGTGCCCAGTATACCCAGTGTGTGGGGGGGTGGGGGGATGGGGGGAGATAAAGGGACAATGCTGGTTGGAAGAAGTGGTGGTTCCAGGACTGTGATGTCAGCTACACTACGGAGCGAGGCGAAGGGAATGAGGGTCAAAGTGCAGAGAGAAACTTACTAATGTGTCCTGAGTTGGCAGCTAAAATAAAAAAAACACAACACCGTAAGTTTGGAAGGAGCATAACTTAGGGACTTTTTTCTTGGGGGGGGTTGGGGAGTTTGGGTCCAGCATTCATCAAAGTCAGATTCACATGGGAGGACACCAGGAAGTCGGTCTGTGTTTCCTTCTGTTGCTTAGGCAACAGAGGCCACCATCTAAGGTCGCTTGCCCTTGTCTGGGTTTCTCCTGGGGCCTTTCACCAAATCCTCCTACAAATCTGTCTCTGATGAAGTGCTTCCTCTGGCCCCGGAGTTTCCCACACATTTTCAAATGAGCGAGCTTGGGCATTGTCAGCAGGGTTTTCACTGTGCTGCATGAAGCAGTGGAACTGTCCCTTCCGGGGCTCTCGAAGGGAAGGACAGACAGACGAGGGACAGACAGACGGGAAGAGCCAGACGGGGCGGCGTCCCCGGTGCTCCCTGCATCTGAGCTGAGCTCGGCCTCTCTTTACCACCCTTTGCATGCTCCCCCAGAGCAGCAGCGTCGCAAGCACGCGCAGAGGGCCCGGGAGTGGGATTACAGAGCAGGGAAACATACACATAGGTTCTCGGGTGGATTTGCCGTTTTTTGTTCTGCCTGTAATAGAAATGAGGTCATTACTGGAAGCTGCAAGTGCTCAGAATGTGGAGACCAGCGACGTTTTTGGTGCCTCCCCCCTACCTCCACCCTCGTTAGTACATTGACAGCGCAGCCCCCATGCTTAGGGAACCCCTCCGACAAGGGGACAGAAAGGCTTTTGGGGCAGGATGACCAAGACAGCTGCTGAGACACAGTTTCATCAAAAGAGGGGGCGTGGTTGCGGAGGGGTGGGCCTGGGAAGAAGCAGGTGGGGTGGTACATGTGATCAAGGTATGCTGTGTGAAATTCTCTAAAAGTCCGGACAGAGCTGTGGTCCTGCGATTCCGACCGCAGAGGGCAGGTGATCTGTTCCCTCCAGATGTGTGGTGTGGAGTCCTGAGGCTGCAGGCCCGAGGGTCAGCTTTGCTGCTCTCCAGTGCTCTGGCTCTGGGGGCATCCGTCTGCTGAGTTGACTTCCTCGTGTTTAGAGTGGAAATTGTGCCCCCTTCCCTGTTCAGTACTACACTGAGATCCCAATTAACAAAAAACCCAGAGTAAAAACAAACGGGAAAAGAGGAAATTCTGCTGGGGACAGCATGGGAGAAATACCTAGTGACTTGCGGAGAGGCAAAGGGACAGAAAGGACTGAGTCTGCTGGCCCTCAGAGTGGAAGCAGAGAGGCACAAGGTTTGGGTGCCCTACCAAACCACAGGAAAGTGTACTCGGGACCCAGGGCGGTTTCTGGGGAGATTCTTCCAGATGGGAAGAATGTGGGCTTCTTACCACTCTGCTGCTTGACGGTCAGCGCCCTTAGGTGTCTTCAGGGAACATGCACACAGGCACACACATGGACATGCATACACAGGCATGCACACGCACATGCATACACACAGGCATGCACACGCACATGCATACACACATGCCCACACACTCATGACCCCCCACACATACACACACACAGGCATGCACACGCACATGCATACACATATGCCCACACACTCATGCCCCCCCACGCATACACACGCGCATGTGCTCGCACACACACACATGCTTGCACACTCGAGGTTTCCACGCTCACACACAAAGTCTCAGGACTGGGAATCTGCCAGGATGAACCATCATAGGCGTGTTGTCTACATGAAAAGTCCACCCCCATCTAAGAAGTATTTGAGTTTATGAGTTAAAATTGACAGGTGTTGACCACACAAACTACCCCTGCCTGCAGATGAACTGGCCTAGTTAGCGGTGGCTCATTCGGGAGTTCCTTTGAGGCTGGATGGAAGGCAGCGGTGTGAGGGGTTGGGGCTAGCTCCCGGGGGCTGTGGCTTGAGGTGGGAGGGCCAGTGAGACCTTTCCGCTGTTTTAAGGATAGGTGTCCATTGGTCAGATAGGATTTGACGCCTGTGATAAATGAGGTCATCTGGTTACAGAGGCTGTGGTGCACGGGGCCGGGGTGGGGTGGGGCGTAGGGCTTATGGACCACGTGTTCAAATAACGTGATATACATTTGGACAAGAAGGAATGATTCTACCACTAGGAAAATGGCTTTAATATGAATCCAGATGAGTAAGATTCAGAGTGGAAAATTACCTCAAGTATACAGGTCTGGGGGGAAAAAAACCCAAACTGTCTACTTGGGATTATTTATTTTTTAAGTGTATTCCTGATTTCCTCACTTTAAAAAAATCTCCCCTTTGTTTTCTTCCTCTTTCCTTTATTTAGAAAACACATTTATTTTGCTGTGACCACCAGCTGAAATCTCATCTGGGAAACTCTTTTAGACTTCATTGCCTCCTTCTTCCTCACTTTTGAGAACCTTAAAAGCTGATTCTTTTTTTTTTTTTTTTTTGGTTTTACGAGACAGGGTTTCTCTGTATTGTTTTGGAGGCTGTCCTGGAACTCGCTTGGTAGTCCAGCCTGGCCTCGAACTCACAGAGATCCGCCTGCCTCTGCCTCCCGAGTGCTGGGATTAAAGGCGTGCGCCACCACGGCCTGGCAAAAGCTGATTCTTGTAACTGCTCATCTAACTATTTAAACTGTCAGGAGAGACTGAGTCACTTGCCCATGCTCACACAACTCTGAGTGACAGGGAATGCAGCACCAGGTGGCCTGGTGGCAGCCTGTATGTCAAGAAGACTTTAGTCAACATGCAGACATGGTTTAAGCATGTTTGTGAGCAGGCCTTGTTCTCACGACTCCCAGCTCACTGAGAAATTGCCCGGTTTATGTCGGGATACGGACAGCAGGTAGCTTTTCGCTAAATCCACGGCCCACAGCCGGCACAAAGAATGCGGGCTCTCCTGGGGGAGGGGGGGCACTGTGGTTCTGCAGGGTGGTGGTCGGAGGAAGATTCAGCTGTGTCACAGCTTAAGGAGCAGCTAAGGAGGAGAGCATGAACACGCAGAAGAGAAGTGAATGCTGGGGTTGAGGAATGTGCGGCCAAAGACATGGATTCACTTAGGCCGGGAAGGGCGTGTCCCAGCCTTGGAGGGAAATGGCGGGAAGGTGGGAATGGTGTGAAGGAACAGCTACTGAATCATGGGCTCCAAGTCTGGTCACCCTGCCTTACCAGAAGACACACAAGAAAGGGAGTGAGAGGCCCTCTGTCTAGTGTGGGGGTCCAATGATACCAGATATTAAAAATGGAAGGAAAACTTACATGCTGAGTCTTGGTTTACAACTGAAGAATGGTTAAAAAAAATCAAGTTAGTATAGAGATCATAATATTTGTATATATCTGTAAGGGGGACTCCTATCCAGCAGCAGCTGGCCCCTGGGTGTTGGCACATAGCCCTGATCTGCCTTTTGTCTGCAGCACCTCCTGTTGGACATACATGAATCATGTATGAAGAGTTTCCCCAAGGTGCAAAGCCTACACAAAACTTAGTTTAAGGAAAACCCAGGCATCTGTGGCATCCTTATCTGAGAATTTGCATTTGGCATTGTCCCTCTGGAGGGCTTAGATCAAAGACTTTGGTATATGGATTGACTTGTTAAAGGTGTGAATTGTTAACAGTAAATGGGCCCTTTGCTCAGGGAGAGAAATCCACCCTGCAGCTGGAAAAGGACTAAACTCATTCCTGAGGAGCCTCTGTACTTCTTTCCCGGACCCAAGTGAACACCTTGAATAAAACAACGGCTCACACACTGCACCTACGTTATGTCCTGAGACCATTTTCGAGAGCTACACCCAGGATGCATTAGGCCATCCACTCACTGCCCAGTAGACACAACACCATCTCTCTTTGCTTGGTCACTGTGGTGATTTGAGATTTTAAAATCTGGACTAAGTTCTTAAACACACAGGGTTTGAGATGCCTTCCCTAGGGTACCACAGCCTGGTGACGGTCTGTGCAGGTGCCTCTAGGGAAGATTTCCCACCTCCATGGATCCTACAGCTCTTGAGCCTCAGGGATGCACACGTTTTTGCTGAAGACTTTAGCTATAATTACACGCTTTCCTTTTTTTTTTTTTTTTTTTTTTTTTTTTGGCTAACCAGAGTCAGGGGCCATATCCTCATGAATTCACCAGCGACCTGAGGATAATCTATGTCTTAATGCTGTCTGCCATCGTGGGTCTAACACTAATCTGATGTCCCTGCACACTTCCCCTCCCCCGAGCCCCTGCTCTCTGAAACTCCATCAAACAGGAGGTGTCTGAACTCATGCTGGGGACCTTCCCCGCCTTGCTACAGGGTTGCATCGCCACCCTCTTTTGACAGCTAGACAGTCAGTCCTGTGTCGTTTGGTGATCAGAGAACAGGAGGGATGAGTGCTGGGACTTCACAGCAGAGCGTTGTATTTTTGGTTGTGAGCCTTTAATGGCTGAGCCTTCGCTCCTCCGGCCCCAGCAGTGCCTAATGATTGCAGTTAGTAACATATGTAATTGCAGGTAGTAACATAAGTAACTGCAGTTAGAAGCATGCATATTCTAAGGTTGCTGTGAGCCTGTGTTAACGCTACAGCAAGTAGTAACATGTAACTGCAGTTAGAAACATGCATATTCTAAAGTTGCTGTGAGCCTGTGTTAACATAGCAAGTAGTAACATATGTAACTGCAGTTAGAAACATGCATATTCTAAAGTTGCTGTGAGCCTGTGTTAACACTACAGCATGTGACTATATATTAATCAGTGTGATGTAGACACTGTATAATAAATACATAAGTACAAACATGCCATGCTGTATACTATAAGTAGCAATTAAGAATTCTGACTCCCCCCACCCCCCCAAACCCACCATGCCTTTTGGAGCCACTGAGTGCTGGCCGCTTAAAGACTCCACACCCACAGCCGCAGGAAAATGTCTTCTTTCTAGATAAGCCCCTTCTTCAGATGCCCCTGTGGTCTTTGGAGCTCCTGCACTCCCTGCCTGCAGCTCGAAGCCGTCTCAACTGTTCTATGCGCTACAGGAAGAAGCCTTTCCAAGTGCGGACTCCACTATTCTCCTTCCCTGGCTGGACCTTCCCAGGCGCGGACGGTGGCCAGCGTTGCTGTTCTCTGCTTTGCTCTCAGAGGCCTTCTCTGGTCCAGCCTCTCCTGCTGTCGCCCTCCATTGGCAGCTGCTGGTCTTGCAGTCTGCCACCTTGCCATTCTCTTTCAGCCTCAGGAATTTGACTCTTTCTGCTGGGGCCTCCTTTTGCCTTGCAGATGTCAGTTCAGGTCTCCTTTCAAACCCAGCTATCTTACCCTGGCTCTGACCCTCCACCTTCGGCTCCTTCTCTGCCCCACCTAATCTACTGTCCCAAAGTTCTGGTCTCCGGTCTGAGCAAGTTTAAGTGTATTTGTGTATTTTTCGTCTTACTTGGCTAGGACCTGTGCTCTGCAAGACGGGGGCCACAGCTGGCTTGCTCATTCGGGAACAGCCTGTGGTTGCACGGTAAACACTCTGCACGCGCCAGGCACGCACACAAGCAAATCGTGTGACTTTCTAACGTGTTCCAACGCCCAGTTCTTCTCTAGTTTTCTCTACCTTTTCTTTTCCTACCAGCTCGGAATATTCACCTCCTTCATCAAGGATCCAAGATATTTATGGTTACTGTGGCCAGAGCTGGGAAGTGAGCTCATTGATCATTTACACATGCAAACCCCAGGAGGCCGGTGAGTGTAGACACAGGCTGGCACCTGTTGTCTGATCCCTGATCCTGTTTGCTTCCTCAGTCCACAGTTTCCAACTCTCTGGTTGTCAGCTAAATCCATCATTACGATATAGTCTGCACAATCTAGAGTTTAGCACTGGACGACTCACTTGGAAGTGCACAGTCCAGCAGCAGGAAGTGCATCCACTAGGTAGTGAGATCCTACAGGGTAAGGGGTGGGTGGGCCCAGCATCAGGACCGTAGTTCGGCCTGTGCCTCTCCAGCCACAGCAACTACAACTCACTGTGTCGATAACACTTTTCCGTGCTCGTTCCCCGAGAGGTGGCAGGACACATGGAAGATCTGAGTTGATTACTTCTCAAATATTTAAATCAGAAAAGACCTAGTTTGTTCCTATAAGAAATTATCCTTTAATCAGTCTGCCACAAGACCCAGCGATTCCACTCTTAGGCGTATACCCTAATGATGCACATTCGTATAACAAGGATGTCTGCTCCACTGTGTTCATAGCAGCACTATTTGTAATAGCTAGAACCTGGAAGCAACCTAGATGCCCCTCAACTGAAGAGTGGATAGAGAAAATGTGGTACATTTACACAATGGAGTACTACTCAGTGGAAAAAAACGATGGAATCTTGAAATTTGCAGGCGAATGGATGGCACTAGAAGAAACCACACTGAGTGAGGTAACCCAGGCACAGAAAGAGAAACGTGGTATGTACTCACTCATATATGGATTTTAGACATGAACCAGGGAAGTGCCAGCATACAGTCCCACTGCCAGAGAGTCTGGGAAACAGAACCTTCATCTAAAGACTGATGAAAGCAGAGGCAGATACCCACTGAACTGAAATCCTGGAATCCAGTGTCAGAAAGGGAGAACTGATGGGCAAAGGAGTTAAGAGTGGGCTGGTTTAACCCACAGAAACAGTTGACCTGAACAAGTGGGAGCTCTTGGACCCCAGATTGATGGCTGTGTGGCAAGCGTGGGACTGACTCAGACCCCCTGAATGTGGGTGTCAGTGAGGAGGCCTAGGTAATCTATGGGGCTTTGGATAGTATTCATCCCTGGTGTACAAATAGACTTTGAGTGCCCATCCCACAATGAGGGATGTCATACAAAGCTCTGTAGTCCCTCACAGACAGGTGACACCATGTCTCTCTTCTGCATCCCCTATTCTCGTCGAATCCCCTCATCCCTGTTGGCCTCCTTTTTATCCAGTCCTTGTTCTACAGATTTGGGAATCGCCATCTTGATAAGTCACAAGGAACTTCTGCTTACTTTCTGTACTTGGGCCGAGTATTGGGGTGTCTGGTTATAGTGAACCAAGAAATGTGGGGGAGGAGGGGGTGGTTCTGGAAAGCTTCCCAGGCATGGGGCCAACTGTTGGCAGAGCTGAAGAAAAGTGAAGCGAAACCCTGCCTCAAAAAACAAAAACAAAAACAAAAAAACCCCCAAAACAAAACAAAACAAAACAAAAACCCAAAAGTGAAGGACTTACCAGGATTGGATCGGCACGGTCCTGAAAGCAAAAAACAAAACACTAGCGTGAGTGCTTCTCGGCTCTGAGAGAGCTCTGTGGATGTTGCCTTGACACCAGGCTGAAGGAAAGAGCCACGCCCCCCTTCTCTGCCATTGGTCGGAGGCAGCGCGGCGAGCAGGCGTCTCTGCACCACCCTCCCGGGCCCCAGACTCTGGTGTGCTTCCTGAGCGTCACTGGCAGTAGAGAGGAAGACTAGAATTCGCAGGAGCAAAGATCAGACACCTTGAGAAAGAGCAGAATAAAACTAACAAGTGTGGAAAAGATGACCATTTTATCCAAAGATCCGTCACATAGATAAATAGAACGAACTCAGCCGAAGAAAGAGCAAATGAGGTCTAGGGGAATTATCCAGGGACTGCCTGTTGGTCACTGTGCTGACTGGTCCTTATGTCAGCTGGATACAAGCTAGAGTCATCCGAAGGGAGGGACTCTCAGTAGAGAAGATGACTTTGTAAGATCAGGCTGTAAAGACATTTGAGTAGAGATTGATGGGGTGGACCCAGACCATTGTGGATGGACGAGACAGGAAGAGGAATGTGCGAATGCAGGTGACCAGGTAACATGGAGCTTGACAGAATTCTGTGACCCCTGAGGAAGGCAGGAGGCTGTGAGCCAAGGGAATCAGGCAAGCTGCTAACTGAAAAAACAAGGGGACACCCGCAGGAGGGGTGCAGATCTACTGACGCCCCAATTAGATGCGTGTGGCGCCCTTCTGCCTGCTGAACTATCGGGCAACGTTGGCGTCTCAAGGCAGAAAGCTGAGGTAATTTGTTACAACCACACAGCCAGCCAATCCTGCCCTTGCAGTTAGGTGTGCGGTGCTCTGACTGAGGTCTAGCCTGCCCACTGCCACAGCTGACAAGTAAGACAACACCCAGGATGGAGAGGAGCCCCTTCTAAGGACACCCAGAGATCTGCTTCCGATCACTTGACGGCGGGCAGCAGGAGGCAACGTTAGGGTCATTAACTGGAGGGGTGGATGAGATGAGCTGCTCGGGCCACGGCTGCGAGAAGGGCACTGGCGTCCAGGCAGGACTTGCTTGCAGGCTGGGTGGGTGGTACACTCCTGCTGCCAGTGCTAGGAAAACCTGAATCAAAGGCTAGCCTGGGCTACATAGTTAAGAACCCCCCCCGTCATAAGCCACTTATCTTCAGATGTTAGTCTTTATTACAAGACGGGTTTAATTGCATGGAGACGAGACATGGGTGGGAAGGACCGAGACCTGAGGCATGAAGAGGCTTCCCTAACATGTATCTCCATACGTGTTAGCTCGAGGGAGAGAAACTATGGCTTGCTAGGTAGATGAAGATGTGGATGGGAGTGGAAGGCAGGGGCGTATCCACAGCAATTAAGGTAGGTGATGCTTTGTATTAACTAAAGAAAGATTCCCGAGTCAACAGATTGGAAAACCCTGAATCCTTCGTCGGGTGAACGGGGCCCAGTCCCACGTGCAGGGGCAGCGCGGCGGCTACTACACAGGATGCAAGGACAAAGAGAAGCCTAAAAGTATCTTCGCTTAGGATCGATCATCAAAGTAGATCTTTATCAACAATGACAAAACCAAGAGTGACCGAGAAAATAAATAGGTAAGCGCCAAAGGAAGGAAACGGAATTCCATTCTGTGTTTAGAGAATTGAGATATGAGTCTGGAGTCAGGGTACTTTCAGTCCACAGGGAAGTTGGGAGAACAGCTCCTGACACTCAGGGAGGAGAGGCCAGTTGCCCGTGAGATGCAGATCAAAGCCGCAAAACAGAAGTTCTGCGGGGCCCATACTGATGGGGTGATTACCCTTTGCTTACAAACGCCCACTGGCGTGGGAAGAAAGCCTGTTGGGAGATGAGCCACTACACGTTACTGTCTAGTAGAAAATGATGGTTGTCTCCACTGAAAAGCAATTAGTGAGAATGCCTACTACAGACTTAAGGTGAACAAAGCAAACCCAGCCAAACAGCAAAGCCAAACACGACAGAAAAAGAAGGCACAGGGCAGAGATGGTGTCAGTTAACGGACTCAATTAGTTGACTTCTAAACAAGAACTAGACCCCCCCACTTTATTTCCAAAGTAACCCTCCAGGAGAAAATTTAAAAAATCTTTTGGAGTAAGGTTTCATACATAGAAACACAACCTTTGTAATGATAAGATAACAGCTTAAGACAGTAGCTTATGGTACCCACGAGAGAAAAAAAAAAAACAAGGTAAGTACAGACTTGAAAGATTGACCTGCTGTGTTACAGGGGTTGCGCACTGGGGGAAGGGGTTGGAGGCAACCAAGAGACAGCATGAGGGAATTAGAAGAGCTGCTGAGACTTCCCCAGGAGGGAAAACGGTAGAAAAATACTGTATATCCACAAGTTGTGATTTTATTCCACAACTGAGATACACAAACTACATTTCTGTATTTGTCAGCATTAAGGTTTTGAGGAAAATGCAAATTGTGATGATGATGCCTCAAAAAAAAAAAAAGATAGCGTTTCAGTAAAAATTACACAGCAACAAATAACGCCGCATGGCATTCAGGGATAGAGTAAACAACACAAGTAGACATTAAAGACCATGATTCACCCGTGCGTCTTACTTAGGGTGGGGTAGAGGGAGGGTCTCTAATGGGGACAAAGGACTTTCAGCTCTATTTACTACTTGAGAAATAGGACAAACTACTAGCGATAGCCACAACGAAGGTGTTTACGCTCAGCGAGGGCTCGTTCATACAGTGAAGGTGTGGAACACACGCCACGTGGTGCTTGCACATCAAGGGTGTGCGCACAAACTGCATTTGCCCATTGTACCAGAGTGGGCACACACATTGAGGGTGCTTACACAATGGGAGTGTGAGGGTGCTACATACACAGTGTTAATTATTTTTGTATCTTATTTTAAAAGCACTTAAAAGGGAGAAAAACAACAACAACAACAAGTAGACAAACCATAGGACTTAAACAGCAGGGCGTGTTAGAATTGAAAGCAAGCCATGGAACACTCACCCAGGGAGTTGGCTGACTGTACCCTCAGGGAGGTGGCTGATGGTATTCCCAGACAAATAGCAGATGGTGCTAAAACACATAAACAGAAGCTCAGGCGGTCGGCAGGCAGAATCTGGGCTCCTAACCTTTGCCTGTCAGCCCCGTGCAAACGCTGTTGCTGCGGGACTGCTCTAGCAGTGGGAACTGAACTTAGAGCCTGTGCTGGTCAGTTCGATGTCACCTTGACACAAACTAGAGTCACTGGGCTAGGAGGGAGCCATTGTGGATGGCGTCATCCCTGGGCAAGTGCCCTGGGTTCTATAGGAAAGCAGGCTGAGCGAGCCAGTAAGTAGCTCCCCTCCGTGGCCTCTGCATCAGCTCCGGCCTCCAGGTTCCTGCCCTGGGTGAGTTCCTGACTTAACTTCCTTGGATGACCAACAGTGATGGGGGGGGGTGGGGAGGTGTGAGTCAGACAAACCCTGTCCTCCCCAAGTTGCTTTGGACACGGTGTCTCATTGCAGCAACAGTCACCCTGACTTAAGACTGGGCATTGCACATGCTAAGCAAACACTCAGCCGCTGAGCTGTGTCCCCGGGACACATCAGTGTAAAACTCTGAGGCTCAGGTCTCCAGCTGTCTTTCCCCCTTCCTCTCTCTTTTCCTGCTCTCCTCCTCCATCTTCCCCTCCTTTCTAGGTTTTGTTTGTTTTCTCCTTTTCTTCTAGGTGATCTGTGGCTAAGTCAGAACTGGGTGTGGGGGTGCAGGTGACTCGTGTGTGTGTGTGTTTGGGGGGACTTTGTCCTTTCCTAAACACAACCTTAGGAAGGTGCTATAGTTTCAAGAAGTGAGACAATACTTACTGAGGACTCCTTTGGCCACTTCTGAAAACACACACACACACAAAAGAAAGAAACGTCAGTTTGTAACATAGTGGTAGTGTTAGTAACAGTGTAGAGGCTACCCAAGCAACATCACCAGAGAGCAGGCAGGCAGCGAGCCAGAGGCAACATCTCTGTTAAATGAACAAGTGGATGGAGGCTAGCCAAGGCAAATAATTTACGGAAGAAACATAAGGGATGGAGACATTAAGTGGGGGATATATCAACTATCACAGGAGCTGGAGGAGACTAGGAGAGGGTTGGTAGGATAGTTACTCAGATGCCCGAGAATTTAACTTTAAAGGGTACCATACTTTAACTGTACATGCATGCATTTGTAATCAGTGGATGAACTTCTGGAGAGCTAACACTTGGATTTTAGTGATGCCATAGCAATAGAATTTCCAAAGGATCTGGAGGCGGGCAAAGCATACACAAACACTACCCTCCTCTCTCTTATGAACTCAGGAACTTGGCACTGCTGTTGATCTGTGTTGATGCCTGGCAGCAGGGGTATCTGGTATTCTACTGAAGCCTAGTTGACTTGTCTGGAGGTATTGGAACACCAGTTTTGGTTTCCTTCCCTGAAAATGGGTGGCTGCTTTCCCTCCTCCCCGGGTGTGTTGCCTTAGTTAGGTTTCTGTTGAGGTGATACAAAAGCCACCCCGGGGAAGGCAAGTGTTTATTTCATCCTATGGTTTCCCATTCTTCACGAAGGGAATTCAGGGAAGGAGCTCAAGGAGGTGCCTGGAGGCAAGAACCCAAGCCGAGGCCAAGGGGAAGCGCAGCAGCTAACTGTTACTGCTTCCCCATGGCTTGCTCAGCAACCCAGGACCACCTGCTGGGGGAGGGGCAGTCAGGGAGAGGGGGTGGCACTGTCCGCAGTGGGCTGGACCCACCATCAACCACCAACAGAGAGAATGCTCCACAGGCTTGCTCACCGTCTGATGGAGGCGCTTTCTCAGGTGTGGTTCCTCTTCCCAGGTGACTAGCTGTGTCAGGTTGTCAAGACAACACACACACACACATGCGTGCACATACACACACACTTACACACTTATACACACACATGCGTGCACATACACAAACACTTACACACTTATACACACACACACACAGCTAGCAGGACAGATGACCTTATGGGGGGTTAATTTAAAGCACATGAAAATTTCTCTTCTACCATACTTCTTCTCATGGCTTTTACTGTGTGCATGAGTGTGTGAGTTGCATATATAGTTGTTTGCACATGTGTGCACATGTACACATGAGTGCCCGTGCAAAAGGGAGCGTGCATGTGGGGACCAGAGGTCAGCATTGGATATCTCTCCCACTCGTTCTCACCTTACTTCGTTAATTTATTTGGCAGTGCTGGGGATCAAACTCAGGGCCTGTGCACGCCCAGCAGTACCCTATGGCTAACCTGCACTGCCCGCTCTGTTCCTTCACTTCAGGTTTTTGAGATTAGTCTTGAAACTCACCAGTCTGGCTTAGGATGGCCGACCTATGAGCACTAGGGATCAGGCCACATCTGTCCCCAACAATGCTGTCTCTGTATTTGGCTTTATGTGGGTGCCAGGGATCTAAACTTAGACCCGTGTGCATGATATATTTGAGATTTGTTATAAATTGCAACACTTAGGCACTGTATATACATTTTCCTATAACATTAAGCTTGTGTTCAATTAGATGTCAAAATGTTTACATTATCATAGCAACCTTTTCAGTTTCTGCGTTTCATTTAAACTAAACTAAACTTTAAACACAAAATTTCATGCATCTAAACTAACATCCTGACTTCCATAAGTCTCAGTTTACTGGCTAATGAATATTCTCTTATGTTCAGAAGTGACGGAAAGGGAACCGGCAAGAGCTTGGGCACCCAGAAACTTAGGATAGTTGGGATGTATAGGCCACTTTAGTCTTTATGCGTTTTCAAGTTTGGTTTATCCGCACATAGTAAAATATCTCCCTAAGGATGCAAAACATCCACAGGCAGGAATGAGCAATTAGTGCTGAATCCTGTGATAATTAAGTTAGGGCCAAGTAATTCTATGTGTGCACCTGCACTGAGCCATCAGCAACCCCACACCACAGCACTGGACAAACCCTTGACATTTCTCGTGAATAAGTTTCTCTCCTGTAGGAGAGTGGCCGTCTGAGTAAATAAGCGATTTACATAAGAGCTGATCGCCACGCGCCGCGCCCCCAGCCCTACACCCCCCCCCCCATGGTTCACATCTTCAGAGCTTCTGTATTGCAGGGAGTAGTTCCGGTTGTTTATTGCACAGGGAATCCTGCACTGTGTTCCTGCTGCGGGGCTTTGTGGGCCTGGAACAGTGTCCTCCACTGTAAGCGAGAGGTGGCCTGTGATGTCATGCGGCTGCCTGAGTTGCTTGTAGAGACAAGACGACAAGGGTCCACTGGAGGAGCCAGCACACGGTAGGTGCTGAGTGTGTGTTGATCCTCTCCATGTCCTGTTGTGGAAGGCTTTGCTTGGCAGCCTTAAATCTCTCGCACCAAGGTAGTTTCGGCTGGATGTGCTCTAAGGAGTGACTAACTGTCACCGAGGAGGTGAGTCCCCAAGAATTAGGAGCCGCAGTGACACCGCCAGACAGGGGCCATACTTCTTTGAACCCCGGGAGCTTCATTGTCCAAATGAGACCATAGTGCAAACAATCCCCCTCCCCCGACCCTGTATTAACACGAAGGAAGGGAGCACCGAGATCTGGACACTGGATTTCCCTGTAGCACTCGGGGTGTTTTCTTTTTCTGCCTGGGTTGGGGTGCAATTGGCACAGGGTTGTGTAGCTTCATGATGGTTTGATATTAACATTGCAAAATCATCACCAAATTCAAAAGCAAATAAGCATGCTAATCAATCCACAGATGTCATTTTTTTCTTGCCATGACAAGAATGCTTCACACCCATTCATGGAGGGAACTACAAGGCATACGTCAGCCATTCTGTCATTATTTCTTTAGGACTTACCTCCCCTTTAGAACGGTGAGTTTGTGCCTTGGACAAGCATTGTCCGTTCTTTCTCCCTTGGTCGTTAGTAACTGCCTTTCTAATCTCTGTTTGTAGGAATTCATTTATTTTTTTACTCATTTGTTGAGAATTCCATACATGAATATTGTGTTTACATCATTTCTTCCTCACTTCTCTGCCCTCCAACTCCTCAAATTCATGGTCTCCTATTTTTGTTTTTTATTACATGTATACAAATTGCCCTTCCTACTGCTTCTCAAATCCTTCTATTTTAATTATTTTGTTCTTACCCCTGCCCACTGCCCAGTTCACTCCTGAGAAAAGTCAGGGCAGTAACTCAAACAGAACAAGGGCCTGGAGGCGGGAACTGGAGCAGGAGCCGCCGAGGAGCATTGCTTCCTTCCTGGAGCAGGAGCTGATGAGGAGCATTGCTTCCTTCCTGGAGCAGGAGCAGCGCCTGCTTCCTTACTGGTTCCTCATGACTCGCTCAGCCTGAATTCTTACACAGGGCTATCTAGCCAGGGATGGCGCCACTGCACCAACCACCAAGCAATAAAATGCACCACAGGCTTCCTATAGGTCTACCTGCTAGAGGCATTTTCTTAGCTGGGATCTTAGCAGTTGACATAAAGTGACTAGCACAGACGTTTTAATATGGCGAGTCTTCCAAACCGGAACACAGTATTTCTTTCCATTTTCTTGTGTGTTCCTCGATTTCCTTAATCAACGCACTGTTGCTTTCTGTAAGCAGACCTTCCCCTCCTTGGACTTACTGTTGCTTTCTATAAGCAGACCTTCCCCTCCTTGGTTTTTCAGTCAGCCCATTGCCAGTGTAGAGAAATGCTGCTGGTTTCTGTATCGTGTTTGTTTGTTTGCTTGTTTGTTTTAATGCCCCGCACTGCAACAAAACTTTTGGTCTTGATGACTTTCTGATGGAACATGGGGTTTTCTACATGCAAGGCCATATCTGCAAACAGGTGTCGTTTTCCTGATTTCTACGTCTTTTCGCCAAATTGCTCTGGGTAGGACTTTCAATACTACTTTAAATACAAATGGTGAGAGTGGACATCCTGACAATGGAGGGAAAAGATTCGGAAGGTGATATTTGCTTTAGTGCTGTCACTTGGGTACTTCATTTGTTGAGGTACCTTCCCTGTGCACCAACTTACTAATCACAGAAGAATGGTGGATTTTGCAAATGCCTTTTCTACAAATCTAGATATGGCCATATGGCTTTACTCCTTTATTTTTTTAATCTTGCTTTATTGATTTGTATGCAGGAATAAGTACCCTTACTGATCATGGTGATTTACTCTTTTTTAAAAATACATAATTTGGTCTGCCTGTGTTTTGTCCATTGTTTTTGCACATGGTTCTCTGGTGATGGCAGCTGGTATCTTCTCTTGGTGTTTTTGCCTGACTTTGGTATCAATGCAGAGCAGTCCTGGGAGAGTGTGCCTTGAAGCAATCTTGAGCTTGAGAGATGGGACTGGGGGCTGGAAAGATGACTCAGAGGTTAAGGGCACCGACAGCTCTTCCAGAGGTCCTGAGTTCAATTCCCAGCAACCACATGGTGGCTCACAACCATCTGTAATGAGATTTTTTTGTGCCCTCTTCTGGCGTGGAGGCACACATGCAGGCAGGACACTGTATACATAATAAATAAATAAATCTTAAAAAAACACCCATGCATATAAAATAAAAAGCAAATTTAAAAAAAGTGAAGAGAGATGGGATTGATTGTGGAGTGTTAGATCAATTCACTTGTGTGTGGGCCTAGACTTTTGCAAATAGCTGATTTTTTTTTAATCCACCTGACAGGATCTGATGGGAGCTGCTTCCAGATGCCATCCTGGGGAGACACTTAGGAAGTGGGCCACTGAGAGGGAGAGTGTCAGGAGTCCCAGGGAAGTTAGTCCCAGGAAGTGGTTTATGGGAAATGTTCTTGATGGAGTCTGTGGAACATTGTCTGGAAGCTCATCTTTGCCAACTTTGCCCATGGCAGGGTGGAAAGTGTCAACGTGAGAACGTCTAAGACTCCCAGGGCTGCTTGGGGGATTGTCTCCTCAGGATTTTTTTTTCCTTTTCCTCTCAGTCAACCATCCTGGTACTCAGAGGCCATCTAAGGGAGCATGGTGGCCCCCCTGCTGTTCCTGAAGCCTGTGTGTGATGCTGTTTTCGCAAGCGTGCAGAATGTAAGGGCTGTATAGCAATGGAGACTTCCTCCAAGACCTCCGACGTTCTGAGAGTCTCTGGTGCTCGTCGGTCATAGCTGGACCACCCGCGAGACGGGGACGTGCGGGTAGATGGAAATGAAGCTAAAGAGAGCCCTGGGAGGACCCTAAGAAGTTGGGGGTGTCGGGTCTGTGGAGTGCCTGCTCAGAGAAGCCACGGGTGGTGAATGGAGTTGGCCCTGGAGAGAGCCTAGGTGGGCTGCGGATGGGGGAGGTAGCGTGGGAACTGGCAATCCCGGGAGCTCACGTGGCACCACCTGCGTTGCTGATGCTGCGCTCAGGGACCCAGAGTTCTGCTGGACTGCGGACTGCTTCAGTCTGGGTTTCCTTCTGTTGCTTCGCCTCTCCCTTTCGGAGTGAGGGCATTTGCCGTGTGCCGCTGCCGCCGCCACCACCGCTGCTGTTGCTGCTGCTGCTGCGTCTGGGAGCTCTGTGACTTGTTTGTTCTGGTTTTTGAAGACGTCCAGAGTCCTGAGTTTGCCTCAAGTCTCGGGCATGGGGCTTGGGTGTGGTTTGACCTGTCCTGGAAGCACTGAGACTTTGGGGCTCCTTGCCGGGAGGACGTAGATGTATTTTGTAGTCTGGAATGCACACAAGCCTGTGGTTTGGATCTCAGCTGTGCCCCAGAAGGTCACAGGTCGAAGGCTTGGTCCCCAGGGCAGGGTCCGGAGGTGAAGCCCTTTGGGAGGTGACTGGATCACGAACACTGTCACCTCATGACTGGATTGATTTATTTACGAACCATGGATTAACAACGGGCTTTGGACGAGGGCCTTCCATGGAAGCGAGCGTTCTCTTCTTTCCCTGAGCAGTTTCCATCCATCCCCACATGCTCCTTGCCGTAACTTCAAAGTGACTGGATCAAGGCTCCACGGAGGGAACACGATGAGTAACACCTGGTCCTTATGGATCCTTCCATTAGGAGAAAGATTGATGTTCTCTCTAATTTCACCATAAATATACTCATCTCAGCCACCCCATGAAATGCCTAGAGGTCTGAAGAAAAGTGTAAGATTCTTACTCTCTTCTAAACTGACTTGTTATCTCTTAACAAGCCAGTGTCTAGTTTATTTACCACATTCTGCTGACACCGAACATGGGGACCCTGAAGGAAAGGACACATAATGAGGCTCTGGATGGAGCATGCTAGTGTGTCTAAGCTGCCTATGAAATGAAATTGAGTTTACCTCCTTTTACTTTCTTCTGTTTCGTGCAGCAAACACCTTGTGTGAAAGAAAGAGAAAACAGACTAAGTTACCAGCATCTCGCCACAAGATAAATTTACCACTATCCCACATCGCCGCTAAGCACTTTCCCAGACCTTCCCATTCGTTCATCTTTAACTTCGGAAGACAAAGAGGATTTAGAAGCTCTTGGCTCTCCACTCTAGCCTGTCATAAAGACGGCAGTGAGCATAAATGGAGGGTGCATGCAGCAACCTGAGTGACCAGACTTTCCTCAATGACGGGGGATTGATGTTTGCTGTGTGTGTGTGTGTGTGTGTGTGTGTGTGTGTGTGTGTGCAGTGTGTGTGGTTGCTTCGACAACCCAAAGTTCCATGATCCTTTAGTTATAGATTGGTTGGCGGGGCCAGTTTAGTGGCTTCAAACGGGAATGAGAGGCTGTAACTACCGGGAGAATGAACCGAGGGCACAGCCACGGGCAGACATTGAGAGAAAGTTTCAAGGGAGAACGGCTGCAGCGCCGAGGTGTCAGAGAGAAGGACACCGGTGCCACACTGAAACCAGAGGCCCGTGTGAGTCCCTGTAGGAAACCTCGGTGCCTCAGGGTCCCCTCAGAGTCATCAAGTTTCTGGAGGTGTCTTATTTTAAATTGCCTTTGTAAGGACTCTGGGTTCACACCAGCCTACATAGCTCAGTTTTGTGGACGACCTAACTAGAAGTAATGCTAGCCGCTGAAATCCAGCATTCAACAATCCTCTTTTCTCTAAGTCTAGTGGGTGCACTTAGGTTAGATCTGAGCACTCGAGTTGCTAGCCTCAACTCAGAACCCGGCTTCTCCTCTAGTGGAGGAGCATGGATGAGTATCAGCTGTTGAGGCAATTAGCTTCATTTTCTAAAACAGTGTTCATAAATGTGTGTGTCTTGGTTTACTGTATAGCTTCCAAAGTATCTCTTCAATGTGCTATTTTACCTCCATGACAATCTATAAACTATGTATTTTATCCATTTATCCAGTTTATTTTATGTGTATAGGATGTCTTGCCTACATCTATGTCTGTGCTCTTAACCGCTGAGCCATCTCTCCAGCCCCTTTTCATCCTGTCTTAAACATCTGTGGACCTGTTTCATAAAGAATCTTACAGATCTTGGGAGCTGGAGTAAGCAAGAGGTGGAAATTAGTTATTTTAATGGTCTTTAGAGGGAGAAATGTTTTCCCTTTTTGGGAAAACCGCACAGCTGCCATGCATCTGTGTGTGCGTGAGCATTAGAGGAAGGCGGTTGGAAGCCTAGCAGAATGCTGCGTGTACACAAGACACTGAAAGGGAGAAGAAGATGGTATTCCCTAAGGAAAACATTCTTCCGGAATTGTCTATAGCTACTAATCTCTTTGTCCCTACCATCCTCGTAATCCAGGAGCCCGGCACCTAGGAAGAAAGGAGAAACAGCTCTGTGATTGTGTTTCTTCACCTAAGAGTTGACATAAGCACAAATTTCCAGGATGGGAGAAGCATGTGGGTTAACTGTGAAGGGACCGTTTAGAATGTTGGCACGGTCAGGTGACCGGGAAGGGGCGGGGCTGTCACTGCAGCGCCCAGCTCCCTCCTTCCGTGCGGTGCCCTGGGCTATGTTGGCACGGTCAGGTGACCGGGAAGGGGCGGGGCTGTCACTGCAGCGCCCAGCTCCCTCTTTCCGTGCAGTGCCCTGGGTGAGCTTCTCAGAGACATTGCTATCTTTTCCCGCCCCATCACAGGAACCTTAGCTGGATCCGCTCTCACCGTCCTGATGGTTAGAGCCTTCTGCCCAGCTACCTTATGGAGGCCTCTTCACAGTGAGACCTAGACCTCCCAATGAGCCATCCGTCTAAAGCCCGAAGGATCTGTTGTATGCCAGGGCTCAGTGTTTCTGCTGGCCACTGAGGGGAGCCTCGGGACCATGGACGCTCACACACTACTGATCCATTCTAGCAGATCTCCGGCAGGATTCCCTTAGAAACTCAAAGGTGTAGTTTCGTGGGATGGTATACTCTATCAAATTCTGGAAGCACACGGGTGAGCCACACATACACACACGCACGCACGCACGCACGCACGCACGCACGCACACAGAATCCACAGGCGCCCGGCGCTTCGTCACGGGAGGCTTCGGATACTCACTTTGTTCTGAAGCGTATCTGGAGACCTGTACCGCTGTGGAAGGGTTAGGCAGATGTTTCGTTAGCTGTTGACAGAGGCGCTCTTCCCGACCCCCAACCTTCCTTACTCTAAACTTTGCCCCCACGGTGGTCCCCCTGACGGGATACTGAGTCCTCCCTTTCCAACACCCCATCCTCATCCAGCCCTGTCGTGCTAGGCTGTTTTCTCTGAGGGCTCGCAGGTACTGAGGGGAGGAGATCTGGGGAAGGCAGTGATGGGAAGGAAGCAGGGCAGGTATTGAGGGGGACACTGTGGAGAGGGACCTGAATGTTGCGTCCCACTCCTCCTACGGGCGCCCCCGATTCGTGTGGCTGTCTCCAAAGCTGCCGCTCACAGCCCCGCGTGCCCCCTGCGCTGTAAGATGTGGCTTTCTGCCAGCGTCCTGTTTTCTCCTATTTTCAGACAGCTATAGGCTTTGGGCCACCCACAGACCGCTGCTGCCATCCTACTGCTCTGTCCCCGCCCCTCTGGAACTGAGACAGGTTTTGCTTTAAAGTATTCTCATTCCTCTCGCTAATTCTTGCGTCTCTGTTGGCAGTGCTGATGGCGTAAGCTTTGGAATCTCACTCTGTGAGCAGAGACACTAAGCAGGAAAAGCTCTCAATGTCTGTGTGGGACACGCTCTGGGCACACCGGCAAAGCCTGTAGCTGCAGCTCCTCTTCCCTCCCCCGGAGACTTTCATGGGGAGTCGCTGTGGCTACTCACCATTTTGCCTACGACGTGTCCATCTTGCTATCAGGATAGCCAGGATAGCAAGGCCCAGCAGACTCAGGATGACAGCTAAAATTACTTCTGAAACAAAAAGACAGCTATAGGCGTTGGCCACCCAGAGACAGCTGCTGCCATCGTACGGCTCTGTCCCTCCCCTTTCTTCCTCAACTCTTTAACTCATTTAGTGTTGTTTCTAGATGAAGTCTCACACAGCCCAGACTGGTCTTGCACTCATTATGTAAGCGAGGCTGGTACTGATTCCTGATTTCTCCTGCAAGCTTGGCCTTCCACGCACAGGGATTACAAACTGCGCGGCCAAGCTCAGCATCTGCCATTCCTGTCCCAGCCCAGTTTGAGCTCTTATGCTTGTTCTCTTGGCTCTGTAAGAGCCCTGGCTGCTATAATCTCGTGTTTAAATTGGGCAATCTGAGGGATCCCCTTCTCCATGGAGCCCCTCAGTGGGGCGGGAGAAAGCGGAGGGGGTGGGGAGGGGGGGAGAGTAAGTGGTCCAGCAAAGCAGTCCTCTGAGGGGGAAAAAAAATAGAACTTCTATTTTTTTTTTTTGGTTTTTACGAGACAGGGTTTCTCTGTATTGTTTTGGAGGCTGTCGGTCCAGCCCGGCCTCGAACTCACAGAGATCCGCCTGCCTCTGCCTCCCGAGTGCTGAGAACTATTTTTGTGTGCATAAAACCTTTTATGCATACATTTCCCATTTTGTTTAAGACATAAATGTATTTGTGCACTCATAAGATTTACAGCTGTACACATGTAGCAACGTATAGTTGCACAGTCCAGCAGCCAAAGGTTTTGAAGGCCCTGGAAAGGTGCTGTCTGAAGGTAATGATATTAATGTGAGCGCATGAGAGTATAGACATTTCTTATCAACGAGGAAGGCCTAGGAGTTGCCGCCCACTGAGCCGAATGATATGCTTGTGAACTTTGTCACAGGGACTGGAAGACTGTCTGTATATCTGTATGGTTGATTGGCATTTGATATTTAAGACAGAGCAGAAAAGACAATGAGTGTGTGTGGGGGGACACACACACCCATAGCAACTACAAGTCTGTCGCTACAGTGGAAACGCTAAAGCCTATCAAACTCCGAATGACTAAGAAGATAGATTATTCCACAATCAAGGCTACTCCCAAAAAGCACGCGTGGAAACCCACCCCGCGATGTAACAACCTCACCCCCGCAGCTGGCAGATCGGGCAGATGTCTGCCGAGTCATTTTAGATGTTTGGCTACGTGGGGAAATTCTGCTGCCAAACCCTTTACCTTTAAAGATTTGCTCTGAATGAGCCTCTAAAGTCAGCAGCCGGTCTCCACCACGGGAGTGTTAAACTCTGGTGAAAGTGAGAGAAACTTAGATGACGGGTTCAGAGGGAGTCCCAGAGAGCAAGCTGACCCTTTGCTGGCTGTCTGAAATGCTCTTGGGGTGGGCGTTTGGAGGATGGTCATCCCGTGTGTCGGGGAAAAGGGACGAAGCCCCTGTTTCTTAGTGCTGAGGCAGATTGTGCAGGAACCACAGGGGAGGCGGTGGCAGGAATGACAGGGCAGGCTGTGGCAGGAACGGCAGGGGAGGCTATGGCAGGAACCACAGGGGAGGCTGTGGCAGGAATGACAGGGGAGGCTGTGGCAGGAACCACAGGGCAGGCTGTGGCAGGAACGGCAGGGCAGGCTGTGGCAGGAATGACGGGAGGCTGTGGCAGGAATGACGGGGGAGGCTGTGGCAGGAATGACGGGGGAGGCTGTGGCAGGAACCACAGGGGAGGCTGTGGCAGGAATGACAGGGCAGGCTGTGGCAGGAACGGCAGGGGAGGCTGTGGCAGGAATGACAGGGCAGGCTGTGGCAGGAACGGCAGGGGAGGCTGTGGCAGGAATGACAGGGGAGGCTGTGGCATGCTCCAACCGTGGTCCCTCTGTCCCAGAGTTCAGACTTCAGAAAGCCAGAGAAGATTGCTCTAGAGAGGAGGTGACCATGGGCAACTTTCCCTCAGCTTCCCAGAGGAGCCAGCCAGAATGAAAGGATGGATATCAGGGTTGGAAGACACCGGGTAAGGAAGAAAGCCAGCCCTATCAGTGTCCCCAAGACAAGACCTGAGAGAGTAGGTGTCAAGGAAATGCCAGAGCGGAAGCTGGTCCTTACCCAGGACTGCCATCTTCTGGTTAGTATCTTCAACGAATTCCACATCATCTGGAATCGTTTTGTCAGAGAGAGGGAGATCAAGATAAAACAAATGCCACAAGCTCAGGGCCTCTGAGCTGTGAGAACCTGAGTGTCAGGGAGACCTTTGTAGACAAGGGTGCAGAGGGTCTCCCAGGAATTGTGTGACTGAGGATCATTGGACCTAAGCAGGATATGGTCTGTGAAGGTTCCGGAATCAGTGTCATAACAGAGTCATAGAACTCATGCGGGGGGTGGGGGTGGGGGGATAGGGTGGGGTGGGGGTGGGGGTGGGCAAGGGAAGTTCCTAGAGGTAAGGGCTCCCGAGAGGCCGGACTTAAGAACACGCTGGTGCATGTTGAACTCCCATATGAAACTCATACTATTGGCCTTTACAATAATTTCTAATGGTCTGAACAATTTGGCTCTAGAAATCGTGTCTATTCATGTTGGGAACCCTTGGCTTTAAGATGTCTCATTGTTAAAAAGGCAACACTTCCTCTATTCAAAAACAAGAGCCTTCAGATGAAGATGAACAAGGGAAGCACGCGCTTTGAGGCAGATGACAGATGGGGTGTGTGCGGTACAGAAGACTAAGCCACCAGATGGGGTTCCACACGCCTGGGTTGGTAACAAAGTACTAAGTACCAAGTACCTCTTGCTGAGTCTGTTAGCTCAAGGCTGTGCAGTGGCAGCTTAAAGCATACAAACACCCCCAGTAACCTTCATACCCCAGTAATCTTCATACCCCAGTAACCTTCATACCCCAGTAATCTTCATACCCCAGTAACCTTCATACCCCAGTAACCTTCATACCCCAGTAACCTTCATACCCCAGTAACCTTCATACCCCAGAAACTTTCATACCCCAGAAACCTTCATACCCCAGTAACCTTCATACTCCAGTAACCTTCATACCCCAGTAACCTTCATACCCCAGTAACCTTCATACTCCAGTAATCTTCATACCCCAGTAACCTTCATACCCCAGAAACTTTCATACCCCAGTAACCTTCATACCCCAGTAACCTTCATACTCCAGTAACCTTCATACCCCAGTAACCTTCATACTCCAGTAATCTTCATACCCCAGTAACCTTCATACCCCAGAAACTTTCATACCCCAGTAACCTTCATACCCCAGTAACCTTCATACTCCAGTAATCTTCATACCCCAGTAACCTTCATACCCCAGTAACCTTCATACCCCAGTAACCTTCATACCCCAGTAACCTTCATACCCCAGTAACCTTCATACCCCAGTAATCTTCATACCCCAGTAATCTTCATACCCCAGTAACCTTCATACCCCAGTAACCTTCATACCCCAGTAACCTTCATACCCCAGTAACCTTCATACCCCAGTAATCTTCATACCCCAGTAACCTTCATACCCCAGTAACCTTCATATCCCAGTAATCTTCATACCCCAGTAACCTTCATACCCCCCAGTAATCTTCATACCCCAGTAATCTTCATACCCCCCAGTAATCTTCATACCCCAGAAACCTTCATACCCCCCAGTAACCTTCATACCCCAGTAACCTTTCAAGATGGCAGACACCAGAAGTTGCCTTACCAGCAAATGACTGGGCTTCTGACCACAAAGCTCAGGTGATTCGCACAAAGCCATGCTTTCCTTCAGTGTTGAAGACTCACTGTCTGAAGAGGTGTTTCCTAGCTAGGGTAAGCAGCCAGTCCTAGAAGCGTCAGATGCCCCCCCCAGGACTGGGCAGTACTGGTTTGCTTTGTCAACCTTTGAGGCTTACAATCCCTTACTAATTTTTTATGGCGTAAATCGACGGGAAAGTTATTTAAAAGTCTCATGTCTACAAATTTAAATCACTAGAATTTAAACAGTAATTTCAAAGCTTTGTTAAAACTTTGGCATGGGCCCATATAAAGTTATTAGGACATGATGTGGGTGGTGTACGTGTGTGAGGTGTGAGCACAGTGTGTGTGTGTGTGTGTGTGTGTGTGTGTGTGTGTGTGTGAGCACCCGAGTGCTGGTGTGTGGAGGCCAAACGAAGGCGTCCTCATTGTTCTCCACCCTTTTCCTCTGAGTCTTCAGGTTTTTAGGCTAGGTCGGCAGTTGGAAAGCCCCAGCAATCCCCCGGTCCCTGCTGAGGTTGGAGGTGCACAGGCCCACAGCGGACTTGTTCTGTTGGTGCTGGGATGGAAACCATGCTTGTACAGCAGGTGCTTCTATTAGCCACACCATCTCTCTAGCCCCTCAACCACATAACCTTGTCTGTGGTAACAGCACAACATAATAGAGTTAGGATTTGTTGGCTACCTCGGTTTGGTGTCCAAGCTTCAGAGTTTGAGTTTCTCTAGTCTGTTTTTTAAATCTTTTACCGGTGTGATCTAGAGCTTTAAAAAGGGAGCCTGTACTATGGTGACTGGCAGACCTGCACAGGGAGGGCACCTGCTGTTTTTGGGGGGCAGAGAACGAGGGTGCAGGTAACCCAGTATCAGCGAGGTGGAGAGATCCCCTCCCGCAGGGGCCAGTGACCTCCCAGGAGTCAGTCCCTCAGGAGCTGTTCTGCAGGGTCCTCGGTCTTCATACCAGTTCCTAACCCCTAAGGACCTTACGGTGAGTGCCACACAGACTCCATCAGCTGCTGGGTGCCAGGGCTCTCTCTGAGGAACCCGCTGCAGAGAAGCCTTGCAGATCTAACTGCCTGTAGCCTGTGGCCCTCAGGACCAATTTCCTCTCCCCTCCTTGGAGAGAAGAGAACAAGGGAGAAAAGAGAGAGACACGCTTGGGGCCAGAAGCCGGGGAAGACACAGGAAGGAGGAAAAGTAGGACACACAGAAAGAAAGGTAAAACAAACAAACAAACAAACAAAAAAACCCCAAAAAAACCTCAAGGCAAAATGTAGATAAACAGATTAAAATAAGAGCTGAGCTAAGGCCGAGCATTCATAACTAATAGTAAGTCTTCATGTCGTGATTTGGGAGCTGGTTGGTGGCACAAAGGAAACCCAGGTGTGCTTCCCCCATGAGACATACATCTTCACAGCTGTGAGAATTCCAGCTCCCTCCCTGAGCGTCCACGGCAGTTCTGTGTCTGATCTCAGTGTGCTGTGCCAAAGGATATAAAACCAGGTAAACTGAGTCAGAGACACCGGAAAGAGGAGCCCGGCCTCCGGCTGATGCCCCAGAGGTGAACACATCCCTCAGTGTGGCACAGAAAGTCAGAGAGAACCGCTCCAGTCTGGCTCAGACTCCTGCTCTCAGGACTTCAACCGAAGCCTGGCGGGACGCCACCCTCTCCCCCCACCCCAGGATGCCCGGATGTTATGGAGTCGTCTTGTTGAACGCTGTGAAGATGGATTTCTCTCACTGCCTTAATATAAAGAGCTGGTGACCAATAGCTCGGCAGGGAGAGGTAAGATGGGACTTGTGGATGGGCACGGGGAAGGGCAGGGTGTCCAGGAGACACTGAAGAAGAAAGATGAATTTCTTGTGCTGGAAAAAAAAAAGGGTACTGAGCCACGGGTAGTTACACAGATAAGAAATGCGACTTAAAGCTGTAAGAGAGCTGGTTAGTAACAAGCCTAAGCTATCGGCTGAGCTTTATAATAATGAGTCTCTGTGTCAGTTATCGGGGAGCTGGTGGTCCCGACAAGAACTCAGCATACACCCAGCCTCTGCTTTGAGTGTCTTCCCTTAGGGACTGGGCTGTAAATAACCATGGGGACCCTCGACTGAGCTTCCAGAGTCAACCACAGCCCAGGGTCCGGGCTGGAAACACCCACCCACCCCCATGACTATCCTTCAGTTTCCTTTAGCTTGTCAGACATTTCCCTAACTGAAGAAGCACAGATTCCACTGTCCAATCAAGAGCTGGCATTCGGCTGCATCATCAGTTACCAGGGGAAGCTGCTCCTGGAGACAGCACCCAGTCTTTTCCAGCTCTAGGGAATGTGAGAGACGGGGCGACTTCCCCTGAAGCGGGCACACTTGCGTCACCTTGGACATCTCCACCATGAGGCTGAGGGGCAGCAAGTGCCAGGTTAAAGGTTCCTGGCTGGCAGTCACCTTCAGTCACCTCCTTTGCTCCCACAGGCTTCAGACACACAGTTGAGCCTGCAGCAGCCCTGTGTAGGAGGTGAGCGCTCCCCAGTGCAGAGTGATGGATGAATGAGGGACCACAGCGGAGCTGGCTCAGCAATGCGGCCTGATTAATGTCTCAGCTGCAACTGGATCAATCAGTAAAAACACCAAATAGAAAAGAGATTGCTGGTTCCAAAGAGGACCCTCATACTGAAATTCTAACTAGCAACTGGTGATGCTGCTCACATCTGATGCTGATTGGCTCCTCAGCACTGACCTTACTCAACTCAGCACCAAAGCGGTGGATCCCCTGTTTCTACTGACTTGGGTGTAGATGGAGAGGGGAGATAGTTTTCGGGGTGTGAGACCACCTCCTCCTCCTCCTCCACCATGATGGGTCTGCGGCTCCCCAGAGGCCCCTGTGTGGCAGCTGCGGGCCTGATGCTGATGGCGCTGATCCCTCCGGTGGCTTTGGTCAGGGACCCCCGACGTAAGTGCACGCCTCAGGGGCCGGGCTGCTGGGGGTGAGGGAAGGAAGGTCCAACTTTCACACTGTCCAGGTCAAGCCCCTTGAATCCTCTGATATTTTCTCTGACCATCCACAGTCCTTACATGACATCCAAACTATTTCCCCCAGTAGGAGTCTGGATGTTTGCTCTTTCAGATCTGTGTGAGAGCCCCCCGCCCCCCACTCAATATCAGTCACTGCCTTTCAGTTTCTTCCAGTAACGTCTCTGGCCTCGTGTCACATTCCCTCAGGGCCTGGAGGTTGATGAGTCCTGATGTTAAATTAGCCTCGTGCACAGGGCTTGCTGAGCTTCCTGTGTGGAAATTCTGCTGGGAGGTGGGTCGGGTTTGCTTCCTCCCTGGGAGCGCAGGGCAGCTAAGCCGTAGAGATGACAGGGCTCCGTGAGCTGTGAGCTGTTCTTCGGGGAGCCTGGGGGAGGGTTAGAGCCCAGTTTGTTTTTGTTTTCACTCACCCGTATTTTAATTTTTAATTTTTCTCCTACATTCCCTGGCCCTGGGACCGTGGAAGAGGATTGAATCTCATCACCCCTCCCTGCAGGTCAGATTTGACAAATGAACTTGGCATCTGACTTTAAAAAGACCTGGTGTGTGAATCCTCTGGGTCTGCAGTTTAGATAAGAGACTGTGGGTCAGTGTTGGGATGGTGGTTTTCATTTCCGGGAGCTTCTCCAGTTTCCTACTATTTAGGAAAAGTCCAAAGGCCCACGTCAACCACAAACAAGGCTCTTGAGTCCTTGGCTCCTTGTGATCCCTACAGCTCATCCCTCCCCTTCCCCCCTCACAGAGTGAGATCCATTGTTCTGTTCCCTTGAGTAAGTTCATGAACTCTCTCAAGATTTTATGCATGGGTGTCACTGTAAAGAGAAGCCTTTTCCTTGTGAGAAGCCTTCCCACCAGCCTGGCTCTAGAGCCACATCAGTCCCAAATAAACACACAGGAGGCTATATTAATTATGAAGCTGTTGGCTTTGCTTGTTTCTTACTGGCTAGCTCTGACTTAAGTAATTACCCCATAATTGTTAATCTAAGTATTTCTCTTACCGGAGAAGTTTCCGGGCTTCCTACCCCATGGTGTTACATCTCGACTTCTGTGTTTCTCCTTCCCAGAGTTCTCCTGGACTCCTAGTCCCACCTATCTAGATTCCTATTGGCCAGCAGTGCTTTATTGACATAGGACTTCCCCAACATGTTACCTCCCTAACTCCTTGTCATCACCACCTTTCCTGTCTGAGATCAACTTAGCCGTCCTTGGCACTTAGCTGCCACCCCCCAGAGAGCTCCTCTGGTCCCTCCGTCACTCCAGTCTCCCTGCCAACAGAGCCCCGCCCTTCACTCCTGACATTTCTCATTCTGGAATACTTTCTCCACCGTGTCCTTTTGGTTTTTCCGCCTTCAGAATTTTAAGAGAGAGGAGGTCATTTTTCTCCTCTCTAGAGGAGGCTGGCTCGTGGCTGGCTCTAAGGAGCATTTGACAGAATATTCTAGAGAGGGTCAAGAGGTTTGAGTGTGAAGGTGGTGGCCAGGGTGAGGCACAGCCTCGGGCAGGGTTGTGTGTGGTCTCCATTGCAGCCCTGTGGTTGAGCTCAGGACATTGTCAGCATGGGTTCAGAAGGTGTCCCTGCTCCAAGGCCCCTCTGGCTCTGAAATAACAGCGCTGCACCCATCTGGGTGCCGGCCTTTGAGGAAGGGACCTGACTGCAAGCACCACCACCAGTCTCTTCCGGCTGGCCATGGCAGCGTTGTTCTGTCTTGTTTTAAACCCCATCCCCTGGACCGTTCTTCTCTTCTGTGGGTCAGCAGCAACACTTCCGGTCTCCTTGAGCAGCGGGAGGCAGAGGGGACGTCCCTGCCATTATTCAGAAGGTTTTAACTTTTGGGACATGCCCTTTGACAGGTCTGGAGCTCGCCAAGCAGAGTAGGCTAGGCTAGCCGCCTGCGGGACTCCTGGGTCCTCCTCTGTGTCCCCATCACAGGGCTACAGGTGTGGGCTCTGGGGATCAAACTCAGATTCACAGGCTCACAAGGCCAGCGCTCTACCCTTGACCCATCCCGACAGCCTCAGCAGAGATGTCTTCTTGGCCAGGAGTGCGAGAAGTGGGGAGACAGAATGACACACCCACTTCTCCATCCACCCTTTTGGGAGCTGGAGGTCATAGACAAGAAATGGGGAGTGGGCTAATAAAAGGTGGAGTATTTGTGCTTTTTCTGGAAGGTAGGTTTTCCCAGAGTTTGAGTCCTTTGCTTTTCTTTTATGGCTTAAGAGAGAGAGAGAGAAAGAGAGAGAGAGAGAGACAGAGACAGAGAGAGACAGAGAGACAGAGACAGAGACAGAGAGAGGCAGAGAGAGGGAAGTGTAGGCAGAGGAGGTTCAGGGCATTCACGCTCTGCTGGTTTGGGTACCCGAAGAGGGACTTACGGGTTTCAGATGTCTGGTCCCTGAGAGAGAGCCGCTTAGGCAGGCGACACACGTGTCTCCTCCACAGCACGTTTCTTGCAACAAGTCAAGAGTGAATGCCGTTTCTCCAATGGGACGGAGCGGGTGCAGTACTTACAGCGACACATCTACAACCAGGAGGAGCACTTGCGATTTGACAGCAGTGTGGGCGAGTACCGCGCACTGACTAAGTTGGGAAAGATCCAAGCTGAGTACTGGAACAGCCAGAAGGACTTCCTGGAGCAGAAGCCGGCCAAGGTGGACACGTTCTGCAGATTCAACTACGCCATTGTGGGGCTATTGACTGTGCAACAGAGAGGTGAGGAAGGGGGGAGGGAGGGAGAGGACAGAGAGAGGGGGATGGGCAGGGGAGGGGCTAGAGAGAGGGGGAGGGAGAGGACAGAGAGAGGGGGATGGGCAGGGGAGGGGCTAGAGAGAGGGGGAGGGAGAGGAGATAGAAGGGGAGGGGGAAAACAGAAGAGGGGAGGGAGGGGAGAGAGAGAGGGAGAGGGGGAGGGAGAGGACAGAGAGAGAGAGAGGGACTGAGAGGGAGAGGGGGAGGGGGAAAACAGGAGAGGGGAGGGAGGGGAGAGGAGGAGAAGACAGAGAGAGAAGAGGGAGGGAGGAGGAGGAGGAGAGAGAGATCTCTCACACACATATTTAGATAGATGTAGATATAGATAGGACAGAGATGTTTCCAGCAAGATGAGATGCACTTTTAAGTCCATACTTAGAAAATATCCAGGGACATTTAAAATATTGAGCTTGTGACTATGGTGACATCAGCAATACTTTATTAGAGCTAGATTAATACCTTATTAGAACTCCACTGATTAATGTTAAAACTCTGAACTTTTTGTTGTTGTTTCCTTCCCTTTTAAAAATTTTTTTATTATTTTAATTTTAAATAGCTTGTTTCACATGCCAATCCCAGTTCCCTCTCCCTCCCCTCCTCCCGCATCCCCCATCCCCCCACCCCCCATCCTCCCACCCTATTGCCAATTCCTTCCGCATAGGGGATATCTAGAGTCTGTCATTTCACTCAGGGTAGGGTCCAGGCACTCCCCTAAGAGACCAGGCAGAGAGAGCAACCCTCTTTGTGTTATGGGCACAAGATGTCTGTTAGTATTCGAGGGATAAACACTGATCCACTGCTCAGGACCCCATAGGTAGCCCAGGCCTCCACATTGACTCTCACATTCAGGGGGTCTGGATCGGTCCCATGCTGGCCTCCCAGCTGTTGGTCTGGAGTCCAAGAGCTCTCCCCTGTTCAGATCAACTGTCTCTGCTGGTTTTTCCAGCCCATTCTTTGCCAAATTGCTCATCGCTCCTCTCTCTCTGTCACTGGGTTCCTTGGGTTCAGTTCAGTATTTAACTGTGGGTGTTTGCCTCTGCTTCCATCAGTCATTGGATGAAGGCTCCAGGATGGTTATAGACATCAAGTTCATTATTAGGAATGGGCATTCGAGGTAGTCTCTCCACTATTGCTTAGCTTGCCAGTTGGTATCATTTCTTTAGATCACTAGAGGTCACAATGGTGCCTGATCTGTCTTCTAACCTATGATTCCCTGTTCCCCCATCCTACCCTCCCAGTCGACCTTCCTGTTCCCCCACGATCTACTCTCTCTTCCTCTTATCCCCCTCTTTATTTCCCAGGTCCCCCTCCCCCCCACCCCTCGAAGTGTTCCCCATCTGTTCAGAGGATCTTGCCTCATTTCTCTTCTCTTGGGTACCATGCATATCTTTTAGGTTCTTTCCTGTTTCCCAGACTCTCTGTCAGTAGAAGTGCAGACTGGCACTCTCCTGATCCATGTCTAAAATCCATATATGAGTGAGTACATACCATGTTTGTCTTTTTGTGACTGGGTTACCTCACTCAGGATGGTTTCTTCCAGTGCTATCCATTTACATGCGAATTTCAAGATTCCATTATTTTTTTCTGCTGAGTAGTACTCCATTGTGTAAATGTACCACATTTTCTCTATCCACTCTTCAGTTGAGGGGCATCTAGGTTGCTTCCAGGTTCCGGCTATTACAAATAATGCTGCTATGAACATAGAGGAGCAGATGCCCTTGTTGTATGAATTTGCCTCTTTTGGATATATGCCTAAGAGTGGAATTGCTGGGTCTTGTGGTAGATTGATTCCCATTTTTCTGAGGAATCTCCATACTGCTTTCCAAAGTGGCTGTACAAGTTGACACTCCCACCAGCAGTGGAGGAGTGTTCCCCTCTCTCCACATCCTCTCCAGCATAGATTGTCTTCTGTGTTTTTGATTTTAGCCATTCTGACAGGAGTAAGATGGCATCTCAAAGTTGTTTTGATTTGCATGTCCCTATTGGCTAAGGATGTTGAGCACTTTCTTAAGTGTCTCTTGGCCATTTTGGCCTCCTCTGTTGAGAATTCTCTGTTTAGTTTTGTACCCCACCTTTTAATTGGATCCTTTGGTGTTTTGGAGACTTGCTTCTTGAGTTCTTTGTAACTTTTGGAGATTAGCCCTCTGTCAGATGTGGGGTTAGTGAATATTTTTTCCCAACCTGTGGACTGCCTTTTTGTCTTGTTGACTGTGTCCTTTGCCTTACAGAAGCTTTTTACTTTCATTAGGTCCCATTTGTTAATTGTCGATCTCAGTGTCTGTGCCACTGCTGTTATGTTCAGGAAGTGGTCTCCTGTACCAACTCGTTGAAGAGTATCTCCTACTTTTTCTTCTAAAAGTTTCAGTGTGGCTGGATTTATGTTGAGATCTTTGATCCATTTGGACTTAAGTTTTGTACAAGGTGATAAACATGGATCTATCTGCAGTCTTCTGCATACCAGTACCCAGTTATGCCAGCACCATTTGTTGAAGATGCTTTCTTTTTTCCATTGTATAGTTTTAGCGTCTTTGTCAAAAATCAGGTGTTCATAGGAGTGTGGGTTAAAATAAGGGGTTTCAATTCGGTTCCATTGGTCTACCTGCCTATTTTTGTGCCAATACCAAGCTGTTTTCAGGACTATAGCTCTATAATAGAGCTTGAAGTCAGGTATGGTGATGCCTCCTGGAGTTCCTTTATTGTATAGGGTTGTTTTGGCTATCCTGGGCCTTTTGTTTTTCCATATAAAGTTGATTAATGTTCTTTCCAGGTCTGTGAATAATTGTGCCGGAATTTTGATAGGGATTGCATTGAATCTGTAGACTGCTTTTGGCAAGATTGCCATTTTTATTATGTTGATCCTACCAATCCAAGAGCATGGGAGATCTTTCCATTTTCTGGTATCCTCCTTGATTTCTTTCTTTAAAGACTCAAAGTTCTTGATATACAGGTCTTTCACTTCTTTGGTTAACATTATCCCCAGATATTTGATGCTGTTTATGGCTACTGTAAAGGGTGAGGGTTCTTTGTTTTCTTTCTCAGTCACTTCATCGTCTGTATATAATAGGGTCACTGATTTTTTTTGAGTTTACCTTGTATCCTGCCACTTTGCTGAAGGTGTTTATCAGCTCTAGGAGTTCCCTTGCGGAGTTTTTTGGGTCATTTATATAAACTATCATATCATCTGCAAATAGTGAAAGTTTGACTTCTTCTTTTCCTATTTGTATCCCCTTGATCTCCTTTTGTTGTCTTATTGCTGTAGCCAGAACTTCAAGTACAATATTGAAGAGATATGGAGAGAGTGGGCAGCCTCGTCTTGTTCCTGATTTTAGAGGAATTGCATTGAGTTTCTCTCCATTTAGTTTGATGTTAGCTGTTGGTTTACTATATATTGCTTTTATTATATTCATGTATGTTCCTGTTATCCCTGATCTCTCTAGGACCTTTATCATGAAGGGGTGCTGGATTTTGTCAAAGGCTTTTTCAGCATCTAGTGAAATGATCATGTGGTTTTTCTTTCGAAGTTTGTTTATATGGTGGATTACATTGATAGATTTTCTAATGTTGAACCATCCCTGCATTCCTGGGATGAAGCCTACTTGATCATGGTGGATGATTTTTCTGATGTTTTCTTGAATCCTGTTTGCTAATATTTTATTGAGTATTTTTGCATCGATGTTCATGAGGGAAATTGGTCTATAGTTCTCTTTCTTAGTTGTGTCTTTGTGTGGTTTGGGTATCAAGGTAATTGTAGCCTCATAAAAAGAGTTTGGCAGTGAGCCTCCTGCTTCTATTGTGTGGAATACTTTGAGGAGTATTGGAATTAACTCTTCTTTGAATTTCTGGTAGAATTCTGCACTGAAGCCATTTGGGCTTGGGCTTTTTTTGTTTGGGAGACTTTTGATGACTGCTTTTATTTCATTAAGGGTTATAGGTCTGTTTAGATTGTTTATCTTCTCTTGATTTAGTTTTGGCAAGTGATATCTATCCAGGAAATTGCCCATTTCCTTTAAATTTTCAAATTTTGTGGAGTACAGATTTTCAAAGTATGCCCTGATGATTTTCTGGATTTCCTCAGAGTCTGTTGTTATGTCCCCTTTTTCATTTCTGATTTTGTTAATTAGCATGCTCTCTCTCTGTCTTTTGGTTATTTTGGACAGAGGTTTGTCTATTTTGTTGATTTTCTCAAAGAACCAACTCTTTGTTTCATTGATTCTTCTCAATGTTCTCCTGGTTTCTACTTGATTGAGTTCAGCCCTCAATTTGATTATTTCCTGGCTTCTGCTCCTCCTGGATGAGTTTGCTTCTTTTTGTTCTAGAACGTTCAGCTGTGCTATTAATTCTCTAGTATGACTGTTCTCCAGTTTCTTCATGTGGACACTTAGTGCTATGAACTTTCCTCTCAGCACTGCTTTCAAAGTGTCCCATAAGTTTGTGTATGTTGTGTCTTCATTCTCATTGAATTTCAGGAAGTCTTTAATTTCTTTTTTTATTTCTTCCTTTACCCAGGGATGGTGCAATTGTGCATTGTTCAATTTCCATGAGTTTGTAGGGTTTCTGCGATTTGTGTTATTGTTGAATTCTAATTTTAATGCATGGTGGTCTGATAAGATACAGGGGGTTATTCCAATTTTTTGTGTCTGTGGAGATTTGCTGTGTTTCCTATTATGTGGTCAATTTTAGAGAAGGTTCCATGTGGCGCCGAGAAGAAGGTATATCCCTTTGTGTTTGGGTGGAATGTTCTATAGATGTCTGTTAAACCCAGTTGGGTCATAACTTCTATTAGTTCTTTTGTTTCTTTGTTAAGTTTCTGTCTGGAGGTCCTGTCTAGCGGTGAGAGCGGAGTGTTGAAGTCTCCTACTATTAGTGTGTGAGAGTTTATGTGCAATTTGAGCTTTAGTAATGTTTCTTTCACAAATGTAGGTGCCTTTGTATTTGGGGCGTAGATATTTAAAATTGAGACTTCATCTTGATGGACTTTTCCTTTGATGAATATGAAATGTCCTTCTTCATCTCTTTTGATTGATTTTAATTTGAATTCTAGTTTGTTAAATATTAGGATTGCTACACCCGCTTGTTTCTTGGGTCCGTTTGATTGGAAAATCTTTTCCCAACCTTTACTCTGAGATACTGTCTGTCTTTGATGTTGAGATGTGTTTCTTGTTTGCAGCAGAAGGATGGGTTCTGTCTTCGTATCCATTCTGCTAGTCTGTGTCTTTTTATAGGCAAGTTGAGGCCATTGACATTGAGGGATATCAATGACCATTGATTGATGATTCTTGTTTGTGCTTGGTTTATTGGTAGTGAAGTTATTTTGTGTAGTTTCTCCTGCCTTTTTCTTTTGGTGTTAAGTAAAGTGGGATTATATATTGCCTGTGTCTTTGTGAGTGTAGTTATCTTCCTTGGATCTAAGTTTTCCTTCTAGCACTTTCTGTAGAGCTGGATTCATGGACACGTACTGTTTAAATCTGGCTTTGTCATGGAATATTTTGTTTTCTCCATCTATGGTAATTGAAAGCTTTGCTGGATATAGTAGGCTGGGCTGGCATCCTTGTTCCCTTAGCGTTTGTAGGACATCTGTCCAGGATCTTCTGGCTTTCATCGTTTCCATTGAGAAGTCAGGTGTAATTCGGATAGGTCTGCCTTTATATGTTACTTGGCCTTTTTCTTTAGCTGCTCTTAATATTTTCTCTTTATTCTGTAGGTTTGATGTTTTGATTATTATATGGTGAGGTGACTTCTTTTTCTGGTCCAGCCTATTTGGTGTTCTGTAAGATTCTTGTATTTTCATAGGCATATCCTTCTTTAGGTTAGGGAAGTTTTCTTCTATGATTTTGTTGAGTATGTTTTCTGTACCTTTGAGCTGTATTTCTTCACCTTCTTCTATACCTATTATCTCAGGTTTGGCTTCTTCATGGTGTCCCATATTTCCTGGATATTTTGTGTTAGGGATTTATTGGTTTTGAGATTTTCTTTTGTTGACTACTGTATATCCTCTAATGAGTCTTCAACACCTGAGATTCTCTCTTCTATCTCTTGTATTCTATTGGTGATACTTGCATCTGTAGTTCCTGATCATTTACCCAGCTTTTCCATTTCCAGCATCCCCTCCTTCTGCGTTTTCTTTATTGTTTCTATTTCAGCTTTCAATCCTTCAACTCTTTGAGTTGAAGCCTTCATTTGTTTGGTTGTTTTTTCTTGGTACTCTTTAGATTCTTTGAGAGATTTGTTTATTTCTTGAATTTTCCCCATTTCATGGATTTTTTGTTTGTTTTTTCTTCTATTTCTTTAAGGGATTTCCTCGTTTCTTCTTTGAGGGTCTCTATCATCTTCATAAAATAATTTTTAAGGTCTGTCTCCTCTGCTTCATCTATGTAGTGCTTTTCAGGTCTTGCTGGTGTTGGATCCCTAGATTCTGGTGGAGTCATGTTGGTCTTTCTATTGCTGAGTGAGCTCTTATTCTGTCTTCTTCCCATATCTTCTTCCAGTGGGGGCTGGTGGGGTCTTTCTGTCTCCACTGGTCTCCTTCCTTCCTGAAGCTGAAGCTGGGATCGCTAGAGTTTGGGGCCTGGAAGGGCTGACTGGGGTCACTGGAGTTTGGGGCCTGGAAGGGCTGATGTCTTTCCTGTGTGGGTGGGTCTTCTGGATGCCAGGAGCGGCCCCGGAAGATCGACGGGATGGGTGTTGGGCGGAGGATGGGGAGTGTCCCCCGGAGACCGAAGCTCACCTGGCTGGCTGGGATCGACAGAGTTTGGGGCCTGGAAGGCTCATTTTGTTTTGTTTTGCTTTTGAGACAGGGTTTCTCTTCATAGCCCTGACTGTTCTGGAATTCTCTCTGTAGACCAGGCTAGCCTCAAACTCGGAGATTCACGTGCCCCTGCTTCCAGAGTGCTGGGAATAAAGGTGTGCACCACCATCACTACCCCCACCCAAAACTCTTGAACTTTTGAAGTCTTCACACAACAGTAGCATAGAGAGGGAAAGAAGTCTGAAACGTCTCTTACTTTCCCGAAGCTAGAAGTCTGAAACGTCTCTTACTTTCCCGAAGCTTCCTTTACATCTTACGCTTACAAACTACCTTCTTAGATCCTCACGTCTCACTTAAATGTCAGATCTTTTATTTTCATCCCACGAGACACAGACAGTCGGTTAATGAGAGCAGCCACTGCAGAAGCAAGGTCTTCTAAGTGAAGGGTTAGTAAAATGTTTCATTGAAATCTGTTTTGTGAGTTTATCTTCCAGTGTGAGGCCAGCAGAGTAAATTGTTCTGCCCGCCTTTCTCAGAGGCAAACAGAACGGCCCTATGAAGTGAGGCCTTGGTTTTTACCTATGATATGAACTGAGCAGGCAGCTGTGGCCTTGCGGGGGAGGGGCAGGCCAAACCGTTAGAGCTATAGTTAGCTGGCAACATTGCTTCTTTGCCCAGTGGTTAGTGTTACCACAACCCCGGAGGAGTTGCCTGCCTATGCCCTGTGGATTTCATGGAGAACTTAGGGTTGCCTCTAGGAGCTCTCACTTCTGTCTATCAGGAGGCATATTAATTTTTTAATTAAACATTTAACGTGCCTCTGAGGACTTTGAGGACCATGTATCAAGTCTACCTGATTTTAAGCAAACTAATTGTTTTTAGTTACTTGCTTTAGGATTAACCCTATGGACATATATAGGAGGCTGAATAGAGCTTGTCCCTGATCATTTATTGTCTTCAACAGCTTACAACCACTTAACAGCCTTTATGAGATTAGGTCTTTATAATTTTATCCCTGTTAGGTCTGGGCTTTGAAAATTTGTCTTGAAGCTGGACAGTGGTGGTATATACCTTATTCTCAGCAACGGGAGGCAGAGGCAGGTGAGTCTCCATGTTTGAGGCCAGCCTGGTCTACAGAGTGCATTCCAGGATAGCCAAGGCTACACAGAGAAACTCTGTCTTGAAAAACAAACAAAAAACAAGAACCAAAAACTTAACGGAAGATCCTTTAGCATCAAATAAAACCTTAAATCATAGAGAAACTGGGAGCTTTACAGGACCATAAATACAGCTCACATAGAGACTGGAAACCTTACTTTTCCAACAAGAAGAGACAGACCCTAGGGACACCCGTGTGTAATTCAGCTGTTAGGGAAAATTCCACAGCTGGGGATGAGCCTTTCTCTTACCGAAAGGACGTTCACCTCCAGCCGGCGATTCCTCCAGGGTGTGCAGCTGACAGCTACGGTGTGAAAACAGAACCAGAGTCCTGGGACAGCTGTGTTAGAATCTTAGTCACCCTGGAATTCAGCCTGGGTGGATGGAGGCAGACAGACAAACAGCCACCCGGGGAGGACAGCTCCACCCTCATGACTTACTCTCACCCCCTTTCTACTCTAGCTGAGCCCCGGGTGACCGTGTACCCGACAAAGACGCAGCCCCTGGAGCACCACAACCTCCTGGTCTGCTCTGTGAGCGGCTTCTACCCCAGCCACATTGAAATCAGATGGTTCCGGAATGGCCAGGAGGAGAAGGCTGGGGTCGTGTCCACGGGCCTGATCCGGAATGGAGACTGGACCTTCCAGATCCTGGTGATGCTGGAGACGGTTCCTCAGAGTGGAGAGGTTTACACCTGCCAGGTGGAGCATCCCAGCCTGAGCAGCCCTGTCACAGTGGAGTGGAGTGAGTGGGAATCCCCTGTCCCTGGGAGTCCCCGCCCACCAGGGAGGGGTGTGGCTTACCCCGCCTATCAGCTCTCTGCCCACAAACTGTTTGCACTGGTCTGTGCTGACCCCTCCTTCAGCATGGCTCACAGGGGTAGGTGTGTGATCTACAGCACCTTGGCCCCCTGGGAAGAAGTTTTGCCAACACACACTCTTCTGAGCCTTCCAGTGACACCACAGCCCAGGGACCTGCTTGTCCCTGGCTGCAGCCTCTGCCTCTGGCTGGGCTGTGTTTCTGCTGCTGCTCATGGAGATGATGGACAAGGAGCAGCATGGGGTCATGGCTGACCTCAGGGGCGTCCAGTCTCAGCTCTGCCTGTGCTTAGCTCTGTCACCCTCAGGACAGTGCAGCCTCAGAGCTCAGAGGCTTCCTGTCAGCTCAGCTCAGTGTGAACACATAAAGTCTCTTCATGCTGTGACCCTCCTGCTGTTTGATTTCTTTTCAACATCAGCAGGGTGTTCAATTCCTGCTCTTCTAGAAGAGGCTTCTTCCCCAGTCTCTAAGATCTGAGTCTCACGGTCCCAAGGGGAAAAGAAAATTTGTGTGAAAACCTCTAGCCCTGGCTTCATTTCTCAGGGGCACAGTCCACATCTGCACAGAACAAGATGCTCAGTGGAATCGGGGGCTTCGTGCTGGGTCCGCTCTTCTTCGTGCTGGGGCTGTTCATCTACTTCAGGAACCAGAAAGGTAAGGAGCCTGGTGTTGGCTGAGACCCCATAGCATTTCTGGGAAGAGCCATGCTTTGTTCTTGGGATGTCACCGGGTGTGACCTCAGGTTTCAATCAACTCTGTACCCAACAGTCTGGAGTTACTGGATTGAACCCCAAGGAGCGATAACATATAGGGACAGGGAAAGCTAAGACGATTCTGACTTGAGACCGGGGAACAGAGGAAGAGAGAAGGAAGAGGCACTGGGCTGTGTGCCTGAGGCTTCCTGAGCCGTCTCTCTGTCCTCAGCCTGCTCTGTCCCGACTGCTGTGGTCTGTGGTGCCAGAGAAATCCCAGGTGTCAGCTCAGAGTCTGGGGACATGTGTCTGGGGACATGTGTCTGGGGACATGTGTCTGGGGACAGATTTCCCTCCATGCACTTAAGTGTCTATTTTATTCTCTCTTCTAGGACAGTCTGGGCTTCATCTGACAGGCAACACCTTTCAGTCTTCCCTCAGAGACAGATCTGCTTTCCCTACAATGTGGGGCTGGGGCTGATGGGTGAAGAGGAAAACAATGCTGTGGGAAAGGGGGTCTGTGATACTTTGTTCAAGAGAGAAGCCACTTACAGGGGAAGCTGCTAAGCGCTCTGCTGTCCACAACACAGCCAGCATCTAAGAGAGAGTGCGTTTACTTTCTTTCTCCCTTATATCTCTTGCCTATCCACGTCCCTCTGTCCACGTAGGGGCATGGACAGTATCTCGGGTATGTGAGCTCTCCCCTACAATTCCCTTTTTAGTCTAAATAAAAGATTTAGGCTTGATACAAAGCTCAAACATACACAACATATATACAGAGAAAGTGATAAGCAAATTATAATCTATTTATATCCTACCTTAAGCATATCTATCCCATCTAAACCCTAAACCTATATGAAAGAGATGCCCAAATCTGAATACCTCCTTCCAATTCCAACCCTAATTAATTGAAAACTAACCCCATCGGATGTAAACTATCCTGTAATATCAACAGTAGGGAAAGGGGCGTAGTATTCCCAAAATTACTTCCTGCTGAATTGGAACAACGACAACCTCATGGGATCCTCTAGGGAAAAAAATGTTAGTGCAACCAGAGTCTCATATGCATTCAGTCTCTGTTGGCGGGAGATGCTTGATTGAAGCTCTTGATTGAAGTTCTAATGTTGATTGAAGTTCTTGTCTGAGGCTCTGACCAGATTGTAGAAGGTGCACCCTATCAGTTCATATGTCCGGAGTTGTGTAGAGCTATATAGTTCCAAATCCGTTTCAGGATGGTATTTGTCAGTTCAGATGGAATCGTTGAAGTGGGGCTCCATTTTCTTTCCGAGGTTTTTGAAGATTGCTGTCAGGAAATTCCTTGTTCTCTGTGGAAAACTCAAACATTAATGTTAACAGAGCAATTTTCAACTTTTATATGCATGCGTACAGGTAAACACAGCAATAAGGAAGACTTTCAGAGAAAGAACCGAGTATAAACAGATGACAGTTTCTAGATTTTGTTTTTTTCTGTCTTACATCAATGGCTCCTTGATATAATACAGAAATTCTGAATTTTATTTTAACAACATGCTTGGATTTAGAGGAGGACAGCCAAATCCAACTCCAAAGCCTGCTTCAGTTTAAGTGAATTGGGACTAAAAGAGTAGTAAGGAGAAATAGATATTATAAGAACAAAGTTGTGAGAGTCAGACATTGATACCAAACAGATTCTTGTTTGTTTGATGGTCCCTTAGCCATCCTCTCTTCTCTAGGTATCCATATGTTCAGTATCTTTTCGCTGTTTGCTGATGGGTTTTCTTGTGAAGACAAAAACAAGACACTTCCCTTTCCTTTTGTGAGGTTTCCTTACACCTCGGGGATTATGACTTGTGGATGAGCTGTCATTGTTCCTCTTCCCAAGGTTTCTCCTGTTCAGATTGAATCTTGATCAATATTGATAGTATCCAAAGCTTTTCTTCTCCTGCAGAAACAGAGGCAAAACTCCTTCTCCAATATAACACATATCCTGGTTTCCAAACTGAGGTCATACCATCTTTGAAATACACTGGTTGGTTTAGTTCAGAAGTTTTTCCTGTAGTCCAGTGTCTTTCTGCAGCTGTTTGTCCCTTCTCATTAGCATTAGTAAAGTTCAATATTAGTAAAGCATCATGTAATCTGTGTTTGGGGGTCTTTATTCCCACTTGTTGTTTACGAAGCATTTCTTTTCAGGTTTGGTTAGATTTTTTTTTTTTTGGTTTTTCGAGACAGGGTTTCCCTGTGGCTTTGGAGGCTGTCCTAGAACTCGCTTGGTAGACCAGGCTGGTCTCGAACTCACAGTGATCCACCTGCCTCTGCCTCCCGAGGGCTGGGATTAAAGGCGTGTGCCACCACGCCCGGCTTGGTTAGATCTTTCAATCACTGCTTGTCCTGTAGGATTGTAAAGTATACCAGTTATGCCTTTTTATGTTATAATATTTGAAAAACTGTTCCAATTTGCAGGAGACATATGCTGGAGCATTGTCAGTTTTTATTTGTACAGGTATGCTCATAACAGCGATGACCTCTAAAAGGTGTGTGATAACAGAATCAGATTTTTCAGACCTGAGAGCATTAGCCCTTTGGAAGCCTGAAAACATGCCTATGGTATGGTGTACATATTTCAAACTTCCAAATTTTGGAAAGTGAAATATGTCCATTTGCCAAATTACATTCCTACCAATACCCTTGGGATTACTGCCTGCTGGTAATGGAGTTTGATTATAGAATGAACAGGTGGGGCAGTTTTTTACTATTTCCTTGGCTTGTTGCCAAGTGATAGAAAATTCCATCTTTAAGTCTTTCCTGTTAACATGGAATTTCTTATGAAATTGTGAAGCTCCCAACACACTTCCTATTAATAAATGATCAATCTCTAGAAGACCTGGTAGACCCGTATGGGTCTGATGTGTGTTTATATATATATATATATATATATATATATATATATATGTAGGATGAGTTCTATTTCTGATCATTTCCTGTAATTGTAAAAACAATGAGATTAATTCTGTACCATCAGGAACAAATTCTGTAGTCTAGATATGTAAAACGACTCTCTCTGCATACTGAGAATCTGTTGCTATATTGAGAGCCTCTGTAAAGTCTTTAAGTACCATGAGAATGGCGTACAACTCTGCCTTTTGTACAGAGTTGTAAGGGCTTTGAACTACCTTACTTATATTTCCTGATTTATGATCTGCTTTTCCTGACTTGTTTGCATCAGTGTAGAATGTAGGGACTCCAGAGATGGGCGTTTTTCTTGCAATATGTGGAAGGATCCAAACCATTTTCTTTGTGAATTTGATTCTCTCTGTTTTGGCGTAATTGTTACTGATCATTCCCAAAAAGTCACTGCAAGCCCTTTGCCAATATTCATTATCCTTCCATAAGGAGGAAATTTCCTCATTTTTTAAAGATACAATAATCTCTGCTGGGTCTCTTCCAGTCAGTTGATGAAGCCTTAACTTATCTTTCACTATCAAATCAGAGATCTTTTCTATATATGTCTTCAGTTTTTTATCCTGTTTATGTGGCAGAAATACCCATTCTGGTATAATGTCTTCCCTCTGCATTAAAATTCCTGAGGGGTATTCTCTAGATGGTAAAATAACCAGAATGCTGTCCAGTTTTGGATCCACACGATCCACATGTGCTTCTAATATTATCTTTTCTACCCATTCTAATTATTTTTCAGCCTCAGCCGATAATATTCATGGACTCTTTTAGGGTCATTTTCCGGTGTTTTAAATCATGCCCTTCTACTCCGATAATTGTCTGTGGTTGAGAAATTTCTCCTAGTAGTTTTTGAAGATCATTAAGAATCTGGTAATGATCTCTCCTGATCTGTAATTTTTGTGGTCTAATTTTCTGAAGATCTATTTTATAACCTAAATAATTTATAGAATCTCTTCTTTGTATTATTTTTCTGGGTCAATCTGTAATTCCCAGTGAGGCAAAACTTCCTTTGCTGCCTCAAGCATCTTTTCCAACGTTCCTTCCTTCGAATCAGCCAGCAGTATGTCATCCATATAATGGTAAATTATAGATTGCAGAAATAGTTTGTGAATTATTTCCAAAGGTTTTACCACAAAAAACTGGCACAAAGTAGGACTATTTAACAGCCTTTGTTGCAAAACCTTCCATTGAAATCTTCTAACTGGTTGAGAATTGTTATAGGTAGGCACTGTGAAGGCAAATTTTTCCCTATCTTTTTCTTGTAAAGGTATATTGAAGAAGCAATCTTTTAGATCAATGACTATAATAGGCCATCCTTTAGTTATCAAAGAAGGTAAAGAGAGTCCATAGGCTGATTTAGTTTTTTTTTTGTTTTTATGAGACAGGGTTTCTCTGTATTGTTTTCGAGGCTGTGGGTCCAGCCCAGCCTTGAACTCACAGAGATCCGCCTGCCTCTGCCTCCCAAGTGCTGGGATTAAAGGCGTGTGCCACCACCACCCGGCTCTGATTTAGTTTACTGTTGGATGTCAGATCAGTTAGCATCCTCCATTTACCAGACTTCTTTTTGATAACAAAAATAAAAGAATTCCACGGACTGGTGGATTCCTCAATATGTCCAGCATTTGCTGTTTCTGAACCAGCTTTTCTAAAGCCTCTAGCTACTCAGAGATCATAGGCTATTGCCCTACCCATGCAGGTTCATCTGTTAGCCATTTTAAGGGTAGGGCTTTTGGTTCCTCAGTAGGTGTGGCACTGGCATCCTGTTAATGTACAGCCTGTATGTTTGGCATCTTTTACTGTAGTGCCTTACAGTAATTTTTCTACCACAAAGAGCTTGTGTATGATTCCTATCTGATACAGGAGGCATGTTAATCTCTGTATTCCATTGCTGTAATAGATTATGACCCCAGAGATTTATAGCAATATCTATGACATATGGTCTCAGTCTTCCTCTCTGTTCTTCTGGCCCTATACAGCCAAACCATCTTGATCTTTATTTTACTTGAGATAGGGTTCCAATCCCTAAACCTTGTACATTTATGTCTTGTAGAGGCCATTTTTAGGCCAAGATTCTTGAGTTATAATAGTAATGACCACTCTACTGTCCACTAAGCCTTTCAGTATCATGTTGCTTATTTTCACTTTAATTTTGATCTCTTATCATTTATAGAAGTCTGCCAAAAATACACATTTTTTTTGTTTCCCTCAGTATGGGTTGGTTCATCCTCAGTAACTAATCTGTCATCCACATCACTATAGGCTTTATGATAAGCAGTGGATTTTCTAATTGTCCTTGGAGAAACTGTTGTCCACAGTGATTGGGTATGACTGGACCACTTTCGACATGGGGGACTTCGAGAGGCCCCTTGAGGAGTTTCCCGATAGTAAAGGATTACCTTGTTTGTGGTCGACCTACATAATTGGTCCAGTGTCAGCCTTTGCCACATCGCCTGCATAATCCAGAAGGCTGACACTTCCTGTTTGAATCATTCCTAGGAGGAGCATTATTTCTAGGAATGTGTTGCCTACGATTTCTTCTCAGATGCCCTATTCTCCCACAGTTAAAACATCTGGTATTTGGATGCCTGCTTAAATTTCTGGAGATTGCTTCTCCTACCCAAGTTTTTATGTCCTCACAGTTAAGGCATTTAACATCTCGATGTCTCTTTAGGCCCTTAGAAATTGCCTCTCCTACCCAGGTTCCTGTATCTTGATTGTTATACTCAATGTTTGCTCTGTGTAAAGCCCATTCGTCCAATGACACTGATGTAATTTTTAATGTCCAAAGTATTTGCTTACCTTGTGGGTTTGTATTCTCATAAGCTGAAGACTCTATAAGGATTTTCCAGACTCTGTGTCAGATACTTGTAATTCTACTGTTCTGGCCAGTCTTTGCAAGAACTGAGTGAACCTTTCTCTTGGACCTTGTATCACCTGAGTATATGGTTCAATTCTTTCTCCTGGTTCATGAACCTTACTCAAAGCATTCAAAGCTGCTGTATGGCATAAAGATAGGGTATGTTTGTCATGTTAACCTGGGCCTGTGGATCAGCATAACCACCCTCACCAAGAATTTATCTTGGGGAGCCTCATAACCTTTCTTTAGGCCTTTAAGTTCAAGGGCTGTTGCTTCCTCCCTCCACAAAGCCCTCCATTGTATGTGAGACAGATTGTCTAGCCCCGCTGAAATCAAATGACTCCAATCTCTTAGTGTTATTTTATTGATGCTTGCTCAAGAGCTCAGCAAATCCCTGACATAGGGGCTATGGACCCCGTAAGAAACAATGGCCTGCTCAGTCCCCTTCAGATGCTTCATCTGGATTGGCTCCCACTGATAAGTGATGGAACCATGATGGTGCCTCCTCGTTGGTCTTTCAGTCCTAGCTACTGGGAAGGCCATGTGAGGTGACCTAACAACCTTAGGAAGATCTCCTAGGGGTCCAGTAGGTATACCTCTGTCATGGCCTGCCGCTACAAATAGTGACTCTGATGTATCAGCTTGTAAGTTCTCTAAGACTTGCAGCCTCATGACCATCGTATCTCTGATTGATTGAATTTCCTGGGTCGGAAATTTTTCTAAGACTGCATAGAATCTGCCTGTTTGTTGGATTCCTCATTTATGCATGTAATTTGCCTTCTAGGAATAGTGTTCTATCTGCTAGATGTCCATCACCTTCAGACATGGAATGAATTGTTCCTAATAATTTGATGGTTTCTTCCTGACTGGATTGTATTTTGTCCATAAAGACAGTGAACATGGACTCATTTGTGTCTTGTAAGTTGTTATGTTTGTGTTCTAAGCTATCTACTCTGTTAGACAGTTCCTCCTTGACATGGAGATTTTGAATTTTTCACTCTGATTTTTAATCATCTGTACATTTTCCTCGTCATCTTTCTCATTATTAAGGAGTCTCTTCCATGTGATTATATGTATGAGGAAGCGGCTCCTTTCAATGGTCTCCCGGTGGCTCGGTGGGCAGCTACGGGACAGGGGAGTGGCAGATGAGTATGGAATGATAAACTCCCGGCAACCCAGGAGGGGATTCTGGGGTGTGAAAGGGCACAGAAGCGATGTGAGCTGGGATCAGGGTCTGGGGACCTCAATTGCCATCCAGTGAGCGCTAACCTTACCGGGGCTGGGTGAACTTAAGTCCCCACAATTTCTGATGCCAGCAAAAGGAAATCAATGCTATGGGAAAAGTGGGGGGGGGTCTGTGATACTTTATTAAAGAGAGACGTCACTTACAGGGGAAGCTGCTAAGCTCTCTGTTCCCCAAAACACGGCCAGCTTCCAAGACAGATTGCTTTTACTTTTTTAACTCCGTTATATCTCTCGCCTATCCCACGTCCCTCTGTCCACAGGGTGTGGACAGTATCTCGGGTTCATGAGCCTACAGACGGGCACCAGACAGAAACACCAGGGAAGGCATAGACCCCAGGGCCTGGCCAGGCAGTTTGCACAGAGCCGTGTTCCCTGCGCTTACTGAAGGCCTGTGCTCTGCAGCAGCCTTGACTTAGGACATAAGACGTTCTCTCTGCTCACTGCCATGAGTCAGGAGAGGCCTGAGGGGGTGAGAGAAGGCACTGCAGAGTGAGGTCTGGAAACACCTCTGTCCCTGTGCTCTGCAGGACTCCTGAGCTGACTGAGGTGACAAGGCTGAAGGAAGGAGCTTCCCCTGTCTCCATGGCTCCAGTTCCTCCATTGACAGTGCTGCCCCAGGACCTGGCTCCTCCTGGCTCTGGACCCTGCAGACCTGTGCTCCATGATGGCTGACTCAGCCCCTGCTGGAGACTGGCAGCACAGGACAGAAGTCCCCTTCTCTGTCCTTCAACCTTGTATTCCCCTGTCCTTTTTCTTTTGCATCTGAACCCATCCTGTGACAGGATCCCTTATCACATTCTTCCTCAAATGAGCGTGCAGGTTTAAAGACAAGATATAGAAATCAGAAAGGAAAGATTACATTGCTACAACATGGCTTTTGTTATATGTATGTGAGGTAATGCACATGCTGAATTCTTAATTAAACATTGTTTGTGTGCCTCTGTGTATGTTTCTGTGTGTGTATATGTGTGTGTGTCTAGGTGTGTGTTCATGTATATCCATGTTTGTGTTTCCATGTACATGTGTCTGTGTGTGTGTCCATGCATGTGTGTCCATATGTGCGTGTGTCAGTGTGTGTGTGTCAGTGTGTGTCCATGTATGTGCCTGTGTGTGTATGTCTGTGTTTATATCAAACACCATGCTTTCTACCCTGTAATTACATATGCATCCCTGATTGCACTATAGACTAGGCTGGCCTCGATCTCTCAGAAATTCATCTGCCCTGTCTCTGATAGGTTAGAATTAAATGCATGTGCTACCACACCCAGTTGGCTTGAACTTTTCATAAAAAAATCAAAGTCAGTTCCTAAGCACTCAAGAAAACAGTAGAGGTTGAAACAAGTATGACATTGTGAACAGCAGGATCCGGGCTGTCATAGTAACCTACAACACAGCACAAGGCTCATCAGGCATCATAATGACAACACCGTGTGGATGAGTTCAGATCGAGCCTGAGGTTTGGTTCACACAATGGACATCTGTCCCTCTGTGGACCTGCTCAGAGCAAGATGCTGAGTGTTGGTTCCACTGAGATCTGAAGAATTAGTTTCAAAAGTAAATCCAAGAAGGGAGCCATCGCTAAAGGTTCCTGGCTGGCAGTCACCTTCAGTCACCTCCTTTGCTCCCACAGGCTTCAGACACACAGTTGAGCCTGCAGCAGCCCTGTGTAGGAGGTGAGTGCTCCCCCAGTGCAGAGTGAGGGATGAATGAGGGGCCACGGCGGAGCTGGCTCAGCACTGCGGCCTGATTAATGTTTCAGCTGCAACTGGATCAATCAGTAAAAACACCAAATAAAAAAATCCTTTGAGGAAGTATACCTGTATACTTTGTCATACAGTGTTTATTCTTTGAAAGAGTTGTGCATTGATGCCAGGTGAGCCCATTCCGCTGCTGAACTGGAAGCCGAAATCTGGGAAAAGAGAGCAAGACTTCCTGTGTGCTGTTTTTTATGCCTTCCCCTGTAACGCCCCCTAGCCATGCCCAAAAGTGGGCCTGGCTAATGACATAGTTCACTGCCTACGTACGTATACGTCTTTACGTCCGTCCATATACGTCTTTAGTCATGCCTAAAGTGGGTGTGGCTAGCGGTGTGGTAAACTGCTCTTTTGTTACCTCATCTGTATGCATCTCTAGTAAGTCACATGGATAATGGTGGCATACAGGCTTCCTCCTACAATTCCCCTTTTAGTCTAAAAAGGACAACTAACTTGTGTCAATAAACAAAATGTATCAAACATCTATTCTATCTAAACCTAAACTTATCTGAAACACCCAAATCTGAACACCTGCTTCCAATCCCAACTCTAAAATAATTGAAAACTAATACTAACAGGTGTAAACTATCCTATAATATCAATAGTTGGGGGAGGGGGCGTGGAATTCTCAAAACTACTTCCTGCTGAGATGGGATGATAATCTCATGGGGACCTGTGAGAAGAAAAATGTTAGTGTAACAAAACCTCAGTAGATCAGACAGTCTCTGTATGGCAGGAGATGCTTGATTGAAGTTCCTGACTGGGGTTCTAGTGTTGATTGAAGCTCTCATCTGAAGCTCTGGCCAGATTGCAGAAGATGTGCTGTTTCAGTTTCTTGGTCTGGAGTTGTGTAGAGTGATGTAGTTTCAACCCAGTTTCAGGATAGTGCTTGTCAGGTGGAGTCAATGATGTGGAGCAGTTCAGATGCCTCCAGTTGAATCAGGTGAAGTCAAGGAAGTGGATCCTCATTCTCTTTCTGAAGCAGTTGAAGACTGCTGTCAGTTAACCCCTTGTTCTTTGGAAAACTCAAACATTAATGATAACAAAGAAATACTATAACTTTTATATGTATGCATACTGGAAGAGGTGACAATAGGGAAGATGGTAAACCTGAAGGAAATTAGACTTTTCAGAAAAAGAAATCCACAGATAACAGTCCCTAATTTTATTTTCTTCTGTCTTATATCAATGGCTCTTTGATATAATACAGAAATTCTGAATTTTATTTACATAATATGCTTGAATTTAGAGTAGGAGAGCCAATCCAACTCCAAAGCCAGCTCCAGTTAAATGAATGGGGACTGAGGTATGTGAAGAAATAAAGATAAAAGGGTACTATGAAAAAACAATATAGAGAGATTTAGACTTTGATACCACACAGTGAGTTATTGTTTGTTTGATGGTCCTCAGGGTAGCTATTCATTCTTCTTCAGGAATCCATATGTCCAGTATTCTTTGCTGAGTTTACCTGTGAAGACAAAAAACAAAACACTTCTCTTTCCTTTTAGGAGGTCACTTTACCCATGGTAGAATATGAATTTGTAGATGATCTGTTATCTTCCTCCTCCTGAGATGTCTTCTGTTCTGATCGAATTTTAATTAATTTGATGAAACCCAAACCTTTTCTTCTCCTGTGGAAACAAAAGCATAACCCCTTCCCCAATGTAACACATATCCTGGTTTCCAGACTGAGGTCATAACATCCTTAAAATACACCGGTTGGTTCAGTTCAGAAGTCTTCTCTGTAGTCCAGCGTCTTTCTGCTGCAGTTTGTCCTTTTTCATCAGAATTAAGAAAATTCAACGTTAGTAAAGCATTATGTAACCTGTGTTTAGGTGTCTTTGTTTTCCCTGGCTGTTTATGAAGCATCTCTTTTAAGGTTCTGTTAGATCTTTCAATTACTGCTTGTCCTGTGGGATTGTAAGGTATACCAGTTACATGTTTTATATTATAATATTTGAAAAATGTTCCAATTTACTGGAGACATATGCTGGTTTATTCACAAAATATTGACACAAAGTTGGACTGTTTAACATACCTTGAGGTAGTACCTTCCACTGGAATCTCTGTACCGGACGGGAATTATTATAGGTAGGTACCGTGAAGGCGAACTTTTCTCTGTCGTTTTCTTGTAACGGTATGGTGAAGAAACAATCTTTTAAGTCTATAACTATAATTGGCCAATCCTTAGGAATTAGAGAAGGTAATGGCATCCCACGTTGTAGAGACCCCATAGGTTGTATTACCTTGTTGATGGCTCTAAGATCTGTAACCATTCTCCACTTTCCAGACTTCTTCTTGACAACAAAAACAGGTGAATTCCATGCACTAGTTGATTCCTCAATATGTCCAGCATCTAGCTGTTCCTGAACTAACTTCTCCAAAGCCTCTAACTTCTCAGATGTCATAGGCCATTGACCCACCCAGACGGGTTCATCTGTCAGCCATTTTAATGGTAGAGCTTTTGGTTGCTCTGTAGGTTTGGCACTAGCATCTTGCTTCTGTACAGCCTGTACATTTGGCATCTGTTTTCTGTACTGCCTTACTATATTCTTCCTACCACTAAGAGCTTGTCTATAATTCCTAGCTGATACAGGGGGAATGTTAATCTGCGTATTCCATTGCTGGAGTAGATCACGACCCCAGAGGTTTATAGCAATATCTGCAACATATGGCTTTAACCTTCCTCTCTGTCCTTCTGGCCCAATAAAGTCAATCCATCTAATACTCTGTTTAACTTCAGATAGGGTTCCAATCCCTAAGAATTGAACGTTAACCTCTTTTAAAGCCCAATTGGGGGGCCAGGACTTCTGATTAATGCTAGTGATGTCACCTCCGGTGTCTAAAATGCCATTAATCACCATATTATTTACTTTACTGGTAACTTGGGTCTATGATATTGTATAGAAGTTTGCCAAAATATATGTTTTGTATCTCCTCCTGATGTAATTGATTCATCCTCTGGAGCTAATGTATTATCCAGTGCCGTATTATTTACAATGGGCCATGGATCTTCTAATTGTCCTGGGAAAGGCTGTCCTCCACTGTCACTGGGAATGACCGGATAATCTTTCTTTCTGGGGCCCGTTTGAGCCCCTGATCCCCGTTTCCCAGCTTTAAAGATCTGCCTCGTCTATCTCTTGTGGACCAGCTTTCGTCAGTCCAATGTTAGCCCTTTCCACACCTCCTGCAGAGACCAGGAGGCTGAGGCCTTCTGTTTGATGCATTCCTGGTAAAAGCATTATTTCTAGGAATGCGTTGTCTACAGTTCCTACTAAGATGTACTATTTTACCACAGTTAAAGCATGTGGCATCTTTATGTCTGTTAAAATTCTTGGAGATTGCCTTCCCTACCCAGGCCTCTATATCATCACAGGTAGGGTATTTGGCATCCTGGTGCCTTCTCGAGCCTGTAGAAAAAGCTTCACCTACCCAAGCTCCCGTATTCTGATTTTTACATTCCAGGTTCGCTGTATGTAGGACCCATTCCTCCAATGGCACTGATCTTATTTTTAATGACCAAATTACCTGCCTGCACTGAGGATTTGCGTTCTCATATGGCAAAGATTCTATAAGAAGTCACCTAGAATCTGGATTTGCTACCTGTACTTCTATTGCTCTGGATAATCTCTCTAAAAATTCAGTGAACCTTTCCTTTGGGCCCTGCAATACCTTGGTATAGGGTTGCATGATCTCTCCTGTTTCACAAACCTTATCCAAGGCATTTAAAGCAGCTGTATGGCATAAAGACAACATGTGCTCGTCATATGCAGATTGAACCTGCGTGTCAGCGTAAGGACCCTCCCCAAGAATCTTGTCTTGGGGTACTTCATGACCGTTCTTTAATTCCTGAGTCTCTATGGCTTTTGCTTCTTGCTTCCATAAAGCTCTCCATTGAATTTGACAAGAATTTTCGAGCACTGCGGAGGCTAATTGGGCCCAGTCTTTTTGGGTTACAGTGGCCCATGAGGTTAGGAGCTCTCTGACAAAGGGAGAATGAAGACCATACGAAACAATGGCCTCTTTGATTTCCTTTAGATCCTTCATCTGTATAGGTTCCCAGTGATAAGCAATGGGACCATTTGATTGTTTTTTTGTTGCTGGTTTTTCTGTTACAGATACTGGGAAAACCATAGGTGAATGGTAGCAACCATAGGGAGATCGTTCCAGCATTTGAGAGGTGTTGGGAAACTCCTGTCTGGACCTGTTGACTGTATGTCTGATTCTGAAGTATCAGATTGAATGTCTCCTAAATCCTGCAGTCTATTCATCATTGTTTCTCTGAGCTATTGAAGTTCTTGGGACAAATAATTTTCTAAGGACTTCATGGAATCATTCATTTTTTTGCATTCATCATTTACACGTGATTCCAAATATTTAATATTCTCATCCTTAGAAAGTACCTCAGTGGCATGTAAACTGCCTTCCACAAATGACATTCTATCAGTTAGTTTGTCATTGCTCTCAGACATGGAACAATTCTTTTCTGTTAGCATTTCAATCATATGTTCCAGTCTTTGTAGTTTGCTAGTGAAATCATTGAACATGGAACAGTTTTGTTGGTTAAATGTTTCAACATTATGTTCCACTTTTTCAATTCTATCTGTTGAACACATTTTTCCTGAAAGTAATTCAATTTTGTGTTCCGTCTCTTTAAACCTGTTTGTCAGACCTACATTATCATTTTTAATATCCTGAATATTTTCTACCAACCTTTTCTTACTGTCCTGCAAGGAATTTTGCATTTCCTGAATTGTTTGTATTAGGATTTCAAAACTATCCTGCAATGACCGTATGACCTGTATAAGTTTCGTCCTATTTTTGAGCCGTTTCTTTAGCAAAATTATATTGATTATGAAACTAATAATCACCATCGTGGGTATGAAGTACCTTTCAGGTAGGTCCTCAACCCTATCTAAAATCCCATCCATAGAAAAAACAAGAAAATTCTTAACATCCAGCATCGTAATGTTAGCTGTTGACATTGTATAAATCAGTTAAGTTTGTTACCAGTGGAGTAATTCAGGCCGAAATCAACAGGCTGCCAGCGAAAGAGCATGTGGCTGAATTCAGCAGGCCGCCAGTAAAACAGCATGTGGCCGCGAGGGAAATCCCGGAATACCACCTAACCTTACTGGCAGGTAGAAGGCGCTGGTTCCTGGCGGCAGGAATCGTGCTTTGCCGAGTGAAATGGTGAGGAACTTAGCGAAAGGAGAGTCCACGTGTGCCTGGTCGGGCCGAGGAGCAGCCAACTTTCTGGGCGCCTGGATCCGGATTCCAAAACTCCTGACACCAAACTGATGCCAGATGAGCCCAGTAGTTTTCCCGCTGCCAAACAGGAAGCCGAAATCCACGAAAAGAGAGCAAGACTTCCTGCGTGCTGTCTTTTATGCCTTCCCCCGTAATGCCCCCTAGCCATGCCCAAAAGTGGGCCTGGCTAGTGACATAGTTCACCGCCTACGTACGTATACGTCTTTACCTCCGTCCGTATACGTCTTTAGTCATGCCTAAAGTGGGTGTGGTTAGCGGTGTGGTAAACCGCACTTACCTCATCTGTATGTGCTTCTAGTAAGTCACATGGTTAATGGCGGCATACAGGCTTCCTCCTACAGTGCATGTATGCAATGTATTTTGATACTGTTCACCACCACTGTTTTCTTCCAGCTTCCCCTGGGACCTTCCCACATGTCTCCTTCCCAACTTCATTTCTTCTTACAAAAAAATTAACAGTTCACTGAGTGTAGAAAGTGCTGTCCACCAGCACACAGATGTGGGGCCAGTTAACTGGGGACAAGAACTACCCACCAACAGCCACCCTGCCCCCACAAGATAACCATTCTTTTGTTTTCTGGTTTGAGATATGCTCTTACAGTGTAGACCAGGCTGGCCTCTAACTCTCAGAAACCCAGCTGCCTCTGCCTCCCCAGTGCTGGGGTTAGAGACTTGGGCCACCAGGCTAGACTGAGTGTCCTTTTAATGAAGGGGATTGCAATTGTAGGTTTCAGAAGGGTCCTTCATACTGAATCCCTAACCAGCAACTGATGATGCTGCTCTACTCTGCTGCTGATTGGCTCCTCACACTGACTTTACCCCATCAGCAGCAGAGCAGTGAATGCCCTGGTTCTTACTATCCTGCCAATGAGTAAAGAGGGGAGACAGTTTCTCCTGTGTGAGTTTGTCTGCTCCTCCTATTCAGGTCTCTCCTCTCCTCCACCATGATGCCACTGTGGCTCCCCAGAGGCTCCTGTGTGGCAGCTGTGGTCCTGGCCCTGATGGTGCTGATCCCTCCGGTGGCTTTGGTCAGGGACCCCCGACGTAAGTGCACATCTCAGGGGCCGGGCTGCTGGGGGTGGAGGTGGGGGAAGGAAGGGGCTGACTTCCTCACTGTCCTGGTCAAGCCCCTTTGAATCCTCTGAGATTTTCTGTGACCACCCACATCCTCTCATGAAATCCAAACTATTTCCCCCAGTAGGAGCCTGGATGTTTGTTCTTTCAGATCTGTGTGAGAGCCTCCCCCCCAATATCAGTCACTGCCTTTCAGTTTCTTCAAGTGACATCTCCAGCCTTGTGTCACATTCCCCAGAGTATCACAGACTCTCAGGAACAGGAGGGCATCCCAAGGACGATCCCTGTGCATCCTCTGTAGGCTTTGAGGTTGCTGCCTGGGTACCAGGGAGGCTGAGCCCAGGGCTTCTCTGTCTCTCTGTCTCTCTGTCTCTGTCTCTGTCTCTCTCTTTCTCTCTCTCCCTGACTCCAGTGTCTATGCAGCCTGTGCCCTCATGGGGGCTCTGCTGGGTGGTGGTCAGTTCCCTTTCTCCCTGCAGCTAGGCAGTCTTAGAGAAGCTGGGCCCTGTGAGCTGTTTCTAAGTGTGTGAGGCCTCTTCTGAGAACCCAGGGTGGGTTAGAGCCTCTGATGTTTGTATTTTGATCCTTTTGTATTTCCTGCTTTCCTACATGGAAAGGACCTGACTTCTCTCTGCATCCTGTGATCCATTTCTAGTTTCACGGACCATATCTACACCAAAAACACAGGGAAATCAGAGTCTGGGGTCTGCATACGGGATATAACAGGGTTGTTAACACTGCTAAAACAGTCACCCCAAGTGGTGGGACTGTAGAGGAGCTGTCCGACCCCTCTGTGCTTCAACTGATGTAAAATGGGGAAGAGAGGATGTTTTTCATAGAACTGTTTAGGGATTGGCAGGGATGGCTGTGCAGAGCATGAGGGGCCTCCTGCCACACTGTGTGTTTCCTCTCTGTAGGTGTTATCATCTCACCCAAGAAAGGACACAGAAGGTTCCAGAATGCTTCTCACCTCATCGTCATACTCCACAGACCAGGCGCCTGCCCTTGCATCATTGTCCTTCACACAAACTACTCTGTTTTATTAATTAATTAATTAAAATGGTTTATTTAATGTATGAGCACTCTATCTGCATGTCCACCTTTGTGCCAGAAGAGGGCATCAGATCCCACTACAGATGGTTGCGGTTGCTGGGACTTGAACTCAGGACCTCTTAACTGCTGAGCTATCTCTCAGCTGCGGCCCTCAAGCCCGTGCACTGTTGCTCATGATCTCAGTGCTTGCACGAGGTGTCACCTCAGCAGAGATGTGCCCTCCCCTGACACTGGCAGTCACCCTCTGCTTCTGGCTCATGTCTGTGACACATCTGCATGGTCACTCCCCACAGGGCTTCTGTCCCCTCCTGTCACTCAAGTCTTCCTGTCATTGGAACTCCACCTCTCTCCTGCTTGTTCCTCACTGGAAATTTTAAGCTCCAGATTCAGGGTGGGGTTTGTCTCTTTTCCCTCTTTGGATTCCCTGGGCAGCACAGGCTTGCACAGGTCAGCGCTGAGGGAGATTTCCTTGTTCTACCTGGTGAGTCTAGGAGGAGCTTGAGCATGAGGGGTGGAGGGGTGGAGTCTTGTGAGCTGGTGAGGTGAGTGCTGGCTTCCAGCTCCAGGTGGGGCAGGTGTGATCAGAGAGGGGCAGGTGTGGTCAGAGAGGGGCAGGTGTGATCACAGGGGTGCAGGTGTGATCACAGGGGGCAGGTGTGGTCAGAGAGGGGCAGGTGTGATCACAGGGGGGCAGATATGGTCAGAGAGGGGCAGGTGTGATCACAGGGGGGCAGATATGGTCAGAGAGGGGCAGGTGTGATCACAGGGGGGCAGGTGTGGTCATAGGGGGCAGGTGTGATCACAGGGGGGCAGGTGTGGTCATAGGGGCAGGTGTGATCACAGGGGGCAGATGTGGGGTCACAGGGGGCAGGTGTGTGGTCACAGGGGGTCAGGTGTGATCACAGGGGGGCAGGTGTGGTCAGGGAGGGGCAGGTGTGATCACAGGGGGGCAGGTGTGGTCAGGGAGGGGCAGGTGTGATCACAGGGGGGCAGGTGTGTGGTCACAGGGGGGCAGGTGTGGTCATAAAGAACACACTCCGATTTCCCCTGTGCCTCTGGAATACAAGAGATGCATCTGTTCAGAGCTGATTTGGGGGCAGGTGTCTGAATCTGGTGCTAACACCTGTCCCTCCTGGGTGGCCTGTGACAGGATTGTTTTGTTCTCAAGTTTATATCCAAATGGGTCATCTTCCCCTGGAGCTGTGGTGCCAGCACCAACACCAGCCCTAAGGGAGCAGGGACATTTGCCTTGACAGAGTGTGTGACAGGAGAAGCCCACTGGGCTCTAACCCCACACAAGGAACCACAGGCAACTGAGGAATCCCGAGGGTAGGAGAAACAGTCTTCCCTGGGAGGAGCACACCACTTGGTCAGTCCTAAAATCACACACACAGTAACATCACATGGACTGAGAAGGGTGTGTTTGTGTGTTTAGGAATGTGAACACATAAACACATATGCACATAACTGTTAGTGACAAAAGACAGAAAAGGGGGATATGCAGGAGAAAGGAGAAAACAATTTAATTATATTAATCTAAAAAACATGAGGAGTCCCACTGATTATAAGCCACACTTAAGGGCAGGCTGCATGCCCAGCAGTAGATGATCCCACAAAGTGAGCTCAATGGTATCTTAGAGTTGTTTTGTCTGTTTGCTTTATGCCTTACAGATCTTTTGCTCATATGCTATGGTTTCAGATTTTGTGTTTGTTATGTTATCCATGTGTTTCTTATGGATTTTCTTTGGCTTGTGTGTGTGTGTGTGTTTCTATCATAATTTCCCCCTTTTTTCTTAGTTGTCTGTTTCTAGGGGGAGAAGGAAAGAAAGAAGAGGATTTCAGTGGGTGGAGAGTTGGAGTAGATCTGTGGGGAGTTGAGGGAGGGAAACTGTGATCAGAATATACTGATAGTATTTAAAATAATAATGATGATGATGATGATGATGATGATGATATAGTGGGAGACAAAATGTCCAATCGACCTCTGTATCCTCCTCCCAGGATGTGGAGTTTGTAGACGAGGGTTAAAGAAAAGTGCGGGCCCCTCCTCTCATATTAAATCCTCCAAACAAAACAAACCAACAAACAAAAACAGAGACAGGGATAGGCAGAGAGTGGGGGAGGGGGAGGGAAGGAAGAGAGAACTGAGTCCCTCTGTCTCTCCCTGTTTACATCCCTGTACATCCTGAGGCCCGGGTTAGGACTTGTCCTGGGCTCTGACGTCAGAGGTGGCTGAGCGAGCTTGGGTCCGGTCATTCGGGGCAGCTGAAGAGGATAATTCCCGTCTCCACAGCTCGGTTCCTGTTACAAGCTAAATCCGAGTGTCGTTTCTACAACGGGACGCAGCGCGTGCGGTATCTGGATAGAGCCATCTACAACCAGGAGGAGTACATGCGCTTTGACAGCGAGGTGGGCGAGTACCGAGCCGTGACCGAGCTGGGGCGGCCTGAAGCCAAGTACTTCAACAGCCAGAAGGAGTACCTGGAGCAGAAGCGGGCCAACATAGACGTGTACTGCAGACACAACTACAGGATTATGCACAGCTTCACTGTGCAGCGGAGAGGTGAGGAGTGAGGGGTGGGGAGTGGGATCAGGGTGGGCGGAGGTGGGCGAGCAGGAGGAGGGAGCACGCATGTGCCTGTGTGGACATGAGCATGCCTGCCGGAGCCCGCAGAGGCTGCCAGGGGTCCTGGAGCTGCAGCCTCAGGTGGTTGTAAGTGTTCTGGGCACAGAACTCGTGTCCTCACCCGGAGCTGCAGCGCTGTTAACCGCTGGACTCTCAACCATCAATCACTAATTTAAAAAATGCTCTACATGCTTGTCTACAGCCAGATGTTATGATGGCAATTGCTAACCTGATGTTTCATATTCTAATGAGACTTTAGCAGTGTCAGCTTGACATAAAACTGTCCAGGGTAGGTTGTGATGGTGAAAATTCCAAACCCGGTTTCCAGAACACAAGGTGGGGGTGGGTGGGGGTGGGGTTTCTTCACGAAGCTTGAGAAGACTGTAGAGAGATGGCCTGAAAATAAGAAAAGGAAAACAAAACTTCTTTACACTAATTGTAAGGGAGGGAGGGAGATGGACAACGATAAGCCCTATGAATGTCTGCTACACAGTGTTGTCAGGTCAAAAATAATCAGAGAAACGGCCCTGCTTCTTTACTGCTAATAGGATTCTCCTCCTGTACCACTGTAGGCAGCTCGTCCCCCGCTCTGCACGGGTCAGGGTGCAGACACCAGCATAGCCCACAACTCCTGCAGCTCATACTGACAGGCCCCTGCTGAGGTGCCTGTGAATCCCTGTGTAACAGACACTAAGTGAATGTTGACGCAAGATATGGCAAAGTTGATTTATGTAGAGTTTGGCAAAAACAGCTGAGAAAGGAGTTCTCCCTAAGTCTCCCTGACCCTCACACACAGAACTGTCACCATCTACAGACAAGAAGAGACAGAATCAGGGACACCCGCGTGTAATTCAGCTGTTGGGGAAAATTCCACAGCTGGGGATGAGCCTTTCTCTCACCGCTAGGGCGTTCACCTCCAGCCGGTGATTCCTCCAGGGTGTGCAGCTGACAGCTGCGGTGTGAAAACAGAACCAGAGTCCTGGGACAGCTGTGCTAGAATCTCAGTTCCCCCCTGGACTTCAGCCTGGGTGGACGGAGACAGACAGACAGGCACCTGGGAGGACAGCCCCGCCCTCATGACTCACTCTCACCCCCTTTGTCCTCTTAGTTGAGCCCCGGGTGACCGTGTACCCGACAAAGACGCAGCCTCAGGAGCACCACAACCTCCTGGTCTGCTCTGTGAGCGGCTTCTACCCCGGCCACATTGAAGTCAGATGGTTCCGGAATGGCCAGGAGGAGAAGGCTGGGGTCGTGTCCACGGGCCTGATCCGGAATGGAGACTGGACCTTCCAGATCCTGGTGATGCTGGAGACGGTTCCTCAGAGTGGAGAGGTTTATACCTGCCAGGTGGAGCATCCCAGCCTGAGCAGCCCTGACACAGTGGAGTGGAGTGAGTGGGAAGCCCCTGTCCCTGGGAGTCCCCGCCCACCAGGGAGGGGCGTGGCTGACCCCACCTATCAGCTCTCTCTGCCCACAAACTGTTTGCACTGGTCTGTGCTGACCCCTCCTTCAGCATGGCTCACAGGGTAGGTGTGTGATCTACAGCACCTTGGCCCCCTGGGAAGCAGTTTTGCCAACACACACTCTTCTGAGCCTTCCAGTGACACCACATCCCAGGGACCTGCTTGTCCCTGGCTGCAGCCTCTGCCTCTGGCTGGGCTGTGTTTCTGCTGCTGCTCATGGAGATGATGGACAAGGAGCAGCATGGGGTCATGACTGACCTCAGGGGTGTCCAGTCTCAGCTCTGCCTGTGCTTAGCTCTGTCACCCTCAGGACGGTGCAGCCTCAGAGCTCAGAGGCTTCCTGTCAGCTCAGCTCAGTGTGAACACATAAAGTCTCTTCATGCTGTGACCCTCCTGCTGTTTGATTTCTTTCCAACATCAGCAGGGTGTTCAATTCCTGCTCTTCTAGAAGAGGCTTTTCCCCCAGGTTCTATGCTCTGTATCTCAAGGTCCCAAGGGGAAAAGAAAATTTGGGTGAAAACCTCTAGTCCTGGCTTCCTTTCTCAGGGGCTCAGTCCACATCTGCACAGAACAAGATGCTGAGTGGAATCGGGGGTTTTGTGCTGGGTCCGCTCTTCTTCATGCTGGGGCTGTTCATCAACTTCAGGAGTCAGAAAGGTAAGGGGCCTGGTGTTGGCTGAGACCCCATAGCATTTCTGGGAAGAGCCATGCTTTGTTCTTGGGATGTCACCGGGTGTGACCTCAGGTTTTAATCAACTCTGTACCCAACAGTCTGGGTTACTGGATTGAACCCCAAGGAGCGATAACATATAGGGACAGGGAAAGCTAAGGCGATTCTGACTTGAGACCTGGGAACAGAGGAAGAGAGAAGGACAGGCACTGGGCCGTGTGCCTGAGGCTTCCTGAGCCATCTTTCTGTCCTCAGTGTGCTCTGTTCTGACTGCTGTGGGCCGTGATGGCAGAGGGATCCCAGGTGTCAGCTCAGAGTCTGGGGACATGTGTCTGGGGACAGATTTCCCTCCATGCACTTAAGTATCTCTTTTATTCTCTTTTCTAGGAAAGTCTGGGCTTCAGCCAACAGGTAAAACTCTTCAGTCTTCCCGCAGAGACAGATCTGCTTTCCTTATAATGTGGGATTGAGATTGATGGGCACCACCCAGGAAGACCAGGGAAGGCTGATTCCCCAGGGCCTGGCCAGGCGGTTTGCACTGAGCCTTGTTCCCTGCGCTTACAGAAGGCCTGTGCTCTGAAGCAGCATTGACTTGGGGCATGAGACGTTCTCTCTGCTCACTGCCATGAGTCAGGAGAGGCCTGAGGGGATGACAGAAGCCATTGCAGAGTGAGGTCTGGAAACACCTCTGTCCCTGTGCTCTGCAGGACTCCTGAGCTGACTGAGGTGACAAGGCTGAAGGAAGGAGCTTCCTGTCTCCATGGCTCCAGTTCCTCCATTGACGATGCTGCCCCAGGACCTGGCTCCTCCTGGCTCTGGATCCTGCAGACCCGTGCTCCCTGATGGCTGACTCAGCCCCTGCTGGAGCCTGACAGCACAGGACAGACGTCCCCTCCCCTCCCCTGTCCATCTTATTTTTGTCCCCTGCATTTTGTGTGAGCTTCTGAGCTAGGCTGTGTTATAATGCTTTCTTACATTTTTGTCAAATAAACAAAGAATTAAAATCTCCTGCTTCACTGATTTTTAAGGATAAGAAATAACCAGAGAAAGAAACAGGTCACCGTAACTCTCTGTGCATAATAAACCAGGCAGATAACATAAGAAATAAATTCAGCATTATGTATTACTTGTTAATTTGATTATTATAAAATTGGATTGAATTTTAAATGACAACATGTGATCAGATCAAACACAGTTATTTAGGCACACCAGAAGAGAATCCGTGAGAGGCTGTGGGACAATAGGAAACCCATAAGCCAGTCTTTAGCGGGAGTGCGTTTCCATCCCTGTGTGCCTGCTATAATCCCCCCACAGCACCATGTTTGTCCTATGACCACACTGAGCCTAAAGGGAAATGCCAACCAAGACAGTGTGGCCATATTTGCTGGGACTCCCAGAGAAGGGACACACAGGCGTGTGTTTCCCAAACCAGCAAGGGAGACAGTTAGGACTTGTCCTGGCAGTAACTTGTGACAGCACTGAGATCACAAACTGACAACACTGAGATCTCCCCCCAGGCTGGCCAAGCAGACCCGGGCAGCCACATCAGGCTCCTCCTCATCCTCAGTCCTGACTGTGCTCACCAGGTGTCTCCCTCCTCCCTGTCTGTTATGCTGACCCTGGCATGGCCTCCTCAGCCACACACCCAGCATGACACAGTGTCTCCTGCCCTCTAGTCCAGCATCTCTTCCCAGGGCCCCTCTGGTCTCCCTGTCCTGAGCTTCCCACAGTCACACAGCCACAGTATCTGATCTGTAGTTACTGACTCCACGGCAGCCAGAGAAAGCTTCTTGCTTTGAACCCACTCTGGAGAGCAACATGAATGCTGTGCCTTAGTTCATGTGAAAACAGTCCTGTGGATTCATGCGTAAAGTTCAGGGTCTACAGCAAAGGTCTGTGCAGACTGATCCAGGTTTCCAGAAACCAACACAGCTGCCCTCCCTCAGGAGACCAGCTCCGTTCTGCCTCCTCACACTCAGCAGCGGTGGAGAGACTGTCTCTGCTTTGCCCTCAGTGGGGGAGTTCAGACCAGATGACCACAGTTTGGGGACATCTGTCCCATTGTTTTACCTGAATGATCCTTATCTTAAATGAATACTGAAGGAAATCAAGAAATGTTCGTTTAAATCTGCCTGCTTTTGGCACTCACAAGTTATAGAAGCAATGTACAGATTTCAGTTCATGTATGCATCTTACGAAAGAAAAGGTTTGGCGGGCTGGCTCAGTGGTTAAGAGCACTGACTGCTCTTCCAGGGTATCCTGGTTCAATTCTCAGCACCCACATGATGGCTCACAAGTGTCTGGTTTTCAGATTCCAGGGCAGCTGTGCCCCCTCCTGGCTTCTATGGGCACTGCAGACTGAACACTCATATACATAAAATAAAAAATCTAAATCCTAAATATAATTGTATGTCATTTATAAATTATCAAAACGAGATGAATGAGTTTTCAAAGAATTCTTTTTTAGATGTAACTTACTGTGTTTCTGACAATATTTTTCTGCCATTTTGATTATGTAATTCTCAGGAAAGCTCCCCTTATCTTCCCTCAATCAGCACACATCACAGGGGCAGGACCCAGGTATCTCCTTCTCTTCTCCCTCATTCTCTCTCATCTCTCATTCTCTCTCGAGCCTAGATTCTTGCTACATTTTATTCTGTTTGCCTGCTGGCCCCACCCATCTCTCTACTGCCCAGCTATTGGCTATTCCACTTTTTGTTAGACCAATCAGGTGCCTTGGGAAGGCATAGTGCAACAGCAGCCCATCCTCTATATAATGAAACAAATGAGCAGAAACAAATGTAACACATTTTTACATTGTTAACAAAGGCAACAGACACAAATGTAGTGCATCTTTGTCCAGTGAAAATAATAGTCCACAAAACCCATGTGAACTCACGGAGACTGTGGTATCATGGATAAAACCTGCCCCGGTTCACTCCAGAAGGATCCCAGTCTGAGATGAGAAAGTAGACAGAGGGTCCTGCACTTAACTAAGGAGTTAACTGTAATGGTATTGTCACAGGGCACTTCAATCACACACATATCAGGGCAGACTCTTGCCCAGGAGCAGCCAACAGAAAATGAACTCAATGGTATTTTGCAGAATTTATTTTTCTCATTTGTTTGCTTGGGCATTTTTTGTCTTATCTGCTTTTCCTTATTTGTTTTGATGTTCATCTTACTCGTGTTGGGTGGATATATATGTTTCTTGGTTTTTGTTTGTTTTGCTGGTTTTGAGAGAGATAGAGGGGGGAGAGAAAACATAAAGCTGGGTGAGGATGGGGGTGGGAAGGAGCTGTAAGGAATTGAGGGAAGGGGAAGGATGATCAACATATATTCTATGCAGAAAATTCTTTTATTTCAAGTTTAAAAGAAAGCCTTTGTTACAGCTCTGAGTACAAAGTCAGCTGCCCCAAAACTTGGTCAATTAGTTCCAGTGATTTTCATTGTGGGGCAGCAAATTATGCCCTGAGAAATGTCAAGATAAAGAGTGACCATCAGAACAGAGGGAATTAATATCAGGGTTCCTATACTGCACTGTCACTCAAAGTACATTCTTAATCTAAGTCATTGTGTTTATAGTAATATAATGTGTAATTATTTTGCAGTATGTACGGTAATATATTATTCATGACTTATTAAAGCTTGCCTGAGGATTCAGAAAGCAAAGTCAGCAACAAGTCGAAGAAGCCAGGCACACCCCTTTAATCCTAGGACTCAGGATTAAGAGGTACATGAATCTCTGTTAATTCAAGGCCACACTGAGCTGCATGAAATGGACCCAGTTCTAAAGAGAAACAGCTCACATACACATGACCTCAGCACCTGGGATCACACGGTTTTAATCCCAGAACTCATGAGAGTTATTTACAGTAGGAGCAGGTGTCAGAGCTGGCATTCATTCTCCCGCCACGTTGAGGAGAGCATAGCAGTCTGGGATTGCAGTCTGAGGTTGGGTGGAGATGCATTGCTTTTCTGGCCTTCAGCTTGAAGCTTTAGTATATCATACATAATATACCACCACAAATACGAGGTTCACATTTCACAAACAGTATGATGTTGTTTATTTATTGTAATCATACTTTATGATTAGTGAGTGTCTTCCTAAACACTTTATATGCATCCATTAGCAAGACTTCTGTGCTTTTTGGGGATAAAGCCTGAGGGGAATAAGGAGGGAGGGATTTCCCTCAGGGAATGGGGAAGTCGCTATGGGAACCACAGTAGGGACTGGCCTCCCACAGGTTGAATCCTCCCATGCAGACTGACAGTGTCAAGGCTGACCTGAGTCAGAACAGCGGTTCAGCACGATGTCCATTCAAGAGCTGCAGATGCAAACTGATCTACACTTTACAGCCCTCAGCTGAAGCCCTCTGCTTAACAAAGGAACCTGGAAACTTCAGAAAGACCTTCATACTGAACCTCTGCCCCCCAACTGATGATGCTGCCCCCTTCTGCTGCTGATTGGTTCTCCTGCACTGAGGTGCCCAGCCAGGCACCAGTGGGCTGAGCCACTCTCAGTCCCCAGTCAGCCAGGCTGGCCTGCTTCTCTGGCCACCATCCTCTCCTCCACAATGATGGGTCTGTGTCTCCCCAGAGGCCCCTGTGTAGCAGCTGCGGTCCTGACGCTGATGGCCCTGAGCCCTCCTGTGGCTTTGGTCAGGGACCCCCGACGTAAGTGCACACCTCAGGGTAGCTGCTGTGGTGGGGAAGGCAGAAAACTAGCTTCATTTGGTCAACACTAGGTCTTTTAAAATTGTCATTTCCTTCCTTTGACTCCTTCCTGCCAACATAGGAATTGATTTAAAGGATTGGGTGCCCCTTTAAGACCTGTGAATGGAATCCCACATGGGTCCTGTCCTCCTCCTTCCTCATGAGACCCCTCCAGCCTGACATCACATTTCCCAGGGGCTGGAAAAGATGAAGAAATCAGGTGTTAAAATGATGAACTGTCCAGAATTTCACCAAAATAGTAACATAATTGAAAAATAAGGAAAGAAAGGAAATGAGCAATTGAGAGTAATGGAGGCTCTGTCCTAGAAGACTGTGTTGTGCCGTCACTGGGGTCTGCGTCATTAGAACATCTGGCTAATATGCTGGGTGGGGGGTCATGGCATCTTCTCTTCTCCCAGAACCCCAGTGTTTATGAGTCCTGCACCCTGTGATGGAGGTGCTGTCATGAGAGGTAGTTAGTGTTCTCTCTCTCCTGTTCAAGGGGCCCTGCCGCTCTCTCTCTACAGATGAATGGACTCTGGACATCTCTCTACTGTCAAAGGGACCCCAGAGCTCTCTCTCTCTCTACTGTTATAGGGACCCTGGAGCACCCTCTCCTTTCTCTCTCTGTCTCTCTGTCTCTGCCTCTGTCTCTGTCTCTGTCTCTGTCTCTGTCTCTGTCTCTCTCTCTCCTGTCAAAGGTTCCCTGGAATTCACCCTGGAACTTAACCCTTGTGTCAGCCTCCTAGACAGGAGCATGCATAGTGTGCTCTTGGTGCCTTGAAGACTTAACGTTTCCCCTGACAACCTGTCACAGGCTGGTGTCCGCGTTCCTTGGAACCAGCCTACCCTGTTTCTCTGGTGCCTGCCGTTTCCTGCCTGAGTGTAAGGGAGAGGATTCAACTGGTTTTAGATATGAAATTATATTTTTGTATATCAGCAGTGGCCAGAATCAATAATTGCACAGGGTTCAATCTGCATACTCTGAGCAGGGGTACAGACAGTGTGAAGGCTGCTAACATCTCCCAGGTTAGAAGCCAATCAGCAAATAAACGTCACTGGGGGACTGGTGTTTCCAACACACTAACTTTAGAGGACATTGACACACTGGAGCATGAGGGCTCCAAATCCATGTCTATCTTTCTTGCACAATACCAGGGAGTGGCCACTCGGGGTGTCAGGGAGCCTCCCCCTATGGCTTATCTGGCCCCACTCAACCCAGCTGCTCCCCTGTGTAGTCCAGTGATGAATCTCTCACATGGATATCCTTGGTTTTGCCTTATGGGGACTCTGTGGTGGCCTTAGTCCTGTGGTCCCCAGGTGATGCCTGGTTGAGTTCTCTCTGTGGTAGCCCAAACCTTACAACTAAACCTGGGTCATGCTCCATGTGACATCTGGATGGAAACCCCCATGGCCGACAGCTCTTGCTCTCAGTGCTCCTGCAGATTTAGTGCACATTGAGGCCTCCACAGTTAGTAGCTGTGACCTCTGGACTGATTGTGAAGTCACATGTGCACCTCCTGGTGCTGTGGACGGGTAGGGCGGGGGACCCTGTTTCAGGTGAGGGTGGAGACCTGAGGACATGAGAAGGGACAGCAGGTGGTGAAAAGGGCAGCATCAGAAGACGGGCCTGAATGGTTTCTGTGCCGGATTTGTTTTAACTGTCAACTTGACACAACTTGAATTATATCACCTGGGCAGTGCATCTTAATGAGGAATTATCGCTATCAGGATGTCCCGTGGGCAGGTGAGTGAGGGACTGAGTATAAGTTGGTGGGAATGCCTGGGTTCAGCACCAAACTCTAAGCCAGTGTGTTACAGCTCTGGAGCTGCAAAGGTGTCCTGACTTGTTGGGAAGCCAGGCTCCCTGAAGCTGGGGTGCGATGGGGATGGTCTCCCCTGCCCTGCTTCTCTCCTAGACAAAGAATGGTTACAGCTGAGCCCTGCTCTGTTCCCCTAACTGAACATCCTTGCATAGCTATGCGCTTCTTAGGCTCAAGTCGGCTGATGAGGGAGCCCCGGCAGAAATGTAGCAATCTCCTGGGGTTCCACTGAAAAGTTGTTACCATTTCTGCTACAGTCTTTCTGAGTTCCCTAAGGGAACCTCCCAGCCAGTTCTTCTATTCTACGCTGCTGGTGAAAGATCTTCACCCTAGACTCTTTTGACAAAGACATTTATTTGGGAAGGAGGAGTCAAGGAGAGAGGTTGCCTAGGCCAGGCTGGAAGGGACAGACAGCAACTGTACAGGCAGAGGAGGTTTATATGGGGCTTCATAGGGGCAGAATTTTCCCAGTGAGAAGATTTTCTACTCAGGGATTGGTTAGTTTTTCTGCTCAGGCATTGGTCAGTTTAGTGGGTTGGTGGCAGAGATGGCTCTGATTTGAGGAGCCAAACTGTGTTTCTTTTCCTGGCTTTGTTTTTCTGGCTCTAGTCTTGGGGCCAGAACATTTTTCTTGTACTGGCTCTGATTCTAGGGACAAAGTGTGTTTCTTTGGCATCAATTTCAGTGTCAGGGTGTTCTTCTTTGGGTCTGAGTTCAGGGATGAAATGTTTCTTTCATTGGCTCAGGTTCAGATCCCGGGTGTGTTTCTTTCATTGGCTCTGGGATCATAGTCGGGGTGCTCAGGAATTCTTTGTCTTTCTGCTCAGGGATTGGTCGATTTACTGTCTTGGAGACAGTGTTTGCTCTAGGGTTAGGGACAACGTGGATTTCTTAGACTGACACTTTTACCCTCCATTGTCTGGATTGTTACCTGATGTAGGTAGACTCAGCCATGTGTGGGTGACACCATTCCCTAGGCTGGGGGCCCTGAAGAGCATTGGAGTAGAGGAAGCTAGATGAGAGATGGAAGGATCCATGTGTTCAGTCTTTCTCTGCTCCTGACTGGACATGAGGTTGTAAGTTCTCACCTTGACTTGCAGGCAGCCATAGACGGTACTCTGAATTTGTCATGCAAGCAATCCCTGTCTCCCCTACACTGTCTTTGTCAGGATATCTTCTCACAGCCACAGTGACAAAACTCAAGTTTCCCTCTGCCTCAGTTGATCAAGATGGACTTGTGGTGTGGGCAGTTGGGAAGTAGAGGGTGCAGGAGGTGAGTTCCTTGCAGGTGTCATAGTTCCCTTGGCTGACCTCCCAGTTTTGGACATTGCTTGAATCCCCTCCCAGAGGGCCTGTAATAGAGCATGTTGCTGTCCCCACAGCACGTTTTCTGGAGCAGCTGAAGGCTGAGTGTCATTACCTCAATGGGACAGAGCACGTGAAGATTGTGACCAGATTCATCTATAACCAGGAAGAGTTTGTAAACTTTGACAGTGACATTGGGAAGTTCCTGGCAGTGACTGAGCTCGGGAAGCCCATAGCTGAGGACTTGAACAGCCAGAAAGAAGTATTGGACCATTATCGGGCCTCAGTGGACAGGTGCAGAAATAGCTACAGACTTGTTGATTGGTTCCTGTTGAACGTAAAAGGTAAGCATTGGTCTGGAGGTGCATAGGTGAAAGTGTTGTAGTGTGTGTGTGTGTGTGTGTGTGTGTCTGTGTCTGTGTGTGAAGGGGGAGACAAACAGAGAGGTGAGAAAGACAGAGAGACCCAGAGAACAGAATGGCACATTGTGTGTTTGGAGATCACCAAACAGCCTGGATGAGACATTCTCTCCTTCCACCCTGTGTGTCCTTGGATTTGAACTCAGGTCATCTGTCTTGGCAGCAATCACTTCTAACTGATGAACCATCTCACTGGCCCTAAATGTAGTGACCTGTTAGATTCTCTTCCTCAATCCCCTGGGAGTCACCTCTCTCTGCACCTGTTTCCTAGGGTGGAGTCATCCCTGAGTTATTATAGGGGTGTGTGCACTGAGTTTCTGTGCCCGTGGTCCATCTATACTGCCTTCAGTTGACACACTGGGATATTTCAGCTCAAGGATTATTGTTTCAAGCTATAAAATAAAACCACAGATTTCCTGAAAACCACAGGCCCTGACATCAGGATTGAGGTTACAGGAAGGTTTAGCAGGTCTGTCTGTAATTCAGTCTGTGTGGACAGAGGCAGACAGACAGACAGCCACCCCGGGAGTACAGCTCCACCCTCATAACTTACTCTCACCCCCTTTCTCCTCTAGCTGAGCCCCATGTGACCGTGTACCAGACAAAGACGCAGCCCCTGGAGCACCAAAACCTCCTGGTCTGCTCTGTGAGTGGCTTCTACCCCGGCCACATTGAAATCAGATGGTTCCGGAATGGCCAGGAGGAGAAGACTGGAGTCGTGTCCACAGGCCTGATCCGGAATGGAGACTGGACCTTCCAGATCCTGGTGATGCTGGAGACGGTTCCTCAGAGTGGAGAGGTTTACACCTGCCAGGTGGAGCATCCCAGCCTGAGCAGCCCTGACACAGTGGAGTGGAGTGAGTGGGAAGCCCCTGTCCATGGGAGTCCCCGCCCACCAGGGAGGGGCGTGGCTTACCCCTCCTGTCAGTTTTCTCTGACCCCATGAACCCCCACCTACCAGGGAGGGAGCTTGGATTATTCTACAGAGAAAGATGCATAGATTTTCCAAGTTACTGGCTTTTATTCCTCACCTAGTTCAATCTCTACACCCTTTATACTGGCTGATCAAGATGGAGCAAAATGGAAATTCGTTGAACAATAAAATGTTTAGGTAGTTTGGGTGAAGGCTCCGGGCACCCTCTGCCAGATGTGTCTATGAAGACAGATATCCTCAGTACAGCACCCATCATGAGCTAGGTTCTCTGGTCAGAATTGGAACAAAGTGTACCTCTGAAGTTTGAGCACTAATCCCAGAAAGGAACTGAAGTTAGAGAAACCTCTTCAAGACAGCAGCTCTAAAGAGTCAAGTGGAGTCCCGGCTGGCCTCGGATTCAACATCCCCCTGCCTCACCTCGCTCAGGAAATTCTACCAGTGTATGCCACCCAGCACTCAGGAGGCAGAGGCAACATCATCTCTGTGAGTTCGAGACCAGTCTGGTGTTCAGAGTTAGTTCCAAGACAGCTAGGGCTACACAGAGAAACCCTGTCTCAAAAAATAAAATGAAATGAAATAAAATGAAACAAAAGAAGTAATGTGTAGCTGCTGGCCAGGGCTTTACTCCCATAGCCCGGAGGTGAATACAGATGAGAGACAGAAACAGACACATCTCTGAGTTTGAGGCCAGCCTGGTCTACAGAGTTCCAGGACACCCAGAGTTACACAGAGAATCTCTGTACTGGGAAAAAAACAACACCAAAAGAGGCAGAAAATAATCAGTTTCACCAAGCAGCTCTCCATGGTGCTGAGGACTCCTGAGTAAGATGTATGCCCTCCACAACAGAGCTGCAGATATTGGCCTAGTTGTTTATAAACCCAAGCGGCCGCCCCAGTTCATCCCACAAGTCCAAGAGAAGGCGTCTCCACTCCTGACAGTGTCTGATGTACAGATGTGTCCAGCAGGGGACCCAAGAGTCTGGAAGGCTCTGCTGCTGCAGGACCAAGGGCTGATGACTCTGTCTGCCTTGAGACCAGACGCAGTCAGTAGCAGGATAAAGGCAAAGGGCCACTCTGGGTTTGGGTGACAATTACTCAGTTCCCCTTGGTGTTGTTCCACTCTGAACCTGCGTCTGTGTCTGCTGCCCTCGGAAAAGCCTGCAGGTAGCACGGTTGACTTCTTGGTCTGCGGTGCTCCCTCACTGTTGGTTGTAGAGACCACTCGTGGATCCCGTGTAGTTGGTGAGCATGCGCAGTAGACAACACACCCAGCTGCCAGCTGCTACTACTGCCCTAGCAGAAATTATGTCATGAGTTTCGTCATGAGCCATAGTGTAGATTTATAAAGCAAACCAGACATTAAAATTCCCATCATGGCTGCTGCAGTCTTCCACTTATGTTGTTTTGTCTGATTCTGAAATTCCTTTCCAGGTGTGGTCAGGTCTGGCTCCCCAGTGCTCTGAATATCAGGACCTCAATGAGGGGTGTTTTCTATGTGATAAAACCCACACCTGGCTTCTCTCCGCAGGAGCTCCATCGACATCTACACAGAACAAGATATGGAGTGGGGTTATATTCGTGCTGGGTCTGCTGCTGCCCATAGGACAGTTCATGTACTTCAGGAACCCAAGAGGTAAGGAGTCTGGTAGGGGCCAGTAGTCCCCATAGCATTCCAAGGAGGGTCTTGACTTCCTAAGGTTTGTTATCGGGCATCAGGAGAACCTCTGTGAAGCTGGCTGTCACCTGAGCTACCTCAAACTCTATAAAACTTCTGGACTCAACACTCTGTGGCTGCTGAGTGCAGCCTGAGGAACAGTGACGCGTAGACAGGAGGAAGATGAGCCGGCCTGGAAGAACAGACTGGGAAACGCAGAGGAGAGGGTTGGGGGCCCTGCCAGGGCCTGGCCAGGGGGTTTGCACTGAGCCATGTTCCCTGCGCTTACTGAAGGCCTGTGCTCTGAAGTAGCATTGGGGCATGAGACGTTCTCTCTGCTCACTGCCATGGGTCAGTAGAGGCCTGAGGGGGTGAGAGAAGGCACTGCAGAGTGAGGTCTGGAAACACCTCTGTCCCTGTGCTCTGCAGGACTCCTGACTGACTGAGGTGACAAGGCTGAAGGAAGGAGCTTCTGCTGTCTCCATGGCTCCAGTTCCTCCATTGACAGTGCTGCCCCAGGACCTGGCTCCTCCTGGCTCTGGACCCTGCAGACCTGCGCTCCATGATGGCTGACTTAGCCCCTGCTGGAGCCTGGCATCACAGGACAGAAGTCCCCTCCTCCCCTGTCCTTCCCCCTCGTATTCCCCTGTCCTTTGTCTTGTGCATACGAGCCCATCCTGTGACAGGATCCCTCATCACTTTCTTCCTCAAATGAGCATGCGGGTTTGAAGACAGATATAGAAATCAGAGAGGAAAGATTACATCACCACAACATGGCTTTCATTTAGTTATAAGTATATGCGGTAATGCACATGCTGATTCTGAATTAAATATGTGTGTGTGTGTGTGTCCGTGTGTGTCTCTGTATATGTGAGTGCCCGTGTATGTGTATGTACATGTAGTGTTTGTGTCCCTTTACGTGTCTGTGTATATGTCTGTGTGTGTATCCCTGTGTGTGTGCATGTATGTGTGAGTCTGTGTGTGTATCAATCTCTGTGTGTGTGTCTGTGTGTGTGTGTGTGTGTGTGTAAATCAAACAGCATACTCTACCCTGTAATCACATATGTATCCCTGATTGCACTACAGACTAGGCTGGCCTCAAACTCACAGAAATCTACCTGCCCCTGTCTCTGATAGGTTAGAATTAAATGCATGTACTACCACACCCAACTGGCTTGAACTTTTCTATTAAAAAATCAAAGGCAGTTCCTAAGCATTGAAAACAACCATAGAGATGTAAACAAGTGTGACAGTGTAAACAGCAGGGATCAGGCTGTCATAGTAACCCACAACATAGCACGAGGCTGATCAGATGTCTTAATGACAACACTGTGCAAATGAGTTCAGATTGAGCCTGAGATTAGGCTCACACAATGGACATCTGTCCCTCTGTGGACTGGCTCTGAGAGAGATGCTGAGTATTGGATCCACTGAGATCTGAAGAATTAGTTTCAAAGTATATCCAAGAAGGGGGCCATCGATAAAGGTTCCTGGCTGGCAGTCACCTTCAGTCACCTCCTTTGCTCCCACAGGCTTCAGACACACAGATGAGCTTGCAGCAGCCCTGTGTAGGAGGTGAGCGCTCCCCAGTGCAGAGTGAGGGATGAATGAGGGACTGCGGTGGAGCTGGCTCAGCACTGCGGCCTGATTAATGTCTCAGCTGCAACTGGATCAATCAGTAAAAACACCAAATAAAAAAATCCTTTGAGGAAGTAAACCTGTATACTTTGTCATACAGTGTTTATTCTTTGAAAGAGTTGTGCATGTATACAATGTATTTCGATACTGTTCACCACCACTATTTTCTTCCAGCTTCCCCTGGGACCTTCCCACACGTCTCCTTCCCAACTTCATTTCTTCTTACAAAACAAAATTAAAAGTTCACTGAGTCCAGTAAGCGCTGTCCACACGCACACAGATGTGGGACCCATCAACAGGGGACGAGAACTACCAACCAATGTCCACCCTGACCCAAAAAATAACTATCCTTTTGTTTGGTTCTTAGTTTGTTTGCTGGTTTGAGATATGTTCTTACAGTGTAGACTAGGCTGGCCTCTAACTCTCAGAAACACAGCTGTCTCTGCCTCCCAAGTGCTGGGGTTGGAGTCTTGGGCCACCAGGCCAGACTGAGTGTCCTTTTAATGAAGGGGATTGCAATTGTAGGTTTCAGAAGGGTCCTTCATACTGAATCCCTAACCAGCAACTGATGATGCTGCTCTACTCTGCTGCTGATTGGCTCCTCACACTGACTTTACTCCATCAGCAGCAGAGCAGTGACTGCCCTGGCTCTTACTATCCTGCCAATGAGTAAAGCTGGGAGACAGTTTCTCCTGTGTGAGTTTGTCTGCTCCTCCTATTCGGGTCTCTCCTCTCCTCCACCATGATGCCGCTGTGGCTCCCCAGAGGCCCCTGTGTGGCGGCTGTGGTCCTGGCACTGATAGCCAGGATCCCTCTGGTGGCTTTGGTCAGGGACCCCCGACGTAAGTGCACATCTCAGGGGCTGGGCTGCTGGGGGTAGGGGAAGGAAGGGTCTGACTTCCTCACTGTCCAGGTCAAGCCCCTTGAGTCTACTGATATTTTCTCCGACCACCCACATCCTCTCATGTCATCCAAACTATTTCCCCAAATAGGAGTCTGGATGTTTGTTCTTTCAGATCTGTGTGAGAGGCCTCCCCCCCATATCAGTCACTGCCTTTCAGTTTCTCCCAGAAACATCTCCAGCCTTGTGTCACATTCCCTCGAGGCCTGGAGAGGATTCATAAATCCTGATGTTAAATTACCTGCTTGCACAGAGCTTGCTGTCTTCATTGTGTTGAGCTATGTCAGAGAGGTTTCTCTTTAAAAATAGAATTTCATGTGTGTATCCTATTTGTGTATATGCTTCTATTACTTTACGCAACCAGAAAAGGCCAATATTGAATTAAATAAATGATTTCTCCGGGAGCATCACAGAGTCACGGGAACAGGGATGATCTCTGTAGGCTGTGAGGCTGCTGCCTGGATACTCAGGGCTCTGTCTTTCTGTCTCCCTGACTCCGGTGTCTATGCAGCCTGTGCCCATGGGGACCTGCTGCGGGTTGGGTCAGTTCCCTTTCTCCCTGGATCACACAGCAGCCAAGGCAGCCTTAGAGAGAGCTGGTGAGGTGAGTGCTGGCTTCCAGCTCCAGGTGGGGCAGGTGTGTTCAGAGAGGGGAGGTGTGGGGTCACAGGGGCAGGTGTGTGGTCACATGGGGCAGGTGTGTGGTCACAGGGGCAGGTGTGGGGTCACAGGGGGCAGGTGTAATCACAAAGAACACACCCCGATGCTCCCTGTGCCTCTGTAATTAAGGAGATACATCTGTTAAGAGCTGATTTGGGGGGAGGTGACCTGAATCAGGCGCCACCCCCTGTCCCTCCTGGAGCTGTGGTGCCAGAAGTGACACCCAGCCATAACTGAGCAGGGACGCTTGCCTTGACAGTGTGTGTGACAGGAGAAGCCCACTGGACTCTAACCCCACACAAGGAACCACGGGCAACTGAGGAATCCTGAGGGTAGGAGAAACAGTCTTCCCAGGGAGGAGCACACCTCTTGGTCAGTCCTAAAATCACACACACAGTAACATCACATGGACTGAGAAGGGTGTGTTTGTGTGTTTAGGAATGTGCACACATAAACACATATGCACATAACTGTTATGACAAAAGACAGAAAAGGGGGATATGCAGGAGAAAGGAGAAAACAATTTAATTATATTAATCTAAAAAACATGAGGAGTCCCAATGATTATAAACCACACTTAAGGGCAGGCTGCGTGCCCAGCAGATGATCCCACAAAGTGAGCTCAATGGTATCTTAGATTTGTTTTGTCTGTTTGCTTTATGCCTTACAGATCTTTTGCTCATATGCTATGGTTTCAGATTTTGTGTTTTTGT